>NC_140587.1:388589639-389252972 GCF_964204655.1 Triturus cristatus | reverse complement strand
CACTAGGGCAGAGGAAAATTTCCCCACTGCTTCCTCGCAGTGCGAGAAGCAGAAACATAAAATGGTACAACTACCATTTTATGTTTCTGCTTCTTGCACTGTGAGAAAGCAGAAGTGTTTGGTTGCGGGCAGGCTGGTGGGCAGGGCTGCTCCAGGAGCAGGGATGTGCAGGGGAGGAGTGGTGTGCGCACTCCTGAGTGAGCATGACTGGTTTGGTCGGCCCTCTGGAGAAAATGGCCTCCCCATAAGACGCATGGCTGGTCAACGTCCTGACCAATCACAGACAGCGTTGTGATTGGGTTAGGGGAGGGGAGGGAGGCTGCCTGCTTCCTGTTCCTGCCGGAGGTAGGAGAACAGAAGCAGGAGCTGAGAAAACGTGGTACCCGGCCTTCGGGCGGACAGGTACGTTTTTTAAAATTTATTATTTAACCCCCCCCCCCCCCCCACCCTCTCCCCGCATGACCCTCCACTCCCCCACCAGCGATTAATGCGGGCCGCAACGGCGCTCGGCGCACCAGGATCCCTGCATTTCAATTGCTAGATTTGTATAATGGAGACGGGGAAGGTCCAATGCCACAGTGCATTGTTTGCTCCGAAGTGTTCACAAACTGAAGCAAGCGACCAAACAAATTTGCATTGGCATATTGTGGCCAAGCATCCAGATGTGCAAAACAAGTAACTGGAAGACTTGAAGAAGTCGAAAAGGATACTTTGTTGGGGGGATTTGACAAGCGTTTTCAATATTTCCATGAAAATCGAGAACTTTATCAACTCGAGCCGTTGCAATTGAGCCTATTTGAAAAGCTCTGTGATGACATTTGCAGTATCCATAAACCACTTCCTTTGCACACAGAGTTAGGTTGGCTGTCGAGAGGGAACGTTCTGACTTGTGAAACTCCACGATGAAGTTGCTATGTTTCTGGCAGAGAAAAGCATTTATGCTGGATTTATTTTTGAAATTAAACAAACTGAATTTGTATTTACAAGGAATAAAAGGAGCGGATATAATTGCAGCCCTAGACAAAATTTGAGGTTGCATCAAAAAACGTGTGCAGTCAAAGAACAACATTGTATGACTGCAGGTATGGCTGTTTTGAATAATTTGAAATCGTTATTGTCGAAAATGAGGTGAATCAAGCTGATGTAATAATCTCCACAATCTCCACACATTTAATTGATTGATGGAAATAAATTACATTTATTTTAATAGTTTTTCTTGAGTTTCTTTAGTTTAAATACAAAATATATTCTGACCTAAAGATGTATTTTTTATTATGCATTAATAATTATTAATAGTGATACATAGCATTAATTGGCATCAACGTAGGTCTATTTTAATAATAATTAATGTTACATTACCTTTTAAATCTTAAATTAAGTATTAAAATATTTTGTAATTTAATAATTAATATGCACTTTTGGATATATTTGTTAGCATTAAATTATTTTTATTTACATTTTTAACTAATTCAAATAATTTTATTTTGTTTAACATTATTTCCTCTAATTTCTTATGCAGTCTATTTTAATACCCTACCTCCATTATTTTCTATGACAGGATATGACAGTTCCACTGGTTAGTTATGTGTGGTGTTGGACTCACTACTGCTTTTTTAGTGGTAATGTACACTCAAATTTTGTGACTGAGCAAAAAGTAGTTAATTTACTCAAAATATGATTTACTTGGAAGTGTACTTTACTTTTGTGGATAAGGCTCTATGTTTCTTATGCCTCTCACCAACAGTAAATAAACAGCATAATGTCTGCTAAATGTGGGTGATTTCACAGATATGCTTCATGCTCTACATGTTTCGAAAGGTTGCACTCTTTAGCATTACAGAGATTGTAGAAAATTGGGTGTAGATGTACCTCGCTGAGTACCTTCCAGTATGAATAGCATATAGCAAACTGTCACATTCATTTGATGATGCCTTCTAGGCAGACTCACAGAATTTGCGGTCATTTAATTACGCACAATTGCCACAAAATTGCACAGAGTTTCTTGAGATGCATCTGATGTTCAAAAAATTACCTGAATTGTTCATTCGGGTTAAAATTCAACTCGAAAATGTAATTTTGAGTCAATTTTCAGTCGCTCGCATTTCAAAAACTGGCACTCATATTCAGATTTGCAATATTGCCCTAAATAATTCCCTGACCAGCCCACTCAGGTAAAAATTCTACCTGAAGTATTTGTTGGTAATCTGCATTAAAGGAACTGCAGGGGCCATTTAACACTACCGCTCATCTTTGGATTTGTATTTTCTCTCTCAAAATTACCCGAATGGTTCGGTCGGGTAATCTACCTCATTTCCCGACCAACTCTGCCATGAACAGCAGAGGTTGTGCGCCGGTCCTGGGTGGAAAACTGCCCACTGACCAGACCCTTTGCATATGTGCCATGGGTGTTGGCTACAAGACCTAGCCTCTGACCAGGCCCAATGCCCAAACCACGTGTGCCCCATCTCCTGTGGGTACCTCACACAACCTTCAGTCATGCACACTCGTGGATTGGCCCTGCGCTCAGCTCACTCCAGATGGCCAACCTACTCTTCAAATTTAGTTTGGCCTGCACAATGGTGGTTTATGGCAGGATCTGGTTTATGTCCAAAACCTTCTGTGAGAAATTGGGTTGTTGGCCGACTGGAGTATGAGCCCTGGTGAAGCAGCAACCACAGTCCTTGTCAGAGTGTGGCATAAGCCAACCCTAAATTAACCTGTGCTCAACCTTCTAGTAGCTTGTCACAGAGCAGTCAGTTTAACTTAGAGGCAATGTGTAAAGTATTTGTGCAACACTTCAAACAGTAAAACAGGGCAAAAATAAAACAAAAGGTATCCCACACCAATTTTGAAAAACAAAGTAACATTTATAAAATAAAAAAAGACCAAAATAATAAAAATCCAACAAGGCGAACCATAGTTATGAATTTTTCAAGATTTTATTGGATGTAGCACCAAAAAGTAGAAAGCACCAACTATGGAAATCTGGTTTTGCTGGATCGGATCAAAGTCACACTATCAGGTCGAACGCAATGGAGCGCAGGTTAGCTACAGTCACCAGGTTAAGGGGAACAACCTTTACAATGCAACTTTTACAACGCACTACCATTACAACAAAACTGTTACAACGCAAGTGGATTTACAACTCATGCCATTACAACGCAAGTCTTTACATCGACTTGCTCTAGATGGCGTGCTAACATTACAAATAGTGTAGTTTACTATCCCAACACCTTCCCTACTGTTAAGTGGACTGGAGTTGGAATAGTAAATTACACTTTTCTAATGTTAGCACGCCATCTAGCGCAAGTCGATGTAAAGACTTGCGTTGTAATGGCATGCGTTGTAAATCCACTTGCATTGTAACAGTTTCGTTGTAACAGCATGCGTTGTAACAGCACGCGTTGTAACGTCATACATCCCCAGGTTAAGCCTGCTGATGTTTACCATCTTGAATTTGTGCCAAGAGTCCCGTTCATTTTGCAGGGCCAGAAGGAGAAGAGAGAGCATCGCCGGAGGCTGTCGGAGTAGCACAAAGAGCAGGGCGGTGTCGCAGGCCGGGTGGAAGTGCCAGAGTTTCACATTGGTGGTCTCCTGCTAGCAGTCAATGCTGTAGCACGTGAAGGTGGCTGCTGGAGCTTCGCGTTAAATCACTGTGCGAGCAGCGAGGTCTTGTGTGAACGGGCCATTTGCAGTTGTGAAGAGCACAAAAGCTTAAATTCAGCTCCCTGAGCCACAGCAAGCATCCAGGACCTGAGGGGCACAGATGGGTCCAGGTGCTGTTGCAAGATGTTGGGGAGCCTTTCTTGCCCCTGAGGCTCAGATCAGTAGGCTCAGATCAGTAAGCCAGCATACTAGTACTTGGAGTTACTCAGGTATCCTGGGTTCAGGGATAAAGATGCAGGTCTAGTTCTCTGTTCACCCTGGCAAAAGGGCAGCAGGCCAGCAGTTCCTTGAGAGCAGCAGTCAGTCCTTCCTGGCAGAGTATCCACAGGTCTAGGAGTGTACGGAATTGCCGGTGTCTAAGGTCCAGTATTTATACCTAGTTGTACCTTGGAAGGTGGAGCGAAGTTTCTCGAGGCATGCCTTTGAAGTGCACAGGTGCCCTGCCTTCCTGGCCCAGGTGGTAAGCAGCCCTTTCTGTGGTGACAGGACACAGCATATTCAAGTGAAAGAGGGGTTAGGCACAGCTACTCCCTCTCACCCTGCCAGTGATGGACCATCCAGTCTCATCTATATTCCCCATTGTGTATGGCTGTCTAAGAGGAATACAGAGTCCAAATGCCAACTACACCCAGTCATGTGACACAGAGACAGTCTGAAGGCACCAAATGCCTAAGGCAAGAAAATACAAACTTTCAAAAAGTGGAATTTTCAAAATTGTGTTTTAAAATCCAACTTTACCATCAGCTAGCATTTTAAATTAATATTCCAGAGACACAAAAAATGAATTGATTACTTATTTCCATTTGGAAATTACACTTATAAAATGTAATGAGGTAACCTCGTGATATCCTGTGGGAGAGGTAGACCTTGAAGTGATTTCCACTACCTCAAAAGTACATGTCCAACTTTTTCAATACACTGCACCTTGCCCTTTGTGCAGCCCGGGAGCTTCCTTAGGGGTGACGTATACATATTAAAAAGGAAGGTTTGGGCCCGGCAAATGTATTTTTTGCCTGGTCGACATGGCAGTTCAAACCACATACAGACAGGCTGAAATGGCAGGCCTGAGACAGGTTTGAAGTGCTACTTACGTGGTGCCACATTCATTGCTGCAGACCCAATTCTTCCCTCTGCCATTGTTATTTGTCCACACCATAATTTGTATTTTCATTTTGTATGTTTTGTTTAACTTAGTGAGCACCAGTTGCATACCGTATTTTTGAATTATTCTTGTCTTATATGAATATTTTTCAACAACAAACAGTCTTTTTCTAATAATTGTTGTGGGTACCTTATTGTTAATTTTCTTAAAATTGTTGTATTATCTGCATTGAGTGATTGTGTCACAGTATTATCACTGTATTTTCTGTGTTAATGTAGAAATTAATTCCCTGAACCATTGTTGCTGTAATATTGCAGACCCACTAGTAGCATTTAATTTAACAGCCCTGGGCACAGGTGTGCTCCTTTACTAGGGACATACATGTACATTAAATATGCCAATTGGGTATAAGACAATCTAACATGTTTTAAGAAAATAGCACAAGCACTTTAGTACTGGTTAGCAGGCATAGACAGCAAAAAGTAAATCAGCAAAAACAGGAGATCTAAAGGCAAAAAGTTTGGGGGAAGACCATGCAACGGATGCAAGGTCTAACACCTTCCCATTGTTTAAAAAAAATGTGTTATATGTATTGCAGCATCGCTATAGTAGAGTACTGAAATACTAGTGGTACCATGGCACAGTGATACCGGTACCTGCAATCTAAAATAGATTTTTACATTTTGTTTTAAATTTTGACTTAAGGCCTTTTGGTCCTCGGAGTAAAAGTCTGACCACGTTGCCCCTTTATGTGCCACTTTATTTTTGGGGGGACTTTGAATGCTACTATAACATCACTGTTGAAACATCACTGTAATTTTCTAAGGAAATGTTAATATACCACTTACTGTCATTTTAAAGTTCTACAAATTATATAATTTATGTGACAATGTTATTGTATAGGATTAACTTTCTACCACACAACTTTTAAATACACCTATATAATTATTACTATCAGGGACACTTATGGCATAATTAAAGAACTGGTTTCCAACATACACCATGAATTTAGCAATTATAGCATTATGGTTAAGACACTGTTGTAGAAGTTGTGGAAAGCGTCAGTGTGCCCTCAATGGTTTATTCATAATTATGTGAATGCATTATACAGCTACATTTGGATACCTCAGCATTATCTCTATGTGACCTTACAACTGGAGTGAACAATAGTTGTAATTAAGTTTTAGGGCCCTAATTGAGATTTTAATGGGACTACTGCTGTCCCACCACAGCAGCGGTCCCAAGTACTCCATCAAACTGATGGCGACCCTCCCTCAAAAGTTAGATTTTGTGGCACTAGACAGGAGACCACAGTGGTGGAGGTCTTATCTGCTGGCTAACAGTACTCTGTTACCGTCATGACTGCGGTTTTACGCTGAGCAGATTTAGATTTTCCCATTGTGCTAGTGGTGTCCTGGTGGCAGTTTCATGACGGAGTGAAGCCATGATGGTGTGGAGACTGATAAGTACTACTTATTATCTTCTCAATACATCTTTGTGTTGTGAATCTGTAAATATGTATATGTTGATTATGTGTTCTGCCCAAATATTTACACACTATTGAATGTACACCCACACCCATGACAAAAACCTACCTCAGATCCCAGCGACAACAGTGAGGCTGAGAGTCATGGTCAAGTAGCTGCAGCACAGGATGGACCTGGACAATGGCGTTCAAGATGGAATCTGTGGCGGGACCCTGAAAAATAGTGAGGTTTCAACTCTTTTTTATCCATTTTGCCAACTCGAACTTGAATGTTTCCCCGCCACAGCTGCCTCGATGGAAAGGCACATCATAATCTGGATGGTGGTAAGCTTGGTAGAATTCCCAAGAAAACTAGAATTCCCTCCAACAGAAGCTTCTGCATCTGACACCATCAATGTGGGAGAAAGATTCTGGTGGAGGTGGCGGGTCTGCAGCGATCTTCCCTCCAGTGACCAGCCAACATCTAAATCAAGAGGGTGGATTGCCAAGACGGCAGGTGGAAAGACCACTAAAAAAGTGATGGTGGAAACCAGTCTTGCCAAGATCTAAATCAGACCTTTAGTCTTTCTTTATTGTCTGTCTAGAACCAATGCTAAGTATTGTGTCATTTCTTTGATTTACACTCTGTTCATTGGCCTGTTCAGCAACATGAGAAAAATATTACTGGAGACCATTAGAGGACTCTGGGACTTATTTCCCTGCCCTGAAGTTTTAAAATAATATAGGCGGCTAGGGTATGGATACCCTGGTCCCCCTAGGTTCTGTGGAGGGGACCCAGAGGGACCCCACTGAGACTGTATGACTCCAGCGGGATGACGGCATTAAAAAAAAGAAATGCGGACAAGCCATTTAAAAAAAGAAATATGTGGGAAGGGGCATCAGTAGGGCCCCTAACCCTAAGCCCATTTTGTGCCTGGTACATTAATTAAGTGTTGGGTTACACCTTCAAATGTGAGTGGCAGGGGCTTGGCCACAGGTACTTATATTTTTGAAAGGGAAGGGGGCCATATAGCCCCCCTCCCTGAGCCTTATTAGGTTCTGGGGTCCCCATCCCTCGGATAATGTTTTTAAAGAGGAAGGAGGCCAAGTGGCCAGACTCACTGAGCCTTATTAGGCCCTGGGGACTCCATCCATCAGAGCTGTTTTTTTGTTAAAGGGGAGGGGGGTTTTGTGGCCCCCACCCTGAGCCTTAGGAGGCCCTAGGTATTCCATGGCATAGAACCTTTCTTCCGTGAAAGTGGAGGAGGCCGCATGACCCCACCCTTGAGTTTTAGTAGGCCCTGGGGACCCCATCCTCCAGGGCTGTTTTTTTAACTGAAGGGGAGGGGAACAGTGTGGGCCCAAGCCTTATTAGTCCCTGGGGACCCCATTCCCAGGCACTAATAAGGCTTGGGCCCAAGCCTTATTAGTCCATGGGGTCCCCATCCCCCAGGGCCGACTACTTAAAATAAAATGGTGGGGATGCAGGGGATGCATGACCCCCGAGCCTTGGTAGGCCTCCTAACGATGTTCCCTCCAAGTGGAAGCAATATATTGAACTGTTTCCCTGCCCACATCAGTGTGGACAAGGAAACAGATCCAAATCTGCCACCAGCTGGCAGGATAATTTTCAAAAGCTCCTGCACGCCTGGAGCAGACTTTGTGGTTTCACCGTCTTTGCTGGAGATGATTAGTCCCCGAGTGATTATTGGTCCCAAGGCCCTCACCCCCTTGGGCTAGTTTACAAGCTATACATGAACTTCTTAGGTTTTTTACATTCTATTTCCTAACTATAACCACCTTAAAACCTTTGATTTTTCAGTGAATTTCTACAGTATTAAAAATTATATTTCCTAACTATACCCTCCTTGTACTCTTTGTTTTTTCATGTTTTATTTAATGCTATTCCCTGTAGCCTTCATTTTCTTCATTGAATTTCTAGGATTTTTTCTAATGTAAAGTAATATTTAATTATCATACGTTAATCCAACCGCGACCAGGCCCTTCGGCTAACCCCCGCATGCAACCAACTCCAAGCTGCACACAGCCGTTTGCAGTGCACGGGGAGGTTGGCCTCAATGCCTGGCCTACTGCCAGGCCCAGTGGACAACCCCCAAAGGAAGCCAACTCATGGACCCCCTCCCCAGCCCCCTTTTGGCCCCAAGGATCGAAACCACAGAGCTCAGCTCATCCCAGAGGCAACATATTTCAGCGGGAGGAGGTGCACATGGCCCCAATCCCCAGTATAATTTTGGCCCTGAGGAGCCCATCCCCGGGCTTCAGCACCATATTTAATGGGGATGGGGGCACGCAGCCCTCCTCCGTGGATCGATTTTAGCCATGGGGACCCCATTCCCTGCAGCCTGGCACATTTTGTGAGGGGAAGGGGGCCACGCATCCCCCTCCCTGTGACTCCATCCCCCGCTTCCTGGTGCATTTCTTTACTGTAGGGGGTATATGGCCCTCCTGCCTTGGCTATTTTTGGCCCCGGGGACCCCATTGCCCAATACCCACCACTATATTTATGGGGGAGAGGGGCACACAGCCGCCCTCCTTGGGCCCATTTCGACCATGTGGACCCCATCCCACTTGGCGCAGCCAACAAAGGGTGTGTGCCTTGTTGCCCACCCAGGACACCCAATACACCCAATACACTGTGGTTGGTGGTGTAGGAGAGCCACAAGGCCCTTGCAGCACCAGCCAGCTCCCTGCAGCCTCAACCAGCTTGTTGCCATCAGCAGGAGCCAGCATTGCTCCCGCCTTCAGAGACCAGCCTCATTGTGGGTAGGAAAACAGATAAAAAGTCTGCTCCCAGCAGGTGGGAGCATTGTTCATGCTCCTGCCCACTGGGAGTGGAGTTGGTGCTTGCTCACAATTGGGTGGGTTTTGAAATTGCCAAGCGAGAGCAAACACAGGATTCCCCGCTATGTCTTGAGGGTGTGCTCCCTGGGACATAGCTTGAGCCTGCCCTGGGTGATGAGGACCCCAGGACGCAGCCCCCTTCCGCATTTCATGCACAGCCAGCCCTGGCGGATGAGGTCCCTGGAGCTGAAATCGGCACGGCGAGTGGGGGCCATGTAGCCCCTTTTCCCTTTACATATCTGTCCAGGAACTGGGCGATGGAGTCCCTGGGGCTGGAATCATCCCAGGAGGGGTGTGGCATGCCCTCTCCACCTTTATTTAGTGACCAGCCCTTAGGGGATGAGGTACCTGGGCCAAAATCAGCCTAGTGTGCCCCCCTCACCCTTTGTATTTAGCAGCCAGGGCTGAAAGCGGCATCCTGAGAGGGACCATGTGCACCCCCATATTAAAATCAAATATTTGACCCCTGGTCCTGGCCCACCTGGGCAGCTTAAAAATACAAGCACAGGAGACAGGAAATTTAGAAAAGAAAATATCACCGTGCCTTGGGGGTCAACATATTCCTACCCTGCCCCTTTTGGGCTTTTTGGGCTTTTTTGGGGACTCAGCCAAGTCTGAGTCTCATGATGGCTTTCATCACTTCCGGGTTGAAGTGGTGGCTGCCAATCACAGCACTGTTGTTGATGAATGGATCCATAGTGGAGCTGCGTCTCTTGATATACACACACGAATGACAAAAAACAAATATACATATATATGCATATATATATATTCAATGAAAACTAAAGGTTACAGAGATGTTAGTTAGGCTCAGGTTTCACTCGTAGTAAACTATAACTCGTGCCCCCGCAATGCACTGCTTATGACTTCACATATTACATCCCTCCTGACGTGGTCAGTGACATCACTGATTACATCTCAAATTACATCTGTGAAGACATCACTGATTAAATTAACCAGTGACTGTGATGGTTTTTGAAATGTTTAGTGTTAAATGTACATACCAAGGTATATTGATGAATCAGGGAGTGTAAGAGTGCCTGTATGGATAATTCAGTGGGTGTGTGACTCACTCTATTAGTGAGTGATTGGGTGTCTCAGTGAATGTATGGGTGACTGACGAAGTTGTGTGAATGTCTGTATCAGTTTGTCAGTTGGTGTCTAAGTGGCTACATGGGTTAGTGAGTGGGTACGTGAGTAGCTGTATGGGTGATTGATTAGTTGTCTGAGTACCTCTTTGGGTCTATGAGTGTCTGTGTGGGTGGGTGGTGAGGAGTGTGTGACAGCCTCCATGGATGAGTGAGTGGGTGAGTCAGTGGCTGTATAGGTTAGTGAGTACATTTGTGAGGGGCTGTATAGGGGAGTGAGTGTGCATATGGCTGTGTCAGTAAGTGAATGGATATGTCAGTGGTATATGGGTGAGAATCTGCATATGTGAAAGGCAGTATAGGTGAGTGTTGAAGTATATGAGTAACTGAATGTTTGAGTGAGTGATTGCGAGAGTGGCTGTATGGGTGAGTGTGTGCTTGTATCAGTGACTGTAAAGGTGAGTGAGTATGTGTTAGTATCTGTATGAATTAGTGAGAGGGTGTGTGTATAACTGTATAGGTGAATATGTGGCTGTGTGATTCACCCTATGGATGAGTGAGTAGGTGTCTGAGTAGCTCTATGGGTGACTGACAGTGTGTGAGTGTCTGTATGGGTGTTTGAGTGGATATATCAGTGGCTGTATTATTGAGTGTGTTGGTGTATGAGTGGCTGTATGGGTAAGGGAGTGGATGTGTGTAGACCTATGAATTAGGTAATGGGTCTATAAGTACTGGTATGGGTGTGTCAATGGTTTTGAGAATGGTAGTATAGAAGTTGGTGTATGAAAGGTTATATTGGGGTGTGATGGTTGCAAAAGAGGTTCTGTGCATGATGTCATCAGTGATGTCATTTGAGATGTCATCAGTGATGTCCCTGACCATGTCATGAGCAGCCGCGGCCCGTGGAGGGAGTTCCGTGGGGCGGAAAGGCGGGGTAGGGGAGGGGCAGCGTGGGGGGTACTAAAAACCGGAATATGGATAATTGGAGTTAAGTAAACAATTAAATAAATAAAACGAATTCAGTAGCGCGCCCTGCATTGCAAATTGCGATGCAGCGCACGCTACGAAATTCGTTTTATTTATTTAATTGTGTACTTAACTCCAATTATCCATATTCCGGTTTTTAGTACCCCCGACGCTGCCCCTCCCCAGCCCCGCCTTTCCACCCCACGGAACTCCCTCCACGGGCCGCGGCTGGTCATGAGTGATGTAGTATGTGAGGTCATAAGCAGTGCATTGCAGGGGTGAGAGTTATAACTGCTGAATTTCTCTGGTTTTGTATGAATGAAACCCGAGCCTAACTATAACATCCCTGTAACCTTTGTTTTTTTCAGTGAATTTCTAAGGTTTTTTAAATGCTAATTCCTAACTTTGAAGTCCCTGTACCCCATTTTTTTTAGTGAATGTCTATGGATATTTAGCTAGTAGTCGCATTTGCAGAGTGGTGGAGAAAGGGGGCTGGGCCTCCGACCAGCTCTCAGGAATCATGATGTGTAGGACTTACAGGAGGTACCAGGATGGTTTCTTGGCACCCAAGGTCCCTCAGGAGTAAATTAGACTTCATCCCCCCCAACAAGGAGTGCACCATGAGCTGCATTTGCAGAGTGGTGGAGAAAGGGGGCGTGGCATCCGAAGACCACTTAGCAATACCTCTGTGTGGGACTTATTGGAAATTACAGGAAGGGTAGTTGGCGTCCAAGGACGCCCTTGGGGGCCAACTATCCCTCTTATTACCTTCAGTAAGTCCCATACATCGGGATTGCTGAGATCTGATAGGAGGCCATACCCCTTTCTCCACCACTCTGCAAAAGCGCTTCCTGGCACACTACTAGTAGGGGGATAAAGTCCCCTTGGCTCTTGAGGGTCCTTGGGGGCCAACTAGCCCTCCTGTTGCCTCCAGTAAAACCTACACAGCCAAGTTGCTGACAGGTCATCAGATGCTGTACCCCCTTTCTCCACCTCTCTGTGAACACACCACCTGGCACACTACTCATTGGGGGAAAAAATCCACTTTAGTCCTGATGCCATCAGATGGCAAGGGGGCCTCATCCCCCACCTGTGTGTCATTTTCGGCCTTGGTGACCCCATCCCCCCTGGCCAGGCCCCTTCATTGGGGAACGCAGGGGGAGCCTGAAGGCCCTCGCTGTCCCTGCCTGCTCCCCACCTCCTGAGGGAGCTGGCATTGCTTTTACACCAAGGTAGCTGCAGACATGCAGCTGCCTGTGTGTGAAAGCAAAGTTCTCCACTTTGAGCAAGCAAGAGCAAAATGCTCTCCTTTGCTCAAAGCGGAGCACACTTTTTTCTATGACATGACGGGGCGGTTCTCTGGGGGTGGGAACCCCTGAACATTACTGTATCTGGCCCTGGGGGGGTGGCGGTACCCAGGGCCATGTGGGGTTCCTGGAGAGGGGACACGCATCCCTCCTCCTTTGTTGACATTTGCCCTGGGAAGATGGTGGTCCCCGGGGCCAGAGGTTTGCAATGGACCCACGTAATTATTGCATTTGTGCCCCGCGGAGGTGGCAGTCTCTGGGGCTGCAGTGGAGGCCATAGGGCCTCTCCAGATTTTCATTCTTTTTTAATAAAGTATGTACCCCGGGGATGTGGCTGTCCCCTGGACAGCAGGGGAAGCCCTACAGCCTCTCCCACATTACTTTAAAAAAGAACATTGTGCCCTGCGGATGTGGCAGTCCCCGGGGCATGAGGTTCCATACGGCCCCTCATTATTCTTTAAATGAGCCCCAGGGAGATGACAGTCCCAAGGGCAGGAAGGGTCTGCAAGGCCCCCCCTTATTGTTTTAATTATCCCATGGAGGTGGCAGTCCCTGGGGCAAGGGGATCTGTGAGACTCCCCCGACATATTTGGACATAGCCCTGGGGAAGTTGCAGTCCCTGGCGCTGCAGGTGGGTCCAGTGGGCCTGCCCGTATTCATAATGAAAAGTGCCCCAGGGAGGTGGCCCACTAAGGGGTTATTTTAAAGCAAGTGCAGGAGCCCGTAGTTGCTTTTTTAAAACAATATGTTGCCATGGATATGCGGATCTACCTGCAAGTCCACTGCAAAATAAAAATGCTGTTTACCCCCTGTGGTGTCCCTCAGGGACCCTCCTTCATATCTGGGAGGGGGCAGGGCATTCCTAACCTGCCCACTTTTCTTTTTTTTTAATTTTGTTCTGGTACTGGCATCCCCAGATGTCTATATTTTTTAAAGATAGATCTCTCAAACCTACTGAACGTATTTGCATCAAATCACAAAAAGCTCGCTTTCTGGACCAACATCTAGCTTTCTGCCAAATTTGGTGTGTCTGCTCAGTTGTTCGGGCAGTTGTTGTGTTCAAAATTTGAAAAATTCCCATAGACTCAACATTTAGAAAAAATGTTTTGGGACCCCCTTTTGTCTCGCCTCTGCTTGATGGAACACCCCAAAACTTTCAACACAGCAGTTGAACTAAAAAAGGGTGGTTTGTGAACTTTTCATGGAGATTCGTCAAGCGGTCCCAAAGTTTTTGGCAAAATAAAAAACTATTTTCCTATGGAAACTTTGGTCCTAACTATAACTACATGATGGTGACTGTCCTGGGCCCTTGCCCAAAACGCGTTGATCTTTTCTCCCTACTTGCACTTGCACTTTGCTGTAATTTAAAAACTGAAAAAAAGAATAAAACCATTTCTAAATAATTAACAGATCCTGCTGCCGCTCTTACCTGATCGGTGCTGTTTTCCTGTGCCCTTGAGGAATGGTGATTGATGTGAAGGAGGGTTCAGCACGGGATATATGTATGTATATATATGTATATATGTATTAATAGAGAAACAGAAAAAGCCTTTCCTATGGAGCTTCTGACCTAACTATACCTCTTCTCAAGGTCATTTTAATGCTCATTGACCACATACAGGTGTGCGAATATGGTTTGGAGAGTTGGAGGTAAAAGACATTACTTCAGTTGCTCATAAATGTTAACAGAGACCATGTGGTTCATGTGAAGTTTAATCTTGGCTTCTTTGTGCTTGTGTTTGGGACTTTTATTTGCTGTATCTTGACACAATGTCTATTCATGATAGTCGCTACAATGTTTATTTTTTCCCGTTGCTCTTGTGTTCACCGTTTGTAGTTACATTTTTTGCCAGCTGTATTTTATTCACTCATTGTAAATGATTTCACACACCATTTGAAGATATATATTCGCAATGCATCTGAGTGCTACACTTCCAGTGTTATAGAAAAGAGTTACTAATATAAAATTCAAGGTCCCAGCATATCATCTAATTGATCATAGAAAGCGTGATTGACAGTGTCTTAATTGCTAGAATGGACATGCTGTCCTTCAAAGTGTGCCCTTGGTATATGTTAATATAATATGTTAATACATTACATTATTTGAAGGACAAGAACATATTTATGAAACTACCAAGTAATCTTAACAACGTAGCATTATTCTGAATTATGTGCAAGACGCTAATTAAATGGATTGATGGTGGGAGATATCCTACGGTCTTTCGGGCCTGGTTCATTGCTAAAAGGATTACATGCTGGTTTTGGAAATCTCAGCATAAACCTACAGCAGATGAGTGCATTATGGGGCTATGAAGCCTTGACTCTATCGAACATGAGATGCTGTAAAAAAGTAATCAATGTGAGTGGTCTGCAAGCTTGTAATGATTTGTGCATGAATAGTGATGAGAAGAGAAGGTCTCACTGGTTCGATGATAGTGTCATATTATTTAGCATTAGAGTGAAAAATAGCTCACATGTTAAAACATGTGTTACTTTTGCCCAGATATAAGGATATATAGATTTTAGGGTTCCCCCCAGAAGCATCAAGAACAGCAGTTATATACAGAACCTCACAGCAGTGTGGCCTATAACACATAAAGTGAGTGAGTGAGGTGCTAATTTAAGGCAACCACTTAAGCATGTCATGCTCCCCCTGCTCCTGAGGTTCCCGGACTATTGCATTTCACCTGTAGATGGTTGTGCCTCTCCCGTCGCCCCCACCTCCCCCCTTGATCATCCTCATTGACCACCCGAGGGTGGAGTAGGTACTGTGCGATCCCCCGGCCGTGGTTAGACGCCCTTTTTTCGATGGTTTCCGCCTTGCTTTTTGGTGTTCTTTTGTTTTTCTTTTTATGTTTGTATTTCTAAAAGTTATGTATCCTGACAACCTCTGAGGTGCACTCGGTAATTTGTTAATTCGGCTGAGCCCCAGGGGGCCTATTTCTTCCTTGATGATGTCGAACATGTATATATTAGCGGCCGGCCCTGGTGGTTGTAGGCCCATGTTTGTATTGAGTTTTTATGTGCAATAAAATTTAATAAAAAAAAAAAAAAGCATGTCATGCTTAAGTGGCGCAAAAGCATGTGACACGTGACTCATGCACGCAACCATTAGGATTTGACTGTGTTACTCCCCACTGCAGACTCTTCCTGCATAGCTGTTTTCTCGTATTCCCTGACAATCTCATTCCAGACTGATCGTTTTCCTGTCCGCTTCTTACATTTTGTTACACTTTGTGTCTGCTTTCTGTGTTCTTGTTTTTTTGTTTTTCATTTTGTTCAGCATCCATAGTTATGTTTTTGGCTCCCGTCACATCCCCCAATTACAAGCGAGGCAGAGAGTGAATCCTAGGACACGGGCTCAAAGGCACAAGCCGGCCTGACCCAACACAACATTTTTTCTAAGGAGGTGACAACACTTGTTTTTGAAAACAGCAGCATCTCCCTCTCATGTTCGCGATAGGCAGCATGCCTGGCAAGGGCTAAAGTTTACTCGAGAGGAAGGTGTCAAGTGTGGCACAGCATGTGCCGTCTCACTGGCTTAGCATACATCCAGCATTAGTTGATCATGAGTAGGACCTGCTGGATCTGCTCAGCATTAAGGTATCAGTGCCACAAGGTAAGTGAGGTTTGTAATTTTGTTATTACTTTGCAGAACACAGTATATGCCTCCCTATAGCACTCCCCTGGACAGACCATGCATTAATCCCACTTCTATGGAAAACTGACAAATCTCCGTCCCTCGCACCTACAGTGCGAGAAACACGCAATTGGTCTAAAATCCCGCTGGCTCAGTGGACTCAGGAGTTACAAAACTCAATTCCCTCCGTTGGTCAGACTCCATCACTGGCCAATGAAATGTTTAATGAATGGATAAACAACTCTTTAAATGCCACGCTCCCTATGAAGAAAACTGTCTTAAAAAGATCTAGGATTTCATCTCCCTGGTACTCGAATGATCTACGGATGAAAAAGTGCTACTGTAAGAGATTGGAACGCAAATGGCGACTAGGATATGCTGGAGCAGACAAAATTATTTATAGAGAGGCTATCAGAGCATATAAAAAAGACATAAAGAGCGTGCAATCCTTATATTACTCACACAAAATCGCAGAGGCCAGCTCCAGCTCTAAGGAGATTTATAGGATTGTAAAAAGTCTTATTAACCTCCCAACGCCTCCACTTACTGACGAAAATCCTCGGCTCCGCTGTGAAGATCTGGCCAATTTCTTCTTCCAGAAAATTAATTTCATCTACTCTTCCTTTCCATCCTCAGAGCAGACTACTTTGAAGGAGACACCTTTATGTCCCCCACAAGAAAACATATCCAACTGCCCTCCAGTGTTGGCGGAATTTCCCCAGATGGATGCGGACCATCTCACCTCCCTCATTCATCAGGTGAAATCAGGCTCCCCTAGGGACCCAGCACCTCCACATATTCTAGTCTCTGCTACTCAGACCATCCTCCCTACACTGTTAGCAGTACTTAACACCTCGATCTCCACCAGCACAGTCCCAGTGGCCTGGAAACAGGCCATGGCGAGGGCCCTTGTTAAAAAACCCAATTTGGACACCAAGAATCTTAACAACTTTCGCCTGATCTCCTTGCTGCCTTGGGCAGCTAAAATCTTGGAGAAATACATAAACGGCCTATTAACAACTTTTCTCGAACAAAACCAGCTGCTCGATCCCTCCCAGACAGGCGTTTGCCCCAAGCATAGGACCGAGACTGCACTATTGGCTGTGACAGAGGAGTCCAGGAGGATCTTAGATCGGGGAGGATCGGTGGCAGTCATCCTCCTCGATCTGAGCGCTGCATTTGATACCGTTAACCACGATATCCTCTTGCAGCGTCTCCTGGACACCGGAATATCTGACAGGGCCCTGGAGTGATTCAGGTCCTACTGAGGAAATATGAATTTTGTGATCAGTTATGTCCCCTATCGTAGACCCCAACGGCTCCATGTGCATGCTATAAGTACATGTATGTTCCCTCCTGCTCCAGTTCTGAAGACGCAAACATATGTGCGTCCACCGTCAACATGTCCTCTTTCATATCCGCCATGAATGGGTCAGATATTCCATTCCTAAGTATGAAAGGCCACCGACTTTATGTGGTTCACTTTCCACATTTCACAGATTCAGGCGAGTAGGCCCGAATTCTGTCATCAAGCCTTTTCCTGCCTTCTGCCTCTGAAAGCTCCAGTCTGAGCCTGCATCCGTGACCATGAACTTTGTCCTACTCCTTGCGCGGCTAACGGTGCCTGATCCAGCCTGTCGCCTGCCAAAAACTGTATTTCACCTTCGAGATTATCTCCTTCGCTCCTCATCTGATGCATTCCTGTCTAGCAGTTTAGGTAAACATTCCTCCAGCTACCGTGCAAAGGGCCAGGCCTCGCTGTCCTCATGCAAGTAATTCATAGCCCCGTTACCATGGAATATTCCTACCCCCTCGCATCTAGTGTAGACACTTAGACGCTTGTACACGCACTAACAGTCAGTATAGTCAGTATAGAATAAGATTCTATCCTAAGAGACCTTTCCTTTTGGATAACACAGTTCTTTAAACATAGGATATTAGATATGATTTGGAATTAGGTTGACATAACCCCAGACTTCTGTCTCCACATGTAGAACTAAATGTCAAGTCTCCTTCACCCTCTAGTTGCACGTCAATCACACGTCATGCGGCTGCGTGCGCATCTTTGCCAAACATTTCTGCTGACATTGCAGGATTCTTTTATGGATCCACCCACTAGTGACATCATGTTTAGTGACGTTTCTTGAATTACGCCCTCTATTAGCTACGTATGCACCTTTTATCAGCTGTTACGCCTCTTGCATCTGTTTCACTGTAATGTATTTTCTATAAAACTGCTTAACTGTCAATAATATATGCTCCCTTCCTTCCTGAACTTTCGTGGTGATGGAACAGAAGGCCCACAATTCGAATTGTCTTCCTTTTTATAGGAATAAAGCATTTTAAACCCTCTAATACCACGGATTCTGCCTCTTATATTTACTGAGTTATTCTTGATAGATTTTACCGCATAAAAAATAGTACCGGTAACGAAATATTTACCACATAAATTGGCGCCCGAACAGGGACACTTTCTCATCTCACGCGCCGGCGGTGCGTTGCAGGCCCGGTCTCCTGCCACAGCTGAACGGACAAAAACGCGTACCCGCAGGATTTCCTGTATCTCCCTCCGGCCAAGCGGGGACGACTGAGGCTGCGATCAACACCCAGACGAGGCGGTGAGAAGTGCGAAGTATCCCGACCAGAGCCTAGCTGAGAGAGCAAGATCCGAGGTATACAGAGTCCCACCGAGTTCCGAAGTTCCGAGTCCAGTCGAGTCGAGTCCAGTCCGGTCCAGTTTCAGTTCAGTTCCGAGGCCTTCCGTTCCGAGCTACCCGGTGAGTACCATTATCGGGGAGGCATTTTACGTGCACATAGTCTGTGCCGGTCAGGACGGGTTTGGGTACACAAATCCGGTCTGCACTGTTTCAGCAGTGTATCTGTACTGTTTAGCAGTATATATAGTATATATAGTATGTTTCGCATATAAATAAGTATTATCTAGTGTCAGTATAATGTCAGTAACTAGTTTTCTATTAGTTATCATTGTTCGTAAAACTGTTAAGCGTTAAATGTTTTAAATACGTTCTATATATTGTGGTGTGAATGACTGTTCATTATTGTGTTTTCTTGTATAAAGTGTGTTCTAGAAACAAGATCTAAAGATGCCGCTCTTTTCGAAACTAAGACAGATCAAAACTAGAAAAGGTGTACTCGAAGAAGCTGTTCCCATTCCACCTAGGGATACTCCAGGATACTTCATGTATCATAAGCATGGCCTAGATGCCGTATTATTTCTTGATTTATGGGTGGACTACACCAAAGAATTACCAGAGAGTCAGAGATGGCCCGCAGCGGGGACCTGGGATGCAGATTGCATCATGAGAGTAGAAGAAGAATTATGGAAAAAGAAAGCCAGACAGTCACAGAAAGATGCCATTGAATTATGGCGTAAAGAATCATACAGACGTACAGAAAAAGCACACAGACAGGAAGAGAAAAGTAGAGAGAATTCAAATAAAACTCGAGAAAATCTATTACTTGAGGAAGGTACTCGAGTAAACTCAGAACAAGTAGATAGACAAAGAAACGCCCTTATGAATGGTATGTATCCACTTCTGGCCGAAGGGTTACCTAAGGCTACTCAGGAAATACCAAAAGACTTGCCACCTCCATTGTTTCCGATAAAAGCACATCCCAAATCACATCCCAAAACAGCAAAGGACGTTTTTCTTTCCTCCTATTTAGATGACGCTGCTCCCGAATATGCTAATGCCATACCACACACACCGCTTGCCGATGGTGTTCAACACCAAGAGCATCCGTCTGTATCCCCGCAATTACAAACTCCTACACAAGCTCCAACAGACCCGTCCGTTTCTACAGTTTTTCCCGCATCTACAATCTCTATCCTACACCCAACGAATCCTTTCGTGCCTAGCACCTCAGACGGTGCTACAGGAGGTACGACAGACATGTTTGCCACTCCGCCGCGAAATAAACAGACTCTTAGAGATTTAGCCCTCCAACGTACGCCCAAACTAGCAACTCCCGACATGCTTAAGGAACTTCTAGTAGATTGTAGATATGATCCTGTGCCCGGTAAACGGGACGAAATGCTGCTGTCATCATTACGTATTCGACGAGCTGCAATATATTTAACGAAGCTACCAGGAATGACTACACATTTAGAAAGTATGTATCACTTTGTCCAGTCAGGGCGAAGTCCTGAAAGTATTAGCAGAGCCATGGAGTACCAGAAAGCGGAGGTACAGGGACAACTGTTACGTTTCCTCATAAACTGTGTAATCAGAAATCAAGACCGGCCTGGGGTAAATCCGGAAGAAATGCAAAAACTTGTCACTTGGGGCCGGAATATATCAGAAGGGAGACATGATAAACAGTTATGTATAGTAGCTATGTACCGAAAGATCCGCAAAGAAGTAGAACGAATACACGAAGAAAGATTAGAGGTAGACGCCGCTGACCTAAACAGAGAAGAGGAGGAGCAAGAGTCAGAGCAAGTAGAAACGATAGCTTATGTAAGTAGAGGAAGACCCCATAATAATACCAGAGGTTTTAATGATCCGGTACGTCCAATACGTCCAGAATATAATAGACATTTTCCAAACCCTATGTTAAATACAAAATCCCCCGAACATTTATTCCAAGCCGCTGATAAATTACTCCGAGATCGAAGGGGGTACCACATGCTCGATTCCATGGACGAACAAGAATTAGCCAGATCAGCAGTACAATGGGCTGACAGTCCCAGCGAATACAATGACGATGTACTTGCACACACGTTTCTGAATCTAGATCCATATGAACAGCGTTTAGCTAGTATATACATGATTCAACACCTCCTTATATTATATAAAAGCCAACACTCCGATCCAGGACCCTTACCTGACATATTGACAGAACTACTCACGAACATATGGAAAGGGTCAGGTACTGATTTGATTAAAGAAATACTAGAATCCCGAAACCAATATTTAAATTTCATATGCCCAGAACACGTTCCAGTTCCCATTATGGGAAGAAAAATGTATCACATAGATAGACAGAACCCGTTACGCGAAGTACACCCAATTAGAGGTGCCGGTGATAATTTTACACGCGTATTTGTGTACACACCTATAACTAAATTAGAATTATTAGAAATGAAGAAAGTAGTACCCAGCCATGACAAAGACCCAGCAGGTTTCCACCGTGAGATAAAAGACATGTTACTCATGGGAGAGTATACCTACCCCGACATTATGAAAATATTAAAAGTCCTATTACCCGCCGGTGTTTATGAAAAACTCAAAGAAAAAGAATGGGAGGTGGGAGACCAAAAGATAGATTGGACAGCATTAGAAAACGAAGAAAAGGCCCGAGCTGCAGGAGCAGGGCTTGGGGAAAAGACTACAGCACTAGCAGGATTACTAATACAGGTCCTGCCACGTTTATTAACTACGAAAAAGGAAGACTGGGGTGCAATCTCAGCCTGTAAACAAAAACCAGACGAAGATACTAGTGATTTCTATTCCCGATTTGAAAAATGTTTTGGTATAAATAGTGGCATAAAAGCCAGTAGTGAGTCATACCCACATCTGTTTGTGACAAAATTAGTTGAAAATTCTCTGATACAAGTTAAGAATAGAGTATTGAAATTCGAAAGTACCTGGCAAGGTAATACCCCATCACAGATGCTACAGATGTTACAATATCATCACAATAGAATTAAAGAAGAACAAGAACACGAACAAAGACGTATGAAAGATACAAAAATGAAAATGCTTGTTGCACAGTCAGTTCCAGCCGATAGTCATCAAAAGGGTGATTCCGCAGGCCCTGCGAAAGGGACATGCAACTATTGTAAACAACCAGGTCATTATATACACGATTGTCCAGTCCTGAAACATAATATTGCCACAGGTAGAACGCATGAGAGACCACGTCCACCTAGACAGGATCAGAACCAACAACAAATACCTCAGCAAGCACAACCTAGGTTAGCTCCGCAACAGCTAGCTCCGCAACAGGCAGCTCCACAACAAATTGTAGCACCACCACAAGCGCAGCCTATTGCTGCAACACAAGCAACGACACAACAGATGTATCAGTATGCACAAGCAGATTATCATTATCCCGATTATCAGCGATACACATGAAATAGCCTAGAGAGGGAAGTTGGCTTACCCCTTATTGAGGTTGCTGTAGACCAAGAGGGACCTTATGTACATAGTGAACTATTAGGGGAAGACAGAAAGTTTTTACTTGATACAGGGGCAAGCAGAACAACTATAAGAAGTAGTGAAGTTCCAGGGGCACCCCTCTCAGGCTCACAGAATATTTCCCTTGGATTCTCAGGAAAACCTATAATTAATGATGTAACACAACCTCTTCCACTTACGATTGGTCCATTGACACGTACTACAGATTTATTGCTTACTAAATCATGTCCAGAAAACTTGTTAGGCATAAAAACATTGAAAGCTCTAGGAGCTATAATATGTTGTTCTCCGGAAGGAGTACGACTATTTTTACGTGACTTTAAAGGTCACTACGTATCCAGAGACATGGATCACCGACTGCAGAATTTACCTACACATTTATGGGCACAAGGCCCCACTGATGTTGGTTGCATGAATATTACACCATATCGAGTTACACTGAAATCAGGAATAGTACTACCACGAATACGACAATACAAGTTACCCCCCGATGCTGTTGTGGCTTTGCTGCAAATCATTGACAAGCTCATTACACAAGGAGTGGTTGTCGAAACAGACTCCAATGTATGTAATTCTCCGATAATTCCGATTCTTAAAAGAACGGATCCAAAAGCTCCACCAGTATATCGATTAGTTATTGATCTGCGCGAATTAAATAAATGTATTGTGCCACAATACCCCGTGGTCCCAGATATCTCTTCATTACTCACAGCTATTGACTCAGAGGCAACGTTCTTCACTGTAATTGATCTCAAGAATGCTTTCTTTAGTGTCCCAATTGATCCGGAAAGTCAATATTTATTCGGATTTAGTTTAAATGGACGAAGTTTTAAATTTACACGCGCACCTCAAGGATTTACAGAAAGCCCCAGCATCTATAGCCAAGCACTGAAACGAGAACTTGACAGCATCCACATGCCAGTTAACACTGCCTTGCTCCAATATGTCGATGATCTGCTGATCACCGCCCGAAGCGGACCTGAATGTGAAAAAGCGTGTCTGACGGTTTTAAAATTTTTGGCTGACAAGGGGCACAAGGTGTCCCCTTCTAAGCTGCAATTCTGTGTCCAGCGAGTTGTTTACCTTGGGCACTCGCTGTCCAAGGAGGGAAGGCAGCTTACACCCGACCGCATCCAGTTAATTGCTAACATGCCACCTTCCAAGACACAAAAGGAGGTACGGGCTTTTATAGGCCTCACTTCATACTGTAGGCAGTGGATCCCTCAATATGCATTTCTAGCAAAACCACTCATCCAGTTGACAACACAGGAGGCAGCCACATCGACTGTCCTCCCTTGGACTCAAGAACATACACACGCCTTTGAAAGCTTAAAGAAAGCTTTATGCCAAGCACCTGTCCTAGCAACACCATGTTACAGTAAACAGTTTACACTCATCGTTACAGAACGCGAAGGTACTGCTTTGTCAGTACTCACTCAGGAACAAGCAGGATCCCACAAACCATGTGCTTATTTCTCTAGTACATTAGATCCAGTAGCTCAGGCTCTTCCTGCGTGCCTGAAATCAGTGGCAGCAACAGCTTTAGCAATCAGACAAAGCGATGCCATAGTGTTAGGACATCAATTGACAGTACAAGTACCATACGCAGTAGAGGTTCTCTTGAACCGCACGCAAACACAACACTTGACTATAGCGAGACTCACCGGTTACGAATTAACATTGTTTCAGCCACATATAGAAATCAGACGTTGTAATACGTTAAATCCTGCCACACTGTTACCAGTGAGCGGAACAGATCCATTGGCACATGATTGTGTTGAAGTTATTACTATCACAACGAAACCCAGACAAGACTTGACAGATATCCCTTTGTCAGATCCAGACTTGACATTGTATGTAGATGGGTCATGTATGAGAACAAGTACAGGAGAGCTAGTGGCCGCTTACGCAGTCACAACAGACACTGAAGTCATTGAAACAAATTGTATTAACACTTTGTCAGCTCAAGCAACAGAGCTCATCGCTCTGACACAAGCCTGTATCCAAGCCAAAAATAAAAAAGTCAACATATACACAGATTCAAGTTATGCATTCGGAGTCGTCCATGACTTCGGCGTACTGTGGCGAGAGAGAGGTTATTTGACTTCTCACGGTGCCCACATCCAACACGGACCCCTCATTCAAGCCCTATTAGACGCGATTCATCTACCTACTGAAATATCGATTATGAAATGCAAAGCCCATACAAAAGTTACCGATATTATTTCTCAGGGTAATGACCTAGCTGACAGAACAGCTAAACGGACTGCTCAGAATCAGACTTTCACAACTGACGCGACAAAGACAATAGTCCCGATACTAACACATTGCATGACAGTTAAGGATCCCGCCCTTGATGTAATTGACATTCAGACACATGCTACACCAGAAGAAATAAAGAAATGGACTGAATTAGGAGGGATCCAAACAGATCAAGGATGGATGACGAAGGAAAAATCTATATGGTTTCTTCCCGACTCAATGGTCCAAGTTATTATTAACACAATACATAGTCCAGCACACCTAGGAGAGAAAGCTATGCTAGACAGCATTCAACACATTTGGTTTAACAAACACTTGCGAGCCGCAGCTAAACAAAAAGTTCGTACCTGTATGATATGTTGTCAGTTTAATCCAGGTAAAAGCATCCCCGTAGAGCAGGGTGGATTTCAACCTCCTAATCATGCTTTTGAAGTCCTCCAGATGGATTATATCCAGATGGAACGATGTCGAGGATTCAAATATGTTCTCGTAGTTGTCTGTGCTCTTTCCCGTTGGACAGAAGCATACCCGGTTTCAGATTACACTGCCCCGACTACTGCCAAACAGTTAGTTCGAGAATTCTTCCCACGGTACGGTTTACCACGTGTTGTCTACTCAGATAACGGCCAGCCGTTCTCATCCGAACTAATGAAACACGTTTCCCTTCTATTAGGCTATCAATGGAAATTTCACTGTGTCCGACATCCCGAGGCAGCAGGTCTCGTAGAACGCCATAATCAAACTTTGAAAATTAGATTGTCCAAAATATGTAGAGAAAAAGGAGTTGATTGGATAGTAGCCTTACCAGTTGCGCTCTTTTACATGAGAATGGTAGCACATTCTCGAACAGGGCTATCCCCGTATGAGGTGATCTTCGGTAGACCACCAAATATGTGGGGGACGCCTATACCTCGTAAAATCACTGACGTTGACTGTAATATGCTGACAGATTACCTGGCTTCCTTGATGTCTGCACTACAATCTTGTCGTTCACAGGTATCCGCAGCTTTTCCTGATAATACTGAGGTGAAGCCCCATGACGTGGTTCCTGGGGATCTGGTGCTGGTCAGGAACTTTGACCGGAAGACCCAACTGGATCCTAGGTGGAAGTCACCGAAGTTAGTTCTACTCACCACAAGGACAGCCGTGAAAATCGAAGGAAGGAAAGGGTGGTTGCACTCGAGTCATATCAAGAAATTTTATGGACTACCACCCAGCGTAGATACACAACCCTGTATTTCCTCACAGACAGACTCAAAGCTCCCCTTGGTTGAGCAATCGAACTCAGAAATCTATAAACTAAAATTGAGGTCTAATAAGTCAGACAATTTGATTGTTTAAGTCCTCTCCAAGGTGAATCGGTTGAATTTGTCCCTGACATGTATCCTCTAGACCGGAATAGAGAAAGGAATCAGCGAAAGCAGCTGAAAAAGCATGCGTATTGTAAATCACTTCGTAGTCACTGTACAGTAACATTATTAATTTTGTTTTTTCTAAGTCTTCTGATTATTATTTTTAGCATACTATTGCACATGTATTACCCTATTCTTAAACATGCTTACAATATAACTGCAGAACATTCTTTTAGTGAATTTCCTCCGCATGAGTTGTCATATAGATTTGCGCTGCGCAACAACACATTCATTAGTATGCTACATCATTCCCATCAAACCAGCAATGCCACAAATTGTTGGATATGTGGCCGACTCCCTCCCTATCAGAACTATAAGGGAGTTTTGCCCCTCTTTCCATATCCATTCACACACAATGGCTCCTGTGGAGCATGGTTTAGTTTGATCAATACCCTAGATTCAAATTCCGCAGTTTATCAAGACAATTGGGTATGGGGAAACCTGAACCTAGTTTTGCTTAAAGTCTGCTACCCTAACAAGGAGGGACTTCCCAAAAGAACAGGAACTGATCTAGAAAATGAAGTATATGGATTAGGTAATTTTACACTTAACCTCATGATCCTGAACGTTGAATCTGAAGCTACACCTATCTTGCCCGCCATGTCAGTATTCCCAGTAAAAGGGGAATTATGTATCAGAAAGAATGGTTCCATACACATGGGCCACAGTAAATGCACCACTGTAATAAAATTCAGTGATCAAGGCAAGTCTACATTTAGAGCTTCCCATCATTCCTACTTCATATGCGGTCAGACCGCATATATATGTCTACCTTTAGATTGGGATGGTACCTGTTATATAGCATTCCTTCTGCCACCTGTTTTCCTAGCTCCTCCTGATTATCATAGAAATACTCATTTAGTACACAATAGACAGCAGAGAGATCTCCCAATTGTCGATTACACTGAAACGGCATGGGAAAAATACACAGATTTCAATAAAGGTTTCTTTCCCTATATAGGTACAGTCACTAATAGTAAGCTGATACGTAGATTAACCAGAACCCTTGAAGCAGTAGTGAACGAAACTATTTCCGCCTTAGGCAATTTAACAGAAGAGCAGTCTGCTATGCGGATTGTTGTGCTTCAAAATCGTCTTGTCCTTGACGTCATCCTGGCCGATAGGGGCGGAGCTTGTAGGGTCATCGGATCAAGTTGTTGCATTTTCATACCAGAAAATTCGCCGTCAGTATATAAAGCCATAACCCGCCTTCATAAGGTTGTAAGCCAGATACACCAGAGTCCAGGCACCTGGACTTGGTCCGGTTGGTTCTGGGGCGTGTTGTCAGCCTGGGGATGGAGAATACTATCCTTCCTAGGTATTGGCTTTCTCATACTATTCAGTTGCTGCTTATGTCTACAATGTGGGCCAGCGATTTGTGGTCTGTGTGCCACCTCGTGTATCCCACCTCCAAGTTTTCATTCGAGATCTCGGAAGAAGAAAGAAGAACAAATGATGCTATATGAACAGATCGATGGATTGATGAAGATCGATATCTCCTAAGGGTCCGAAGGGGACAAGGAGGGAATGAGGAAATATGAATTTTGTGATCAGTTATGTCCCCTATCGTAGACCCCAACGGCTCCATGTGCATGCTATAAGTACATGTATGTTCCCTCCTGCTCCAGTTCTGAAGACGCAAACATATGTGTGTCCACCGTCAACATGTCCTCTTTCAGATCCGCCATGAATGGGTCAGATATTCCATTCCTAAGTATGAAAGGCCACCGACTTTATGTGGTTCACTTTCCACATTTCACAGATTCAGGCGAGTAGGCCCGAATTCTGTCATCAAGCCTTTTCCTGCCTTCTGCCTCTGAAAGCTCCAGTCTGAGCCTGCATCCGTGACCATGAACTTTGTCCTACTCCTTGCGCGGCTAACGGTGCCTGATCCAGCCTGTCGCCTGCCAAAAACTGTATTTCACCTTCGAGATTATCTCCTTCGCTCCTCATCCGATGCATTCCTGTCTAGCAGTTTAGGTAAACATTCCTCCAGCTACCGTGCAAAGGGCCAGGCCTCGCTGTCCTCATGCAAGTAATTCATAGCCCCGTTACCATGGAATATTCCTACCCCCTCGCATCTAGTGTAGACACTTAGACGCTTGTACACGCACTAACAGTCAGTATAGTCAGTATAGAATAAGATTCTATCCTAAGAGACCTTTCCTTTTGGATAACACAGTTCTTTAAACATAGGATATTAGATATGATTTGGAATTAGGTTGACATAACCCCAGACTTCTGTCTCCACATGTAGAACTAAATGTCAAGTCTCCTTCACCCTCTAGTTGCACGTCAATCACACGTCATGCGGCTGCGTGCGCATCTTTGCCAAACATTTCTGCTGACATTGCAGGATTCTTTTATGGATCCACCCACTAGTGACATCATGTTTAGTGACGTTTCTTGAATTACGCCCTCTATTAGCTACGTATGCACCTTTTATCAGCTGTTACGCCTCTTGCATCTGTTTCACTGTAATGTATTTTCTATAAAACTGCTTAACTGTCAATAATATATGCTCCCTTCCTTCCTGAACTTTCGTGGTGATGGAACAGAAGGCCCACAATTCGAATTGTCTTCCTTTTTATAGGAATAAAGCATTTTAAACCCTCTAATACCACGGATTCTGCCTCTTATATTTACTGAGTTATTCTTGATAGATTTTACCGCATAAAAAATAGTACCGGTAACGAAATATTTACCACACTACCTGAATGATAGATCCTTCCAGGTATATGAGGGCAATGTCCATAAATGGCAAAAGGACATTAGCGGTATCCCTCTAGAACAGCACCGGATTCCAAATTAACCCATCATAACTAATGGTGATAATATCTTCATTCACCAAGAGTGTGCAAACTTGAATAACACCCGCCAATACAATGTTATTCCAAAAAATGGAATGGAAGTAGAAAACAACAGCACAAGTAGCACCACTCAAAAAATGTCCCAGTATAATGTAAATCAATCCATATCCATAATGTTTCTTTTCAGAGCAATCTTCTTTATTTCAATTGTTATGTACACATAAAAACAGCCAAAGCAGCCTACGCGTTTCGTCCAACTCGGGACTTCTTCAGGGCTGCAACAAATTTTACAAAAAAATATATATACAATAAATAACATGCATGAGCAAACGGCACAGACATTAAAAACATTACAGTAGGCAATTTGATTAAAATGTCGAAATTCCAAAGGACCAAAATGAATATGAAGAAGGAACTATACATCATTTAATAAATATTGGCCAAAATCCAGACATTTGAGGTTATAACCAAACCTTAATCAATCTCCCCATCAATATCGACATACAAAAGTTATCACAAAAGCCATATTCACATTACGGTTAGTATAGTTTAACATTTCTAAGCATCTAATCTAAGAAATAAATGGCATACATCCTATCCTCACTAGAGCATGAGTGGGTACCTACCCCATTCCCTATGATCTTTTAGATCCCTTTACTTTAATTCTATCCCCTTCTCTCTCTCTCCTATTTTTTACATTCTCTCATATTTTTTTTTTTCGAACACAAATGCTCTAGTGAGGATAGGATGTATGCCATTTATTTCTTAGATTAGATGCTTAGAAATGTTAAACTATACTAACCGTAATGTGAATATGGCTTTTGTGATAACTTTTGTATGTCGATATTGATGGGGAGATTGATTAAGGTTTGGTTATAACCTCAAATGTCTGGATTTTGGCCAATATTTATTAAATGATGTATAGTTCCTTCTTCATATTCATTTTGGTCCTTTGGAATTTCGACATTTTAATCAAATTGCCTACTGTAATGTTTTTAATGTCTGTGCCGTTTGCTCATGCATGTTATTTATTGTATATATGAGGGCAATGTCACCTCCACCAGTAAGCCTCTGGGATGTGGAGTCCCCCAGGGATCATCGTTGAGCCCGACGTTATTTAACGTCTACATGAGGCCACTAGCTGAGATCGTCCATCAGTATGGTATTAAGATCATTACCTACGCGTACGATACTCAGCTGGTGGTCTCTCTGGCACAGGAAGGGGGATCCTTAGCGTGTGTGGATCTTGCAGGCTGCCTGGAGATGGTTAAGAGCTGGATGACCAAGTCTTGTCTCAAACTCAACGGAGACAAGACTGAGCTCATGCTCCTAGGTCGTCTCGCACCATCTTCCATCGATACTCTTTGGCCACCCAGCGCAGGACCTGCCCCTGCACCTAAGGATACCATTAAGAGCCTTGGTGTCTGGCTGGATAGATCCCTGTCATTTGACCAGCAGGCAATAAGATAATCTGCCATCTGTTTCGGCATCCTTAGAGTCATCAGAAAGATCCTCCCTCTACTCCCCTTCGAAGCAAGAAAGACCGTGGTTCTGGGCCTGATCCAGTCACGGTTGGATTTTGGGAATGCTTTATATCTGGGAGCTCCTGACTTCACTCTACGCAAACTGCAGTTGATACAGAATTGCGCCGCACGGACTCTTCTACAAATCCCCCGCAGATCATCAGTAAAGTCCGGCCTAAAGAGACTGCACTGGCTTCCCGTTAGGGAAAGAGTTAATTTCAAATCACTTTGCATTGCACATCAGGCCTTCTGGTCTTCAGGCCCAGTAATTAATCTCCCCCTTATTACACCTTATCATCCTGCCAGACAGCTGCGCTCAACCTCTGCCAATCTGGCCATTGTGCCGAAAATAAAGAAATCAAGATCGGGAGGCCGCTCCTTTTCCGTTAATGTGGCCAAGCTGTGGAATGCTCTTCCCCAGCATCTAAGGTCCAACCCTGACCTCAGTTCCTTCCGCAAACAGCTGAAAACGCTTCTGTTCATCAATTAGTAGACGGGTTAGATATCCTTCCCTCAAGCAACCTAAGCCTCAGTTGGTAATCTTAGCGCTTGGACACCTCAGGGCAGCTACGTGCGCTCTATAAAACTCAATTCATTCATTCATTCATATGGTGGTAAGTTTATATGAATTATACATACATGAAATACACTTATAACTGAATTATTTCACCAATTCTTTGTAACAAAGACGATGGGCACAGGCACTCTGATGTGAAAAGTGCATTTATGTATGTGAATGGAATGGCACGTTTGCGTTAGAAATCAGTAATTTCAGTATTTATATTAAGGACTACCGGTGCTCAAATGAGTACAAACAATGAGAACTACAAAACTAAACTCAAATTGCTGGAAAAGCTTCTACGCACTGAAATCACTAAATGGTGGGAAGCTAAGTCTCTCCAAAATGCTGGGATGCAGGCCATGTCCCACGAGGCCAAAGTATTATGCTGGCTCCCAGTTTCGAGAACCCGAACATAGACATGCTCAAAGAGTGGGCAGAAAGCAATCTGGAGGCATCAATGCGATTGGTTAACATTCTTATCAAATATGCAGAACTAGACGCGCTAATACCCTAAAGGAAATTGACCGCCTTAATCAAGAGGTTGATGCACTTGAGCAGAAAGAGGCAATATCCAAAGGCAGTGATGAAATAAATACCAGCGTAAAAAAACATGAGGAAACAGTTAAGGCGCGGAAAGTCTTTAAATTTGCCCGCGACAAAACAGACTATGCATGCTGCCAAATCTTCATGTTTGCGAGGAAATATGACACAATCAAACACACAGAAAGAACAAGCCTATCCAACAAGCACAGGCACTTCTCACAACTACTGAAGGATCAGACTCTGCTTCAATGTCCGATCTCAGCTCAGCAATGGAAAGTGGAACGGATTACGAGGATGGTGGAGGTAGGAGAGCCAGAACTGAAGCCACTGGTGAAAATCTCAGCCTGGCACAAGAACTGGATTTTGTTAGTATGCGATCGGAGGCAAACACTGAGACCTCGCTTACCAAAGAATCAAAGCGCCAACGCAATCGCAGGAGAAGCGAGAGAAGGAAACTCAGAAAAGCCCGAACCAAGCAACAGGAGGAGAGGAAATTGGAGACGCAAGTAAACGCTGACACCAAAACTATCATCAATCTCAGTGACATCAACCTCTCCCAGGCAGAAAAACAACTTCTCTCCCTCGGTCTCACCTTCTGCCCAGAAAGCAGCTTTGATTACAGTAAAACCCGAATCGATGTTTTCAAATGTATTAGAAAACTGAAATTGATCATGTTCTTTATACTTAAACATGTCAATAGTGATATTCAATCCATACCAGGTACTACACCCACAGCTGGGGCCGGTCTCATAGTCTCAGATATTCCTATGATCCGCACTCTTGTTGAATTGGAGTCTTCCAATGGGCTCACATCTACCCAGCAGATCTTGCATGATGAAGGCATCGTGAGTTCCATCAGGGTATCCAGCCTATTCAAGCCACATTCCACCTTCACACTAGATGCCATTGATATCTTTAGTGACGTCATTACAGACAAACTCAAAGCACTGCACCTTAGAGAAGTACGTAGACCAACCAGGCGTAACCGCCTCAACAAGAAATATCAAGATCTGATGGCTAAATTACAAAAGGAAAATGAGGTCATCACCAACAAAGTAGACAAAGGGGGCAACATCGTGCTCTGGCCATGGCAACTATACCTCGAGGAAGCAGATAGACATTTGACTGACTCTATATGTTATAAAACATCTAGCCACAAGGAGGTGGCCACCAGTAACAAGGAATTCAGAAAGCCCCTGAATACTTTCAGATAACAAGGAATACTGATGAACATTCATTTCTAAATAAAGACTCACCAGTGCTCCCAATCCTATATTTTCTTCCCAAGGTGCACAAAAAAACCAATCCAATTCCTGGCCGTCCTATCATCTCGGCCAGAAAAAACATGTGCGAGAACATATGTAAATATGTAGACTTTTTTTCTGCAGGACCTGGTCTCCAGCTGACCCACATATTTAAAAGACACCAGTGACTTTCTCCTGAAAATCAAAAATATCCCATGGTGAGAGGATTATTTGTTGATGTCTCTTGACATCACCTCATTGTATATGAGCATTCGCCATTGTGATGGGATAGCGGCCTGCAAATATGTTCTTGATAAAAGACCAATTCACTGTTCCAAGCATAACTAGTTCATTTTCTTCCTTATTGAATGGTGTCTTTTTCATAACTATTTCATGTTTAACAAAACTGTGTACCAGCAAATCAGAGGGGTAGCCATGGGGACCTGTTTCTCACCCAGCTATGCATGTCTTCATGTGGGCTGATGGGAGGAGCGTGCTCTCATGGTTTATCACTCAGACACATGGAACAACAATATCGTTACTTGGCTGAGGTACATAGACAATGTCTCCGTTATCTGGAGGGGTAACACTGATAGTGCAAAGGCCTTCATCACAGAGATCAACACTCACCATCTAAATCTGGAATTTAATGCCAACATCAGTAACACCTCAATTGAGTTCCTTGATGTCATGCTGTATATCTCTAATGGGGCACTACACTCCAAACTACACAGGAAGCCAACTGCAGGCAATTCGACCCTTCATGCCTCTAGCTTTTACCCTAGGCATTTATTAGCAAGCATCCCCTACGGTGAAATTCTTCACCTACGTAGAATATGTAGTTCAGATGAGGACTTAAAGGAGTGTCAAAAGGACACGAGGATACTCTAAGGGTAACATCAAGAAAGCCACTGACAGGGCTAATGCCATAACTAGAGAAGAACTCCTCACTGGGAAGCCCACACCAGACACCAACACCGCCATTAGCGAGTTAACAGCACATGCACACACAGTCAGCACTAGGCTGATAATCATGTACAACACAGAGGAACGTGCAATCAGATCTGTTATCAACAAACATTGGGGAATCATTAAATCCGACCCTACTTTGGGCCCCATAGTGGCACAGCATCCTGACATCACATACAGATGCGCATTTTCCATGCATGATGCTCTAGTGAGGAATAGTCCTGAAATCATCACCAAAGCCAATTGGTTGTCTGACATGAAAGGCTTTCTTAAATGCAATAGCTGCAGTGTGTGTAAATTCGGCAGGAACATGACACAGTTGGATTCTGCCTTCAGAAAAGAACCCCTCACCATCAAACACCGTCTAACATACAGAGCAGAGTTTGCAGTCTATTTACTCGAATGCAAATGCGGTCTGCGCTACATAGGCAGTACCAAGTTACAAGTGCACTTACGCATTCTACAACACCTCAGAGCTATAGTGAATAATGATCCATCATACCCTGTAGCTAGGCACTTTAAGGAGTTGCATAATAACAATCTAGACCACCTCCAATACTCTGTAATTGACTGCATACCCACACTGAGAAGAGGAGGGATTTGAGAGAAATTGCTGCGCCAACTTGAAAGCAAATACATCCTGGAATTTAACACCAAGACACCCTCAGGCCTCAACACTAGCGAGGATTTACACAATTTCCTGTAGCATCAATACCATCCTGTTGAGTTCCTTTCCTCAGTTTTCCACAATATACGAGATACTCATCTAACCAATTTTTACATAGGTTATCAACAGTAACACATATACTCTATTACTGTTTACCCACACATAGGTACCCAGCCTGAGCCAACCATTATTCATTTACCATTATTCATTGAATGTCCTATGAATACACATTATCGGCATTTGTGTAATAAAGTTTATATGCTTTCATTGTTTGGTATCTGAGCTCATCTTCTGACTACAATGTACTCTTTATATTGGCAGTTGTTCTGAACTTCTTATTTTCAACATTATTTATGTGTTCTGTATATACAGAACATGTGAGCATGCAATTGTATTTTAGGCACTGATTTCACTCAATTGAATGTTCACAAAACACTCACTTCTTGCTTCACAATCCCCGAGTCACTCCCCATACCTCTCACCTTGTTTACTTAGGCACTTTATCGGTGTAGTAGATCTCACTACCTTTTTAAAACACTGCATACTGCGAACTCCTCAGCACGCATGCTGGCATTCTTCACATATACACGGTCCGCTCCTATGCTAACGAACCTCACATCCCAATAAGCATTTGAGCTTTTCATTGTTTTATTTACTCACAGATAATGTCAGACTTGCTCCATCCCGTATTTCCGAAATTCGGAAAGTCCCTTCACGGCCAATCAAGCCTATATTTGCACTGGCAAACTGTTACAATGTTTCTTCTTTCATTTTTTACAATTAACTTTGTCATAGTTTGGGAACATATATAGTCATGTTTGTAACCACTCCTATAGTTTATATGTTCAAATATACACCAATATGTGATTACATTATCAATGGTGCAGTCGGTCTTCATAATATGTCTGTTCATTATGTCTGTGGAGTTGAGTCGAATAATGTAAAGCACTCGCTGACTTACTTCCAACAGTAAAACTGAGCTCCCGTAAAAGTTCACCAACTGTAATAAAATGCCTATTCATGTGGTCAACATAGAAAACACACCACTACTCACACCTGTATATATTGCACCCATTCACTAGCAGCGCATTGTGTGATCAAGGCCACATGTCTGGTGGCCGAAACGCGTAATTTGGACCTTGATGTGTAAATAAAGAAATGTATCTACATCCCTGCTTCTGGAGTCTGTGCCCTGGTGTTGCGCCGCTGAGGCTGAGATACTTTGGGATTTTGTTTGATATATATATATATATATATATATATATATATATATATATATATTCAAGACGCAGCTCTTCGAAAGTAACGAAAAGAAATCCAGGATACCCAGGAATGCTATTGACAAAGTTTTAATCCAGGCAAAATGGTAGCCTTCACCAACGCGTTTCGCAATAAGCTTGTTCACGGTGTGGTTTGCAATACAAACACGTTCTCTTTACATATGCGCATTCAATGAAATAGAAATGGGACTGATGGAGGAGTATGCTTGTAAAATCAGGGCGCCATTTTACAAAGGTATAAAGTAACGAGTTTGTTATGATCCAAATCTAAGATTTTGAATGTATATACCATATTACAGTTTACTGTGTCATTAATTCTGAACAGTAATTTAAATAAACAAAAATTCATCCATTTTGCAAAATTCTCGTCATCCTGATAACAATACATTTATACTCGTTGTCTGAGATTCAGGCGTAAAAAGCCCTGGTGGGCAGAAATAGAAAGCATATTAGCGTGAATAATGTACCAGATCTTTAACTTGTATTTCCACATCTAAGAATACAATATGTGTTTTACTGAGGTGCACCTGCTTCGCCCCCAGCTATGCGAATTTATTCATGGGCTGGTGGGAGGAGCAGGTGTCCCAGGAGTGGGACATGCAAGGAGACAACATAATAACATGGGCCAGATTTATCGATGATATCTTCCTGATCTGGAAAGGTGATATAGCATCAGTTAATCGATTCATCGAGACGCTAAATGACAATGAGTTGAATTTAAAATTTACATCACACATCAGTAAAACACATATTGTATTCTTAGATGTGGAAATACAAGTTAAATATCTAACCCTTGTCACAAAATTACACAGGAAGGAAACCGCTGGAAATAGTCTCTTGTATGCACAAAGTACCCACCCATCAAGCTTAATTCAAAGCATCCCTTATGGAGAGCTTATACGTGCTAAATGTAATTGCAGTACAACGGTGGAATATGAAAAAGAGAGTTGGTCATGTATGATCGTTTCCGCGAACGCGGTTACAGTCATAAATCAATTAAACAAGCTGAGAAGAAGGCTGACATGCTTGTTAGAGCTGAACTCCTGAGACCTAACCCAGTAGTTGATGAACAGAAAGATAATGTTAGATTTATTACCACCTTTTCTAACAGTGCCTTTAAAATTAGGAAACTGTTTAATCATAACTGGCACGTTTTATTAAGTGATGCGACCTTGAAAAAGTGTCTCAATGAAACCCCACAGATAACATTTCGCAGAAATAGATCTCTGAGAGATGAATTATGCAAAAATGCCGTCTCTACCATAAATGTGGTCAGTAGTACAAATGTTGTTGGTTTTAAAACTTGCAAACATTGCAAAGCATATGCCAACAGTAGAGATTGTAAGTCCTTAGTTTTCCCTAATGACAACAGAGATTATCAAATCAGAGGGAATTTCTCCTGTGAAACAGATTATTGTATCTACTGCGTTCGCTGTCCTTGTGGCAAATTGTACATAGGGAGCTCCATCCATCGAGCAAAAAAAAGAGTCTTGGAACATTTACGTGCAATTAAGAAAAATGACGTGCAATATCCAGTAGTACGACACTTCTTTAGGGAACACAACCAAAATGAAAAATTGTTGTCCTTTGCAGTATTCTACACTATTCCAAGACTGGAGAGGGGTGGTGACAGACAGCGTGAATTACGACGGATGGAATCAAGATTCATAATAAATTTTGATACACTTACACCTACAGGGTTGAATTCAAGTGAAGAGATGTCTGTACACTTGTGAAGTATTGCGATGTATACTATTAGTGGATTATATCTTTTATTGATTTTGCTTACGATTTTAAGAATGTTTTATAAGCCTATTGTGAGAGGTATATTACAGATAGTAGAAGTTTAATATGAGACGATTAGTTGAACGACTTATTAAATGTATTGTTTCTCTTTTTCTCCTCTCCCTACTTTTTCCTTTTCCTATTCCCTTTTCAGTTGTTTCCCTTCTTTCCCTTCCTTTTCTTTTTTGTTCTCCTTGATGTAGCATTCTCAAAAAATACATCAGATGTGAAGTGACTGTACGTGAAGAAACGTCAAGTGAATCATGTTTACCATTTTTTCTCAAATTCTGTATATGGCATGCCACGGGTTGCAAAATAGAGATTGCCCACTTGGGCTAAACTTGTTGATTTACATGATGAAATTTTCAGTGTGTATTGTTGATATATTTATTATACAACCATGGTAACAGTCCCTATCAAATGGACTAGTTTTCCAACTCCTAAGGCATGCTATGGATTAAAGAACATAGAAAGCCCACTTGGGCTAATATGACGATTTACATGATTAATTATCTTAATATGCTTTAATTTAATCATGCTATTTTGGTACATTATTCACGCTAATATGCTTTCTATTTCTGCCCACCAGGGCTTTTTACGCCTGAATCTCAGACAACGAGTATAAATGTATTGTTATTAGGATGACGAGAATTTTGCAAAAGGGATGAATTTTTGTTTATTTAAATTACTGTTCAGAATTAATGACACAGTAAACTGTAATATGGTATATACATTCAAAATCTTAGATTTGGATCATAACAAACTCGTTACTTTATACCTTTGTAAAATGGCGCCCTGATTTTGCAAGCATACTCCTCCGTCAGTCCCATTTCTATTTCATTGAATGCGCATATGTAAAGAGAACGTGTTTGTATTGCAAACCACACCGTGAACAAGCTTATTGCGAAACGCGTTGGTGAAGGCTACCATTTTGCCTGGATTAAAACTTTGTCAATAGCATTCCTGGGTGTCCTGGATTTCTTTTCGTTACTTTCGAAGAGCTGCGTCTTGAATGTTTGGGGCCACCGGAGCCCATCCAGGACCGCCGTGTTTGAAGCTCCGCACTTCCGGGATTTGTGGATGTGATATATATATATATATATATATATATATATTCACTGAAGAAACCATAGGTTTCAGGGGCGTTATAGTTAGCTGGACTTTTCACTCGTACAAAACCATTGAAATTCCCCCGTTATAGTTAGTTCAGCTAACTATAACTCGCGCACCCGCAATGCACTGCTGATGACGTTACATATTACATCACTCATGACATGGTCAGTGACATCACTCATGACATCACTGATGACATCTCAAATGACATCACTGATGACATCACTGATGACATCATCCTTGTTATAGAGTGGCAGACCTCCTCTCCCCCTAATATAACCTTTGATACACACATTCAAAAATAGAAACCAAAATTTTCAAAACAATGGACATACCAATACCAGTTACTGGTGGTCACTGAGTCTGACTAACCAGTCCTAGAGCCAGTGCTATGTTAAAAGACACTCAGAATACAGTGAAAACACCTACATACACTAGGGAACACTATGCGTTGCAGTCCCCCTGTGATTAGCATGACCTCCTCTGTAAGCCCCTAGTATATAATAGGAGAGGGGATTAAAACTACCTCTTAAAACACACCACATGGCGTTTTGCACACGTCACCTCAGGCCCCGTCCCCTCCCTTTTCCACTGTGTAAACACGCCATGTGGCTGTTTTAATTTGGGAGATTAAGTCCCCTTGAATCCTGAGGGTCCCTGGGGTACAACAAGACCACTAGGTACCTCCAGTAAGCGCCACAGAGCTGCGTTGCAGAGAGATGTAAAAAGGGGCACGGCCTAGACCACCTCTCTGCAACGCAGCGCAGTGGTGCTTACTGGAAGCACCTGGTGGGCTAGTTGGCCCCCAGGGTACCTCAGGATTGAAGGGGAATTATTTCCCCAACTTAAAACGCGCCACAGGTTGTGTTGGCACACGTTAACTCAGGCCCCGTCCCCTCCCTTCACCACTGTGTAAACATGCCCTGTGGCCGTTTTTAGTTGGGAGATTAAGTTCATTTGAATCCTCTGGGTCCCTAGGGTCCAACTAGCCCACTAGGTACCTCCAGTAAGCGCCACAGAGCTGCGTTGCAGAGAGGTGTAAAAAGTGGCACGGCCTGGACCACCTCTCTGCAACACAGCTCAGTGGCGCTTACTGGAAGCACCTGGGCTAGTTAGCCCCCAGGGGCCCGCAGGATTGAAGGGGAATTATTTCCCTAACTTAAAATGCGCCATAGGGCGTGTTTGCACACGTCACCTCAGACCCCGTCCCCTCCCTTCCCCACTGTGTAAACACGCCCTGTGGCCGTTTTAAGTTGGGAGATTAAGTCCCCTTGAATCCTGAGGGTCCCTAGGGGCAAAATAGCCCACTAGGTACGTCCAGTAAGCGCCATTGCAGAGAGGTGTAAAAAGGGGCAGGCCTGCACCACCTCTCTGCAACGCAGAGCAGTGGCGAATACTGGAAGCACATGGTGGGCTAGTTGGCCCCAGGGTCCCTCAGGATTGAAAGGGAATTTTTTCCCTAACTTAAAACGCGCCACAGGGCGTGTTTGCACATGTCACCTCAGGCTCCGTCCCATCCCTTCACCACTGTGTAAACGCGCCCTGTGGCTGTTCTAAGTTGAGAGATTAAGTCCCCTTGAATCCTAAGGGTCCCTAGAGTCAAACTTGCCCACTAGGTACCTCCAGTAAGCGCCACATAGCTGCGTTGCATAGAGGTGTTAAAAGGGGCGTGGCCTCAGAACACCTGTCTGCAACGCAGCTTCCTGGCGCATACTGGAGATACCTGTTGGGCTTGTTGGCCCTCAGGGACCCTCAGTATTGAAGGGGAATTAATTCCCCAACTTACAACTAGCCAAGGGACGCGTTTGCAGAGAGCTGCAAGGAGGGGGCGTGGCCTCCGGCGCAATGCCGGTCTTTGATTTATTTTATTTTTTAAGAAGTGTGGCCCCCCTTCTTTTTCTAATATATTGGCCCTGGGGACCCTATCCCCCAGGGCCTGCACCCTAATTTTTTTTGTTGAAAATAATTAATTTGGAAGGGGGCCGCGTGGCCCCCCTCCCAAGGCCTTAATCGGCCCCGGGGACCCTAACCCCGGGTTATGGCCGTTTTTTTTATTCTTTAGGAGGGGGGGCTGCGTTGCCCCCCTCCTCAGGCCACTTATGGGGGACAAAGGCCGGCCCCGGGGACCCCATCCCCCGGGGCCGGCCTTTGTTTTTTATTATTTAAAAAAAAAAAAAATTATAGAAACACCGAGGACATGCTGGACAAACCGTATGTATCTATCACCACTATGCATACAATGAATCCACGTGGAATGTATTTACACCGCTAGTGAAGCTCTGACGTGTCTGACGCCCTACCGTGCCTAATACCGGCGCCTCCGCCGGTGGGTACTCTCCAAGTAGACACCCTTGTCGCTTATTTATACAAACATGGGTAGCTATTGACGGGCACATTTAATACACACGCACACCAAGCCATTCAAAGGGGATTCGACAAAAATTCGACCAAACTATGCAAGAAACATCCACCGCCCGATGTGTAATACTTTTTATTTTACTCTCTGGAAAGGAGACGAACCTCACTTGAGAGTCACAGCGTGCTCCTGGCTGAGCCCAATGCTGTGTTACACCCACCAGTGCCCGCCGAGTGCCACACACCTCTCTGTTGTATTCCACCAGCTAGTGCATATGCTATGACACTCTCTAGCCCATGTGCACTGTAACACCACCCCGTGAATATGTCATGCCACACTTGCCTTCGCACGGATTATATTGCCCCCTCTAACGTGCCTTCCTCGATGTCTATGTTATAACGCACATCGCTATGCCATACATATTACAATCTGGGATCCATATATTTGTCACAGTGCATATGCAATGTTACACTCCCCAGCACATAGTTTATATCACAACTTTAGAGACTAGTTAGGTTGCACAACACTGCCCTGTGCATATTACACTCCAAGGCGCATATCACATAGCACGAGCTAGTGCCAGTGCTATCTCGCGCTCTCCAATGAATCTGTCATTGCGCACAATGTATTGCATATTATATTTCACGCCCCGGTTCATCTTATATCACACTTTTTGGTGCATAGTTTATACCATATACTATATCTAGTTTTCATTTTCAATCGTGTTCTCAGGGCTATGTTCTATATAACACTGCATCCACCTACCCTTTTCAGGGGCATTACATTTTGCGATGGGGGTGGAGGGTCAGGGGCTGTTTCTGCCAAGTGAGCCCGGTGTCACAGTCACAAACGTCCTCTTCTTCCTGTATAAAAGTGAGATTATGCTGCATACTTGTTCATATTTTAAGTAGTTCGCACAGACACACATTTGAAAAACAATAAAGTTCCTAATATCCACCTTCTCTGAACAGTTAGCTTGCTGCCCCATCCACCTCCTCCCTATCCTCTGTTGTCTGAATCCATGGACTAGCCTCCTCCCTCCTGCCATGCATGGTCTGATGTTCTGCCATTGCCCTCCATTTAGAATGATGTACCAGTCCACTCCTCCTGCCCTCCATTGCCCAATTCTATGGCCCATCATTGACCTCCTGCTTAGCCTCTGTGCTTAGCTTGCTGCCCCTATTCTCCTTCCCCCTGCCCTCCGATGTCTTTGTGCATGCCCCTGCTCCATCCTTTTTGCCCACCATGTTCCATGGACCTGCCACTCCTATCTACTCTGAGTGTTCTGTTGAGCTGCCACTCCCCTCCCACCTGCATAGCATTGTCAGATGACTGTAACCTGTCCCTGCCACCTCCACCCTGCCTGTCCACATGCCATGCCCCTATCCCCTTCCTCCTGTCCTCCATGGTCCATTTTACTGCCACACCCGTCTGCCCTCCCTGGTCTGTTGTGCTGCAACTGCTACTCCTGCCTGCCCAGCGCAGTCTGTTGTGAGCCCCCTTCCCCTGAACTCTCTTGTCTGTGCCCAGGTCCTGACCCTCCCTTCTATCCTCCATGGTCCTTTGTGCATGCCCCTGCACCCTCCTTCTTGCCCATCATAGCCATTGTGCTGCCACTAACCCTCCCGCTTGCCATGAATGGTCTTCTGTGCTGCCATGGCCCCTCCCACCTTCCCTGTGTGGTCAGCTAGCTGCCCCTGACCCCTTCCCACCTTCCCTCCATGGTCTGTGTGTATGCCATCATAGTCTCACTGTTGCTCTCCATGGTGTGTCTTGTTTCTAGTGCCCATCCTGCCTGATCTCCATGGTCATCTTGCTGCTCCTGCCCTGCCCCCTTGCCCTCAGCCCTCTGTTTCCATGTGCAGACGCCTATTCCCTCCCTCCTGGCTGGTCTGTTCCATTGTAATGCCCCTTATCCGTCCCTCCTGCCCTATATGGTCTGTTATGCTGCAGCTTTCTCTCCTGTCTGTCCATTATGGTCAGCTAGCTACCATTGCCTCTTTCCCCTCTGTTCTCTGTTGTCCATGTGCATGGTCCTGTGGGGAACAGCCATTACAACGTGGTTTTTACCAAGCGCAGCTTTTACAACGCATGCGTTACAACGCATGCGATGTTACAACGCAATGCCATTACAACGCAAGTCTTTACATCGACTTGCTCTAGATGGCGTGCTGACATTACAAATAGTGTAGTTTACTATCCCAACACCTTCCCTACTGTTACGTGGACTGGAGTTGGAATAGTAAATTACACTTTTCTAATGTTAGCACGCCATCTAGTGCAAGTCGATGTAAAGACTTGCGTTGTAATGGCATAGCGTTGTAACATTGCATGCGTTGTAATGCACGCGATGTAACTGCATGCGTTGTACTGACACGCGTTGTAATGTCATACCTCAGGTCCTGTCCCCTCCCTATTGCTTTCTATGGATTGTTGTGCTGCACTCCCGTCCCGCATGCCCTGTATGGTGTATTGTGCTGCTGCAAACCCTGATGTCTGCCCTGTAGGGTCAGTTTGGTGCACCTCTCCATGTCCCTCCTGTCCTCTGTTATCCGAGTCCATGTCCCTAACCCAATTCTTCCTGCCTACCATGATCCAATATACCATACTTGCGAACATTTTGAACTTGGTAAGAGGGAGATTTTGAAAAAAAACTGGGGTATTGATTTTCCCCTTTGAGTTACATTGAAAAAGAGGAGATTGTAGACAGGAGACAGATCAAATAAAGCCCATTTGAGCTTAAAAACATTGGACGTTTCCTGGCTGAAACGGGTCTGTTGGCATGTATGGTTGTACTACCACTGCCTCTTCATTCTGCCCACAATGGTCTATTATATTGCCACAGCCTCTCTTGCCAGTCCTGTATTGTTGGTTTGTTGCCCCTGCCCCCCTTTCCACTGCCCTCCATAGTCTGTTGTGCTGCCACTGCCCTTCCTGCCTGCCCAGTGTGGTCAAATTGTTGACTCTGCACTCTCCTACCTGTCTTCAATTTTCAGAGTCCGTGCCCCTGGCCTCTGCCTCTCAACAGTATGCCAATGAACAACTAGATTGCTAACATTCTTTATTTATTACAAAAGTGTGGAATGCCTGACGTCATCTTGATGTAATCAAAACTGTAATACCTAGAGCATTTCCTTTAGAAATTACATATATGAGAGGGTCTTATTTGCATCAAAATTATAGTTAGTGCTCTAAAAAACTAAAATGAGGACATATTTTCTGAGTTTTCAAATAGCGACAAAGAACTTTTAAATTATTTGTAATCTTTATGTTTTTTTATCCAGTTGACCACTTGATTAAATGTTGCACCTAGGGGAGAGGATGTAGTGTTACTTCCAGAGCTGCAGGCTTTGCAACTGGGGAACCAGGTTGGAGTTTCTGCTTCAGCTCAACATTCTGTGATTCTGATCAAATCACTTAATCTCCCCATGTCTACAACCAAAATGAATTTGATCTTGTGTGATGTAACCAATGCTCATGTAAAGCACTCCAATACCTGACAAGTCTGCACTATATAAAACTGCAAATACACAAAAAATAAGTGTTTTGCACACTTCTGTCATTGGGCTACATGTGGGCTACTTCTGGGTGACATTTGTGCTGCATTTGGGCTCTTTTGTCTCTGGTGGCCATCTTGGGAGATTTATTTGTTATGAAGTTTCCTAATTTCGTCATTTACTGCAGTCTCCTCAGTAGGAAATGCTTTCAGTTTTTTACTTTGATTCCATCAAGAAGGTATTCAGATATGTCACACATTTGCCATAAATTCTGAATGTTAGCACTCTAGTTGCTCATTAGATCACTGTAGTAAAGCTACTGCTCACCACGGAAGTCTGCTGCTGGTATTAAAAGTGCATGTTTCAGTCTGCATATCAGAATTTTTTAATGAAATAGAAGAGGATTTGAGAAGTCAAAATATGCCCTAACTTTTCTTTCTGCAGCACTAATCATAATTTCTATGGCAAAATGAACCCCCTCATTGTGTTCCTTTTTAAATTAAATGTTTTAAGTGTTACCAGTTGATTCCGATCAAGATGGCTTCAGGTGTGCCATACTTTTGTCATAAGTAAGACAGTAATCTCTCTATTTGTTCTTAAGAACACTCTGGGACATTCTGTCATTGGGCTATACTTGGGCTACATCTGGGTGATATTTGGGCTACATTTGGGCTCTTTTGTCTCTGGTGTCCATCTTGGGAGATTTATTTGTTATGAAGTTTCCTAATTTCCTCATTTACTACAGTCTCCTCAGTAGGAAATACTTTCAGTTTTTTACTTTGATTCCATCAAGAAGGCATTCAGATGTGTCTCACATTTGCCATAAATTCAGAATGTTAGCACTCTAGTTGCTCATTAGATCACTGTAGTAAAGGTACTGCTCACCAGGGAAGTCAGCTGCTGGTATTGAAAGTGCATGTTTCAGTCTGCATGTCAGAATTTTTTAATGAAATAGAAGAGGATTTGAGAAGTCACTCAAAATGTGCCCTAATTTTTCTTTCTGCAGCATTAATCATACTTTCTATGGCAAAATTAACCCCCTCATTTTGTTCCTTTTTAAATTAAATGTTTTAAGAGTTACCACTTCATTCCAATCAAGATGGCTTCAGGTGTGCACTACGTTTGTCATAAGTAAGACTGTTAGCGCTCTAGTTGTTCTTTAGAACACTCTGGGAAGCTGCAGTAGAACACAAAGGAATCAACTGACAGTCTCTGCCCTTGTTGGATGTACATGTTTTACTGAGAATGCCAGACTTCATTCTCACATGACTGAGAAAGATAATGTGAATTTACAGAAAATATGCTCTCAGTTTAGCTTATATATCACCTTCCAAACCTCTGTGGGAAAAGCAGGAGAAAATAGTTTTCTCTCAAACATGATTCATGATATCGCAGCAGAAGGCTTTTTCACATGGTAAAATCACATTAGAATACGCCACAATTCCTAAAATGAGTATGGTGCCATCAACAAATGATTTATAATGTAACTAAAGTCTTAAAACCTTCTATTAACTGCAATGCTTTTTAATGAGGTGCTATTATGTATATTGGTCCCAAGATGGCTGCCAACACTTCTTGGATGAAGTACTGACAGCCAATCAGATCTCACGATGAGATGTTTGGTTAGGCTCCGCCCAGATATCACTAGCTTTTTTACCCTAATTTTCTCAGGAACTACTGAACAGAGTTACACCATTTATGCAAAAGGCATGAGTCTGAACTGAGGACTACCTCTGTGCCAAATTTTGTGTAATTCTGTTCAGCAGTTCGGGCTGTAGCTGCGTCAACAGATCCTATGGGAAATTGCATGGGGAAAATGCGTTTTGGGACCCCCCTTTTTTCTCGGCCCCCGCTTGACAAATCACCACAAAACTTTCAGGATAGGAGCGGAGCGGAACTGGCCAAAAGTTTGCAAAATTTTGCGAAGATTCGTCAACCGGCGCCAAAGATATTCCCAATAGAATGTTGTGGATTTCCTATGTAAAATAGGTCCTAACTATAACTATCTACTGGCGATCGCCAGTAGATAATATAAATATATATATATATATTCACTGAAAAAACCATAGGTTTCACACATGTTATAGTTAGCGGAAATTTTACTGATAAAAAACCAATGAAATTGCCCCGTTATAGTTAGTGCTGGCAACTATAACTCATGCGACCGCAATCCTCTGCTGATGCTAATACTGTATTTAGACACTTATTTGCCCATGTCTTCTTCCATACATTTTTAGCTATACATATATTACAAATATTTTTTTTTATAAAGACACATATGTCATCAGCAGAAGATTGCGGTCGCGTGAGTTATAGTTGCCAGCACTAACTATAACGGGGCAATTTCATTGGTTTTTTATCAGTAAAATTTCCGCTAACTATAACATGTGTGAAACCTATGGTTTTTTCAGTGAATTTGCAAGGTTTTTTAAATGCTAATTCCTAACTATAACGTGTGTGAAACCTATGGTTTTTTCAGTGAATTTGTACGGTTTTTTAAATGCTAAGTTACTTTACGCCATTCGAGGCGTGCGCGCCCACTTAACGCAGTGCGTTCCGTGCACGGTTTTTATCAACTTTAATAAGCCCTGTACATTTGGTGGCCTTCGGCCACCAAAAGCACAGGGGGTGGGGTCAATGTGGATAGTGTTTTTTTTATTTCGATTTTATAATTTCATGTTGCCAAAATATAGTTTTTTTACTGGTGTCATAAGCCCTGTACATTTGGTGGCCTACGGCCACCAAAAGCACAGGGGGTGGGGTAAGTGTGGATAGTGTTTTTTTTATTTCTATTTTTTACTGTACGCTTACGGTAAGCGTAAGATAAGCATACTCGGCGAAATTGCCGAAAAAAAAATAAAACCGTTTTTGCTCTTGGGGGATGTTTGGGGACTCCCTCAACATGACTATGTGGGAGGGAGTTGTCAAAACAGCCCCGTAACATGTTTTTGGGCATCATGTTTGATAAATAACACTCAGTGCGAGAGACAAAATGGCGGACGCCGCTTCCTGGTTTCGGCCGATTCGAATGTTTACCAAGATCTAAGAGCCAATCAGAATCGCGCTCGCGCACGCCACCGTACGCGTACGGTAAGCGTACGGTAAGCGTACCGTAAGCGGGCTCAGATATATATATTGATTTAAAGGCTATTTTCTCAGAATCTACTGAACAGATTTACACCAAACCTACAAAAGGCACTTCCTTGACATAGGGACTACCTCTCTGCCAAATTTCTAGTAATTCTGTTCAGCCGTTCGGGCTGTAGCTCTGTCTAAAGGTCCTATGGAAAAATGCATGGGAAAAACGCGTTTTGGGACCCCCCTTTTATCTCAGCCCCCGCTTGACGAATCCCCCCGAGACTTTCAGGGTAGGAGCGGAGCGTAGCGCCCCACCTATTTTGAGAAATTCGCGAGGATTCATCGACCGGCGCCAAAGTTATTCAAAATAGAATGTTGCGGATTTCCTATGGAAAAGGGGTCCTAACTATAACTACCTACTGGCGACCGCCAGTAGGTAATATATATACATATACATATATATATATATATTCATCAAAAGTTGCCCACGCAGATAAGCCCGCACTCCAAAACAGGTAGGTTGCAATCCACAACTTTTATTTGCAATTGATTAAGTAGGCATTTTAGTCTGTGTTTCTCCTTTACAATCCTGCCTGACGCGTTTCAAAGATACCAATCTTCTTTCTCAAAGGCAGATTGAGAATGCAAGGTCTTTTCAGCCACAATTCCGCTTCTGATGTTAAAGTTTTCAAAAAACGCTCCTGCTGGCTTTCACCTCGACAATTAATCAAGCTCCGGTGTGTTTATGCAGGGCAGCACGGTATTTGTAGTTTGAAATCACTTTCTGACCTTGAAATGAGTTTCATGCAACTTCGTAGATTTTTAAAAGAAAGGAGCACTTCCCAAATACACAGAGACTGAAAGTCCAACTCCCATCAGTATTAAATACCTGTGTTTGACCATGTCGATCTGGCATAGTTCCAAAACCGGGGTCCCTTCATTTTAGGGAGGTGCGTCGACTTCACGGCTGGACCTGCCGTGTAAATATTCATCAAAAGTTGCCCACGCAAATAAGCCCGCACTCCAAAACAGGTAGGTTGCAATCCACAACTTTTATTTGCAATTGATTAAGTAGGCATTTTAGTCTGTGTTTCTCCTTTACAATCCTGCCTGACGCGTTTCAAAGATACCAATCTTCTTTCTCAAAGGCAGATTGAGAATGCAAGGTCTTTTCAGCCACAATTCCGCTTCTGATGTTAAAGTTTTCAAAAAACGCTCCTGCTGGCTTTCACCTCGACAATTAATCAAGCTCCGGTGTGTTTATGCAGGGCAGCACGGTATTTGTAGTTTGAAATCACTTTCTGACCTTGAAATGAGTTTCATGCAACTTCGTAGATTTTTAAAAGAAAGGAGCACTTCCCAAATACACAGAGACTGAAAGTCCAACTCCCATCAGTATTAAATACCTGTGTTTGCCCATGTCGATCTGGCATAGTTCCAAAACCGGGGTCCCTTCATTTTAGGGAGGTGCGTCGACTTCACGGCTGGACCTGCCGTGTAAATATTCATCAAAAGTTGCCCACGCAGATAAGCCCGCACTCCAAAACAGGTAGGTTGCAATCCTCAACTTTTATTTGCAATTGATTAAGTAGGCATTTTAGTCTGTGTTTCTCCTTTACAATCCTGCCTGACGCGTTTCAAAGATACCAATCTTCTTTCTCAAAGGCAGATTGAGAATGCAAGGTCTTTTCAGCCACAATTCCGCTTCTGATGTTAAAGTTTTCAAAAAACGCTCCTGCTGGCTTTCACCACGACAATTAATCAAGCTCCGGTGTGTTTATGCAGGGCAGCACGGTATTTGTAGTTTGAAATCACTTTCTGACCTTGAAATGAGTTTCATGCAACTTCGTAGATTTTTAAAAGAAAGGAGCACTTCCCAAATACAGAGACTGAAAGTCCAACTCCCATCAGTATTAAATACCTGTGTTTGCCCATGTCGATCTGGCATAGTTCCAAAACCGGGGTCCCTTCATTTTAGGGAGGTGCGTCGACTTCACGGCTGGACCTGCCGTGTAAATATTCATCAAAAGTTGCCCACGCAGATAAGCCCGCACTCCAAAACAGGTAGGTTGCAATCCACAACTTTTATTTGCAATTGATTAAGTAGGCATTTTAGTCTGTGTTTCTCCTTTACAATCCTGCCTGACGCGTTTCAAAGATACCAATCTTCTTTCTCAAAGGCAGATTGAGAATGCAAGGTCTTTTCAGCCACAATTCCGCTTCTGATGTTAAAGTTTTCAAAAAACGCTCCTGCTGGCTTTCACCTCGACAATTAATGGGCAACTTTTGATGAATATATATATATATATATATATATATATATATATATATCTATATATATATATATATATATATATATATGTACGCTCCGGCTCCAATGATATATTCACCGAAAAAGCCACAGGTTTCAGGGACGTTATAGTTAGTTGGACATTTCACTCGTACAAAACCAGAGAAATTCGGTCGTTATAGTTAGTTCAGCTAACTATAACTCACGCCCCTGCAATGCACTGCTGATGACGTCACATATTACATCATTCATTACATGGTCAGTGACATCACTGATGACATCTCAAATTACATCACTGATGTCATCATCCAGTGTCTGTGTGTTTCTGTAATGTTTAAAAATGCTTTATATATATGCCAAGGTGTATTGAAGAATGAGTGGGTGTATAAGTGTCTGGATGGATGTTTTAGTAGGTGCGTGACTGACTATATAAGTGAGTGATTAAATCTGTCTTACTGAGTGCATGGGTTAGTGACTGATACAGATATTCATACAGTTTAGTTTGTCAGTTGGTGTGTAAGCGGTTGCATGGGTTGGTGAGTAGCTAAATGAGGCTCTATATGGGTTATTGATTTGTTGTCTGAGTATCTGTGTGGGTGCCTGAGTGTCTGTGTGGGTGGGTGGGGGTGTGTGAGTCTGTGCATAGATGTGTGACTGGATGATACACTGGGTGTATGGGTTCAAGAGTACATCTGTGAAGGGCTGTATGGGTGGGTGAGTGTGTGTATGGGTGTGTTGGTGAGTGAATGGATGACCCAGTGGTAGATGTGTTAGTAACTGCATATGTCACAGGCGTATATGTGAGTGTTGGAGTGTATAAATGGCTATATGTAAGAGTGAGTGATTGTGAGTGTGGCTGTATGGATCAGTGTGTGCTTGTATTAGTTATCGTATAAGATTATAAGTATATGTTAGTATGTGTGAGGTGGTGTGTATATAACTATATAGGTGAGTAAATGGGACTGTGATTGATTATTTGCATGACTGACTAGGTGTGTGAGTAACTCTATGGATGAGTGACAGTGTTTGAGTGTCTGTATAGATATGTGAGTGCCCATGAGAATGCCATATTGATGGTTGACTGCATGTATGAGTGACTGTATGGGTGAATGAGTGGATGTGTGTGTAGACCTAGGAATCAGTGAGTGGGTATGTACTAACTGGTATTGGTGTGTCTATGGTTTCAAATATGGTTGTCTGTATTTTAGATTGGGTGTATCAAAGGTTATATTAGGGTATGAAGAGGTGCATCAGATTATCACGTGGATGATGTCATCCGTGATGTCATCAGTGATGTCATTTGAGATGTCATGATGTCATCAGTGATGTCACTGACCATGTCATGAATGATGTAATATGTGACATCATCAGCAGTGCATTGCGGGGGCGCGAGTTATAGTTAGCTGAACTAATTATAACGGCCAAATTTCTCTGGTTTTGTACGAGTGAAATGTCCAACTAACTATAACGTCCCTGAAACCTATTTTTTTTTAGTGAATTTCAAAGGTTTTTTAAATGCTAATTTCTAACTATAACGTCCCTGAAACCTATGTTTTTTTCAGTGAATTTCATAGGTTTTTTAAATGCTAATTTCTACCTATGCCTACAAAGGTAGGACATGTGAAGAAAGAGGAAGAAAAGCACAGAAAGAAGCAAGACAAATGCAGAAAGAGGCAACAGAAGTCGAAGACGAAGAAAAGTGCAGGGAGAAGGAAGAGATGTGCAGAAAGAACCAAGAGAAGAAAAGAACATTCTCCTGTGCCCCCAACTTTTTGCTGATGGGTACTGGTGGTAACTGACTATGACTAACCAGGCCAAGAGCCAGTGCTATGCTAAAAGACACTTAGAATACAGTGAAAGCACCTACATACACTAGGGAACACTATGCATTGGGGTACCCCTGTGATTAGTATGACCTCCTCTGTATTTGCCATGAATTAGTGCCTGGGTCATTGCATGAGTGCATGGGTAGTAACATGATGATTAGAGTGCTGCAAAGAGATTGCATAGTGAATTTATAAGTGCTTGGGTTTTGGCGGAGTGTTTGGATAAGTAAATGGAACTGGCTGGGTGATTGGAGGAGTGCATCGGTAGTGACAAGGAGATGGCTGGACTGCATCAGTAGTGCTCAGGGGATTGCAGCAGTGCATGTGTTAGTGCCTGGGTCATTGCATGAGTACATGGGTACTGACTGGATGATTAGAGTACTGCAAGGAGAGTGCATGGTGAAGGAATACGTTTTTGTGTTTTGGCACAGTGATTAGATAAGGACATGGAACTGGGTGGGTGATTGGAGGAGTGCATGGGTAGTGACAAGGAGATGGCTGGACTGCATCAGTGGTGCTCAGGGGATTGTAGCAGTGCATGTGTTAGTGCCTGGGTCATTGCATAAGTACATGGGTACTGACTGGATGATTAGAGTATTGCAAGGAGAGGGCATGGTGAATTTATAAGTGCTTGGGTTTTGGCGGAGTGATTGGATAAGTACATGGAACTGGCTGGGTGATTGGAGGAATGCATGGGTAGTGACAAGGAGATGGCTGGACAGCATCAGTAGGGCTCAGTGGATTGTAGCAGTGCATGTGTTAGTGCCTGGTCCATTGCATAAGTACATGGGTACTGACTGGATGATTAGAGTACTGCAAGGAGAGTGCATGGTGAATTTATAAGTGCTTGTGTTTTGGTGCAGTGATTAGATAAGGACATGGAACTGGCTGGGTGATTGGAGGAGCGCATGGGTAGTGACAAGGAGATGGATGGACTGCATCAGTAGTGCTCAGGGGATTGTAGCAGTGCATGTGTTAGTACCTGGGTCATTGCATGAGTACATGGGTGGTGACTGGATGATTACAGTATTGCAAGGAGAGTGCATGGTGAATTTATAAGTGCTTGTGTTTTGGCGCAGTGATTAGATAAGAACATGGAACTTGAGATTGGAGGAGTGCATGGGTAGTGACAAGGAGATGGATGGACTGCATCAGTAGTGCTCAGGGGATTGTAGTAGTGTATGTGTTAGTGCCTGTGTCATTGCATGAGTACATGGGTACTGACTCAATGATTAGAATACTGCAAGGAGAATGCATGGTGAATTTATAAGTGCTTGTGTTTTGGCGCAGTGATTAGATAAGGACATGGAACTGGCTGGGTGATTGAAGGGGTGCATGGGTAGTGACAAGGAAATGGCTGGACTGCATCAGTAGTGCTCAGGGGTTTCTAGCAGTGCATGTGTTATTGCCTGGGTCATTGCATGAGTACATGGGTAGTGACTGGATGATTAGAGTAAGGAGAGTGTTTGGTGAATTTATAAGTGCTTTTGTTTTGGTGCAGTGATTAGATAGAACATGGAACTGGCTGGGTGATTGGAGGAGTGCATGGGTAGTGACAAGGAGATGGCTGGACTGCGTCGGTTGTGTGCAGGGGATTGTAGCAGTGCATGTGTTAGTGCATGGGTCATTGCATGAGTACATGGGTACTGACTGGATGATTAGAGTACTGCAAGGAGAGTGCATGGTGAATTTATAAGTGCTTGTGTTTTGGCGCAGTGAATAAATAATGGACATGGAACAGGCTGGGTGATTGGAGGAGTGCATGGGTAGTGACAGGGCTATGGCTGGACTGCATGGGTAGTACTCAGGTTATTGTAGCAGTGCATGAGTTAGTGCATGGGTCATTGCATGAGTGCATGGGTACTGACTGGATGATTAGAGTACTGCAAGGAGAGTGCATGGTGAATTTATAAGTGCTTGGGTTTTCGCGGAGTGATTGGATAAGTACACACATGCAGATCATACCCACCCCCTCCCTTCACCACTGTGCAAACGCGCCCCCTGATGGGTTTTAAGTTGGGGAATGAATTCCCCTTGAATCCTGAGGGTCCCTCGGGGCCAACTAGCCCACCAGGTACCTCCAGTAAGCTTCATTTTTGTTTATAATTTCGGCGGGATTTGTGACCCCAGCACGAATTCCACCGAAATTATTTAAAAAAATGCTTTTTTGGGGCCGGGGTGTCCTTATGGGTCAGGGTGTTTCTACCCTGCCCCCTTTTCTTTTTTTCCACCTTTGTTTCACTGTTTTCTTGTGACTCGGTTCTACCAAGTGACAGGAAACGGCCCAAAACGCAACGTGGACACATCACATTTTCACATTGATAACTGACCCTTTTTTGCAAAGTGCCTAGCTGTAGATTTTGAACCCTAACTCTGCCAGCACCTAGGGAAACCTAGCAAACCTATACATTTCTGAAAACTAGATACCCAGAGGAATCTAGGAAAAAAAGATCAAAGAAAGAATCACATGTGAGACAACCCATGTGATTTATGTTCTGGATGCCAGTGCAGGAAACAATATGTTGGAAGCACAATAAATATACTAAATTTACATATCTTACAGCACATAAGAGCAACAAACAACAAAGATGTGACGCATGCTAGGGCAAAACATCTCTGGAAGCACCATGGAGGGGACCTAGGCAAACTTTCATTTTATGGTATCAAACATATACCCTGGAGAATAAGTGGAGATGACGTGAACTCACCTTAAGGAAAGCTGAGTCCAAATGAATCATGACCATTGGAATAGTGATACCATGGGGACTCAACCTGGAAGCTGAATGACATACGTTTCTCTGATTTCCAAGTCCAAAGCACCAGCACTTGAGTATATCAGGAATGTGTTCCAAAATACCGTCTTTAGGCATGCAAGATCTAGTATAGGCGCTTCATGTACCCCCAAAATTGGACTGAAATGAGTAGAAAATGGCTTAATGTTTGAAATGTGATGCCCAAGATGCTTGCGTAAGAGCAGACTGTTTATAATTACTTTACCATCTCAGCACGTTGCACTTTACTGAATGCAATGATTTACTTTGTGATGTTTCAATGATTGGCAACATGATGCCTGAGATTATTGTGCAAGAGTAGATTGTTTACAAGGATCTCACCACCGTAGCACTTTGTACTTTATTGAATGCAATGATTTACTTGGTGATAGTCAAGGATATTGTGCAATTGCAGAAGTTTTATATTGATCATATCATCATAGCACTGTATATCCCCCTTTTTCTGGGAGAGAAAGTCATCATAGTAATTTTAACTGTTTCCTAAAATTATTGCACAACAACGGACTGTCCACAAGGATTTTTTCATTTTATCACTTTCCACTTTATTGAGAGGAAATATTTCTATCGAGAGGCCACAAAGTATCATATTACACCAGAGGGTTTAGGAAGAATATACCTCTTTAGTATTTCTAATCTTTTCTGCAAATTACCATTTTGAGATTACTTGGAATACTTGTTATACTCACATGAGAAAGATAACAGACTGCTCATAGAATCCCATGCATGTATGGGTTATATCTGTTATTGGACACTTTACAAAAAGTGTGAATTTACTCATACTTGAACTCTGTACAGACATCTCTGTGATTGTCAGCGAAAATTACATAGCATCTCTCCGCAGCAATGGAGACTATGTTTATAAATCTTTCTGGATTTCTGCTGCACCACTGGGACTCGTGGAAAAAAGAAATGTGTATGTTCCATTTAAAATCGGTTTCACTGGATATAGGAGGGACTGGTTGAGCCCCCTTTTTAAGAGACACCCTGTACAGCACTCTTTATTGCCCCCGATGATGGCCCCAGGCCAAACGTGTTGGTCTTTGTTCCCACTTGCACTTGGACTTTGCTTGAATATTAAATTACCCCCAAAAAAGAATAAAAATCGTTCACTAGAGCAAAACAGACCCGGTTGTCTTACTCACGGTTTGGTGCTGTCTTTCTGTGTCCTTCCGAAATGGTGTGTGTCACCTAGAATACATTTTTCAAGTTAGTACGATGCTCAGTTCAGCTGCAGGGTTAAAAGTTTTGATGTGATTCGTCTTTTGCCTAGCGGGGGTCGAGAAAAAGTGGGGGTCCCAAAATTTTTTTGCCCCTTGCAATTTCCTGTAGGGCTTTGAATACAACTACAGCCCGAAGACTGGATGGAATTACACCAAATATGGCAGGAAGGTAGCTCTTGGTTAAGAAAGAGCCCTGTTTGTTATTTGGTGTAAATTCGTTCAGTACTTTTCAAGACATTAAAAGAAAACCAAATTTGTATATCTTGAGGCGCAAACCCTTCTCGAATCCACCTGATCTCGTACAGAGATCTGATTGGCTGCCAATACTTCAACCAGGAAGTGGCAGCTGTTAGACCTGTCAGCCCTTTGGGTGGTCCCTCCTCATCATTATTTATTTTGTCCCACTTTTGCCTCAAACCCTGTTTGAATTTTTCCTTTTTGGGAACCACCAGACTTTTTTTAGTGTTGCTGCAGATTCAGGGAGCCATTTTAGCTACCCCTGAAACTTCTGTCTGAGGGCCTGGAGCACAAAATGGTGGCCACCTGTGACATCACCAGCATCCACTGGAACCTACTAGCACCTTCCAGAACATTCCAGAGCCCTGTGACAGTTGGAGGTGGTTTAGAATGTTGGGAAGCTAAGACAGAGAGTTGGCAGTTGGAGCTGGCAGTTGGCACCTGACTGGTGAAGAGAGAGCAGCAGAAACTTGAAGGAGGAAGGAGTGAGGCAGCAGGGGTGGAAACTTGTGCCTGGAGTGGGGTCCATAAACCCACCCTTAATACTAGTCCCTACTGACTGAGCCCAGCTTGGAGCCCTGTGTGGGAAGAATCAAGAAAAACCATCCTAAGGACCTGGACAGCAGGAACAGGCCTTAGAAACAGAGAACAGCAAGATCCTGACCTGGAAACTGGTTTCCCTGGAGTCCGACGTCGAGTAGCCTGAGACCTGGAGCCCGAGGTGGAGAAGCGGCGCCGACTGGAAAGCGGACGTCATACCCGGAGCCGCCAGAGGTCGAGAGAGGGCGCCGTCAGAGGTCGTAGAGAGTACCAGAGGTCGAGGAGGAAGTCACCCGAGGTCGAGTGAGCGGCGTCATCGGAGGAGTGAAGTCCGCCCTCCGGAGTCGTCGGAGACCGAGGTGAAGCGTGCCGGAGGTCGGGAGTGGAGATCGCACTCCGGAGTCGCCGGAACCTGAGGAGAATCGTGCCGGAGGTCGGGAGTGGAGGTCGCACTCCGGAGTCGCCGGAAACCTGAGGAGAGGAGCACCGGAGGTCGGGAGTGAGGATCGCACTCCGGAGCCGCCGGAAGTCGACATCAAGCCAAGGCCGGCCGACGTCATCGAATCCGAGGTCGCCATCGGACCGGAGCCGCCCGACGTCGACACCGAGCCAAGACTGCCCGACGTCATCGAATCGGAGGTCGAGATCGAACCGAGGCCGCCGACATCGAAACCGGAACCGCCTACCGGCGTCGTCAAGAACTGACATTGCGCCGAGGCTGCCGACATCGAACCGAAACGCCTCACGGCGTCGACACGACTCCAGCGGCGTCGGAGCATCAGAAAAAGGGCAGTAAGTGGAGTAGAGGGCGCCTAAGGCCCTGTGGAGACCTGAGAGACTACTCTAAGGGGCTAGGGAGGTGCTGGAACCAGCCTGACTGTGCCAGGGGTGAGCTGAGACTAATTTAGAGGGGTTGTGTAGAGTGAGAGAGCCAGGTCTCTGGTATTCCCCCCTTGATCTACCTCAGTTTAGGCCTCAGCCTTGTCCAAGCCAGGGAGTAGACACCCTCAAGCCTTCCACATCCCCACAAGCTGTGCCTGGGTCAAATCAGCCCTTAGGAATCTCAAATGTGATCTGATTCTATAAGTGTCACTGTCAGCTTTTAATTATTTATTGAGGGCACTGTATTTATTGTATTTAACCTATTTATTGCTTCACTGTATTTATTGGTCCTCAGTATTTATTGATGCACAATATTTATTGGTTTACAGTATTTATTGCCTCAGAATATTTAATGGCCTGTATGTACTGCACTTATATTTATGCCTTCATTATTTATGATCACCCCTATTTATTGAATCATTAAGCCAGTATTTATTTGACCTGCACTATTTAAAAAGTTTGTATATTGTGATTGTTATTTATTTATCTAATCAGCAACTAAGAGAAAAAGAAGATAAAGAAAGATATTTTCATAATTTTTACGGTGTAGAGTCGTTTTTGGAACGGATGCACGCATGGTTATTGTATGGGTATGTCGTATGCTTAGCACGGAGCCTGATTCCTGACCACTCGAGCCAAGCTACCACTGTGTGTTCCCGGAAATACTCCGTTACCACCAACCCTTACCGGTGTGGGAGTGGGGTATTTCCAACATTAATTGGTGTTCAGTGGTGGGATAGAGCTGTGCCTACGTATACTCAACAATAACTGTGGGTAGTCCATAGGCCTACACCGGGAGTTTTCTCAAAGCGGCCTTCCTAATTGTGGGTTTTTGTTTTTTCCAAATTTACTCTGGTGGTGGGAGGAGGTATTATTAAAGGTACCCCCCTGCATTGTTACTGCAAATAACTGTCCTCTGACCTGAGTGGGCAAGATGGAGTTTGTACTGGAGAATTTAGAAACGTACACTGTGGCCCAACTCAGGGAGTTTTGCCAGCGGGAGGGGGTGTATTGTCCCCCAGGAGCAAAGAAGGGTGCACTCCAAACCAGCTTAAGGGCTTGGGGGGAGGCACGCCGAGAAAGCAAGGCTGAGGAGGAGGACAGGGATAGAGAGCCCGACAGTGAGGGAGCTGGTTTGTACCAACCTGAGGTGGGGAACCTGTCAGCGGGGCCCAGGACACTTTCCAGGAAGGGCAGCAGTGCCTCTAGCGGTGGCTTGTCTGAAGTGGAGTTAACAGACCGGAGGGAGAAAAGACAGCTCACATGGGACTTAGCAAGGCTGGAGAAGGAGAAGGAGGAACAGAGGATGGCTCATGAGATAAGGCTGAAAGAGATAGATCTTCAGATCCTGAGAATCGGGGCACACCCTGTACCTAACGGTGGCAGCGAAGAACGAGAGTACACCAGGGAACCCAAACCCTACCTGCCAAAGGACATAGTAGCTAGCTATGGGGCGGGTGACGATATCGCCAAGTGGCTAGCGGCCTATGAGGTCTCGTTAAGGGCCCATGGGGTTCCAGAGAAGTACTGGGGAGGGGGATTGTACAAATACATGCCTCCAGCTGGTAGGGATGCTTTATTGGCCCTCGAAGAGGATGAGCAGACCCACTACCCCACCATGAAACTGGCGCTCATAAGAAAGTTTGGACTAACACCCGAAAAGTACAGACAGAAGTTCAGGGGTAGTCACAAACTGGGCACACAGAATTGGGTGGACTTCCTGGACTATGCAAAGAAGGCACTAGAGGGTTGGATTCAGGGCAGTGAAGTGAGGAACTACGAGGGGTTGTTTGACCTAGTACTGAAGGAACACCTGCTCGAGAAATGTTTCCCTGAACTGCGTCAACACCTGGTGGATAGCAAGCTGACCAGTCCCCGGAAGCTTGCTGAGGAGGCGGACATTTGGGCTAGTACCCGGGTGTCCACAAGGGGGACTGGAGGGGATACTCAAAAGGCCGGACAGGGCGCCCCCCAGAGGAAAGAGGGAGGGGAAAAGAAAAAGGAGTTCTCCAAAGGCCCCCAAAATAACTTCCAAGGGAAGGGAACAGGATTCACCCCTAGGGCTAACCCACCCAGAAACCCTAATCCTGGCCAGAGTCAGCAGCCAAGGGTTGTCCATTGCTACGAGTGCGGTGGCGTTGGACACTATAAAGGAGATCCGAAGTGCCTGAAACGACCACCCCCTCCCATTGGAGGAAAGACCCCCGGAGTAGCTAGTGCAGTGCTCGGGGAGGAGATGCCCTTAACTAAGGGAAGGGAGTGGGCGGGTGTCACTTTAGTGTCCCTGGGAGAATGGGAGATGGTTCCTAAGATCCAGGTGCCCGCAAATACCGCAAAGTATGGACAGTGGGTCACCATCAACGGCCAAAGAGGGGAGGCTCTGAGAGACACAGGAGCCAGTATGACTATGGTGCGTAGCCAACTGGTGTCTCCAGAGCAGGTGATTCCCAATGTACTCCACCCTGCCGCGATGGCTGACGGCAGAATGGGCCACTATCCGGTGGCCGAGGTTCCCTTTGAATGGGAAGGGGTTGCAGGTTCACTTCGAGTTGCCGTAAGCCCTGCCGTGCCAGTCGATTGTCTGCTAGGGAATGACATGGAGCACAATGCTTGGAAGGAGGTGGAATACCGGACTCACACTGAGATGCTGGGTACACCTGACTGGGCCTGTGTGAGCACAAGGTCCGCGACTACCCGGAGAGGGAGTTTGTTTCGGCTGGAGCCTGGAACAAAGGCCCAGCCAGCTGCCAGTCAAGGGAAGAACCGAGGACAGGAGGAGCCTGCCTCGGCGTCCACACCCTGTAGGACGGATAGGCCACCGGAGGTGGTGGACCAGGAGTCTGCGGTGGGGGACGTTACCAAACTGGAGGACCTACCCATCCCGGCCGAGTGGCACGTGGAGGGAGGCCCGTCCAGGGAGGAATTCTGCCAGGGCCAGAGGGAGTGCCCTACCCTTGAGGGGCTGAGGCGACAGGCCGAAGCCCAGGCAGCAGGGAACGTTGAAGGGAACTACAGTGTTTACTGGGAGGATGGCCTCCTCTACAGTGAACCCAAGGCACCCCTACACGGATCGTCACGAGCCTTGGTAGTCCCTCAACGTTATCGAGCCTTCCTTCTGGAGTTGGCTCACGAGATACCATTGGCAGGACACTTGGGGCAAGACAAGACCTTCGCCCGTCTTGTCTCACACTTTTATTGGCCTCAGATGAAAGTGTCGTCCGATACCTACTGCCGGACATGTGTGTCTTGCCAAGCCAGTGGGAAAACAGGGGTGAAGCTGAAAGCTCCCCTGGAACCACTTCCTGTCGTTAGCACCCCCTTTGAAAGGGTGGGCATCGACATTGTGGGTCCGTTAGATCCGCCAACATCAGCTGGTCACAGGTTTATCCTGGTTCTGGTGGATCATGCCACACGGTACCCAGAGGCAATACCTCTGAGGACCATAACAGCACCTGTTGTGGCTAGGGCCCTGATGGGAATCTTTACCCGAGTGGGTTTTCCCAAGGAAGTTGTGTCCGACAGGGGGACCAACTTCATGTCAGCGTACATGCGGGCGATGTGGAAGGAGTGTGGAGTGACCTACCGGTTCACAACTCCTTACCACCCCCAGACCAACGGTCTGGTGGAGAGGTTTAACAAAACCTTGAAGGGCATGATCAGAAGTCTGCCTGAAAGCCTGCGGAGGAAATGGGACGTCCTCCTACCCTGTTTACTCTTTTCTTACAGGGAAGTGCCACAGAAGGGAGTGGGCTTCAGCCCCTTCGAGCTTCTGTATGGGCACCCTGCACGTGGACCTCTCAACCTGGTGAGAGACGGATGGGAAAGAACTCCCAGAAAGCTTCCCCAGGATGTGGTGAGCTACATGCTGGCCTTCCGGAGCCAAATGGCTAAGTTGTGGAAGCAAGCTTCTGACAACTTGGAAGCCAGCCAAGCAGTGATGAAGGCGTGGTATGACCACAATGCTCACCCGGTGGAGTTGGAGCCTGGCCAGAAGGTGTGGGTGATCGAACCAGGAGAGCTTAGTGCCCTCCAGGATCGCTGGTCAGGACCCTTTGAGGTGTTGGAGAAGAAGGGTAAGGCTACCTACTTGGTGGACCTGAAGACCCCTCGTCAGCCCCTGCGGGTGCTGCATGCCAACCGCCTCAAACCCCACCACGAGAGGCCCGAAGTCACCTTGATGATGGTGACTGACGGAGGAGAGGACGTGGAAAGCGAGCCTCTCCCCGATTTGTTTGCGTCTCAAGAAAAGGATGGGTCGGTGGAGGGAGTGATTCTCTCCCCATCTCTAACTCCTGAACAGCAGGAGGACTGTCGCCAGGTCCTGGGGCAGTACTCTTCGTTGTTCTCCCTTGTCCCGGGTAGGACTCACCTGTGCGTCCATGACGTGGACACAGGAGACAGCCCACCTGTGAAGTCCAAGATCTACCGGATGTCAGACAAGGTGAAGGCCAGCATTCACAGTGAAGTCACTAAGATGCTGGAGCTAGGAGTGATCGAACCTTCTAGCAGCCCCTGGTCCAGTCCGGTGGTGTTAGTACCAAAAGCTGCACCACCGGGTGCCCAACCGGAACTGAGGTTCTGTGTGGACTATCGGGGACTGAATTCAGTGACCAAAACTGATGCTCATCCGATCCCTAGGGCGGATGAATTGATTGACCGGCTGGGAGCTGCCCAATATCTAAGTACCTTTGACCTTACTTCAGGGTACTGGCAGATCTCTTTGACTGATGGAGCAAGGGAAAGGTCAGCCTTCTCCACGCCCAATGGCCACTACTAGTTCTGTGTGATGCCCTTTGGGCTCAAGAACGCACCTGCCACGTTTCAGCGCCTGGTAAACCAGATCCTCACCGGAATGGAGAGTTTCTCTGCTGCTTATCTGGATGACATAGCCGTCTTCAGTAACAGCTGGGAGGATCACTTGCGTCACCTGCAAGCTGTTCTCCAGGCCCTGAGACAAGCTGGATTGACGATCAAGGCCAGCAAGTGCCAGATCGGGCAGGGGTCGGTAGTGTACCTTGGACACTTGGTGGGTAGGGGAGCGGTGCAACCCCTCCAGGCGAAGATCGAGGCCATCATGGCCTGGGAACCCCCCAAGACACAGACTGAGGTCCGAGCATTTTTGGGCCTCACGGGATACTACCGCCGCTTCGTGAAGGGGTACGGTACCATCGTAGCCCCCCTCACGGAGCTCACGTCCAAGAAACAACCTCGACGGGTAGTCTGGACGGAGGCTTGTCAGCAAGCCTTTGTGAGATTGAAGAAAGCCATGTGCGAGGCCCCGGTCTTAAGGGCCCCAGACTTTTCCAAGGAGTTCATTGTCCAGACAGATGCATCAGAACATGGCATTGGGGCAGTGTTCTCGCAACTCAACGAAGAGGGTCTGGATCAACCCGTGGTCTTCCTATCCCGGAGACTACTTCCCAGGGAACAGAAGTGGAGTGCAATTGAGCGTGAAGCCTTTGCAGTGGTATGGGCTCTGAAGAAGTTGCGGCCATACCTGTTTGGCTCGCACTTCCTGGTTCAGACCGACCACAGACCCCTTCGTTGGCTGATGCAAATGAAGGGGGAGAATCCCAAGTTGTTGAGGTGGTCTATTTCCCTACAGGGAATGGACTTCCAGGTGGAACATCGGCCTGGAGTGGACCACGCCAATGCAGACGGTCTCTCAAGGTATTTCCGCCTTAGTGATGAGAACTCCCAAGGGGTTGGGTAGCTCTCCCCACTTTCAGCTGGGGGGGACGCGTGTTAGACCTGTCAGCCCTTTGGGTGGTCCCTCCTCATCATTATTTATTTTGTCCCACTTTTGCCTCAAACCCTGTTTGAATTTTTCCTTTTTGGGAACCACCAGACTTTTTAGTGTTGCTGCAGATTCAGGGAGCCATTTTAGCTACCCCTGAAACTTCTGTCTGAGGGCCTGGAGCACAAAATGGTGGCCACCTGTGACATCACCAGCATCCACTGGAACCTACTAGCACCTTCCAGAACATTCCAGAGCCCTGTGACAGTTGGAGGCGGTTTAGAATGTTGGGAAGGTAAGACAGAGAGTTCGCAGTTGGAGCTGGCAGTTGGCACCTGACTGGTGAAGAGAGAGCAGCAGAAACTTGAAGGAGGAAGGAGTGAGGCAGCAGGGGTGGAAACTTGTGCCTGGAGTGGGGTCCATAAACCCACCCTTGATACTAGTCCCTACTGACTGAGCCCAGCCTGGAGCCCTGTGTGGGAGGAAGCAAGAAAAACCATCCTAAGGACCTGGACAGCAGGAACAGGCCTTAGAAACAGAGAACAGCAAGATCCTGACCTGGAAACTGGTTTCCCTGGAGTCCGACGTCGAGTAGCCTGAGACCTGGAGCCCGAGGTGGAGAAGCGGCGCCGACTGGAAAGCGGACGTCATACCCGGAGCCGCCAGAGGTCGAGAGAGGGCGCCGTCAGAGGTCGTAGAGAGTACCAGAGGTCGAGGAGGAAGTCACCCGAGGTCGAGTGAGCGGCGTCATCGGAGGAGTGAAGTCCGCCCTCCGGAGTCGTCGGAGACCGAGGTGAAGCGTGCCGGAGGTCGGGAGTGGAGATCGCACTCCGGAGTCGCCGGAAACCTGAGGAGAGGAGCACCGGAGGTCGGGAGTGAGGATCGCACTCCGGAGCCGCCGGAAGTCGACATCGAGCCAAGGCCGGCCGACGTCATCGAATCCGAGGTCACCATCGGACCGGAGCCGCCCGACGTCGACACCGAGCCAAGACAGCCCGACGTCATCGAATCGGAGGTCGAGATCGAACTGAGGCCGCCGACATCGAAACCGGAACCGCCTACCGGCGTCGTCAAGAACTGACATTGCGCCGAGGCCGCCGACATCGAACCGGAACCGCCTCACGGCGTCGACACGACTCCAGCGGCGTCGGAGCATCAGAAAAAGGGCAGTAAGTGGAGTAGAGGGTGCCTAAGGCCCTGTGGAGACCTGAGAGACTACTCTAAGGGGCTAGGGAGGTGCTGGAACCAGCCTGACTGTGCCAGGGGTGAGCTGAGACTAATTTAGAGGGGTTGTGTAGAGTGAGAGAGCCAGGTCTCTGGTATTCCCCCCTTGATCTACCTCAGTTTAGGCCTCAGCCTTGTCCAAGCCAGGGAGTAGACACCCTCAAGCCTTCCACATCCCCACAAGCTGTGCCTGGGTCAAATCAGCCCTTAGGAATCTCAAATGTGATCTGATTCTATAAGTGTCACTGTCAGCTTTTAATTATTTATTGAGGGCACTGTATTTATTGTATTTAACCTATTTATTGCTTCACTGTATTTATTGGTCCTCAGTATTTATTGATGCACAATATTTATTGGTTTACAGTATTTATTGCCTCAGAATATTTAATGGCCTGTATGTACTGCACTTATATTTATGCCTTCATTATTTATGATCACCCCTATTTATTGAATCATTAAGCCAGTATTTATTTGACCTGCACTATTTAAAAAGTTTGTATATTGTGATTGTTATTTATTTATCTAATCAGCAACTAAGAGAAAAAGAAGATAAAGAAAGATATTTTCATAATTTTTACGGTGTAGAGTCGTTTTTGGAACGGATGCACGCATGGTTATTGTATGGGTATGTCGTATGCTTAGCACGGAGCCTGATTCCTGACCACTCGAGCCAAGCTACCACTGTGTGTTCCCGGAAATACTCCGTTACCACCAACCCTTACCGGTGTGGGAGTGGGGTATTTCCAACAGCAGCCATCTCCTTACCGAGGCTGGCCCCAAATAAAAGAAGGAGGGGTCTGCATGGGCCCCTCCTGGAGCTAATAATGGCCCTCGAAACTGCCACTCCCAAGGGCCAACTTCCTCCATCCCAGGGTGCGCACCTCCAGGGCATAGCAGTTTGCTTTTGCTTGGCTGGAGCTTTGATAGCTCCCAATAAGCGAGAGCAAACTGTAAGTCCACTCCCAGCAAGCGGGAGCAGGAAAACTGCCCCAACAGCTGGGAGCAGACGTTTGACCTATTTTCCTGTTTGCGTCAAGTGGGCAGGTAAATAGATGAATAAAAATGCTCCCACACACAAACAGCATCTTTTGCTGCTCCATACATGTGGGAGCAATGGCAGTTCCTGCTAGAGGCAGGGAGCAAGCAGGGACCACAGGGGCATTGAGGCTTCCTCTGCAGTCCCCAACATAGCACACTGGGTGCCCTAGGTGAACTCCAGGGCACCCAGGAGAAAGAGGCTGGGCCCTGGAGAATGAAGTCCCCAGGACCAAAATTGGCCTGGAGATGGAGGCTGCATGGCCTCCCTTCCTACTGTAGTAAGGAGCTGGTTCTTTCTTGGACTCTCCCGGTGAGAGCAGAGTCCATTGTTCTCCCTATAAATTACTTTGAGTATGTAAATATTTAAATTCACCTGGAAGCTCTGTCCATTTGGCCCTGCCTTGTCCACCATAGTAGTATGCAAAGGTCTTCTTGCCTTTTGCCAGGATGATGAACAACTTAACAAAAAGGGCCACAGAGTATCTCCCACCAATTTTGGTGATGCATTCTTGCTGCTGAAGAACATGAGGGCATCTCCACCAATCAAACAAGCACATACTCCATATAGTTTAGAGCGAATACCCTTGTTTGGTGGAGGTTTACCTCTTTGTAGTCTTGTTGTCTTTTCTATAGAATGATTCATGTTATCACAGATTTCTGGATAAAGACACACAAAGAACAATCACATTACCGAAACACACACAAGGTCACTAGAGAAATGTTCTTGTGGTCCATTACACAGATGTAGAGTAGAATATGCACTGAACATTTACCCAACAAGCTAGCACTTAGTAATTAACCAGAAGAAAGTACTGCAGTTGGGTAGATATGTTGTGGAAAACTGGACTCCTGTTGGATAAAGGTGAAGGTGGGGTTCTTTTCTGGTCCAGCCATTCGCACAGCTACTGACACACCCACATAGACACTCAGACACCCACTCAAACATCCATTCTGCCACTCTCACATACACTCATAGACCCACACAGCCACTCAAGCAGCCACTCATGCAGCCACTCATACACCCACTGGCATACCCGTTCAGCCACTCAAAGAACCACAAAACTACTAACAAACCTACTCACAGACCCATGCAGCTACTCACACACCCAGTCACACACCCAAAAAACACTAACACACCCACTCACATACCCATACAGCCTCTCACATACCCACATAACCACACACTCCAACTCACAGACCCACATACCCACTCACACACCAAAAAAACAAATTACACACTCACTCATACACCCATACAGCCATTCATGCACCCACTTACAGATCCATACAGCCACATAAACACTCCTTTACAGATCCATACAGTCATTCACACCCATACAGCCACTAACAAAACCAGTTGCATACCGACACAGCAACTCACACACCTACTCCCAGACCCATACAGCCACTCACAGACCCAGTCACTGACCCATACAGCCACACATACACCCACTTACTGACCCACTCATACACCCACTTACCAACCCATACTGTCACTCATACACCCACTCACTGACCTATACAGCCACTTACACACCCACTCTCAAAGGTTAAAGGTTACAGTTATGAAATAAAAATGTTTTAAAAAAATCACAAAAAATACAAACGGTTATAGGGACATTATTGTTAGGTAATAACATTAAGAAAACCATAGAAATGTTTAAAAAACAAAGGTTACATGGACGTTATAGTTAGGAAATAGAATTTAAAAAAGTAGAAATTCACAAAAAAAAAGGGTGACAGGGACATTATAGTTAGGCTCAGATGTCACTTATACAAAACAGTGAAATTCAGCAGTTATAGTTACCTGAGCTAACTATAACTTATGCCTCCGGAATGCACTGCTTATGACCTCACATATTACATCACTTGTGACATGGTCAGTGACATCACTGATGACATTCCTGATGACTTCTCAAATTGGCATTGCTGATAAAATACAGGTACTCACACACCTACTCACTTACCCCAAAACCCACTCACACACCTACACAGTCACATACAGACCCAGTTACTTACATACCCACTCACTCACCCATACAACCACTTATTCACCCATATAGACAGTCATACACCCACTCACCTACCTATACAGCCACAAAAACAGCTGCTCACTCATCCATTAGGCAATTGCACACTCACCCACACACCCATATAGTTACTCGCATACCCACTCATTTACACATATAGCCACTCACACATCCACACACTCACCCATACAGCCACTCATACAACCACCCACTCACCCATACAGCCACTCACACACCCACTCACATACCCATACAGATACTCACACAGTTACTCATTCACCCACACAACCACTCACATGCATTCATACATCTATACAAACACTCACATACTCACTTATAGAGTCTCCCACACAGACACTGACTGTGCGATACAGTCACTCACACACCCATATACCCACTCAAAGAGCCACTCGCATACTCATATACTCACTTACATCCACAGTCATTCACCCATAGAGCTACTCATATAGGCACTCAGTCACCCATACAGCAACTCACACATCCACTTGCCCACCCATACAGCCACTCATCTATACATATGGCTACTCACATAGCCACTCAGTCACTCACCCATACAGCCACTCACACAGTCATGCACTCACCCATACAGCTACTCACACACCAACTTACCGGTGTCTTGTTCTTACTTAAAAAAATTTAAATGGTATTTTATGAAGTATATGGAAGTTTACTTTGCTGGATGACGTCAACAGTGATGTCACTGCCAATGTCATGAGTGATGTAATATGTGAGGTCATAAGAAGTGCATTGGGGGAGTAAGTTATATATATATATATATCACTGAAAAAACCATAGGTTTCATGCACGTTATAGTTAGGAATTGGCATTTAAAAAACCTTTGAAATTCACTGAAAAAACCAAAGGTTTCAGGGGCGTTATAGTTAGGAATTGGCATTTAAAAAACCTTAGAAATTCACTGAATAAACCATAGGTTTCAGGGGTGTTATAGTTAGCTGGACATTTCCCTCGTACAAAACCCTAGAAATTCCCCTGTTATATTTAGTTCAGCTAACGATAACTCGTGCCCCCGCAATGCACTGCTGATGGCGTCACATATTACATCACTCATGACATGGTCAGTGACATCACTGATGACCTCTCAAATGACATCACTGATGACATCACTGATGATGTCATCCATTGAGTATGTGTTTCTGAACAGTTTTAATATGTTTAATATATATAGGGAAAGGCCTGTTGAAGAATAAGTGGGTGTACAAGTGTGTGAATGGGTGATTTTCTAGGTGCGTAACTGACTCTTTAAGTGAGTCATTAAATGTATCTTACTGAAGACTAGTGACTAAACTGTGTGAATGTCTGTATCTGTCTATCTGTTGGTGTATAAACGGCTGCATGGTTTTGTGAATAGCAATATGAGTGTCTCTATGGGTTATTGATTGGTTGTCTGAGTATCTGTATGGGTGCCTGAGTGTATGTGTGGGTGGGGTGTGTGTGACTCTGTGCATAGATGTGTGAGTGGGTGATTCTATGGGTGCATGATTTTAAGAGTGCAACTGTGATGGACTGTATGGTTGGGTGAGTGTATGTAAGGGTGTGTTAGTGATTGAATGTATATCTCAGTTGTACATGTGACAGTAACTACATATGTGAAACACAGAGTATATGTGTATAAGAGTAAATAACTATCTATATGTGAGAGTCTGTGATTGAGGGACTGGCTGTATGGATGAGTGTGTGCTTGTACTAGTAATTGAATAGGAGTGTCAACATTTTTTAGTATTTTTATGAGTAAGTGAACTTGAGTGTGTTTAACTGTATAGGTGAGTCAATTGGACTGTGTTTAATTATTTGCACAACTGACTAGGCGTGTCAGTACCTCAATGGATGATTGGCAGTGTGTGAGTGTCTATATATCTGTATAAATGCATATGATAGTCTTGTACGGAGTGACTGTAAGTGTGAGTGACTGTACAGGTGAGTGAGTGGAGGTGCATGTAGACCTAAGAGTCAATGAGTGGGTATGTAGTTATTGGTGTTGGAGTATCTATGGTCTTCAAAATGGCCGTCTGAAATTTTGAGTTGGTATATCAAAAGTTATATTAGGGTGTGAGAAGGTGTACTAATTTATCACATAGATGACGTCATCAGTGATGTCATGAGTGATGTCATTTGAGATGTCATCAGTGATGTCACTGACCATGTCATGAGTGATGTAATATGTGACGTCATCAGCAGTGCATTGCGGGGCGCGAGTTATAGTTAGCTGAACTAACTATAACAGGGAAATTTCTAGGGTTTTGTACGAGGGAAATGTCCAGCTAACTATAACACCCCTGAAACCTATGTTTTTTTCAGTGAATTTCGAAGGTTTTTTAAATGCCAATTCCTAACTATAACGCCCCTGAAACCTTTGGTTTTTTCAGTGAATTTCAAAGGTTTTTTAAATGCCAATTCCTAACTATAACGTGCATGAAACCTATGGTTTTTTCAGTGTATTTCAAAGGTTTTTTAAATGCTAATTCCTATCTATACCTTATCTCTGAAGATATCATGAAAAGCATTATTTTTTAAAAGTAGGGTGCACATTAGTTTTGTGGAAAAGCATCTTTGTGATTGGTTAAGAAAAAGAAGTTTCAACGTGGAATACATATCATAGGATAAAATTTGCTCAGCTCAACCACACCTGCTACTTGCATTTGGAATGCACTGTTCAAACTTACAACAATCGTCAAATTTTAACCTGCACGTGTCATTAAATGTTCAAGAAAATGTTACAAAAAAATATCGTAAAGTTTTAAAAAATGTATGAACTTTTAACCTGCACGTGTTGTAGAATGTTCTAGAAAGTGTGTTGATAGAATAAGTTGCACTTCTGACTTCTATGTGTTGTTGAATATTAAAAAAACAGTTCATATGGAAAATTAAAAAGAAATCAATAGAGAAGATTTGAAACCTAAAAGAATCAAGGAACTATTCTAATTTATTCTTTACATGTATTTATGTGTGCAGCAACAAAATTATAGACACAACAGCACCAGGAAGAGGAAGAAGCAGGGAGTGGGGGGATGAGGGGAGATGAGCAGAATGGCACACATGCACAATTAAGTACAGCACAAGTATAGACAAACAATGGCCAAAATGAAACACACCAAAAGGAGCACAAGTCACACAACCTGCCAACATCACACCACTGAACGAGCATAGAAGTGAAAACCACGCTGCATTCATACAGGATGTGTACAAAGGCCAGTCGTTGGTGTTGTGGGATGTCTGCGACCGTGGTCATCATGGAGATGGATGAGATGCCCAGCATGTGGCACATGGTTCACTGTGTGTTATGTTGCCAAGCGGCTGCTCCTCCCTCCCACGAGCCCCCACACTTTTGTACGGTGAGCTGTTGTATCTCGTGCACTCGTACGGCACGCCATTGTAATGCCTATTTGCGCATGTCCTGCTACATTCCAACAACAACATCACAGTACCATTTGGAGGTGGTACATGCCACTTTACAACATCGACTGCTGCGGCTCTTGTAACAGGCCACACCAGAACACAGAGACACACTTCCCGCACTTCCTGTACACGGACATGTCCAAGACACCCCGTTCCCCTTGCTGGATAGGCACACCCCTCCACTGACCTGTGAACCCCAGAACAGCACACGCCAGTTGTGCCTGCAGGAGGATGCGTATGTAGCTACACATCCAGGCTCACTGCCAACGCTGAGGTGACAGCACACTGTGATGTTGCAGGGCTCGTGCCTATCATGCTAAGACAATGACCACAGGGACACACTTACTAAGATATGGGTTTGGGAGGCATTGGCGTTCCTGGAGTTGTTGAGATGAGTCTTCCGGCCCTCATGGGTATCCCTGTATCATGCTCATTGACTCTATGGCACCTGTGGGTGTTCTGGTGTGGCTCTTGGCTGTGTTCCCTTTCATGGTGCAGATAGTTGTCCTGCTTAACACCAGCAGAAAGCAGGTGTAAAATCCCTGGTGCTAACGTGTCTTATCGCCGGAATTTGTTTTGCATTGCAATTAGTGTGAAAGTTGTGATGTGATTTTTTTCGTATGCAGAACAATATACGAACTGAGCAGTGTATCTCGTCAAGATCCAGCACCTGACGCACTATTCCCAATCAATATAAATACAATGAGATTTCTTAATAGATTGTGGGCCTGATTCACAGAACTAACTTAAGACAAAATCCTAAACTTACTACCATTTTGGTATTCACAGAGGGCACTTACTCATTTTGGTATTCACAGAAGGCACTTACTCATTTCGTTATTCACAGAAGTTAGGAGTCCTAACTTTAGGACTCCTAAATGCCTTCTGTGAATACCGAAAGTCTTAAAATTAGGATTTTTCGCAGTTTAGTAGTAGTGTAGTTAGGACTCCTAACTTTAGGACTCCTAAATGCCTTCTGTGAATACCGAAATACTTAAAATTAGGATTTTTCTCAATTTTGTAGTCCTAAGTTTAGACTTAGGACTACTAAATTGAGAAAAATCCTAATTTTAAGACTTTCGGTATTCACAGAAGGCATTTAGGAGTCCTAAAGTTAGGAGTCCTAAATTTAGGACTACTAAATTGAGAAAAATCCTAATTTTAAGACTTTCGGTATTCACAAAAGGCATTTAGGAGTCCTAAAGTTAGGACTCCTAACTTCTGTGAATACCGAAATGAGTAAGTGCCTTCTGTGAATACCAAAATGAGTAAGTGCCTTCTGTGAATACCAAAATGGTAGTAAGTTTAGGATTTTGTCTTAAGTTAGTTCTGTGAATCGGGCCCTTTGTGTGTACACTGTAAGTGCAGCCAATACAGCAGTGCAATACAATACAGGATTTTAGAATTTAGAATAAATCGCAAAGGTGCACCTCATGACTTTTTGCACGGGAACGGCTACTCTCCATTTCATTATCAGCACTTTAACGGAAGTAAAGTTGAGATAAATCTAACACACTATTCAGAAGTTGGTGCAAACTGCAGATATCACTAGTATTCCAGCGATAAGTGCCCCAAAATTTAACACCATGGTGGACTCCATCAAATAACAGTAATAAGAACAAGAAAGAGTCACACAGCAGTTAAGAGAACAACCAAAAACATTAATAATTTTTTTTCAAACTTTATTTTTTATAATAATAAATATATAAACGATAAACTATTTTCAAACTTTATATTTTTATTAACATAAATATAAACAATAAACTAATAAACAAAATGTAACAACAATAATACAAAACAACAAAGCAGAACACTCCTGTGGGAACCACGGATGTCGACGACAGACCTGGAAAATCAAAAAGATTGTTAAAAAAAAAACAACATGGTATTCTTAACAAAATACCACAAGAAACAAATCACAGATATATAAAATGTATACAGCTAACAAAATTTTATAAGTTTAGCTTACAAAAACTGTAAATGTTGCCGCTTTAAAATATTTACCGAATCTGAGGATTTTTTTTTGCAGAAGGCACCACGCCCACAACGTTTTTCATCAGTGGTGAAGAAATTTTTAATTTTTTCCAAGGGGCAAACAAAGATCAATGCCACCTTCTTCATTCACAAGATTTGCCAAAGAGTTCTGTTACGAGGGGATCCTAACAAAAAATACTCGTGCAGCACAGCAAGTATGATGAAACACCTAAGGACCCTTCATCCAAACAATCTTGCACGAGAAGAGTGCAAACAGATGAGAAACACTCCTGTTCTGTATCTGTAAAAAAGAATCACAAATAAATGTATATTAATAACTTTCAAATGTATACTATTCCATTACTGTACTAACACATTTTATATAAAAACTGACTAAGAAACTATAGCCCTGAACCACAAGTGTGACGATCGTTAAAACACTACATGCATAGTGCATACTACTTTGAAGCAGTTCATGCCCTAAAGCCTACCTCACTAAAAGACTACATGCTAACTGACTAAATGATTACAGTACTATAAGGAGACACACTGGGTGAGTGACAGGGTGTTTGCTAGAAGAGTATGAATACTAACTAGAGAATTGAAGGTGTGAAAGACAACTGTGTAGGTGATTAGAGGCCTGCATCAATACTGCATAGGCATTTAAAGCAGTCCATGTGCTAAGGCCTGGCTCACTGCATGACAACTTGGGCACTGACTGAATGATTAGAGTACAGCAAGGAGAGTGCCTAGGTGAATTTATAAGTGCTAGGATTTTCGCACAGGGAATGGATTAGTACTTGGTACTGAATGAGTCACTAGAGGAGTGCTAAGGCAGTCACAAGTGCTGGACTGTATGGATACTGACTAGGAAATCGAAAGTGTGAAAGACAACTGTCTAGGTGGTTAGAAGACTGCATGCATAGTGCATAGGGGTTTGAAGCAGTCCATGTGCTAAGGCCTGGCTCAGTGTATGAATACTTAGGCACTGACTGAATGATTAGAATACTGCAAAGATAGTATCTTGGTGAATTTATAAGTGTTTGGGTTTTAGCACAGTAAATGGATTAGTACATGGTGCTGAATGGGTCACTAGAGGACTGCAAAGGGAGTGACAGGGTATTTCCTGGAAGTGTATGGATACTGACTAGGGAATTGAAGGTGAGAAAGACAATTGTGTAGGTGGTTAGAGGACTGCATGCATAGTGGATAAGGGTTTGAAGTAGTCCATATACTAAGGCCTGGGTCACTGGATGAGTAATTGGGTACTGACTGAATGATTAGAGTACTGCAAGGAGAGTGCCTGGGTGAATTTATTAGGGTTTGGCGCAGTGAATGGATTAGTACATGATGCTGAATGGGTCACTAGAGGAGTGCAAATGGAGTGACAGGGTGTTTGCTGGAAGTGAACGGATACTGACTGGGGAATTGAAGGTGTGAAAGACAAGTGTGTAGGTGCTTAGAGGACTGCATGCATAGTGGATAGGGGTTTGAAGAAGTCCATATGCTAAGACCTGGCTCTGTGCATGAATACTTAGGCAGTGACTGAATCATTAGAGTACTGGAAAGAGAGTGTCTTGGTGAATTTATAAGTGTTTGGGTTTTGGCACAGTGAATGGATTAGTACATGCTGTTGAATGGGTCTCTAGAGGACTGCAAAGGAAGTGACAGGATATTTTCTGGAAGTGTATGGATACTGACTAGGGAATTGAAGGTGTAAAACACAAGTGTATAGTATTTTAGAACACTACATGCATACTGCATAGACATTTGAAGGAGTCTATTTGGTACTTAGAAACTGACTAAATAATCAGACTACTTCTAGGACAGTGCTTAGATAAAACTTTTACATTTTCAGTTCTGCCACAGTGAACAGAAGAGTACATGGTACTGCACCTTAGTGTCAAACCCTGACTCATGTTATCAATGCATAAGCAAAGACTAGCTTCTAATGCTACTAAAACTTGACAACATGAGAGGTTTTACATTAGTTATCTGTCAGCAAATACACAATGTTACCAAATGCCTCTCTCACAGTGGTTCTCAAATGCACACAGACTCACAATGTGATTCTAGACAAGCACCACTATCCCTAGGACTTTACCACAACTCATTCACTACAGTGGAAGTGGTAAGCGAACTGCACACAATCTACATATTTCAGAACTGCAATTTACTGTCAATGCCTGACTCATATAATGAAAGCATAAGCCATAACTGTCTTCTAATGCTACTAAAACTTGACAACATGACATGTTTTACAACACTTATCTGTCAGCAAATTCACGATGTTACCAAACACTTCTCTCACAGTGGTTGCCAAATGCACACAGACTCACAGTGTAATTCTAGACAAACAACACTATCCCTAGGAGTTTACCAAGACTCATTCACTACAGTGGAAGTGGTAAAGGAACTGCACACAATCTACATATTTCAAGACTACACTTTAATGTCAATGCCTGACTAATTTAATCAACGCATAAGCAAAGACTGGCTTCTAATGCTACTAAAACTTGACAACATGACAGGTTTTAAAACAGTTATCTGTCAGTAAATACACGATGTTACCAAATGCTTCTCTCACAATCTTTACCCAAATGCACACAGACTCACAGTGTGATTTTAGACAATCAACACTATCCTAGGACTTCACCAAAACTCATTAACTACTGTGGAAGGGGTAAGGGGACTGCACACAATCTACATATTTAAGTACAGCACATCATTGTCAAAGCATGACTCATTTAATCAACATATAAGCAAAGACTGGATTGTAATGCTACTAAAACATCACAACATGACAGGTTTTAAAATAGTTATCTATCAGCAAAGACATGATGTTACCAAATCCTTCTCTCACAGTGATCCCAAATGCACACAGACTCACAGTGTGATTCTAGACAAGCACCACTATCCCTATGAGTTTACCAAAACTCATTCACTACAGTGCAAGTGGTAAGGGAACTGCACACAATCTACATATTTCACGACTGCAATTTACTGTCAATGCCTGACTCATTTAATGAAAGCATAAGCCATAACTGTCTTCTAATGCTACTAAAACTTGACAACCTGGTTTTAAAACAGTTATCTGTCAGCAAATACACGATGTTACCAAATGCTTCTCTCACAGTGGTTCCCAAATGCACACAGACTCACTGTGTGATTCTAGACAAACAACACTATCCCTTGCACTATATCAAAACACATTTCTTCATCTAGAAGTAGTACTACATTTTAGTATAGAAAGATAACATAACTCATTTCACAAATTCATAAACAATGACTGGTTTCTAATTCTACCAAAATATAAAAACTGCACAGTTATCTGTCTACAAACACATGAAAAACACAAATGCCAATCACAGAATGGTTTCTACATGCACACACATTGTAGAGAAAAAAAGTACTCCCTACACTTTAGCAGGAAAAATACATTAGTCTGATTAAAATCAAAATAGTCTACATACATCCCCTCACAATTAAATAACTCATCTTTGAAGTTCTTTTGTAGATTAAGGAGTATATCAATCACTCACCATATTTTCTTTTACAGAATCTCTGCACTGTGCACCTCTCAGCAAAAGCAAAGAATGAAAAAGTTTCCCTTTCATTTTCCACACATATACATGTAAACATCAAATCACAATCCTTCGCACATAAACTCAAAAGCAAACACACATTTCTATTGCTTAAACATTTCAACCCTTTCCAACTGAAATACATTTCAACCCTTCCCCAATCTGCCTTCTGCCTGTTACCATAGAAACAGGTCATGGAACACTGCACTGAGCTCAGAGGTCACAAGTTCAGCACACAATGTTCCTACACAAGACAGGAAGTGTGCTTGACTTTTCAACATATCAGCTTATCATATATAATGTTCCTTACAATCTGTTTTTGCTAACCAATAACAATCATACCTTTAAAAAACAAAAATATACACCCTACCTTTCAGTGTAGAAAGTTGTTATACAACCAATGATTTCTTGTCGTTTTTAAAAAAACATTGCAGTGGATCCGTGCACCCACCGCGTGAGAATCCGTGCATCCAACGCGATAGGATGCACGCACCGTGCGTGCATTTCGCCGCTTTTTTTTTTTTTAAAGGGGGCCACAGGGGGACCTTTTGGGACCCCCTAAGCAGATCTAGAGGGTCAGAGTATTTCCACTCTGCCCCCTTTATATCTTTTACACACTTATTCCCCTTCCATCTTCAGGCTCGCTTCTACCGAGGCAGAAAATGGCCGCCAACAGTTCCTGTTTTCGAATGTAGAGAGACGCTCGACAGCCAATTAGCATTCAGCATGCGATCGGGAGGGTGTGCGCCCCGTTCGGGTAGGGTGCGCTTACGGTGCGGGTACGGTCCGCGGATCCTCCGCGGCCATAGATATCACTAACTTTTTTACCCTAATTTTCTCAGGAACTACTGAACAGATTCACACCAAATATGCAAAAGGCACGAGTCCGAACTGAGGACTACCTCTTTGCCAAATTTGGTGTCATTCCGTTCAGCGGTTCGGGCTGTAGCTGCGACAACAGATCCTATGGCAAATTGCATGGGGGAAACGCGTTTTGGGACCCCCCTTTTTTCTCGGCCTCTGCTTCATGGATCACCGCAAAACGTTCACGGTAAGAGCGGTGAGGAGCTGGCCAAAAGTTTGGAGAATTTCGCAAAGATTCGTCAATCGGCGCCAAAGATATTCCCAATAGAATGTTGCGGATTTCCTATGGAAAATAGGTCCTAACTATAACTATCTACTGGCGACCGGCAGTAGGTAATATATATATATATATATATATATATATATATATATATATATATATATATATATATATATATATATATATATATATATATATATATATATATATATATATATATATGCATCAACAAAAAAGTTCCCAACATGGAGAGCCACGTGCAGGTGTGTGAATATCATTTATTCAGCCAGGCAGCCCTGCTAGAACAGTCTTTCAAGCACACAGAATGCCAGTAAATCCTTACGCGTTTCGAGCGTCCTTGCGCCCTTGGTCGCAGGTACTGGCCATTAGGATGTAGGCAGGATACCGCCGCTCGTTAGCACCAGCTTATGAAGTTTCACCCGGTGGGCGTGTCAGCTCAGTGCATGCTGGTGATTGGAGTCCATGTCAGTTCTCAATCGCAGGTAAGTGCGTCTGCCTTTGTCCAAAATAGTTAGCAGTCACCACAGTGGGGCTGTGTGAATCTCAGGAATGCCGCAGAACAGGAATTTCCCAGCTGAGCACACATCGTTCCATATTGTGAAGTATGAATGACTCCATTGGACCCGCACTTCCGCGGGAGGGCTCTCCGCGACCTGGGTGGGCCGCAATTCAATTTGCATCAACAAAAAAGTTCCCAACATGGAGAGCCACGTACAGGTGTGTGAATATCATTTATTCAGCCAGGCAGCCCTGCTAGAACAGTCTTTCAAGCACACAGAATGCCAGTAAATCCTTACGCGTTTTGAGCGTCCTTGCGCCCTTGGTCACAGGTACTGGCCATTAGGATGTAGGCAGGATACCGCCGCTCGTTAGCACCAGCTTATGAAGTTTCCCCCGGTGGGCGTGTCAGCTCAGTGCATGCTGGTGATTGGAGTCCATGTCAGTGCTCAATCGCAGGTAAGTGCGTCTGCCTTTGTCCAAAATAGTTAGCAGTCACCACAGTGGGGCTGTGTGACTCTCAGGAATGCCGCAGAACAGGAATTTCCCAGCTGAGCACACATCGTTCCATATTGTGAAGTATGAATGACTCCATTGGACCCGCACTTCCGCGGGAGGGCTCTCCGCGACCTGGGTGGGCCGCAATTCAATTTGCATCAACAAAAAAGTTCCCAACATGGAGAGCCACGTACAGGTGTGTGAATATCATTTATTCAGCCAGGCAGCCCTGCTAGAACAGTCTTTCAAGCACACAGAATGCCAGTAAATCCTTACGCGTTTCGAGCGTCCTTGCGCCCTTGGTCACAGGTACTGGCCATTAGGATGTAGGCAGGATACCGCCGCTCGTTAGCACCAGCTTATGAAGTTTCACCCGGTGGGCGTGTCAGCTCAGTGCATGCTGGTGATTGGAGTCCATGTCAGTGCTCAATCGCAGGTAAGTGCGTCTGCCTTTGTCCAAAATAGTTAGCAGTCACCACAGTGGGGCTGTGTGACTCTCAGGAATGCCGCAGAACAGGAATTTCCCAGCTGAGCACACATCGTTCCATATTGTGAAGTATGAATGACTCCATTGGACCCGCACTTCCGCGGGAGGGCTCTCCGCGACCTGGGTGGGCCGCAATTCAATTTGCATCAACAAAAAAGTTCCCAACATGGAGAGCCACGTACAGGTGTGTGAATATCATTTATTCAGCCAGGCAGCCCTGCTAGAACAGTCTTTCAAGCACACAGAATGCCAGTAAATCCTTACGCGTTTCGAGCGTCCTTGCGCCCTTGGTCACAGGTACTGGCCATTAGGATGTAGGCAGGATACCGCCGCTCGTTAGCACCAGCTTATGAAGTTTCACCCGGTGGGCGTGTCAGCTCAGTGCATGCTGGTGATTGGAGTCCATGTCAGTGCTCAATCGCAGGTAAGTGCGTCTGCCTTTGTCCAAAATAGTTAGCAGTCACCACAGTGGGGCTGTGTGACTCTCAGGAATGCCGCAGAACAGGAATTTCCCAGCTGAGCACACATCGTTCCATATTGTGAAGTATGAATGACTCCATTGGACCCGCACTTCCGCGGGAGGGCTCTCCGCGACCTGGGTGGGCCGCAATTCAATTTGCATCAACAAAAAAGTTCCCAACATGGAGAGCCACGTACAGGTGTGTGAATATCATTTATTCAGCAAGGCAGCCCTGCTAGAACAGTCTTTCAAGCACACAGAATGCCAGTAAATCCTTACGCGTTTCGAGCGTCCTTGCGCCCTTGGTCACAGGTACTGGCCATTAGGATGTAGGCAGGATACCGCCGCTCGTTAGCACCAGCTTATGAAGTTTCACCCGGTGGGCGTGTCAGCTCAGTGAATGCTGGTGATTGGAGTCCATGTCAGTGCTCAATCGCAGGTAAGTGCGTCTGCCTTTGTCCAAAATAGTTAGCAGTCACCACAGTGGGGCTGTGTGACTCTCAGGAATACCGCAGAACAGGAATTTCCCAGCTGAGCACACATCGTTCCATATTGTGAAGTATGAATGACTCCATTGGACCCGCACTTCCGCGGGAGGGCTCTCCGCGACCTGGGTGGGCCGCAATTCAATTTGCATCAACAAAAAAGTTCCCAACATGGAGAGCCACGTACAGGTGTGTGAATATCATTTATTCAGCCAGGCAGCCCTGCTAGAACAGTCTTTCAAGCACACAGAATGCCAGTAAATCCTTACGCGTTTCGAGCGTCCTTGCGCCCTTGGTCACAGGTACTGGCCATTAGGATGTAGGCAGGATACCGCCGCTCGTTAGCACCAGCTTATGAAGTTTCACCCGGTGGGCGTGTCAGCTCAGTGCATGCTGGTGATTGGAGTCCATGTCAGTGCTCAATCGCAGGTAAGTGCGTCTGCCTTTGTCCAAAATAGTTAGCAGTCACCACAGTGGGGCTGTGTGACTCTCAGGAATGCCGCAGAACAGGAATTTCCCAGCTGAGCACACATCATTCCATATTGTGAAGTATGAATGACTCCATTGGACCCGCACTTCCGCGGGAGGGCTCTCCGCGACCTGGGTGGGCCGCAATTCAATTTGCATCAACAAAAAAGTTCCCAACATGGAGAGCCGCGTACAGGTGTGTGAATATCATTTATTCAGCCAGGCAGCCGTGCTAGAACAGTCTTTCAAGCACACAGAATGCCAGTAAATCCTTACGCGTTTCGAGCGTCCTTGCGCCCTTGGTCACAGGTACTGGCCATTAGGATGTAGGCAGGATACCGCCGCTCGTTAGCACCAGCTTATGAAGTTTCACCCGGTGGGCGTGTCAGCTCAGTGCATGCTGGTGATTGGGGTCCATGTCAGTGCTCAATCGCAGGTAAGTGCGTCTGCCTTTGTCCAAAATAGTTAGCAGTCACCACAGTGGGGCTGTGTGACTCTCAGGAATGCCGCAGAACAGGAATTTCCCAGCTGAGCACACATCGTTCCATATTGTGAAGTATGAATGACTCCATTGGACCCGCACTTCCGCGGGAGGGCTCTCCGCGACCTGGGTGGGCCGCAATTCAATTTGCATCAACAAAAAAGTTCCCAACATGGAGAGCCACGTACAGGTGTGTGAATATCATTTATTCAGCCAGGCAGCCCTGCTAGAACAGTCTTTCAAGCACACAGAATGCCAGTAAATCCTTACGCGTTTCGAGCGTCCTTGCGCCCTTGGTCACAGGTACTGGCCATTAGGATGTAGGCAGGATACCGCCGCTCGTTAGCACCAGCTTATGAAGTTTCACCCGGTGGGCGTGTCAGCTCAGTGCATGCTGGTGATTGGAGTCCATGTCAGTGCTCAATCGCAGGTAAGTGCGTCTGCCTTTGTCCAAAATAGTTAGCAGTCACCACAGTGGGGCTGTGTGACTCTCAGGAATGCCGCAGAACAGGAATTTCCCAGCTGAGCACACATCGTTCCATATTGTGAAGTATGAATGACTCCATTGGACCCGCACTTCCGCGGGAGGGCTCTCCGCGACCTGGGTGGGCCGCAATTCAATTTGCATCAACAAAAAAGTTCCCAACATGGAGAGCCACGTACAGGTGTGTGAATATCATTTATTCAGCCAGGCAGCCCTGCTAGAACAGTCTTTCAAGCACACAGAATGCCAGTAAATCCTTACGCGTTTCGAGCGTCCTTGCGCCCTTGGTCACAGGTACTGGCCATTAGGATGTAGGCAGGATACCGCCGCTCGTTAGCACCAGCTTATGAAGTTTCACCCGGTGGGCGTGTCAGCTCAGTGCATGCTGGTGATTGGAGTCCATGTCAGTGCTCAATCGCAGGTAAGTGCGTCTGCCTTTGTCCAAAATAGTTAGCAGTCACCACAGTGGGGCTGTGTGACTCTCAGGAATGCCGCAGAACAGGAATTTCCCAGCTGAGCACACATCGTTCCATATTGTGAAGTATGAATGACTCCATTGGACCCGCACTTCCGCGGGAGGGCTCTCCGCGACCTGGGTGGGCCGCAATTCAATTTGCATCAACAAAAAAGTTCCCAACATGGAGAGCCACGTACAGGTGTGTGAATATCATTTATTCAGCAAGGCAGCCCTGCTAGAACAGTCTTTCAAGCACACAGAATGCCAGTAAATCCTTACGCGTTTCGAGCGTCCTTGCGCCCTTGGTCACAGGTACTGGCCATTAGGATGTAGGCAGGATACCGCCGCTCGTTAGCACCAGCTTATGAAGTTTCACCCGGTGGGCGTGTCAGCTCAGTGAATGCTGGTGATTGGAGTCCATGTCAGTGCTCAATCGCAGGTAAGTGCGTCTGCCTTTGTCCAAAATAGTTAGCAGTCACCACAGTGGGGCTGTGTGACTCTCAGGAATACCGCAGAACATGAATTTCCCAGCTGAGCACACATCGTTCCATATTGTGAAGTATGAATGACTCCATTGGACCCGCACTTCCGCGGGAGGGCTCTCCGCGACCTGGGTGGGCCGCAATTCAATTTGCATCAACAAAAAAGTTCCCAACATGGAGAGCCACGTACAGGTGTGTGAATATCATTTATTCAGCCAGGCAGCCCTGCTAGAACAGTCTTTCAAGCACACAGAATGCCAGTAAATCCTTACGCGTTTCGAGCGTCCTTGCGCCCTTGGTCACAGGTACTGGCCATTAGGATGTAGGCAGGATACCGCCGCTCGTTAGCACCAGCTTATGAAGTTTCACCCGGTGGGCGTGTCAGCTCAGTGCATGCTGGTGATTGGAGTCCATGTCAGTGCTCAATCGCAGGTAAGTGCGTCTGCTTTTGTCCAAAATAGTTAGCAGTCACCACAGTGGGGCTGTGTGACTCTCAGGAATGCCGCAGAACAGGAATTTCCCAGCTGAGCACACATCATTCCATATTGTGAAGTATGAATGACTCCATTGGACCCGCACTTCCGCGGGAGGGCTCTCCGCGACCTGGGTGGGCCGCAATTCAATTTGCATCAACAAAAAAGTTCCCAACATGGAGAGCCGCGTACAGGTGTGTGAATATCATTTATTCAGCCAGGCAGCCGTGCTAGAACAGTCTTTCAAGCACACAGAATGCCAGTAAATCCTTACGCGTTTCGAGCGTCCTTGCGCCCTTGGTCACAGGTACTGGCCATTAGGATGTAGGCAGGATACCGCCGCTCGTTAGCACCAGCTTATGAAGTTTCACCCGGTGGGCGTGTCAGCTCAGTGCATGCTGGTGATTGGAGTCCATGTCAGTGCTCAATCGCAGGTAAGTGCGTCTGCCTTTGTCCAAAATAGTTAGCAGTCACCATAGTGGGGCTGTGTGACTCTCAGGAATGCCGCAGAACAGGAATTTCCCAGCTGAGCACACATCGTTCCATATTGTGAAGTATGAATGACTCCATTGGACCCGCACTTCCGCGGGAGGGCTCTCCGCGACCTGGGTGGGCCGCAATTCAATTTGCATCAACAAAAAAGTTCCCAACATGGAGAGCCACGTACAGGTGTGTGAATATCATTTATTCAGCCAGGCAGCCCTGCTAGAACAGTCTTTCAAGCACACAGAATGCCAGTAAATCCTTACGCGTTTCGAGCGTCCTTGCGCCCTTGGTCACAGGTACTGGCCATTAGGATGTAGGCAGGATACCGCCGCTCGTTAGCACCAGCTTATGAAGTTTCACCCGGTGGGCGTGTCAGCTCAGTGCATGCTGGTGATTGGGGTCCATGTCAGTGCTCAATCGCAGGTAAGTGCGTCTGCCTTTGTCCAAAATAGTTAGCAGTCACCACAGTGGGGCTGTGTGACTCTCAGGAATGCCGCAGAACAGGAATTTCCCAGCTGAGCACACATCGTTCCATATTGTGAAGTATGAATGACTCCATTGGACCCGCACTTCCGCGGGAGGGCTCTCCGCGACCTGGGTGGGCCGCAATTCAATTTGCATCAACAAAAAAGTTCCCAACATGGAGAGCCACGTACAGGTGTGTGAATATCATTTATTCAGCCAGGCAGCCCTGCTAGAACAGTCTTTCAAGCACACAGAATGCCAGTAAATCCTTACGCGTTTCGAGCGTCCTTGCGCCCTTGGTCACAGGTACTGGCCATTAGGATGTAGGCAGGATACCGCCGCTCGTTAGCACCAGCTTATGAAGTTTCACCCGGTGGGCGTGTCAGCTCAGTGCATGCTGGTGATTGGAGTCCATGTCAGTGCTCAATCGCAGGTAAGTGCGTCTGCCTTTGTCCAAAATAGTTAGCAGTCACCACAGTGGGGCTGTGTGACTCTCAGGAATGCCGCAGAACAGGAATTTCCCAGCTGAGCACACATCGTTCCATATTGTGAAGTATGAATGACTCCATTGGACCCGCACTTCCGCGGGAGGGCTCTCCGCGACCTGGGTGGGCCGCAATTCAATTTGCATCAACAAAAAAGTTCCCAACATGAAGAGCCACGTACAGGTGTGTGAATATCATTTATTCAGCCAGGCAGCCCTGCTAGAACAGTCTTTCAAGCACACAGAATGCCAGTAAATCCTTACGCGTTTCGAGCGTCCTTGCGCCCTTGGTCACAGGTACTGGCCATTAGGATGTAGGCAGGATACCGCCGCTCGTTAGCACCAGCTTATGAAGTTTCACCCGGTGGGCGTGTCAGCTCAGTGCATGCTGGTGATTGGAGTCCATGTCAGTGCTCAATCGCAGGTAAGTGCGTCTGCCTTTGTCCAAAATAGTTAGCAGTCACCACAGTGGGGCTGTGTGACTCTCAGGAATGCCGCAGAACAGGAATTTCCCAGCTGAGCACACATCGTTCCATTTTGTGAAGTATGAATGACTCCATTGGACCCGCACTTCCGCGGGAGGGCTCTCCGCGACCTGGGTGGGCCGCAATTCAATTTGCATCAACAAAAAAGTTCCCAACATGGAGAGCCACGTACAGGTGTGTGAATATCATTTATTCAGCCAGGCAGCCCTGCTAGAACAGTCTTTCAAGCACACAGAATGCCAGTAAATCCTTACGCGTTTCGAGCGTCCTTGCGCCCTTGGTCACAGGTACTGGCCATTAGGATGTAGGCAGGATACCGCCGCTCGTTAGCACCAGCTTATGAAGTTTCACCCGGTGGGCGTGTCAGCTCAGTGCATGCTGGTGATTGGAGTCCATGTCAGTGCTCAATCGCAGGTAAGTGCGTCTGCCTTTGTCCAAAATAGTTAGCAGTCACCACAGTGGGGCTGTGTGACTCTCAGGAATGCCGCAGAACAGGAATTTCCCAGCTGAGCACACATCGTTCCATATTGTGAAGTATGAATGACTCCATTGGACCCGCACTTCCGCGGGAGGGCTCTCCGCGACCTGGGTGGGCCGCAATTCAATTTGCATCAACAAAAAAGTTCCCAACATGGAGAGCCACGTACAGGTGTGTGAATATCATTTATTCAGCCAGGCAGCCCTGCTAGAACAGTCTTTCAAGCACACAGAATGCCAGTAAATCCTTACGCGTTTTGAGCGTCCTTGCGCCCTTGGTCACAGGTACTGGCCATTAGGATGTAGGCAGGATACCGCCGCTCGTTAGCACCAGCTTATGAAGTTTCACCCGGTGGGCGTGTCAGCTCAGTGCATGCTGGTGATTGGAGTCCATGTCAGTGCTCAATCGCAGGTAAGTGCGTCTGCCTTTGTCCAAAATAGTTAGCAGTCACCACAGTGGGGCTGTGTGACTCTCAGGAATGCCGCAGAACAGGAATTTCCCAGCTGAGCACACATCGTTCCATATTGTGAAGTATGAATGACTCCATTGGACCCGCACTTCCGCGGGAGGGCTCTCCGCGACCTGGGTGGGCCGCAATTCAATTTGCATCAACAAAAAAGTTCCCAACATGGAGAGCCACGTACAGGTGTGTGAATATCATTTATTCAGCCAGGCAGCCCTGCTAGAACAGTCTTTCAAGCACACAGAATGCCAGTAAATCCTTACGCGTTTCGAGCGTCCTTGCGCCCTTGGTCACAGGTACTGGCCATTAGGATGTAGGCAGGATACCGCCGCTCGTTAGCACCAGCTTATGAAGTTTCACCCGGTGGGCGTGTCAGCTCAGTGCATGCTGGTGATTGGAGTCCATGTCAGTGCTCAATCGCAGGTAAGTGCGTCTGCCTTTGTCCAAAATAGTTAGCAGTCACCACAGTGGGGCTGTGTGACTCTCAGGAATGCCGCAGAACAGGAATTTCCCAGCTGAGCACACATCGTTCCATATTGTGAAGTATGAATGACTCCATTGGACCCGCACTTCCGCGGGAGGGCTCTCCGCGACCTGGGTGGGCCGCAATTCAATTTGCATCAACAAAAAAGTTCCCAACATGGAGAGCCACGTACAGGTGTGTGAATATCATTTATTCAGCCAGGCAGCCCTGCTAGAACAGTCTTTCAAGCACACAGAATGCCAGTAAATCCTTACGCGTTTTGAGCGTCCTTGCGCCCTTGGTCACAGGTACTGGCCATTAGGATGTAGGCAGGATACCGCCGCTCGTTAGCACCAGCTTATGAAGTTTCACCCGGTGGGCGTGTCAGCTCAGTGCATGCTGGTGATTGGAGTCCATGTCAGTGCTCAATCGCAGGTAAGTGCGTCTGCCTTTGTCCAAAATAGTTAGCAGTCACCACAGTGGGGCTGTGAGACTCTCAGGAATGCCGCAGAACAGGAATTTCCCAGCTGAGCACACATCGTTCCATATTGTGAAGTATGAATGACTCCATTGGACCCGCACTTCCGCGGGAGGGCTCTCCGCGACCTGGGTGGGCCGCAATTCAATTTGCATCAACAAAAAAGTTCCCAACATGGAGAGCCACGTACAGGTGTGTGAATATCATTTATTCAGCCAGGCAGCCCTGCTAGAACAGTCTTTCAAGCACACAGAATGCCAGTAAATCCTTACGCGTTTCGAGCGTCCTTGCGCCCTTGGTCACAGGTACTGGCCATTAGGATGTAGGCAGGATACCGCCGCTCGTTAGCACCAGCTTATGAAGTTTCACCCGGTGGGCGTGTCAGCTCAGTGCATGCTGGTGATTGGAGTCCATGTCAGTGCTCAATCGCAGGTAAGTGCGTCTGCCTTTGTCCAAAATAGTTAGCAGTCACCACAGTGGGGCTGTGTGACTCTCAGGAATGCCGCAGAACAGGAATTTCCCAGCTGAGCACACATCGTTCCATATTGTGAAGTATGAATGACTCCATTGGACCCGCACTTCCGCGGGAGGGCTCTCCGCGACCTGGGTGGGCCGCAATTCAATTTGCATCAACAAAAAAGTTCCCAACATGGAGAGCCACGTACAGGTGTGTGAATATCATTTATTCAGCCAGGCAGCCCTGCTAGAACAGTCTTTCAAGCACACAGAATGCCAGTAAATCCTTACGCGTTTCGAGCGTCCTTGCGCCCTTGGTCACAGGTACTGGCCATTAGGATGTAGGCAGGATACCGCCGCTCGTTAGCACCAGCTTATGAAGTTTCACCCGGTGGGCGTGTCAGCTCAGTGAATGCTGGTGATTGGAGTCCATGTCAGTGCTCAATCGCAGGTAAGTGCGTCTGCCTTTGTCCAAAATAGTTAGCAGTCACCACAGTGGGGCTGTGTGACTCTCAGGAATGCCGCAGAACAGGAATTTCCCAGCTGAGCACACATCGTTCCATATTGTGAAGTATGAATGACTCCATTGGACCCGCACTTCCGCGGGAGGGCTCTCCGCGACCTGGGTGGGCCGCAATTCAATTTGCATCAACAAAAAAGTTCCCAACATGGAGAGCCACGTACAGGTGTGTGAATATCATTTATTCAGCCAGGCAGCCCTGCTAGAACAGTCTTTCAAGCACACAGAATGCCAGTAAATCCTTACGCGTTTCGAGCGTCCTTGCGCCCTTGGTCACAGGTACTGGCCATTAGGATGTAGGCAGGATACCGCCGCTCGTTAGCACCAGCTTATGAAGTTTCACCCGGTGGGCGTGTCAGCTCAGTGCATGCTGGTGATTGGAGTCCATGTCAGTGCTCAATCGCAGGTAAGTGCGTCTGCCTTTGTCCAAAATAGTTAGCAGTCACCACAGTGGGGCTGTGTGACTCTCAGGAATGCCGCAGAACAGGAATTTCCCAGCTGAGCACACATCGTTCCATATTGTGAAGTATGAATGACTCCATTGGACCCGCACTTCCGCGGGAGGGCTCTCCGCGACCTGGGTGGGCCGCAATTCAATTTGCATCAACAAAAAAGTTCCCAACATGGAGAGCCGCGTACAGGTGTGTGAATATCATTTATTCAGCCAGGCAGCCGTGCTAGAACAGTCTTTCAAGCACACAGAATGCCAGTAAATCCTTACGCGTTTCGAGCGTCCTTGCGCCCTTGGTCACAGGTACTGGCCATTAGGATGTAGGCAGGATACCGCCGCTCGTTAGCACCAGCTTATGAAGTTTCACCCGGTGGGCGTGTCAGCTCAGTGCATGCTGGTGATTGGAGTCCATGTCAGTGCTCAATCGCAGGTAAGTGCGTCTGCCTTTGTCCAAAATAGTTAGTAGTCACCATAGTGGGGCTGTGTGACTCTCAGGAATGCCGCAGAACAGGAATTTCCCAGCTGAGCACACATCGTTCCATATTGTGAAGTATGAATGACTCCATTGGACCCGCACTTCCGCGGGAGGGCTCTCCGCGACCTGGGTGGGCCGCAATTCAATTTGCATCAACAAAAAAGTTCCCAACATGGAGAGCCACGTACAGGTGTGTGAATATCATTAATTCAGCCAGGCAGCCCTGCTAGAACAGTCTTTCAAGCACACAGAATGCCAGTAAATCCTTACGCGTTTCGAGCGTCCTTGCGCCCTTGGTCACAGGTACTGGCCATTAGGATGTAGGCAGGATACCGCCGCTCGTTAGCACCAGCTTATGAAGTTTCACCCGGTGGGCGTGTCAGCTCAGTGCATGCTGGTGATTGGAGTCCATGTCAGTGCTCAATCGCAGGTAAGTGCGTCTGCCTTTGTCCAAAATAGTTAGCAGTCACCACAGTGGGGCTGTGTGACTCTCAGGAATGCCGCAGAACAGGAATTTCCCAGCTGAGCACACATCGTTCCATATTGTGAAGTATGAATGACTCCATTGGACCCGCACTTCCGCGGGAGGGCTCTCCGCGACCTGGGTGGGCCGCAATTCAATTTGCATCAACAAAAAAGTTCCCAACATGGAGAGCCACGTACAGGTGTGTGAATATCATTTATTCAGCCAGGCAGCCCTGCTAGAACAGTCTTTCAAGCACACAGAATGCCAGTAAATCCTTACGCGTTTCGAGCGTCCTTGCGCCCTTGGTCACAGGTACTGGCCATTAGGATGTAGGCAGGATACCGCCGCTCGTTAGCACCAGCTTATGAAGTTTCACCCGGTGGGCGGGTCAGCTCAGTGCATGCTGGTGATTGGAGTCCATGTCAGTGCTCAATCGCAGGTAAGTGCGTCTGCCTTTGTCCAAAATAGTTAGCAGTCACCACAGTGGGGCTGTGTGACTCTCAGGAATGCCGCAGAACAGGAATTTCCCAGCTGAGCACACATCGTTCCATATTGTGAAGTATGAATGACTCCATTGGACCCGCACTTCCGCGGGAGGGCTCTCCGCGACCTGGGTGGGCCGCAATTCAATTTGCATCAACAAAAAAGTTCCCAACATGGAGAGCCACGTACAGGTGTGTGAATATCATTTATTCAGCCAGGCAGCCCTGCTAGAACAGTCTTTCAAGCACACAGAATGCCAGTAAATCCTTACGCGTTTCGAGCGTCCTTGCGCCCTTGGTCACAGGTACTGGCCATTAGGATGTAGGCAGGATACCGCCGCTCGTTAGCACCAGCTTATGAAGTTTCACCCGGTGGGCGTGTCAGCTCAGTGCATGCTGGTGATTGGAGTCCATGTCAGTGCTCAATCGCAGGTAAGTGCGTCTGCCTTTGTCCAAAATAGTTAGCAGTCACCACAGTGGGGCTGTGTGACTCTCAGGAATGCCGCAGAACAGGAATTTCCCAGCTGAGCACACATCGTTCCATATTGTGAAGTATGAATGACTCCATTGGACCCGCACTTCCGCGGGAGGGCTCTCCGCGACCTGGGTGGGCCGCAATTCAATTTGCATCAACAAAAAAGTTCCCAACATGGAGAGCCACGTACAGGTGTGTGAATATCATTTATTCAGCCAGGCAGCCCTGCTAGAACAGTCTTTCAAGCACACAGAATGCCAGTAATTCCTTACGCGTTTCGAGCGTCCTTGCGCCCTTGGTCACAGGTACTGGCCATTAGGATGTAGGCAGGATACCGCCGCTCGTTAGCACCAGCTTATGAAGTTTCACCCGGTGGGCGTGTCAGCTCAGTGCATGCTGTTGATTGGAGTCCATGTCAGTGCTCAATCGCAGGTAAGTGCATCTGCCTTTGTCCAAAATAGTTAGCAGTCACCACAGTGGGGCTGTGTGACTCTCAGGAATGCCGCAGAACAGGAATTTCCCAGCTGAGCACACATCGTTCCATATTGTGAAGTATGAATGACTCCATTGGACCCGCACTTCCGCGGGAGGGCTCTCCGCGACCTGGGTGGGCCGCAATTCAATTTGCATCAACAAAAAAGTTCCCAACATGGAGAGCCACGTACAGGTGTGTGAATATCATTTATTCAGCCAGGCAGCCCTGCTAGAACAGTCTTTCAAGCACACAGAATGCCAGTAAATCCTTACGCGTTTCGAGCGTCCTTGCGCCCTTGGTCACAGGTACTGGTTATTAGGATGTAGGCAGGATACCGCCGCTCGTTAGCACCAGCTTATGAAGTTTCACCCGGTGGGCGTGTCAGCTCAGTGCATGCTGGTGATTGGAGTCCATGTCAGTGCTCAATCGCAGGTAAGTGCGTCTGCCTTTGTCCAAAATAGTTAGCAGTCACCACAGTGGGGCTGTGTGACTCTCAGGAATGCCGCAGAACAGGAATTTCCCAGCTGAGCACACATCGTTCCATATTGTGAAGTATGAATGACTCCATTGGACCCGCACTTCCGCGGGAGGGCTCTCCGCGACCTGGGTGGGCCGCAATTCAATTTGCATCAACAAAAAAGTTCCCAACATGGAGAGCCACGTACAGGTGTGTGAATATCATTTATTCAGCCAGGCAGCCCTGCTAGAACAGTCTTTCAAGCACACAGAATGCCAGTAAATCCTTACGCGTTTCGAGCATCCTTGCGCCCTTGGTCACAGGTACTGGCCATTAGGATGTAGGCAGGATACCGCCGCTCGTTAGCACCAGCTTATGAAGTTTCACCCGATGGGCGTGTCAGCTCAGTGCATGCTGGTGATTGGAGTCCATGTCAGTGCTCAATCGCAGGTAAGTGCGTCTGCCTTTGTCCAAAATAGTTAGCAGTCACCACAGTGGGGCTGTGTGACTCACAGGAATGCCGCAGAACAGGAATTTCCCAGCTGAGCACACATCGTTCCATATTGTGAAGTATGAATGACTCCATTGGACCCGCACTTCAGCGGGAGGGCTCTCCGCGACCTGGGTGGGCCGCAATTCAATTTGCATCAACAAAAAAGTTCCCAACATGGAGAGCCACGTACAGGTGTGTGAATATCATATATTCAGCCAGGCAGCCCTGCTAGAACAGTCTTTCAAGCACACAGAATGCCAGTAAATCCTTGCGCGTTTCGAGCGTCCTTGCGCCCTTGGTCACAGGTACTGGCCATTAGGATGTAGGCAGGATACCGCCGCTCGTTAGCACCAGCTTATGAAGTTTCACCCGGTGGGCGTGTCAGCTCAGTGCATGCTGTTGATTGGAGTCCATGTCAGTGCTCAATCGCAGGTAAGTGCGTCTGCCTTTGTCCAAAATAGTTAGCAGTCACCACAGTGGGGCTGTGTGACTCTCAGGAATGCCGCAGAACAGGAATTTCCCAGCTGAGCACACATCGTTCCATATTGTGAAGTATGAATGACTCCATTGGACCCGCACTTCCGCGGGAGGGCTCTCCGCGACCTGGGTGGGCCGCAATTCAATTTGCATCAACAAAAAAGTTCCCAACATGAAGAGCCACGTACAGGTGTGTGAATATCATTTATTCAGCCAGGCAGCCCTGCTAGAACAGTCTTTCAAGCACACAGAATGCCAGTAAATCCTTACGCGTTTCGAGCGTCCTTGCGCCCTTGGTCACAGGTACTGGCCATTAGGATGTAGGCAGGATACCGCCGCTCGTTAGCACCAGCTTATGAAGTTTCACCCGGTGGGCGTGTCAGCTCAGTGCATGCTGGTGATTGGAGTCCATGTCAGTGCTCAATCGCAGGTAAGTGCGTCTGCCTTTGTCCAAAATAGTTAGCAGTCACCACAGTGGGGCTGTGTGACTCTCAGGAATGCCGCAGAACAGGAATTTCCCAGCTGAGCACACATCGTTCCATATTGTGAAGTATGAATGACTCCATTGGACCCGCACTTCCGCGGGAGGGCTCTCCGCGACCTGGGTGTGCCGCAATTCAATTTGCATCAACAAAAAAGTTCCCAACATGGAGAGCCACGTACAGGTGTGTGAATATCATTTATTCAGCCAGGCAGCCCTGCTAGAACAGTCTTTCAAGCACACAGAATGCCAGTAAATCCTTACGCGTTTCGAGCGTCCTTGCGCCCTTGGTCACAGGTACTGGCCATTAGGATGTAGGCAGGATACCGCCGCTCGTTAGCACCAGCTTATGAAGTTTCACCCGGTGGGCGTGTCAGCTCAGTGCATGCTGGTGATTGGAGTCCATGTCAGTGCTCAATCGCAGGTAAGTGCGTCTGCCTTTGTCCAAAATAGTTAGCAGTCACCACAGTGGGGCTGTGTGACTCTCAGGAATGCCGCAGAACAGGAATTTCCCAGCTGAGCACACATCGTTCCATATTGTGAAGTATTAATGACTCCATTGGACCCGCACTTCCGCGGGAGGGCTCTCCGCGACCTGGGTGGGCCGCAATTCAATTTGCATCAACAAAAAAGTTCCCAACATGGAGAGCCACGTACAGGTGTGTGAATATCATTTATTCAGCCAGGCAGCCCTGCTAGAACAGTCTTTCAAGCACACAGAATGCCAGTAAATCCTTACGCGTTTCGAGCGTCCTTGCGCCCTTGGTCACAGGTACTGGCCATTAGGATGTAGGCAGGATACCGCCGCTCGTTAGCACCAGCTTATGAAGTTTCACCCGATGGGCGTGTCAGCTCAGTGCATGCTGGTGATTGGAGTCCATGTCAGTGCTCAATCGCAGGTAAGTGCGTCTGCCTTTGTCCAAAATAGTTAGCAGTCACCACAGTGGGGCTGTGTGACTCTCAGGAATGCCGCAGAACAGGAATTTCCCAGCTGAGCACACATCGTTCCATATTGTGAAGTATGAATGACTCCATTGGACCCGCACTTCCGCGGGAGGGCTCTCCGCGACCTGGGTGGGCCGCAATTCAATTTGCATCAACAAAAAAGTTCCCAACATGGAGAGCCACGTACAGGTGTGTGAATATCATATATTCAGCCAGGCAGCCCTGCTAGAACAGTCTTTCAAGCACACAGAATGCCAGTAAATCCTTGCGCGTTTCGAGCGTCCTTGCGCCCTTGGTCACAGGTACTGGCCATTAGGATGTAGGCAGGATACCGCCGCTCGTTAGCACCAGCTTATGAAGTTTCACCCGGTGGGCGTGTCAGCTCAGTGCATGCTGTTGATTGGAGTCCATGTCAGTGCTCAATCGCAGGTAAGTGCGTCTGCCTTTGTCCAAAATAGTTAGCAGTCACCACAGTGGGGCTGTGTGACTCTCAGGAATGCCGCAGAACAGGAATTTCCCAGCTGAGCACACATCGTTCCATATTGTGAAGTATGAATGACTCCATTGGACCCGCACTTCCGCGGGAGGGCTCTCCGCGACCTGGGTGGGCCGCAATTCAATTTGCATCAACAAAAAAGTTCCCAACATGAAGAGCCACGTACAGGTGTGTGAATATCATTTATTCAGCCAGGCAGCCCTGCTAGAACAGTCTTTCAAGCACACAGAATGCCAGTAAATCCTTACGCGTTTCGAGCGTCCTTGCGCCCTTGGTCACAGGTACTGGCCATTAGGATGTAGGCAGGATACCGCCGCTCGTTAGCACCAGCTTATGAAGTTTCACCCGGTGGGCGTGTCAGCTCAGTGCATGCTGGTGATTGGAGTCCATGTCAGTGCTCAATCGCAGGTAAGTGCGTCTGCCTTTGTCCAAAATAGTTAGCAGTCACCACAGTGGGGCTGTGTGACTCTCAGGAATGCCGCAGAACAGGAATTTCCCAGCTGAGCACACATCGTTCCATATTGTGAAGTATGAATGACTCCATTGGACCCGCACTTCCGCGGGAGGGCTCTCCGCGACCTGGGTGTGCCGCAATTCAATTTGCATCAACAAAAAAGTTCCCAACATGGAGAGCCACGTACAGGTGTGTGAATATCATTTATTCAGCCAGGCAGCCCTCCTAGAACAGTCTTTCAAGCACACAGAATGCCAGTAAATCCTTACGCGTTTCGAGCGTCCTTGCGCCCTTGGTCACAGGTACTGGCCATTAGGATGTAGGCAGGATACCGCCGCTCGTTAGCACCAGCTTATGAAGTTTCACCCGGTGGGCGTGTCAGCTCAGTGCATGCTGGTGATTGGAGTCCATGTCAGTGCTCAATCGCAGGTAAGTGCGTCTGCCTTTGTCCAAAATAGTTAGCAGTCACCACAGTGGGGCTGTGTGACTCTCAGGAATACCACAGAACAGGAATTTCCCAGCTGAGCACACATCGTTCCATATTGTGAAGTATGAATGACTCCATTGGACCCGCACTTCCGCGGGAGGGCTCTCCGCGACCTGGGTGGGCCGCAATTCAATTTGCATCAACAAAAAAGTTCCCAACATGGAGAGCCACGTACAGGTGTGTGAATATCATTTATTCAGCCAGGCAGCCCTGCTAGAACAGTCTTTCAAGCACACAGAATGCCAGTAAATCCTTACGCGTTTCGAGCGTCTTTGCGCCCTTGGTCACAGGTATTGGCCATTAGGATGTAGGCAGGATACCGCCGCTCGTTAGCACCAGCTTATGAAGTTTCACCCGGTGGGCGTGTCAGCTCAGTGCATGCTGGTGATTGGAGTCCATGTCAGTGCTCAATCGCAGGTAAGTGCGTCTGCCTTTGTCCAAAATAGTTAGCAGTCACCACAGTGGGGCTGTGTGACTCTCAGGAATGCCGCAGAACAGGAATTTCCCAGCTGAGCACACATCGTTCCATATTGTGAAGTATGAATGACTCCATTGGACCCGCACTTCCGCGGGAGGGCTCTCCGCTACCTGGGTGGGCCGCAATTCAATTTGCATCAACAAAAAAGTTCCCAACATGGAGAGCCACGTACAGGTGTGTGAATATCATTTATTCAGCCAGGCAGCCCTGTTAGAACAGTCTTTCAAGCACACAGAATGCCAGTAAATCCTTACGCGTTTCGAGCGTCCTTGCGCCCTTGGTCACAGGTACTGGCCATTAGGATGTAGGCAGGATACCGCCGCTCGTTAGCACCAGCTTATGAAGTTTCACCCGGTGGGCGTGTCAGCTCAGTGCATGCTGGTGATTGGAGTCCATGTCAGTGCTCAATCGCAGGTAAGTGCGTCTGCCTTTGTCCAAAATAGTTAGCAGTCACCACAGTGGGGCTGTGTGACTCTCAGGAATGCCGCAGAACAGGAATTTCCCAGCTGAGCACACATCGTTCCATATTGTGAAGTATGAATGACTCCATTGGACCCGCACTTCCGCGGGAGGGCTCTCCGCGACCTGGGTGGGCCGCAATTCAATTTGCATCAACAAAAAAGTTCCCAACATGGAGAGCCACGTACAGGTGTGTGAATATCATTTATTCAGCCAGGCAGCCCTGCTAGAACAGTCTTTCAAGCACACAGAATGCCAGTAAATCCTTACGCGTTTCGAGCGTCCTTGCGCCCTTGGTCACAGGTACTGGCCATTAGGATGTAGGCAGGATACCGCCGCTCGTTAGCACCAGCTTATGAAGTTTCACCCGGTGGGCGTGTCAGCTCAGTGCATGCTGGTGATTGGAGTCCATGTCAGTGCTCAATCGCAGGTAAGTGCGTCTGCCTTTGTCCAAAATAGTTAGCAGTCACCACAGTGGGGCTGTGTGACTCTCAGGAATGCCGCAGAACAGGAATTTCCCAGCTGAGCACACATCGTTCCATATTGTGAAGTATGAATGACTCCATTGGACCCGCACTTCCGCGGGAGGGCTCTCCGCGACCTGGGTGGGCCGCAATTCAATTTGCATCAACAAAAAAGTTCCCAACATGAAGAGCCACGTACAGGTGTGTGAATATCATTTATTCAGCCAGGCAGCCCTGCTAGAACAGTCTTTCAAGCACACAGAATGCCAGTAAATCCTTACGCGTTTCGAGCGTCCTTGCGCCCTTGGTCACAGGTACTGGCCATTAGGATGTAGGCAGGATACCGCCGCTCGTTAGCACCAGCTTATGAAGTTTCACCCGGTGGGCGTGTCAGCTCAGTGCATGCTGGTGATTGGAGTCCATGTCAGTGCTCAATCGCAGGTAAGTGCGTCTGCCTTTGTCCAAAATAGTTAGCAGTCACCACAGTGGGGCTGTGTGACTCTCAGGAATGCCGCAGAACAGGAATTTCCCAGCTGAGCACACATCGTTCCATATTGTGAAGTATGAATGACTCCATTGGACCCGCACTTCCGCGGGAGGGCTCTCCGCGACCTGGGTGGGCCGCAATTCAATTTGCATCAACAAAAAAGTTCCCAACATGGAGAGCCACGTACAGGTGTGTGAATATCATTTATTCAGCCAGGCAGCCCTGCTAGAACAGTCTTTCAAGCACACAGAATGCCAGTAAATCCTTACGCGTTTCGAGCGTCCTTGCGCCCTTGGTCACAGGTACTGGCCATTAGGATGTAGGCAGGATACCGCCGCTCGTTAGCACCAGCTTATGAAGTTTCACCCGGTGGGCGTGTCAGCTCAGTGCATGCTGGTGATTGGAGTCCATGTCAGTGCTCAATCGCAGGTAAGTGCGTCTGCCTTTGTCCAAAATAGTTAGCAGTCACCACAGTGGGGCTGTGTGACTCTCAGGAATGCCGCAGAACAGGAATTTCCCAGCTGAGCACACATCGTTCCATATTGTGAAGTATGAATGACTCCATTGGACCCGCACTTCCGCGGGAGGGCTCTCCGCGACCTGGGTGGGCCGCAATTCAATTTGCATCAACAAAAAAGTTCCCAACATGGAGAGCCACGTACAGGTGTGTGAATATCATTTATTCAGCCAGGCAGCCCTGCTAGAACAGTCTTTCAAGCACACAGAATGCCAGTAATTCCTTACGCGTTTCGAGCGTCCTTGCGCCCTTGGTCACAGGTACTGGCCATTAGGATGTAGGCAGGATACCGCCGCTCGTTAGCACCAGCTTATGAAGTTTCACCCGGTGGGCGTGTCAGCTCAGTGCATGCTGTTGATTGGAGTCCATGTCAGTGCTCAATCGCAGGTAAGTGCATCTGCCTTTGTCCAAAATAGTTAGCAGTCACCACAGTGGGGCTGTGTGACTCTCAGGAATGCCGCAGAACAGGAATTTCCCAGCTGAGCACACATCGTTCCATATTGTGAAGTATGAATGACTCCATTGGACCCGCACTTCCGCGGGAGGGCTCTCCGCGACCTGGGTGGGCCGCAATTCAATTTGCATCAACAAAAAAGTTCCCAACATGGAGAGCCACGTACAGGTGTGTGAATATCATTTATTCAGCCAGGCAGCCCTGCTAGAACAGTCTTTCAAGCACACAGAATGCCAGTAAATCCTTACGCGTTTCGAGCGTCCTTGCGCCCTTGGTCACAGGTACTGGTTATTAGGATGTAGGCAGGATACCGCCGCTCGTTAGCACCAGCTTATGAAGTTTCACCCGGTGGGCGTGTCAGCTCAGTGCATGCTGGTGATTGGAGTCCATGTCAGTGCTCAATCGCAGGTAAGTGCGTCTGCCTTTGTCCAAAATAGTTAGCAGTCACCACAGTGGGGCTGTGTGACTCTCAGGAATGCCGCAGAACAGGAATTTCCCAGCTGAGCACACATCGTTCCATATTGTGAAGTATGAATGACTCCATTGGACCCGCACTTCCGCGGGAGGGCTCTCCGCGACCTGGGTGGGCCGCAATTCAATTTGCATCAACAAAAAAGTTCCCAACATGGAGAGCCACGTACAGGTGTGTGAATATCATTTATTCAGCCAGGCAGCCCTGCTAGAACAGTCTTTCAAGCACACAGAATGCCAGTAAATCCTTACGCGTTTCGAGCATCCTTGCGCCCTTGGTCACAGGTACTGGCCATTAGGATGTAGGCAGGATACCGCCGCTCGTTAGCACCAGCTTATGAAGTTTCACCCGATGGGCGTGTCAGCTCAGTGCATGCTGGTGATTGGAGTCCATGTCAGTGCTCAATCGCAGGTAAGTGCGTCTGCCTTTGTCCAAAATAGTTAGCAGTCACCACAGTGGGGCTGTGTGACTCACAGGAATGCCGCAGAACAGGAATTTCCCAGCTGAGCACACATCGTTCCATATTGTGAAGTATGAATGACTCCATTGGACCCGCACTTCCGCGGGAGGGCTCTCCGCGACCTGGGTGGGCCGCAATTCAATTTGCATCAACAAAAAAGTTCCCAACATGGAGAGCCACGTACAGGTGTGTGAATATCATATATTCAGCCAGGCAGCCCTGCTAGAACAGTCTTTCAAGCACACAGAATGCCAGTAAATCCTTGCGCGTTTCGAGCGTCCTTGCGCCCTTGGTCACAGGTACTGGCCATTAGGATGTAGGCAGGATACCGCCGCTCGTTAGCACCAGCTTATGAAGTTTCACCCGGTGGGCGTGTCAGCTCAGTGCATGCTGTTGATTGGAGTCCATGTCAGTGCTCAATCGCAGGTAAGTGCGTCTGCCTTTGTCCAAAATAGTTAGCAGTCACCACAGTGGGGCTGTGTGACTCTCAGGAATGCCGCAGAACAGGAATTTCCCAGCTGAGCACACATCGTTCCATATTGTGAAGTATGAATGACTCCATTGGACCCGCACTTCCGCGGGAGGGCTCTCCGCGACCTGGGTGGGCCGCAATTCAATTTGCATCAACAAAAAAGTTCCCAACATGAAGAGCCACGTACAGGTGTGTGAATATCATTTATTCAGCCAGGCAGCCCTGCTAGAACAGTCTTTCAAGCACACAGAATGCCAGTAAATCCTTACGCGTTTCGAGCGTCCTTGCGCCCTTGGTCACAGGTACTGGCCATTAGGATGTAGGCAGGATACCGCCGCTCGTTAGCACCAGCTTATGAAGTTTCACCCGGTGGGCGTGTCAGCTCAGTGCATGCTGGTGATTGGAGTCCATGTCAGTGCTCAATCGCAGGTAAGTGCGTCTGCCTTTGTCCAAAATAGTTAGCAGTCACCACAGTGGGGCTGTGTGACTCTCAGGAATGCCGCAGAACAGGAATTTCCCAGCTGAGCACACATCGTTCCATATTGTGAAGTATGAATGACTCCATTGGACCCGCACTTCCGCGGGAGGGCTCTCCGCGACCTGGGTGTGCCGCAATTCAATTTGCATCAACAAAAAAGTTCCCAACATGGAGAGCCACGTACAGGTGTGTGAATATCATTTATTCAGCCAGGCAGCCCTGCTAGAACAGTCTTTCAAGCACACAGAATGCCAGTAAATCCTTACGCGTTTCGAGCGTCCTTGCGCCCTTGGTCACAGGTACTGGCCATTAGGATGTAGGCAGGATACCGCCGCTCGTTAGCACCAGCTTATGAAGTTTCACCCGGTGGGCGTGTCAGCTCAGTGCATGCTGGTGATTGGAGTCCATGTCAGTGCTCAATCGCAGGTAAGTGCGTCTGCCTTTGTCCAAAATAGTTAGCAGTCACCACAGTGGGGCTGTGTGACTCTCAGGAATGCCGCAGAACAGGAATTTCCCAGCTGAGCACACATCGTTCCATATTGTGAAGTATTAATGACTCCATTGGACCCGCACTTCCGCGGGAGGGCTCTCCGCGGCCCTGGGTGGGCCGCAATTCAATTTGCATCAACAAAAAAGTTCCCAACATGGAGAGCCACGTACAGGTGTGTGAATATCATTTATTCAGCCAGGCAGCCCTGCTAGAACAGTCTTTCAAGCACACAGAATGCCAGTAAATCCTTACGCGTTTCGAGCGTCCTTGCGCCCTTGGTCACAGGTACTGGCCATTAGGATGTAGGCAGGATACCGCCGCTCGTTAGCACCAGCTTATGAAGTTTCACCCGATGGGCGTGTCAGCTCAGTGCATGCTGGTGATTGGAGTCCATGTCAGTGCTCAATCGCAGGTAAGTGCGTCTGCCTTTGTCCAAAATAGTTAGCAGTCACCACAGTGGGGCTGTGTGACTCTCAGGAATGCCGCAGAACAGGAATTTCCCAGCTGAGCACACATCGTTCCATATTGTGAAGTATGAATGACTCCATTGGACCCGCACTTCCGCGGGAGGGCTCTCCGCGACCTGGGTGGGCCGCAATTCAATTTGCATCAACAAAAAAGTTCCCAACATGGAGAGCCACGTACAGGTGTGTGAATATCATATATTCAGCCAGGCAGCCCTGCTAGAACAGTCTTTCAAGCACACAGAATGCCAGTAAATCCTTGCGCGTTTCGAGCGTCCTTGCGCCCTTGGTCACAGGTACTGGCCATTAGGATGTAGGCAGGATACCGCCGCTCGTTAGCACCAGCTTATGAAGTTTCACCCGGTGGGCGTGTCAGCTCAGTGCATGCTGTTGATTGGAGTCCATGTCAGTGCTCAATCGCAGGTAAGTGCGTCTGCCTTTGTCCAAAATAGTTAGCAGTCACCACAGTGGGGCTGTGTGACTCTCAGGAATGCCGCAGAACAGGAATTTCCCAGCTGAGCACACATCGTTCCATATTGTGAAGTATGAATGACTCCATTGGACCCGCACTTCCGCGGGAGGGCTCTCCGCGACCTGGGTGGGCCGCAATTCAATTTGCATCAACAAAAAAGTTCCCAACATGAAGAGCCACGTACAGGTGTGTGAATATCATTTATTCAGCCAGGCAGCCCTGCTAGAACAGTCTTTCAAGCACACAGAATGCCAGTAAATCCTTACGCGTTTCGAGCGTCCTTGCGCCCTTGGTCACAGGTACTGGCCATTAGGATGTAGGCAGGATACCGCCGCTCGTTAGCACCAGCTTATGAAGTTTCACCCGGTGGGCGTGTCAGCTCAGTGCATGCTGGTGATTGGAGTCCATGTCAGTGCTCAATCGCAGGTAAGTGCGTCTGCCTTTGTCCAAAATAGTTAGCAGTCACCACAGTGGGGCTGTGTGACTCTCAGGAATGCCGCAGAACAGGAATTTCCCAGCTGAGCACACATCGTTCCATATTGTGAAGTATGAATGACTCCATTGGACCCGCACTTCCGCGGGAGGGCTCTCCGCGACCTGGGTGTGCCGCAATTCAATTTGCATCAACAAAAAAGTTCCCAACATGGAGAGCCACGTACAGGTGTGTGAATATCATTTATTCAGCCAGGCAGCCCTGCTAGAACAGTCTTTCAAGCACACAGAATGCCAGTAAATCCTTACGCGTTTCGAGCGTCCTTGCGCCCTTGGTCACAGGTACTGGTTATTAGGATGTAGGCAGGATACCGCCGCTCGTTAGCACCAGCTTATGAAGTTTCACCCGGTGGGCGTGTCAGCTCAGTGCATGCTGGTGATTGGAGTCCATGTCAGTGCTCAATCGCAGGTAAGTGCGTCTGCCTTTGTCCAAAATAGTTAGCAGTCACCACAGTGGGGCTGTGTGACTCTCAGGAATGCCGCAGAACAGGAATTTCCCAGCTGAGCACACATCGTTCCATATTGTGAAGTATGAATGACTCCATTGGACCCGCACTTCCGCGGGAGGGCTCTCCGCGACCTGGGTGGGCCGCAATTCAATTTGCATCAACAAAAAAGTTCCCAACATGGAGAGCCACGTACAGGTGTGTGAATATCATTTATTCAGCCAGGCAGCCCTGCTAGAACAGTCTTTCAAGCACACAGAATGCCAGTAAATCCTTACGCGTTTCGAGCATCCTTGCGCCCTTGGTCACAGGTACTGGCCATTAGGATGTAGGCAGGATACCGCCGCTCGTTAGCACCAGCTTATGAAGTTTCACCCGATGGGCGTGTCAGCTCAGTGCATGCTGGTGATTGGAGTCCATGTCAGTGCTCAATCGCAGGTAAGTGCGTCTGCCTTTGTCCAAAATAGTTAGCAGTCACCACAGTGGGGCTGTGTGACTCACAGGAATGCCGCAGAACAGGAATTTCCCAGCTGAGCACACATCGTTCCATATTGTGAAGTATGAATGACTCCATTGGACCCGCACTTCCGCGGGAGGGCTCTCCGCGACCTGGGTGGGCCGCAATTCAATTTGCATCAACAAAAAAGTTCCCAACATGGAGAGCCACGTACAGGTGTGTGAATATCATATATTCAGCCAGGCAGCCCTGCTAGAACAGTCTTTCAAGCACACAGAATGCCAGTAAATCCTTGCGCGTTTCGAGCGTCCTTGCGCCCTTGGTCACAGGTACTGGCCATTAGGATGTAGGCAGGATACCGCCGCTCGTTAGCACCAGCTTATGAAGTTTCACCCGGTGGGCGTGTCAGCTCAGTGCATGCTGTTGATTGGAGTCCATGTCAGTGCTCAATCGCAGGTAAGTGCGTCTGCCTTTGTCCAAAATAGTTAGCAGTCACCACAGTGGGGCTGTGTGACTCTCAGGAATGCCGCAGAACAGGAATTTCCCAGCTGAGCACACATCGTTCCATATTGTGAAGTATGAATGACTCCATTGGACCCGCACTTCCGCGGGAGGGCTCTCCGCGACCTGGGTGGGCCGCAATTCAATTTGCATCAACAAAAAAGTTCCCAACATGAAGAGCCACGTACAGGTGTGTGAATATCATTTATTCAGCCAGGCAGCCCTGCTAGAACAGTCTTTCAAGCACACAGAATGCCAGTAAATCCTTACGCGTTTCGAGCGTCCTTGCGCCCTTGGTCACAGGTACTGGCCATTAGGATGTAGGCAGGATACCGCCGCTCGTTAGCACCAGCTTATGAAGTTTCACCCGGTGGGCGTGTCAGCTCAGTGCATGCTGGTGATTGGAGTCCATGTCAGTGCTCAATCGCAGGTAAGTGCGTCTGCCTTTGTCCAAAATAGTTAGCAGTCACCACAGTGGGGCTGTGTGACTCTCAGGAATGCCGCAGAACAGGAATTTCCCAGCTGAGCACACATCGTTCCATATTGTGAAGTATGAATGACTCCATTGGACCCGCACTTCCGCGGGAGGGCTCTCCGCGACCTGGGTGTGCCGCAATTCAATTTGCATCAACAAAAAAGTTCCCAACATGGAGAGCCACGTACAGGTGTGTGAATATCATTTATTCAGCCAGGCAGCCCTGCTAGAACAGTCTTTCAAGCACACAGAATGCCAGTAAATCCTTACGCGTTTCGAGCGTCCTTGCGCCCTTGGTCACAGGTACTGGCCATTAGGATGTAGGCAGGATACCGCCGCTCGTTAGCACCAGCTTATGAAGTTTCACCCGGTGGGCGTGTCAGCTCAGTGCATGCTGGTGATTGGAGTCCATGTCAGTGCTCAATCGCAGGTAAGTGCGTCTGCCTTTGTCCAAAATAGTTAGCAGTCACCACAGTGGGGCTGTGTGACTCTCAGGAATGCCGCAGAACAGGAATTTCCCAGCTGAGCACACATCGTTCCATATTGTGAAGTATTAATGACTCCATTGGACCCGCACTTCCGCGGGAGGGCTCTCCGCGGCCCTGGGTGGGCCGCAATTCAATTTGCATCAACAAAAAAGTTCCCAACATGGAGAGCCACGTACAGGTGTGTGAATATCATTTATTCAGCCAGGCAGCCCTGCTAGAACAGTCTTTCAAGCACACAGAATGCCAGTAAATCCTTACGCGTTTCGAGCGTCCTTGCGCCCTTGGTCACAGGTACTGGCCATTAGGATGTAGGCAGGATACCGCCGCTCGTTAGCACCAGCTTATGAAGTTTCACCCGATGGGCGTGTCAGCTCAGTGCATGCTGGTGATTGGAGTCCATGTCAGTGCTCAATCGCAGGTAAGTGCGTCTGCCTTTGTCCAAAATAGTTAGCAGTCACCACAGTGGGGCTGTGTGACTCTCAGGAATGCCGCAGAACAGGAATTTCCCAGCTGAGCACACATCGTTCCATATTGTGAAGTATGAATGACTCCATTGGACCCGCACTTCCGCGGGAGGGCTCTCCGCGACCTGGGTGGGCCGCAATTCAATTTGCATCAACAAAAAAGTTCCCAACATGGAGAGCCACGTACAGGTGTGTGAATATCATATATTCAGCCAGGCAGCCCTGCTAGAACAGTCTTTCAAGCACACAGAATGCCAGTAAATCCTTGCGCGTTTCGAGCGTCCTTGCGCCCTTGGTCACAGGTACTGGCCATTAGGATGTAGGCAGGATACCGCCGCTCGTTAGCACCAGCTTATGAAGTTTCACCCGGTGGGCGTGTCAGCTCAGTGCATGCTGTTGATTGGAGTCCATGTCAGTGCTCAATCGCAGGTAAGTGCGTCTGCCTTTGTCCAAAATAGTTAGCAGTCACCACAGTGGGGCTGTGTGACTCTCAGGAATGCCGCAGAACAGGAATTTCCCAGCTGAGCACACATCGTTCCATATTGTGAAGTATGAATGACTCCATTGGACCCGCACTTCCGCGGGAGGGCTCTCCGCGACCTGGGTGGGCCGCAATTCAATTTGCATCAACAAAAAAGTTCCCAACATGAAGAGCCACGTACAGGTGTGTGAATATCATTTATTCAGCCAGGCAGCCCTGCTAGAACAGTCTTTCAAGCACACAGAATGCCAGTAAATCCTTACGCGTTTCGAGCGTCCTTGCGCCCTTGGTCACAGGTACTGGCCATTAGGATGTAGGCAGGATACCGCCGCTCGTTAGCACCAGCTTATGAAGTTTCACCCGGTGGGCGTGTCAGCTCAGTGCATGCTGGTGATTGGAGTCCATGTCAGTGCTCAATCGCAGGTAAGTGCGTCTGCCTTTGTCCAAAATAGTTAGCAGTCACCACAGTGGGGCTGTGTGACTCTCAGGAATGCCGCAGAACAGGAATTTCCCAGCTGAGCACACATCGTTCCATATTGTGAAGTATGAATGACTCCATTGGACCCGCACTTCCGCGGGAGGGCTCTCCGCGACCTGGGTGTGCCGCAATTCAATTTGCATCAACAAAAAAGTTCCCAACATGGAGAGCCACGTACAGGTGTGTGAATATCATTTATTCAGCCAGGCAGCCCTCCTAGAACAGTCTTTCAAGCACACAGAATGCCAGTAAATCCTTACGCGTTTCGAGCGTCCTTGCGCCCTTGGTCACAGGTACTGGCCATTAGGATGTAGGCAGGATACCGCCGCTCGTTAGCACCAGCTTATGAAGTTTCACCCGGTGGGCGTGTCAGCTCAGTGCATGCTGGTGATTGGAGTCCATGTCAGTGCTCAATCGCAGGTAAGTGCGTCTGCCTTTGTCCAAAATAGTTAGCAGTCACCACAGTGGGGCTGTGTGACTCTCAGGAATACCACAGAACAGGAATTTCCCAGCTGAGCACACATCGTTCCATATTGTGAAGTATGAATGACTCCATTGGACCCGCACTTCCGCGGGAGGGCTCTCCGCGACCTGGGTGGGCCGCAATTCAATTTGCATCAACAAAAAAGTTCCCAACATGGAGAGCCACGTACAGGTGTGTGAATATCATTTATTCAGCCAGGCAGCCCTGCTAGAACAGTCTTTCAAGCACACAGAATGCCAGTAAATCCTTACGCGTTTCGAGCGTCTTTGCGCCCTTGGTCACAGGTATTGGCCATTAGGATGTAGGCAGGATACCGCCGCTCGTTAGCACCAGCTTATGAAGTTTCACCCGGTGGGCGTGTCAGCTCAGTGCATGCTGGTGATTGGAGTCCATGTCAGTGCTCAATCGCAGGTAAGTGCGTCTGCCTTTGTCCAAAATAGTTAGCAGTCACCACAGTGGGGCTGTGTGACTCTCAGGAATGCCGCAGAACAGGAATTTCCCAGCTGAGCACACATCGTTCCATATTGTGAAGTATGAATGACTCCATTGGACCCGCACTTCCGCGGGAGGGCTCTCCGCTACCTGGGTGGGCCGCAATTCAATTTGCATCAACAAAAAAGTTCCCAACATGGAGAGCCACGTACAGGTGTGTGAATATCATTTATTCAGCCAGGCAGCCCTGTTAGAACAGTCTTTCAAGCACACAGAATGCCAGTAAATCCTTACGCGTTTCGAGCGTCCTTGCGCCCTTGGTCACAGGTACTGGCCATTAGGATGTAGGCAGGATACCGCCGCTCGTTAGCACCAGCTTATGAAGTTTCACCCGGTGGGCGTGTCAGCTCAGTGCATGCTGGTGATTGGAGTCCATGTCAGTGCTCAATCGCAGGTAAGTGCGTCTGCCTTTGTCCAAAATAGTTAGCAGTCACCACAGTGGGGCTGTGTGACTCTCAGGAATGCCGCAGAACAGGAATTTCCCAGCTGAGCACACATCGTTCCATATTGTGAAGTATGAATGACTCCATTGGACCCGCACTTCCGCGGGAGGGCTCTCCGCGACCTGGGTGGGCCGCAATTCAATTTGCATCAACAAAAAAGTTCCCAACATGGAGAGCCACGTACAGGTGTGTGAATATCATTTATTCAGCCAGGCAGCCCTGCTAGAACAGTCTTTCAAGCACACAGAATGCCAGTAAATCCTTACGCGTTTCGAGCGTCCTTGCGCCCTTGGTCACAGGTACTGGCCATTAGGATGTAGGCAGGATACCGCCGCTCGTTAGCACCAGCTTATGAAGTTTCACCCGGTGGGCGTGTCAGCTCAGTGCATGCTGGTGATTGGAGTCCATGTCAGTGCTCAATCGCAGGTAAGTGCGTCTGCCTTTGTCCAAAATAGTTAGCAGTCACCACAGTGGGGCTGTGTGACTCTCAGGAATGCCGCAGAACAGGAATTTCCCAGCTGAGCACACATCGTTCCATTTTGTGAAGTATGAATGACTCCATTGGACCCGCACTTCCGCGGGAGGGCTCTCCGCGACCTGGGTGGGCCGCAATTCAATTTGCATCAACAAAAAAGTTCCCAACATGGAGAGCCACGTACAGGTGTGTGAATATCATTTATTCAGCCAGGCAGCCCTGCTAGAACAGTCTTTCAAGCACACAGAATGCCAGTAAATCCTTACGCGTTTCGAGCGTCCTTGCGCCCTTGGTCACAGGTACTGGCCATTAGGATGTAGGCAGGATACCGCCGCTCGTTAGCACCAGCTTATGAAGTTTCACCCGGTGGGCGTGTCAGCTCAGTGCATGCTGGTGATTGGAGTCCATGTCAGTGCTCAATCGCAGGTAAGTGCGTCTGCCTTTGTCCAAAATAGTTAGCAGTCACCACAGTGGGGCTGTGTGACTCTCAGGAATGCCGCAGAACAGGAATTTCCCAGCTGAGCACACATCGTTCCATATTGTGAAGTATGAATGACTCCATTGGACCCGCACTTCCGCGGGAGGGCTCTCCGCGACCTGGGTGGGCCGCAATTCAATTTGCATCAACAAAAAAGTTCCCAACATGGAGAGCCACGTACAGGTGTGTGAATATCATTTATTCAGCCAGGCAGCCCTGCTAGAACAGTCTTTCAAGCACACAGAATGCCAGTAAATCCTTACGCGTTTCGAGCGTCCTTGCGCCCTTGGTCACAGGTACTGGCCATTAGGATGTCGGCAGGATACCGCCGCTCGTTAGCACCAGCTTATGAAGTTTCACCCGGTGGGCATGTCAGCTCAGTGCATGCTGGTGATTGGAGTCCATGTCAGTGCTCAATCGCAGGTAAGTGCGTCTGCCTTTGTCCAAAATAGTTAGCAGTCACCACAGTGGGGCTGTGTGACTCTCAGGAATGCCGCAGAACAGGAATTTCCCAGCTGAGCACACATCGTTCCATATTGTGAAGTATGAATGACTCCATTGGACCCGCACTTCCGCGGGAGGGCTCTCCGCGACCTGGGTGGGCCGCAATTCAATTTGCATCAACAAAAAAGTTCCCAACATGGAGAGCCACGTACAGGTGTGTGAATATCATTTATTCAGCCAGGCAGCCCTGCTAGAACAGTCTTTCAAGCACACAGAATGCCAGTAAATCCTTACGCGTTTCGAGCGTCCTTGCGCCCTTGGTCACAGGTACTGGCCATTAGGATGTAGGCAGGATACCGCCGCTCGTTAGCACCAGCTTATGAAGTTTCACCCGGTGGGCGTGTCAGCTCAGTGCATGCTGTTGATTGGAGTCCATGTCAGTGCTCAATCGCAGGTAAGTGCGTCTGCCTTTGTCCAAAATAGTTAGCAGTCACCACAGTGGGGCTGTGTGACTCTCAGGAATGCCGCAGAACAGGAATTTCCCAGCTGAGCACACATCGTTCCATATTGTGAAGTATGAATGACTCCATTGGACCCGCACTTCCGCGGGAGGGCTCTCCGCGACCTGGGTGGGCCGCAATTCAATTTGCATCAACAAAAAAGTTCCCAACATGGAGAGCCACGTACAGGTGTGTGAATATCATTTATTCAGCCAGGCAGCCCTGCTAGAACAGTCTTTCAAGCACACAGAATGCCAGTAAATCCTTACGCGTTTCGAGCGTCCTTGCGCCCTTGGTCACAGGTACTGGTTATTAGGATGTAGGCAGGATACCGCCGCTCGTTAGCACCAGCTTATGAAGTTTCACCCGGTGGGCGTGTCAGCTCAGTGCATGCTGGTGATTGGAGTCCATGTCAGTGCTCAATCGCAGGTAAGTGCGTCTGCCTTTGTCCAAAATAGTTAGCAGTCACCACAGTGGGGCTGTGTGACTCTCAGGAATGCCGCAGAACAGGAATTTCCCAGCTGAGCACACATCGTTCCATATTGTGAAGTATGAATGACTCCATTGGACCCGCACTTCCGCGGGAGGGCTCTCCGCGACCTGGGTGGGCCGCAATTCAATTTGCATCAACAAAAAAGTTCCCAACATGGAGAGCCACGTACAGGTGTGTGAATATCATTTATTCAGCCAGGCAGCCCTGCTAGAACAGTCTTTCAAGCACACAGAATGCCAGTAAATCCTTACGCGTTTCGAGCGTCCTTGCGCCCTTGGTCACAGGTACTGGCCATTAGGATGTAGGCAGGATACCGCCGCTCGTTAGCACCAGCTTATGAAGTTTCACCCGATGGGCGTGTCAGCTCAGTGCATGCTGGTGATTGGAGTCCATGTCAGTGCTCAATCGCAGGTAAGTGCGTCTGCCTTTGTCCAAAATAGTTAGCAGTCACCACAGTGGGGCTGTGTGACTCTCAGGAATGCCGCAGAACAGGAATTTCCCAGCTGAGCACACATCGTTCCATATTGTGAAGTATGAATGACTCCATTGGACCCGCACTTCCGCGGGAGGGCTCTCCGCGACCTGGGTGGGCCGCAATTCAATTTGCATCAACAAAAAAGTTCCCAACATGGAGAGCCACGTACAGGTGTGTGAATATCATATATTCAGCCAGGCAGCCCTGCTAGAACAGTCTTTCAAGCACACAGAATGCCAGTAAATCTTTGCGCGTTTTGAGCGTCCTTGCGCCCTTGGTCACAGGTACTGGCCATTAGGATGTAGGCAGGATACCGCCGCTCGTTAGCACCAGCTTATGAAGTTTCACCCGGTGGGCGTGTCAGCTCAGTGCATGCTGTTGATTGGAGTCCATGTCAGTGCTTCAATCGCAGGTAAGTGCGTCTGCCTTTGTCCAAAATAGTTAGCAGTCACCACAGTGGGGCTGTGTGACTCTCAGGAATGCCGCAGAACAGGAATTTCCCAGCTGAGCACACATCGTTCCATATTGTGAAGTATGAATGACTTCATTGGACCCGCACTTCCGCGGGAGGGCTCTCCGCGACCTGGGTGGGCCGCAATTCAATTTGCATCAACAAAAAAGTTCCCAACATGAAGAGCCACGTACAGGTGTGTGAATATCATTTATTCAGCCAGGCAGCCCTGCTAGAACAGTCTTTCAAGCACACAGAATGCCAGTAAATCCTTACGCGTTTCGAGCGTCCTTGCGCCCTTGGTCACAGGTACTGGCCATTAGGATGTAGGCAGGATACCGCCGCTCGTTAGCACCAGCTTATGAAGTTTCACCCGGTGGGCGTGTCAGCTCAGTGCATGCTGGTGATTGGAGTCCATGTCAGTGCTCAATCGCAGGTAAGTGCGTCTGCCTTTGTCCAAAATAGTTAGCAGTCACCACAGTGGGGCTGTGTGACTCTCAGGAATGCCGCAGAACAGGAATTTCCCAGCTGAGCACACATCGTTCCATATTGTGAAGTATGAATGACTCCATTGGACCCGCACTTCCGCGGGAGGGCTCTCCGCGACCTGGGTGTGCCGCAATTCAATTTGCATCAACAAAAAAGTTCCCAACATGGAGAGCCACGTACAGGTGTGTGAATATCATTTATTCAGCCAGGCAGCCCTGCTAGAACAGTCTTTCAAGCACACAGAATGCCAGTAAATCCTTACGCGTTTCGAGCGTCCTTGCGCCCTTGGTCACAGGTACTGGCCATTAGGATGTAGGCAGGATACCGCCGCTCGTTAGCACCAGCTTATGAAGTTTCACCCGGTGGGCGTGTCAGCTCAGTGCATGCTGGTGATTGGAGTCCATGTCAGTGCTCAATCGCAGGTAAGTGCGTCTGCCTTTGTCCAAAATAGTTAGCAGTCACCACAGTGGGGCTGTGTGACTCTCAGGAATACCGCAGAACAGGAATTTCCCAGCTGAGCACACATCGTTCCATATTGTGAAGTATGAATGACTCCATTGGACCCGCACTTCCGCGGGAGGGCTCTCCGCGACCTGGGTGGGCCGCAATTCAATTTGCATCAACAAAAAAGTTCCCAACATGGAGAGCCACGTACAGGTGTGTGAATATCATTTATTCAGCCAGGCAGCCCTGCTAGAACAGTCTTTCAAGCACACAGAATGCCAGTAAATCCTTACGCGTTTCGAGCGTCCTAGCGCCCTTGGTCACAGGTACTGGCCATTAGGATGTTGGCAGGATACCGCCGCTCGTTAGCACCAGCTTATGAAGTTTCACCCGGTGGGCGTGTCAGCTCAGTGCATGCTGGTGATTGGAGTCCATGTCAGTGCTCAATCGCAGGTAAGTGCGTCTGCCTTTTTCCAAAATATTTAGCAGTCACCACAGTGGGGCTGTGTGACTCTCAGGAATGCCGCAGAACAGGAATTTCCCAGCTGAGCACACATCGTTCCATATTGTGAAGTATGAATGACTCCATTGGACCCGCACTTCCGCGGGAGGGCTCTCCGCGACCTGGGTGGGCCGCAATTCAATTTGCATCAACAAAAAAGTTCCCAACATGGAGAGCCACGTACAGGTGTGTGAATATCATTTATTCAGCCAGGCAGCCCTGCTAGAACAGTCTTTCAAGCACACAGAATGCCAGTAAATCCTTACGCGTTTCGAGCGTCCTTGCGCCCTTGGTCACAGGTACTGGCCATTAGGATGTAGGCAGGATACCGCCGCTCGTTAGCACCAGCTTATGAAGTTTCACCCGGTGGGCGTGTCAGCTCAGTGCATGCTGGTGATTGGAGTCCATGTCAGTGCTCAATCGCAGGTAAGTGCGTCTGCCTTTGTCCAAAATAGTTAGCAGTCACCACAGTGGGGCTGTGTGACTCTCAGGAATGCCGCAGAACAGGAATTTCCCAGCTGAGCACACATCGTTCCATATTGTGAAGTATGAATGACTCCATTGGACCCGCACTTCCGCGGGAGGGCTCTCCGCGACCTGGGTGGGCCGCAATTCAATTTGCATCAACAAAAAAGTTCCCAACATGGAGAGCCACGTACAGGTGTGTGAATATCATTTATTCAGCCAGGCAGCCCTGCTAGAACACTCTTTCAAGCACACAGAATGCCAGTAAATCCTTACGCGTTTCGAGCGTCCTTGCGCCCTTGGTCACAGGTACTGGCCATTAGGATGTAGGCAGGATACCGCCGCTCGTTAGCACCAGCTTATGAAGTTTCACCCGGTGGGCGTGTCAGCTCAGTGCATGCTGGTGATTGGAGTCCATGTCAGTGCTCAATCGCAGGTAAGTTTGTCTGCCTTTGTCCAAAATAGTTAGCAGTCACCACAGTGGGGCTGTGTGACTCTCAGGAATGCCGCAGAACAGGAATTTCCCAGCTGAGCACACATCGTTCCATATTGTGAAGTATGAATGACTCCATTGGACCCGCACTTCCGCGGGAGGGCTCTCCGCGACCTGGGTGGGCCGCAATTCAATTTGCATCAACAAAAAAGTCCCCAACATGGAGAGCCACGTACAGGTGTGTGAATATCATTTATTCAGCCAGGCAGCCCTGCTAGAACAGTCTTTCAAGCACACAGAATGCCAGTAAATCCTTACGCGTTTCGAGCGTCCTTGCGCCCTTGGTCACAGGTACTGGCCATTAGGATGTAGGCAGGATACCGCCGCTCGTTAGCACCAGCTTATGAAGTTTCACCCGGTGGGCATGTCAGCTCAGTGCATGCTGGTGATTGGAGTCCATGTCAGTGCTCAATCGCAGGTAAGTGCGTCTGCCTTTGTCCAAAATAGTTAGCAGTCACCACAGTGGGGCTGTGTGACTCTCAGGAATGCCGCAGAACAGGAATTTCCCAGCTGAGCACACATCGTTCCATATTGTGAAGTATGAATGACTCCATGTGACCCGCACTTCCGCGGGAGGGCTCTCCGCGACCTGGGTGGGCCGCAATTCAATTTGCATCAACAAAAAAGTTCCCAACATGGAGAGCCACGTACAGGTGTGTGAATATCATTTATTCAGCCAGGCAGCCCTGCTAGAACAGTCTTTCAAGCACACAGAATGCCAGTAAATCCTTACGCGTTTCGAGCGTCCTTGCGCCCTTGGTCACAGGTACTGGCCATTAGGATGTAGGCAGGATACCGCCGCTCGTTAGCACCAGCTTATGAGGTTTCACCCGGTGGGCGTGTCATCTCAGTGCATGCTGGTGATTGGAGTCCATGTCAGTGCTCAATCGCAGGTAAGTGCGTCTGCCTTTGTCCAAAATAGTTAGCAGTCACCACAGTGGGGCTGTGTGACTCTCAGGAATGCCGCAGAATAGGAATTTCCCAGCTGAGCACACATCGTTCCATATTGTGAAGTATGAATGACTCCATTGGACCCGCACTTCCGCGGGAGGCCTCTCCGCGACCTGGGTGGGCCGCAATTCAATTTGCATCAACAAAAAAGTTCCCAACATGGAGAGCCACGTACAGGTGTGTGAATATCATTTATTCAGCCAGGCAGCCCTGCTAGAACAGTCTTTCAAGCACACAGAATGCCAGTAAATCCTTACGCGTTTCGAGCGTCCTTGCGCCCTTGGTCACAGGTACTGGCCATTAGGATGTAGGCAGGATACCGCCGCTCGTTAGCACCAGCTTATGAAGTTTCACCCGGTGGGCGTGTCAGCTCAGTGCATGCTGGTGATTGGAGTCCATGTCAGTGCTCAATCGCAGGTAAGTGCGTCTGCCTTTGTCCAAAATAGTTAGCAGTCACCACAGTGGGGCTGTGTGACTCTCAGGAATGCCGCAGAACAGGAATTTCCCAGCTGAGCACACATCGTTCCATATTGTGAAGTATGAATGACTCCATTGGACCCGCACTTCCGCGGGAGGGCTCTCCGCGACCTGGGTGGGCCGCAATTCATTTTGCATCAACAAAAAAGTTCCCAACATGGAGAGCCACGTACAGGTGTGTGAATATCATTTATTCAGCCAGGCAGCCCTGCTAGAACAGTCTTTCAAGCACACAGAATGCCAGTAAATCCTTACGCGTTTCGAGCGTCCTTGCGCCCTTGGTCACAGGTACTGGCCATTAGGATGTAGGCAGGATACCGCCGCTCGTTAGCACCAGCTTATGAAGTTTCACCCAGTGGGCGTGTCAGCTCAGTGCATGCTGGTGATTGGAGTCCATGTCAGTGCTCAATCGCAGGTAAGTGCGTCTGCCTTTGTCCAAAATAGTTAGCAGTCACCACAGTGGGGCTGTGTGACTCTCAGGAATGCCGCAGAACAGGAATTTCCCAGCTGAGCACACATCGTTCCATATTGTGAAGTATGAATGACTCCATTGGACCCGCACTTCCGCGGGAGGGCTCTCCGCGACCTGGGTGGGCCGCAATTCAATTTGCATCAACAAAAAAGTTCCCAACATGGAGAGCCATGTACAGGTGTGTGAATATCATTTATTCAGCCAGGCAGCCCTGCTAGAACAGTCTTTCAAGCACACAGAATGCCAGTAAATCCTTACGCGTTTCGAGCGTCCTTGCGCCCTTGGTCACAGGTACTGGCCATTAGGATGTAGGCAGGATACCGCCGCTCGTTAGCACCAGCTTATGAAGTTTCACCCGGTGGGCGTGTCAGCTCAGTGCATGCTGGTGATTGGAGTCCATGTCAGTGCTCAATCGCAGGTAAGTGCGTCTGCCTTTGTCCAAAATAGTTAGCAGTCACCACAGTGGGGCTGTGTGACTCTCAGGAATGCCGCAGAACAGGAATTTCCCAGCTGAGCACACATCGTTCCATATTGTGAAGTATGAATGACTCCATTGGACCCGCACTTCCGCGGGAGGGCTCTCCGCGACCTGGGTGGGCCGCAATTCAATTTGCATCAACAAAAAAGTTCCCAACATGGAGAGCCACGTACAGGTGTGTGAATATCATTTATTCAGCCAGGCAGCCCTGCTAGAACAGTCTTTCAAGCACACAGAATGCCAGTAAATCCTTACGCGTTTCGAGCGTCCTTGCGCCCTTGGTCACAGGTACTGGCCATTAGGATGTAGGCAGGATACCGCCGCTCGTTAGCACCAGCTTATGAAGTTTCACCCGGTGGGCGTGTCAGCTCAGTGCATGCTGGTGATTGGAGTCCATGTCAGTGCTCAATCGCAGGTAAGTGTGTCTGCCTTTGTCCAAAATAGTTAGCAGTCACCACAGTGGGGCTGTGTGACTCTCAGGAATGCCGCAGAACAGGAATTTCCCAGCTGAGCACACATCGTTCCATATTGTGAAGTATGAATGACTCCATTGGACCCGCACTTCCGCGGGAGGGCTCTCCGCGACCTGGGTGGGCCGCAATTCAATTTGCATCAACAAAAAAGTTCCCAACATGGAGAGCCACGTACAGGTGTGTGAATATCATTTATTCAGCCAGGCAGCCCTGCTAGAACAGTCTTTCAAGCACACAGAATGCCAGTAAATCCTTACGCGTTTCGAGCGTCCTTGCGCCCTTGGTCACAGGTACTGGCCATTAGGATGTAGGCAGGATACCGCCGCTCGTTAGCACCAGCTTATGAAGTTTCACCCGGTGGGCGTGTCAGCTCAGTGCATGCTGGTGATTGGAGTCCATGTCAGTGCTCAATCGCAGGTAAGTGCGTCTGCCTTTGTCCAAAATAGTTAGCAGTCACCACAGTGGGGCTGTGTGACTCTCAGGAATGCCGCAGAACAGGAATTTCCCAGCTGAGCACACATCGTTCCATATTGTGAAGTATGAATGACTCCATTGGACCCGCACTTCCGCGGGAGGGCTCTCCGCGACCTGGGTGGGCCGCAATTCAATTTGCATCAACAAAAAAGTTCCCAACATGGAGAGCCACGTACAGGTGTGTGAATATCATTTATTCAGCCAGGCAGCCCTGCTAGAACAGTCTTTCAAGCACACAGAATGCCAGTAAATCCTTACGCGTTTCGAGCGTCCTTGCGCCCTTGGTCACAGGTACTGGCCATTAGGATGTAGGCAGGATACCGCCGCTCGTTAGCACCAGCTTATGAAGTTTCACCCGGTGGGCGTGTCAGCTCAGTGAATGCTGGTGATTGGAGTCCATGTCAGTGCTCAATCGCAGGTAAGTGCGTCTGCCTTTGTCCAAAATAGTTAGCAGTCACCACAGTGGGGCTGTGTGACTCTCAGGAATACCGCAGAACAGGAATTTCCCAGCTGAGCACACATCGTTCCATATTGTGAAGTATGAATGACTCCATTGGACCCGCACTTCCGCGGGAGGGCTCTCCGCGACCTGGGTGGGCCGCAATTCAATTTGCATCAACAAAAAAGTTCCCAACATGGAGAGCCACGTACAGGTGTGTGAATATCATTTATTCAGCCAGGCAGCCCTGCTAGAACAGTCTTTCAAGCACACAGAATGCCAGTAAATCCTTACGCGTTTCGAGCGTCCTTGCGCCCTTGGTCACAGGTACTGGCCATTAGGATGTAGGCAGGATACCGCCGCTCGTTAGCACCAGCTTATGAAGTTTCACCCAGTGGGCGTGTCAGCTCAGTGCATGCTGGTGATTGGAGTCCATGTCAGTGCTCAATCGCAGGTAAGTGTGTCTGCCTTTGTCCAAAATAGTTAGCAGTCACCACAGTGGGGCTGTGTGACTCTCAGGAATGCCGCAGAACAGGAATTTCCCAGCTGAGCACACATCATTCCATATTGTGAAGTATGAATGACTCCATTGGACCCGCACTTCCGCGGGAGGGCTCTCCGCGACCTGGGTGGGCCGCAATTCAATTTGCATCAACAAAAAAGTTCCCAACATGGAGAGCCGCGTACAGGTGTGTGAATATCATTTATTCAGCCAGGCAGCCGTGCTAGAACAGTCTTTCAAGCACACAGAATGCCAGTAAATCCTTACGCGTTTCGAGCGTCCTTGCGCCCTTGGTCACAGGTACTGGCCATTAGGATGTAGGCAGGATACCGCCGCTCGTTAGCACCAGCTTATGAAGTTTCACCCGGTGGGCGTGTCAGCTCAGTGCATGCTGGTGATTGGAGTCCATGTCAGTGCTCAATCGCAGGTAAGTGCGTCTGCCTTTGTCCAAAATAGTTAGCAGTCACCATAGTGGGGCTGTGTGACTCTCAGGAATGCCGCAGAACAGGGATTTCCCAGCTGAGCACACATCGTTCCATATTGTGAAGTATGAATGACTCCATTGGACCCGCACTTCCGCGGGAGGGCTCTCCGCGACCTGGGTGGGCCGCAATTCAATTTGCATCAACAAAAAAGTTCCCAACATGGAGAGCCACGTACAGGTGTGTGAATATCATTTATTCAGCCAGGCAGCCCTGCTAGAACAGTCTTTCAAGCACACAGAATGCCAGTAAATCCTTACGCGTTTCGAGCGTCCTTGCGCCCTTGGTCACAGGTACTGGCCATTAGGATGTAGGCAGGATACCGCCGCTCGTTAGCACCAGCTTATGAAGTTTCACCCGGTGGGCGTGTCAGCTCAGTGCATGCTGGTGATTGGGGTCCATGTCAGTGCTCAATCGCAGGTAAGTGCGTCTGCCTTTGTCCAAAATAGTTAGCAGTCACCACAGTGGGGCTGTGTGACTCTCAGGAATGCCGCAGAACAGGAATTTCCCAGCTGAGCACACATCGTTCCATATTGTGAAGTATGAATGACTCCATTGGACCCGCACTTCCGCGGGAGGGCTCTCCGCGACCTGGGTGGGCCGCAATTCAATTTGCATCAACAAAAAAGTTCCCAACATGGAGAGCCACGTACAGGTGTGTGAATATCATTTATTCAGCCAGGCAGCCCTGCTAGAACAGTCTTTCAAGCACACAGAATGCCAGTAAATCCTTACGCGTTTCGAGCGTCCTTGCGCCCTTGGTCACAGGTACTGGCCATTAGGATGTAGGCAGGATACCGCCGCTCGTTAGCACCAGCTTATGAAGTTTCACCCGGTGGGCGTGTCAGCTCAGTGCATGCTGGTGATTGGAGTCCATGTCAGTGCTCAATCGCAGGTAAGTGCGTCTGCCTTTGTCCAAAATAGTTAGCAGTCACCACAGTGGGGCTGTGTGACTCTCAGGAATGCCGCAGAACAGGAATTTCCCAGCTGAGCACACATCGTTCCATATTGTGAAGTATGAATGACTCCATTGGACCCGCACTTCCGCGGGAGGGCTCTCCGCGACCTGGGTGGGCCGCAATTCAATTTGCATCAACAAAAAAGTTCCCAACATGAAGAGCCACGTACAGGTGTGTGAATATCATTTATTCAGCCAGGCAGCCCTGCTAGAACAGTCTTTCAAGCACACAGAATGCCAGTAAATCCTTACGCGTTTCGAGCGTCCTTGCGCCCTTGGTCACAGGTACTGGCCATTAGGATGTAGGCAGGATACCGCCGCTCGTTAGCACCAGCTTATGAAGTTTCACCCGGTGGGCGTGTCAGCTCAGTGCATGCTGGTGATTGGAGTCCATGTCAGTGCTCAATCGCAGGTAAGTGCGTCTGCCTTTGTCCAAAATAGTTAGCAGTCACCACAGTGGGGCTGTGTGACTCTCAGGAATGCCGCAGAACAGGAATTTCCCAGCTGAGCACACATCGTTCCATTTTGTGAAGTATGAATGACTCCATTGGACCCGCACTTCCGCGGGAGGGCTCTCCGCGACCTGGGTGGGCCGCAATTCAATTTGCATCAACAAAAAAGTTCCCAACATGGAGAGCCACGTACAGGTGTGTGAATATCATTTATTCAGCCAGGCAGCCCTGCTAGAACAGTCTTTCAAGCACACAGAATGCCAGTAAATCCTTACGCGTTTCGAGCGTCCTTGCGCCCTTGGTCACAGGTACTGGCCATTAGGATGTAGGCAGGATACCGCCGCTCGTTAGCACCAGCTTATGAAGTTTCACCCGGTGGGCGTGTCAGCTCAGTGCATGCTGGTGATTGGAGTCCATGTCAGTGCTCAATCGCAGGTAAGTGCGTCTGCCTTTGTCCAAAATAGTTAGCAGTCACCACAGTGGGGCTGTGTGACTCTCAGGAATGCCGCAGAACAGGAATTTCCCAGCTGAGCACACATCGTTCCATATTGTGAAGTATGAATGACTCCATTGGACCCGCACTTCCGCGGGAGGGCTCTCCGCGACCTGGGTGGGCCGCAATTCAATTTGCATCAACAAAAAAGTTCCCAACATGGAGAGCCACGTACAGGTGTGTGAATATCATTTATTCAGCCAGGCAGCCCTGCTAGAACAGTCTTTCAAGCACACAGAATGCCAGTAAATCCTTACGCGTTTTGAGCGTCCTTGCGCACTTGGTCACAGGTACTGGCCATTAGGATGTAGGCAGGATACCGCCGCTCGTTAGCACCAGCTTATGAAGTTTCACCCGGTGGGCGTGTCAGCTCAGTGCATGCTGGTGATTGGAGTCCATGTCAGTGCTCAATCGCAGGTAAGTGCGTCTGCCTTTGTCCAAAATAGTTAGCAGTCACCACAGTGGGGCTGTGTGACTCTCAGGAATGCCGCAGAACAGGAATTTCCCAGCTGAGCACACATCGTTCCATATTGTGAAGTATGAATGACTCCATTGGACCCGCACTTCCGCGGGAGGGCTCTCCGCGACCTGGGTGGGCCGCAATTCAATTTGCATCAACAAAAAAGTTCCCAACATGGAGAGCCACGTACAGGTGTGTGAATATCATTTATTCAGCCAGGCAGCCCTGCTAGAACAGTCTTTCAAGCACACAGAATGCCAGTAAATCCTTACGCGTTTCGAGCGTCCTTGCGCCCTTGGTCACAGGTACTGGCCATTAGGATGTAGGCAGGATACCGCCGCTCGTTAGCACCAGCTTATGAAGTTTCACCCGGTGGGCGTGTCAGCTCAGTGCATGCTGGTGATTGGAGTCCATGTCAGTGCTGAATCGCAGGTAAGTGCGTCTGCCTTTGTCCAAAATAGTTAGCAGTCACCACAGTGGGGCTGTGTGACTCTCAGGAATGCCGCAGAACAGGAATTTCCCAGCTGAGCACACATCGTTCCATATTGTGAAGTATGAATGACTCCATTGGACCCGCACTTCCGCGGGAGGGCTCTCCGCGACCTGGGTGGGCCGCAATTCAATTTGCATCAACAAAAAAGTTCCCAACATGGAGAGCCACGTACAGGTGTGTGAATATCATTTATTCAGCCAGGCAGCCCTGCTAGAACAGTCTTTCAAGCACACAGAATGCCAGTAAATCCTTACGCGTTTCGAGCGTCCTTGCGCCCTTGGTCACAGGTACTGGCCATTAGGATGTAGGCAGGATACCGCCGCTCGTTAGCACCAGCTTATGAAGTTTCACCCGGTGGGCGTGTCAGCTCAGTGCATGCTGGTGATTGGAGTCCATGTCAGTGCTCAATCGCAGGTAAGTGCGTCTGCCTTTGTCCAAAATAGTTAGCAGTCACCACAGTGGGGCTGTGTGACTCTCAGGAATGCCGCAGAACAGGAATTTCCCAGCTGAGCACACATCGTTCCATATTGTGAAGTATGAATGACTCCATTGGACCCGCACTTCCGCGGGAGGGCTCTCCGCGACCTGGGTGGGCCGCAATTCAATTTGCATCAACAAAAAAGTTCCCAACATGGAGAGCCACGTACAGGTGTGTGAATATCATTTATTCAGCCAGGCAGCCCTGCTAGAACAGTCTTTCAAGCACACAGAATGCCAGTAAATCCTTACGCGTTTCGAGCGTCCTTGCGCCCTTGGTCACAGGTACTGGCCATTAGGATGTAGGCAGGATACCGCCGCTCGTTAGCACCAGCTTATGAAGTTTCACCCGGTGGGCGTGTCAGCTCAGTGAATGCTGGTGATTGGAGTCCATGTCAGTGCTCAATCGCAGGTAAGTGCGTCTGCCTTTGTCCAAAATAGTTAGCAGTCACCACAGTGGGGCTGTGTGACTCTCAGGAATGCCGCAGAACAGGAATTTCCCAGCTGAGCACACATCGTTCCATATTGTGAAGTATGAATGACTCCATTGGACCCGCACTTCCGCGGGAGGGCTCTCCGCGACCTGGGTGGGCCGCAATTCAATTTGCATCAACAAAAAAGTTCCCAACATGGAGAGCCACGTACAGGTGTGTGAATATCATTTATTCAGCCAGGCAGCCCTGCTAGAACAGTCTTTCAAGCACACAGAATGCCAGTAAATCCTTACGCGTTTCGAGCGTCCTTGCGCCCTTGGTCACAGGTACTGGCCATTAGGATGTAGGCAGGATACCGCCGCTCGTTAGCACCAGCTTATGAAGTTTCACCCGGTGGGCGTGTCAGCTCAGTGCATGCTGGTGATTGGAGTCCATGTCAGTGCTCAATCGCAGGTAAGTGCGTCTGCCTTTGTCCAAAATAGTTAGCAGTCACCACAGTGGGGCTGTGTGACTCTCAGGAATGCCGCAGAACAGGAATTTCCCAGCTGAGCACACATCGTTCCATATTGTGAAGTATGAATGACTCCATTGGACCCGCACTTCCGCGGGAGGGCTCTCCGCGACCTGGGTGGGCCGCAATTCAATTTGCATCAACAAAAAAGTTCCCAACATGGAGAGCCGCGTACAGGTGTGTGAATATCATTTATTCAGCCAGGCAGCCGTGCTAGAACAGTCTTTCAAGCACACAGAATGCCAGTAAATCCTTACGCGTTTCGAGCGTCCTTGCGCCCTTGGTCACAGGTACTGGCCATTAGGATGTAGGCAGGATACCGCCGCTCGTTAGCACCAGCTTATGAAGTTTCACCCGGTGGGCGTGTCAGCTCAGTGCATGCTGGTGATTGGAGTCCATGTCAGTGCTCAATCGCAGGTAAGTGCGTCTGCCTTTGTCCAAAATAGTTAGTAGTCACCATAGTGGGGCTGTGTGACTCTCAGGAATGCCGCAGAACAGGAATTTCCCAGCTGAGCACACATCGTTCCATATTGTGAAGTATGAATGACTCCATTGGACCCGCACTTCCGCGGGAGGGCTCTCCGCGACCTGGGTGGGCCGCAATTCAATTTGCATCAACAAAAAAGTTCCCAACATGGAGAGCCACGTACAGGTGTGTGAATATCATTTATTCAGCCAGGCAGCCCTGCTAGAACAGTCTTTCAAGCACACAGAATGCCAGTAAATCCTTACGCGTTTCGAGCGTCCTTGCGCCCTTGGTCACAGGTACTGGCCATTAGGATGTAGGCAGGATACCGCCGCTCGTTAGCACCAGCTTATGAAGTTTCACCCGGTGGGCGTGTCAGCTCAGTGCATGCTGGTGATTGGAGTCCATGTCAGTGCTCAATCGCAGGTAAGTGCGTCTGCCTTTGTCCAAAATAGTTAGCAGTCACCACAGTGGGGCTGTGTGACTCTCAGGAATGCCGCAGAACAGGAATTTCCCAGCTGAGCACACATCGTTCCATATTGTGAAGTATGAATGACTCCATTGGACCCGCACTTCCGCGGGAGGGCTCTCCGCGACCTGGGTGGGCCGCAATTCAATTTGCATCAACAAAAAAGTTCCCAACATGGAGAGCCACGTACAGGTGTGTGAATATCATTTATTCAGCCAGGCAGCCCTGCTAGAACAGTCTTTCAAGCACACAGAATGCCAGTAAATCCTTACGCGTTTCGAGCGTCCTTGCGCCCTTGGTCACAGGTACTGGCCATTAGGATGTAGGCAGGATACCGCCGCTCGTTAGCACCAGCTTATGAAGTTTCACCCGGTGGGCGGGTCAGCTCAGTGCATGCTGGTGATTGGAGTCCATGTCAGTGCTCAATCGCAGGTAAGTGCGTCTGCCTTTGTCCAAAATAGTTAGCAGTCACCACAGTGGGGCTGTGTGACTCTCAGGAATGCCGCAGAACAGGAATTTCCCAGCTGAGCACACATCGTTCCATATTGTGAAGTATGAAGGACTCCATTGGACCCGCACTTCCGCGGGAGGGCTCTCCGCGACCTGGGTGGGCCGCAATTCAATTTGCATCAACAAAAAAGTTCCCAACATGGAGAGCCACGTACAGGTGTGTGAATATCATTTATTCAGCCAGGCAGCCCTGCTAGAACAGTCTTTCAAGCACACAGAATGCCAGTAAATCCTTACGCGTTTCGAGCGTCCTTGCGCCCTTGGTCACAGGTACTGGCCATTAGGATGTAGGCAGGATACCGCCGCTCGTTAGCACCAGCTTATGAAGTTTCACCCGGTGGGCGTGTCAGCTCAGTGCATGCTGGTGATTGGAGTCCATGTCAGTGCTCAATCGCAGGTAAGTGCGTCTGCCTTTGTCCAAAATAGTTAGCAGTCACCACAGTGGGGCTGTGTGACTCTCAGGAATGCCGCAGAACAGGAATTTCCCAGCTGAGCACACATCGTTCCATTTTGTGAAGTATGAATGACTCCATTGGACCCGCACTTCCGCGGGAGGGCTCTCAGCGACCTGGGTGGGCCGCAATTCAATTTGCATCAACAAAAAAGTTCCCAACATGGAGAGCCACGTACAGGTGTGTGAATATCATTTATTCAGCCAGGCAGCCCTGCTAGAACAGTCTTTCAAGCACACAGAATGCCAGTAAATCCTTACGCGTTTCGAGAGTCCTTGCGCCCTTGGTCACAGGTACTGGCCATTAGGATGTAGGCAGGATACCGCCGCTCGTTAGCACCAGCTTATGAAGTTTCACCCGGTGGGCGTGTCAGCTCAGTGCATGCTGGTGATTGGAGTCCATGTCAGTGCTCAATCGCAGGTAAGTGCGTCTGCCTTTGTCCAAAATAGTTAGCAGTCACCACAGTGGGGCTGTGTGACTCTCAGGAATGCCGCAGAACAGGAATTTCCCAGCTGAGCACACATCGTTCCATATTGTGAAGTATGAATGACTCCATTGGACCCGCACTTCCGCGGGAGGGCTCTCCGCGACCTGGGTGGGCCGCAATTCAATTTGCATCAACAAAAATGTTCCCAACATGGAGAGCCACGTACAGGTGTGTGAATATCATTTATTCAGCCAGGCAGCCCTGCTAGAACAGTCTTTCAAGCACACAGAATGCCAGTAAATCCTTACGCGTTTCGAGCGTCCTTGCGCCCTTGGTCACAGGTACTGGCCATTAGGATGTAGGCAGGATACCGCCGCTCGTTAGCACCAGCTTATGAAGTTTCACCCGGTGGGCGTGTCAGCTCAGTGCATGCTGGTGATTGGAGTCCATGTCAGTGCTCAATCGCAGGTAAGTGCGTCTGCCTTTGTCCAAAATAGTTAGCAGTCACCACAGTGGGGCTGTGTGACTCTCAGGAATGCCGCAGAACAGGAATTTCCCAGCTGAGCACACATCGTTCCATATTGTGAAGTATGAATGACTCCATTGGACCCGCACTTCCGCGGGAGGGCTCTCCGCGACCTGGGTGGGCCGCAATTCAATTTGCATCAACAAAAAAGTTCCCAACATGGAGAGCCACGTACAGGTGTGTGAATATCATTTATTCAGCCAGGCAGCCCTGCTAGAACAGTCTTTCAAGCACACAGAATGCCAGTAAATCCTTACGCGTTTCGAGCGTCCTTGCGCCCTTGGTCACAGGTACTGGCCATTAGGATGTAGGCAGGATACCGCCGCTCGTTAGCACCAGCTTATGAAGTTTCACCCGGTGGGCGTGTCAGCTCAGTGCATGCTGTTGATTGGAGTCCATGTCAGTGCTCAATCGCAGGTAAGTGCGTCTGCCTTTGTCCAAAATAGTTAGCAGTCACCACAGTGGGGCTGTGTGACTCTCAGGAATGCCGCAGAACAGGAATTTCCCAGCTGAGCACACATCGTTCCATATTGTGAAGTATGAATGACTCCATTGGACCCGCACTTCCGCGGGAGGGCTCTCCGCGACCTAGGTGGGCCGCAATTCAATTTGCATCAACAAAAAAGTTCCCAACATGGAGAGCCACGTACAGGTGTGTGAATATCATTTATTCAGCCAGGCAGCCCTGCTAGAACAGTCTTTCAAGCACACAGAATGCCAGTAAATCCTTACGCGTTTCGAGCGTCCTTGCGCCCTTGGTCACAGGTACTGGTTATTAGGATGTAGGCAGGATACCGCCGCTCGTTAGCACCAGCTTATGAAGTTTCACCCGGTGGGCGTGTCAGCTCAGTGCATGCTGGTGATTGGAGTCCATGTCAGTGCTCAATCGCAGGTAAGTGCGTCTGCCTTTGTCCAAAATAGTTAGCAGTCACCACAGTGGGGCTGTGTGACTCTCAGGAATGCCGCAGAACAGGAATTTCCCAGCTGAGCACACATCGTTCCATATTGTGAAGTATGAATGACTCCATTGGACCCGCACTTCCGCGGGAGGGCTCTCCGCGACCTGGGTGGGCCGCAATTCAATTTGCATCAACAAAAAAGTTCCCAACATGGAGAGCCACGTACAGGTGTGTGAATATCATTTATTCAGCCAGGCAGCCCTGCTAGAACAGTCTTTCAAGCACACAGAATGCCAGTAAATCCTTACGCGTTTCGAGCGTCCTTGCGCCCTTGGTCACAGGTACTGGCCATTAGGATGTAGGCAGGATACCGCCGCTCGTTAGCACCAGCTTATGAAGTTTCACCCGATGGGCGTGTCAGCTCAGTGCATGCTGGTGATTGGAGTCCATGTCAGTGCTCAATCGCAGGTAAGTGCGTCTGCCTTTGTCCAAAATAGTTAGCAGTCACCACAGTGGGGCTGTGTGACTCACAGGAATGCCGCAGAACAGGAATTTCCCAGCTGAGCACACATCGTTCCATATTGTGAAGTATGAATGACTCCATTGGACCCGCACTTCCGCGGGAGGGCTCTCCGCGACCTGGGTGGGCCGCAATTCAATTTGCATCAACAAAAAAGTTCCCAACATGGAGAGCCACGTACAGGTGTGTGAATATCATATATTCAGCCAGGCAGCCCTGCTAGAACAGTCTTTCAAGCACACAGAATGCCAGTAAATCCTTGCGCGTTTCGAGCGTCCTTGCGCCCTTGGTCACAGGTACTGGCCATTAGGATGTAGGCAGGATACCGCCGCTCGTTAGCACCAGCTTATGAAGTTTCACCCGGTGGGCGTGTCAGCTCAGTGCATGCTGTTGATTGGAGTCCATGTCAGTGCTCAATCGCATGTAAGTGCGTCTGCCTTTGTCCAAAATAGTTAGCAGTCACCACAGTGGGGCTGTGTGACTCTCAGGAATGCCGCAGAACAGGAATTTCCCAGCTGAGCACACATCGTTCCATATTGTGAAGTATGAATGACTCCATTGGACCCGCACTTCCGCGGGAGGGCTCTCCGCGACCTGGGTGGGCCGCAATTCAATTTGCATCAACAAAAAAGTTCCCAACATGAAGAGCCACGTACAGGTGTGTGAATATCATTTATTCAGCCAGGCAGCCCTGCTAGAACAGTCTTTCAAGCACACAGAATGCCAGTAAATCCTTACGCGTTTCGAGCGTCCTTGCGCCCTTGGTCACAGGTACTGGCCATTAGGATGTAGGCAGGATACCGCCGCTCGTTAGCACCAGCTTATGAAGTTTCACCCGGTGGGCGTGTCAGCTCAGTGCATGCTGGTGATTGGAGTCCATGTCAGTGCTCAATCGCAGGTAAGTGCGTCTGCCTTTGTCCAAAATAGTTAGCAGTCACCACAGTGGGGCTGTGTGACTCTCAGGAATGCCGCAGAACAGGAATTTCCCAGCTGAGCACACATCGTTCCATATTGTGAAGTATGAATGACTCCATTGGACCCGCACTTCCGCGGGAGGGCTCTCCGCGACCTGGGTGTGCCGCAATTCAATTTGCATCAACAAAAAAGTTCCCAACATGGAGAGCCACGTACAGGTGTGTGAATATCATTTATTCAGCCAGGCAGCCCTGCTAGAACAGTCTTTCAAGCACACAGAATGCCAGTAAATCCTTACGCGTTTCGAGCGTCCTTGCGCCCTTGGTCACAGGTACTGGCCATTAGGATGTAGGCAGGATACCGCCGCTCGTTAGCACCAGCTTATGAAGTTTCACCCGGTGGGCGTGTCAGCTCAGTGCATGCTGGTGATTGGAGTCCATGTCAGTGCTCAATCGCAGGTAAGTGCGTCTGCCTTTGTCCAAAATAGTTAGCAGTCACCACAGTGGGGCTGTGTGACTCTCAGGAATGCCGCAGAACAGGAATTTCCCAGCTGAGCACACATCGTTCCATATTGTGAAGTATGAATGACTCCATTGGACCCGCACTTCCGCGGGAGGGCTCTCCGCGACCTGGGTGGGCCGCAATTCAATTTGCATCAACAAAAAAGTTCCCAACATGGAGAGCCACGTACAGGTGTGTGAATATCATTTATTCAGCCAGGCAGCCCTGCTAGAACAGTCTTTCAAGCACACAGAATGCCAGTAAATCCTTACGCGTTTCGAGCGTCCTTGCGCCCTTGGTCACAGGTACTGGCCATTAGGATGTAGGCAGGATACCGCCGCTCGTTAGCACCAGCTTATGAAGTTTCACCCGATGGGCGTGTCAGCTCAGTGCATGCTGGTGATTGGAGTCCATGTCAGTGCTCAATCGCAGGTAAGTGCGTCTGCCTTTGTCCAAAATAGTTAGCAGTCACCACAGTGGGGCTGTGTGACTCACAGGAATGCCGCAGAACAGGAATTTCCCAGCTGAGCACACATCGTTCCATATTGTGAAGTATGAATGACTCCATTGGACCCGCACTTCCGCGGGAGGGCTCTCCGCGACCTGGGTGGGCCGCAATTCAATTTGCATCAACAAAAAAGTTCCCAACATGGAGAGCCACGTACAGGTGTGTGAATATCATATATTCAGCCAGGCAGCCCTGCTAGAACAGTCTTTCAAGCACACAGAATGCCAGTAAATCCTTGCGCGTTTCGAGCGTCCTTGCGCCCTTGGTCACAGGTACTGGCCATTAGGATGTAGGCAGGATACCGCCGCTCGTTAGCACCAGCTTATGAAGTTTCACCCGGTGGGCGTGTCAGCTCAGTGCATGCTGTTGATTGGAGTCCATGTCAGTGCTCAATCGCAGGTAAGTGCGTCTGCCTTTGTCCAAAATAGTTAGCAGTCACCACAGTGGGGCTGTGTGACTCTCAGGAATGCCGCAGAACAGGAATTTCCCAGCTGAGCACACATCGTTCCATATTGTGAAGTATGAATGACTCCATTGGACCCGCACTTCCGCGGGAGGGCTCTCCGCGACCTGGGTGGGCCGCAATTCAATTTGCATCAACAAAAAAGTTCCCAACATGAAGAGCCACGTACAGGTGTGTGAATATCATTTATTCAGCCAGGCAGCCCTGCTAGAACAGTCTTTCAAGCACACAGAATGCCAGTAAATCCTTACGCGTTTCGAGCGTCCTTGCGCCCTTGGTCACAGGTACTGGCCATTAGGATGTAGGCAGGATACCGCCGCTCGTTAGCACCAGCTTATGAAGTTTCACCCGGTGGGCGTGTCAGCTCAGTGCATGCTGGTGATTGGAGTCCATGTCAGTGCTCAATCGCAGGTAAGTGCGTCTGCCTTTGTCCAAAATAGTTAGCAGTCACCACAGTGGGGCTGTGTGACTCTCAGGAATGCCGCAGAACAGGAATTTCCCAGCTGAGCACACATCGTTCCATATTGTGAAGTATGAATGACTCCATTGGACCCGCACTTCCGCGGGAGGGCTCTCCGCGACCTGGGTGTGCCGCAATTCAATTTGCATCAACAAAAAAGTTCCCAACATGGAGAGCCACGTACAGGTGTGTGAATATCATTTATTCAGCCAGGCAGCCCTGCTAGAACAGTCTTTCAAGCACACAGAATGCCAGTAAATCCTTACGCGTTTCGAGCGTCCTTGCGCCCTTGGTCACAGGTACTGGCCATTAGGATGTAGGCAGGATACCGCCGCACGTTAGCACCAGCTTATGAAGTTTCACCCGGTGGGCGTGTCAGCTCAGTGCATGCTGGTGATTGGAGTCCATGTCAGTGCTCAATCGCAGGTAAGTGTGTCTGCCTTTGTCCAAAATAGTTAGCAGTCACCACAGTGGGGCTGTGTGACTCTCAGGAATGCCGCAGAACAGGAATTTCCCAGCTGAGCACACATCGTTCCATATTGTGAAGTATGAATGACTCCATTGGACCCGCACTTCCGCGGGAGGGCTCTCCGCGACCTGGGTGGGCCGCAATTCAATTTGCATCAACAAAAAAGTTCCCAACATGGAGAGCCACGTACAGGTGTGTGAATATCATTTATTCAGCCAGGCAGCCCTGCTAGAACAGTCTTTCAAGCACACAGAATGCCAGTAAATCCTTACGCGTTTCGAGCGTCCTTGCGCCCTTGGTCACAGGTACTGGCCATTAGGATGTAGGCAGGATACCGCCGCTCGTTAGCACCAGCTTATGAAGTTTCACCCGATGGGCGTGTCAGCTCAGTGCATGCTGGTGATTGGAGTCCATGTCAGTGCTCAATCGCAGGTAAGTGCGTCTGCCTTTGTCCAAAATAGTTAGCAGTCACCACAGTGGGGCTGTGTGACTCTCAGGAATGCCGCAGAACAGGAATTTCCCAGCTGAGCACACATCGTTCCATATTGTGAAGTATGAATGACTCCATTGGACCCGCACTTCCGCGGGAGGGCTCTCCGCGACCTGGGTGGGCCGCAGTTCAATTTGCATCAACAAAAAAGTTCCCAACATGGAGAGCCACGTACAGGTGTGTGAATATCATATATTCAGCCAGGCAGCCCTGCTAGAACAGTCTTTCAAGCACACAGAATGCCAGTAAATCCTTGCGCGTTTCGAGCGTCCTTGCGCCCTTGGTCACAGGTACTGGCCATTAGGATGTAGGCAGGATACCGCCGCTCGTTAGCACCAGCTTATGAAGTTTCACCCGGTGGGCGTGTCAGCTCAGTGCATGCTGTTGATTGGAGTCCATGTCAGTGCTCAATCGCAGGTAAGTGCGTCTGCCTTTGTCCAAAATAGTTAGCAGTCACCACAGTGGGGCTGTGTGACTCTCAGGAATGCCGCAGAACAGGAATTTCCCAGCTGAGCACACATCGTTCCATATTGTGAAGTATGAATGACTCCATTGGACCCGCACTTCCGCGGGAGGGCTCTCCGCGACCTGGGTGGGCCGCAATTCAATTTGCATCAACAAAAAAGTTCCCAACATGAAGAGCCACGTACAGGTGTGTGAATATCATTTATTCAGCCAGGCAGCCCTGCTAGAACAGTCTTTCAAGCACACAGAATGCCAGTAAATCCTTACGCGTTTCGAGCGTCCTTGCGCCCTTGGTCACAGGTACTGGCCATTAGGATGTAGGCAGGATACCGCCGCTCGTTAGCACCAGCTTATGAAGTTTCACCCGGTGGGCGTGTCAGCTCAGTGCATGCTGGTGATTGGAGTCCATGTCAGTGCTCAATCGCAGGTAAGTGCGTCTGCCTTTGTCCAAAATAGTTAGCAGTCACCACAGTGGGGCTGTGTGACTCTCAGGAATGCCGCAGAACAGGAATTTCCCAGCTGAGCACACATCGTTCCATATTGTGAAGTATGAATGACTCCATTGGACCCGCACTTCCGCGGGAGGGCTCTCCGCGACCTGGGTGTGCCGCAATTCAATTTGCATCAACAAAAAAGTTCCCAACATGGAGAGCCACGTACAGGTGTGTGAATATCATTTATTCAGCCAGGCAGCCCTCCTAGAACAGTCTTTCAAGCACACAGAATGCCAGTAAATCCTTACGCGTTTCGAGCGTCCTTGCGCCCTTGGTCACAGGTACTGGCCATTAGGATGTAGGCAGGATACCGCCGCTCGTTAGCACCAGCTTATGAAGTTTCACCCGGTGGGCGTGTCAGCTCAGTGCATGCTGGTGATTGGAGTCCATGTCAGTGCTCAATCGCAGGTAAGTGCGTCTGCCTTTGTCCAAAATAGTTAGCAGTCACCACAGTGGGGCTGTGTGACTCTCAGGAATACCACAGAACAGGAATTTCCCAGCTGAGCACACATCGTTCCATATTGTGAAGTATGAATGACTCCATTGGACCCGCACTTCCGCGGGAGGGCTCTCCGCGACCTGGGTGGGCCGCAATTCAATTTGCATCAACAAAAAAGTTCCCAACATGGAGAGCCACGTACAGGTGTGTGAATATCATTTATTCAGCCAGGCAGCCCTGCTAGAACAGTCTTTCAAGCACACAGAATGCCAGTAAATCCTTACGCGTTTCGAGCGTCTTTGCGCCCTTGGTCACAGGTATTGGCCATTAGGATGTAGGCAGGATACCGCCGCTCGTTAGCACCAGCTTATGAAGTTTCACCCGGTGGGCGTGTCAGCTCAGTGCATGCTGGTGATTGGAGTCCATGTCAGTGCTCAATCGCAGGTAAGTGCGTCTGCCTTTGTCCAAAATAGTTAGCAGTCACCACAGTGGGGCTGTGTGACTCTCAGGAATGCCGCAGAACAGGAATTTCCCAGCTGAGCACACATCGTTCCATATTGTGAAGTATGAATGACTCCATTGGACCCGCACTTCCGCGGGAGGGCTCTCCGCTACCTGGGTGGGCCGCAATTCAATTTGCATCAACAAAAAAGTTCCCAACATGGAGAGCCACGTACAGGTGTGTGAATATCATTTATTCAGCCAGGCAGCCCTGTTAGAACAGTCTTTCAAGCACACAGAATGCCAGTAAATCCTTACGCGTTTCGAGCGTCCTTGCGCCCTTGGTCACAGGTACTGGCCATTAGGATGTAGGCAGGATACCGCCGCTCGTTAGCACCAGCTTATGAAGTTTCACCCGGTGGGCGTGTCAGCTCAGTGCATGCTGGTGATTGGAGTCCATGTCAGTGCTCAATCGCAGGTAAGTGCGTCTGCCTTTGTCCAAAATAGTTAGCAGTCACCACAGTGGGGCTGTGTGACTCTCAGGAATGCCGCAGAACAGGAATTTCCCAGCTGAGCACACATCGTTCCATATTGTGAAGTATGAATGACTCCATTGGACCCGCACTTCCGCGGGAGGGCTCTCCGCGACCTGGGTGGGCCGCAATTCAATTTGCATCAACAAAAAAGTTCCCAACATGGAGAGCCACGTACAGGTGTGTGAATATCATTTATTCAGCCAGGCAGCCCTGCTAGAACAGTCTTTCAAGCACACAGAATGCCAGTAAATCCTTACGCGTTTCGAGCGTCCTTGCGCCCTTGGTCACAGGTACTGGCCATTAGGATGTAGGCAGGATACCGCCGCTCGTTAGCACCAGCTTATGAAGTTTCACCCGGTGGGCGTGTCAGCTCAGTGCATGCTGGTGATTGGAGTCCATGTCAGTGCTCAATCGCAGGTAAGTGCGTCTGCCTTTGTCCAAAATAGTTAGCAGTCACCACAGTGGGGCTGTGTGACTCTCAGGAATGCCGCAGAACAGGAATTTCCCAGCTGAGCACACATCGTTCCATTTTGTGAAGTATGAATGACTCCATTGGACCCGCACTTCCGCGGGAGGGCTCTCCGCGACCTGGGTGGGCCGCAATTCAATTTGCATCAACAAAAAAGTTCCCAACATGGAGAGCCACGTACAGGTGTGTGAATATCATTTATTCAGCCAGGCAGCCCTGCTAGAACAGTCTTTCAAGCACACAGAATGCCAGTAAATCCTTACGCGTTTCGAGCGTCCTTGCGCCCTTGGTCACAGGTACTGGCCATTAGGATGTAGGCAGGATACCGCCGCTCGTTAGCACCAGCTTATGAAGTTTCACCCGGTGGGCGTGTCAGCTCAGTGCATGCTGGTGATTGGAGTCCATGTCAGTGCTCAATCGCAGGTAAGTGCGTCTGCCTTTGTCCAAAATAGTTAGCAGTCACCACAGTGGGGCTGTGTGACTCTCAGGAATGCCGCAGAACAGGAATTTCCCAGCTGAGCACACATCGTTCCATATTGTGAAGTATGAATGACTCCATTGGACCCGCACTTCCGCGGGAGGGCTCTCCGCGACCTGGGTGGGCCGCAATTCAATTTGCATCAACAAAAAAGTTCCCAACATGGAGAGCCACGTACAGGTGTGTGAATATCATTTATTCAGCCAGGCAGCCCTGCTAGAACAGTCTTTCAAGCACACAGAATGCCAGTAAATCCTTACGCGTTTCGAGCGTCCTTGCGCCCTTGGTCACAGGTACTGGCCATTAGGATGTAGGCAGGATACCGCCGCTCGTTAGCACCAGCTTATGAAGTTTCAACCGGTGGGCGTGTCAGCTCAGTGCATGCTGGTGATTGGAGTCCATGTCAGTGCTCAATCGCAGGTAAGTGCGTCTGCCTTTGTCCAAAATAGTTAGCAGTCACCACAGTGGGGCTGTGTGACTCTCAGGAATGCCGCAGAACAGGAATTTCCCAGCTGAGCACACATCGTTCCATATTGTGAAGTATGAATGACTCCATTGGACCCGCACTTCCGCGGGAGGGCTCTCTGCGACCTGGGTGGGCCGCAATTCAATTTGCATCAACAAAAAAGTTCCCAACATGGAGAGCCACGTACAGGTGTGTGAATATCATTTATTCAGCCAGGCAGCCCTGCTAGAACAGTCTTTCAAGCACACAGAATGCCAGTAAATCCTTACGCGTTTCGAGCGTCCTTGCGCCCTTGGTCACAGGTACTGGCCATTAGGATGTAGGCAGGATACCGCCGCTCGTTAGCACCAGCTTATGAAGTTTCACCCGGTGGGCGTGTCAGCTCAGTGCATGCTGTTGATTGGAGTCCATGTCAGTGCTCAATCGCAGGTAAGTGCGTCTGCCTTTGTCCAAAATAGTTAGCAGTCACCACAGTGGGGCTGTGTGACTCTCAGGAATGCCGCAGAACAGGAATTTCCCAGCTGAGCACACATCGTTCCATATTGTGAAGTATGAATGACTCCATTGGACCCGCACTTCCGCGGGAGGGCTCTCCGCGACCTGGGTGGGCCGCAATTCAATTTGCATCAACAAAAAAGTTCCCAACATGGAGAGCCACGTACAGGTGTGTGAATATCATTTATTCAGCCAGGCAGCCCTGCTAGAACAGTCTTTCAAGCACACAGAATGCCAGTAAATCCTTACGCGTTTCGAGCGTCCTTGCGCCCTTGGTCACAGGTACTGGTTATTAGGATGTAGGCAGGATACCGCCGCTCGTTAGCACCAGCTTATGAAGTTTCACCCGGTGGGCGTGTCAGCTCAGTGCATGCTGGTGATTGGAGTCCATGTCAGTGCTCAATCGCAGGTAAGTGCGTCTGCCTTTGTCCAAAATAGTTAGCAGTCACCACAGTGGGGCTGTGTGACTCTCAGGAATGCCGCAGAACAGGAATTTCCCAGCTGAGCACACATCGTTCCATATTGTGAAGTATGAATGACTCCATTGGACCCGCACTTCCGCGGGAGGGCTCTCCGCGACCTGGGTGGGCCGCAATTCAATTTGCATCAACAAAAAAGTTCCCAACATGGAGAGCCACGTACAGGTGTGTGAATATCATTTATTCAGCCAGGCAGCCCTGCTAGAACAGTCTTTCAAGCACACAGAATGCCAGTAAATCCTTACGCGTTTCGAGCGTCCTTGCGCCCTTGGTCACAGGTACTGGCCATTAGGATGTAGGCAGGATACCGCCGCTCGTTAGCACCAGCTTATGAAGTTTCACCCGATGGGCGTGTCAGCTCAGTGCATGCTGGTGATTGGAGTCCATGTCAGTGCTCAATCGCAGGTAAGTGCATCTGCCTTTGTCCAAAATAGTTAGCAGTCACCACAGTGGGGCTGTGTGACTCTCAGGAATGCCGCAGAACAGGAATTTCCCAGCTGAGCACACATCGTTCCATATTGTGAAGTATGAATGACTCCATTGGACCCGCACTTCCGCGGGAGGGCTCTCCGCGACCTGGGTGGGCCGCAATTCAATTTGCATCAACAAAAAAGTTCCCAACATGGAGAGCCACGTACAGGTGTGTGAATATCATATATTCAGCCAGGCAGCCCTGCTAGAACAGTCTTTCAAGCACACAGAATGCCAGTAAATCCTTGCGCGTTTCGAGCGTCCTTGCGCCCTTGGTCACAGGTACTGACCATTAGGATGTAGGCAGGATACCGCCGCTCGTTAGCACCAGCTTATGAAGTTTCACCCGGTGGGCGTGTCAGCTCAGTGCATGCTGTTGATTGGAGTCCATGTCAGTGCTTCAATCGCAGGTAAGTGCGTCTGCCTTTGTCCAAAATAGTTAGCAGTCACCACAGTGGGGCTGTGTGACTCTCAGGAATGCCGCAGAACAGGAATTTCCCAGCTGAGCACACATCGTTCCATATTGTGAAGTATGAATGACTTCATTGGACCCGCACTTCCGCGGGAGGGCTCTCCGCGACCTGGGTGGGCCGCAATTCAATTTGCATCAACAAAAAAGTTCCCAACATGAAGAGCCACGTACAGGTGTGTGAATATCATTTATTCAGCCAGGCAGCCCTGCTAGAACAGTCTTTCAAGCACACAGAATGCCAGTAAATCCTTACGCGTTTCGAGCGTCCTTGCGCCCTTGGTCACAGGTACTGGCCATTAGGATGTAGGCAGGATACCGCCGCTCGTTAGCACCAGCTTATGAAGTTTCACCCGGTGGGCGTGTCATCTCAGTGCATGCTGGTGATTGGAGTCCATGTCAGTGCTTCAATCGCAGGTAAGTGCGTCTGCCTTTGTCCAAAATAGTTAGCAGTCACCACAGTGGGGCTGTGTGACTCTCAGGAATGCCGCAGAACAGGAATTTCCCAGCTGAGCACACATCGTTCCATATTGTGAAGTATGAATGACTCCATTGGACCCGCACTTCCGCGGGAGGCCTCTCCGCGACCTGGGTGGGCCGCAATTCAATTTGCATCAACAAAAAAGTTCCCAACATGGAGAGCCACGTACAGGTGTGTGAATATCATTTATTCAGCCAGGCAGCCCTGCTAGAACAGTCTTTCAAGCACACAGAATGCCAGTAAATCCTTACGCGTTTCGAGCGTCCTTGCGCCCTTGGTCACAGGTACTGGCCATTAGGATGTAGGCAGGATACCGCCGCTCGTTAGCACCAGCTTATGAAGTTTCACCCGGTGGGCGTGTCAGCTCAGTGCATGCTGGTGATTGGAGTCCATGTCAGTGCTCAATCGCAGGTAAGTGCGTCTGCCTTTGTCCAAAATAGTTAGCAGTCACCACAGTGGGGCTGTGTGACTCTCAGGAATGCCGCAGAACAGGAATTTCCCAGCTGAGCACACATCGTTCCATATTGTGAAGTATGAATGACTCCATTGGACCCGCACTTCCGCGGGAGGGCTCTCCGCGACCTGGGTGGGCCGCAATTCATTTTGCATCAACAAAAAAGTTCCCAACATGGAGAGCCACGTACAGGTGTGTGAATATCATTTATTCAGCCAGGCAGCCCTGCTAGAACAGTCTTTCAAGCACACAGAATGCCAGTAAATCCTTACGCGTTTCGAGCGTCCTTGCGCCCTTGGTCACAGGTACTGGCCATTAGGATGTAGGCAGGATACCGCCGCTCGTTAGCACCAGCTTATGAAGTTTCACCCAGTGGGCGTGTCAGCTCAGTGCATGCTGGTGATTGGAGTCCATGTCAGTGCTCAATCGCAGGTAAGTGCGTCTGCCTTTGTCCAAAATAGTTAGCAGTCACCACAGTGGGGCTGTGTGACTCTCAGGAATGCCGCAGAACAGGAATTTCCCAGCTGAGCACACATCGTTCCATATTGTGAAGTATGAATGACTCCATTGGACCCGCACTTCCGCGGGAGGGCTCTCCGCGACCTGGGTGGGCCGCAATTCAATTTGCATCAACAAAAAAGTTCCCAACATGGAGAGCCATGTACAGGTGTGTGAATATCATTTATTCAGCCAGGCAGCCCTGCTAGAACAGTCTTTCAAGCACACAGAATGCCAGTAAATCCTTACGCGTTTCGAGCGTCCTTGCGCCCTTGGTCACAGGTACTGGCCATTAGGATGTAGGCAGGATACCGCCGCTCGTTAGCACCAGCTTATGAAGTTTCACCCGGTGGGCGTGTCAGCTCAGTGCATGCTGGTGATTGGAGTCCATGTCAGTGCTCAATCGCAGGTAAGTGCGTCTGCCTTTGTCCAAAATAGTTAGCAGTCACCACAGTGGGGCTGTGTGACTCTCAGGAATGCCGCAGAACAGGAATTTCCCAGCTGAGCACACATCGTTCCATATTGTGAAGTATGAATGACTCCATTGGACCCGCACTTCCGCGGGAGGGCTCTCCGCGACCTGGGTGGGCCGCAATTCAATTTGCATCAACAAAAACGTTCCCAACATGGAGAGCCACGTACAGGTGTGTGAATATCATTTATTCAACCAGGCAGCCCTGCTAGAACAGTCTTTCAAGCACACAGAATGCCAGTAAATCCTTACGCGTTTCGAGCGTCCTTGCGCCCTTGGTCACAGGTACTGGCCATTAGGATGTAGGCAGGATACCGCCGCTCGTTAGCACCAGCTTATGAAGTTTCATCCGGTGGGCGTGTCAGCTCAGTGCATGCTGGTGATTGGAGTGCATGTCAGTGCTCAATCGCAGGTAAGTGCGTCTGCCTTTGTCCAAAATAGTTAGCAGTCACCACAGTGGGGCTGTGTGACTCTCAGGAATGCCGCAGAACAGGAATTTCCCAGCTGAGCACACATCGTTCCATATTGTGAAGTATGAATGACTCCATTGGACCCGCACTTCCGCGGGAGGGCTCTCCGCGACCTGGGTGGGCCGCAATTCAATTTGCATCAACAAAAAAGTTCCCAACATGGAGAGCCACGTACAGGTGTGTGAATATCATTTATTCAGCCAGGCAGCCCTGCTAGAACAGTCTTTCAAGCACACAGAATGCCAGTAAATCCTTACGCGTTTCGAGCGTCCTTGCGCCCTTGGTCACAGGTACTGGCCATTAGGATGTAGGCAGGATACCGCCGCTCGTTAGCACCAGCTTATGAAGTTTCACCCGGTGGGCGTGTCAGCTCAGTGCATGCTGGTGATTGGAGTCCATGTCAGTGCTGAATCGCAGGTAAGTGCGTCTGCCTTTGTCCAAAATAGTTAGCAGTCACCACAGTGGGGCTGTGTGACTCTCAGGAATGCCGCAGAACAGGAATTTCCCAGCTGAGCACACATCGTTCCATATTGTGAAGTATGAATGACTCCATTGGACCCGCACTTCCGCGGGAGGGCTCTCCGCGACCTGGGTGGGCCGCAATTCAATTTGCATCAACAAAAAAGTTCCCAACATGGAGAGCCACGTACAGGTGTGTGAATATCATTTATTCAGCCAGGCAGCCCTGCTAGAACAGTCTTTCAAGCACACAGAATGCCAGTAAATCCTTACGCGTTTCGAGCGTCCTTGTGCCCTTGGTCACAGGTACTGGCCATTAGGATGTAGGCAGGATACCGCCGCTCGTTAGCACCAGCTTATGAAGTTTCACCCGGTGGGCGTGTCAGCTCAGTGCATGCTGGTGATTGGAGTCCATGTCAGTGCTCAATCGCAGGTAAGTGCGTCTGCCTTTGTCCAAAATAGTTAGCAGTCACCACAGTGGGGCTGTGTGACTCTCAGGAATGCCGCAGAACAGGAATTTCCCAGCTGAGCACACATCGTTCCATATTGTGAAGTATGAATGACTCCATTGGACCCGCACTTCCGCGGGAGGGCTCTCCGCGACCTGGGTGGGCCGCAATTCAATTTGCATCAACAAAAAAGTTCCCAACATGGAGAGCCACGTACAGGTGTGTGAATATCATTTATTCAGCCAGGCAGCCCTGCTAGAACAGTCTTTCAAGCACACAGAATGCCAGTAAATCCTTACGCGTTTCGAGCGTCCTTGCGCCCTTGGTCACAGGTACTGGCCATTAGGATGTAGGCAGGATACCGCCGCTCGTTAGCACCAGCTTATGAAGTTTCACCCGGTGGGCGTGTCAGCTCAGTGCATGCTGGTGATTGGAGTCCATGTCAGTGCTCAATCGCAGGTAAGTGCGTCTGCCTTTGTCCAAAATAGTTAGCAGTCACCACAGTGGGGCTGTGTGACTCTCAGGAATGCCGCAGAACAGGAATTTCCCAGCTGAGCACACATCGTTCCATATTGTGAAGTATGAATGACTCCATTGGACCCGCACTTCCGCGGGAGGGCTCTCCGCGACCTGGGTGGGCCGCAATTTAATTTGCATCAACAAAAAAGTTCCCAACATGGAGAGCCATGTACAGGTGTGTGAATATCATTTATTCAGCCAGGCAGCCCTGCTAGAACAGTCTTTCAAGCACACAGAATGCCAGTAAATCCTTACGCGTTTCGAGCGTCCTTGCACCCTTGGTCACAGGTACTGGCCATTAGGATGTAGGCAGGATACCGCCGCTCGTTAGCACCAGCTTATGAAGTTTCACCCGGTGGGCGTGTCAGCTCAGTGCATGCTGGTGATTGGAGTCCATGTCAGTGCTGAATCGCAGGTAAGTGCGTCTGCCTTTGTCCAAAATAGTTAGCAGTCACCACAGTGGGGCTGTGTGACTCTCAGGAATGCCGCAGAACAGGAATTTCCCAGCTGAGCACACATCGTTCCATATTGTGAAGTATGAATGACTCCATTGGACCCGCACTTCCGCGGGAGGGCTCTCCGCGACCTGGGTGGGCCGCAATTCAATTTGCATCAACAAAAAAGTTCCCAACATGGAGAGCCACGTACAGGTGTGTGAATATCATTTATTCAGCCAGGCAGCCCTGCTAGAACAGTCTTTCAAGCACACAGAATGCCAGTAAATCCTTACGCGTTTCGAGCGTCCTTGCGCCCTTGGTCACAGGTACTGGCCATTAGGATGTAGGCAGGATACCGCCGCTCGTTAGCACCAGCTTATGAAGTTTCACCCGGTGGGCGTGTCAGCTCAGTGCATGCTGGTGATTGGAGTCCATGTCAGTGCTCAATCGCAGGTAAGTGCGTCTGCCTTTGTCCAAAATAGTTAGCAGTCACCACAGTGGGGCTGTGTGACTCTCAGGAATGCCGCAGAACAGGAATTTCCCAGCTGAGCACACATCGTTCCATATTGTGAAGTATGAATGACTCCATTGGACCCGCACTTCCGCGGGAGGGCTCTCAGCGACCTGGGTGGGCCGCAATTCAATTTGCATCAACAAAAAAGTTCCCAACATGGAGAGCCACGTACAGGTGTGTGAATATCATTTATTCAGCCAGGCAGCCCTGCTAGAACAGTCTTTCAAGCACACAGAATGCCAGTAAATCCTTACGCGTTTCGAGCGTCCTTGCGCCCTTGGTCACAGGTACTGGCCATTAGGATGTAGGCAGGATACCGCCGCTCGTTAGCACCAGCTTATGAAGTTTCACCCGGTGGGCGTGTCAGCTCAGTGCATGCTGGTGATTGGAGTCCATGTCAGTGCTCAATCGCAGGTAAGTGCGTCTGCCTTTGTCCAAAATAGTTAGCAGTCACCACAGTGGGGCTGTGTGACTCTCAGGAATGCCGCAGAACAGGAATTTCCCAGCTGAGCACACATCGTTCCATATTGTGAAGTATGAATGACTCCATTGGACCCGCACTTCCGCGGGAGGGCTCTCCGCGACCTGGGTGGGCCGCAATTCAATTTGCATCAACAAAAAAGTTCCCAACATGGAGAGCCATGTACAGGTGTGTGAATATCATTTATTCAGCCAGGCAGCCCTGCTAGAACAGTCTTTCAAGCACACAGAATGCCAGTAAATCCTTACGCGTTTCGAGCGTCCTTGCGCCCTTGGTCACAGGTACTGGCCATTAGGATGTAGGCAGGATACCGCCGCTCGTTAGCACCAGCTTATGAAGTTTCACCCGGTGGGCGTGTCAGCTCAGTGCATGCTGGTGATTGGAGTCCATGTCAGTGCTCAATCGCAGGTAAGTGCGTCTGCCTTTGTCCAAAATAGTTAGCAGTCACCACAGTGGGGCTGTGTGACTCTCAGGAATGCCGCAGAACAGGAATTTCCCAGCTGAGCACACATCGTTCCATATTGTGAAGTATGAATGACTCCATTGGACCCGCACTTCCGCGGGAGGGCTCTCCGCGACCTGGGTGGGCCGCAATTCAATTTGCATCAACAAAAACGTTCCCAACATGGAGAGCCACGTACAGGTGTGTGAATATCATTTATTCAACCAGGCAGCCCTGCTAGAACAGTCTTTCAAGCACACAGAATGCCAGTAAATCCTTACGCGTTTCGAGCGTCCTTGCGCCCTTGGTCACAGGTACTGGCCATTAGGATGTAGGCAGGATACCGCCGCTCGTTAGCACCAGCTTATGAAGTTTCATCCGGTGGGCGTGTCAGCTCAGTGCATGCTGGTGATTGGAGTCCATGTCAGTGCTCAATCGCAGGTAAGTGCGTCTGCCTTTGTCCAAAATAGTTAGCAGTCACCACAGTGGGGCTGTGTGACTCTCAGGAATGCCGCAGAACAGGAATTTCCCAGCTGAGCACACATCGTTCCATATTGTGAAGTATGAATGACTCCATTGGACCCGCACTTCCGCGGGAGGGCTCTCCGCGACCTGGGTGGGCCGCAATTCAATTTGCATCAACAAAAAAGTTCCCAACATGGAGAGCCACGTACAGGTGTGTGAATATCATTTATTCAGCCAGGCAGCCCTGCTAGAACAGTCTTTCAAGCACACAGAATGCCAGTAAATCCTTACGCGTTTCGAGCGTCCTTGCGCCCTTGGTCACAGGTACTGGCCATTAGGATGTAGGCAGGATACCGCCGCTCGTTAGCACCAGCTTATGAAGTTTCACCCGGTGGGCGTGTCAGCTCAGTGCATGCTGGTGATTGGAGTCCATGTCAGTGCTCAATCGCAGGTAAGTGCGTCTGCCTTTGTCCAAAATAGTTAGCAGTCACCACAGTGGGGCTGTGTGACTCTCAGGAATGCCGCAGAACAGGAATTTCCCAGCTGAGCACACATCGTTCCATATTGTGAAGTATGAATGACTCCATTGGACCCGCACTTCCGCGGGAGGGCTCTCCGCGACCTGGGTGGGCCGCAATTCAATTTGCATCAACAAAAAAGTTCCCGACATGGAGAGCCACGTACAGGTGTGTGAATATCATTTATTCAGCCAGGCAGCCCTGCTAGAACAGTCTTTCAAGCACACAGAATGCCAGTAAATCCTTACGCGTTTCGAGCGTCCTTGCGCCCTTGGTCACAGGTACTGGCCATTAGGATGTAGGCAGGATACCGCCGCTCGTTAGCACCAGCTTATGAAGTTTCACCCGGTGGGCGTGTCAGCTCAGTGCATGCTGGTGATTGGAGTCCATGTCAGTGCTCAATCGCAGGTAAGTGCGTCTGCCTTTGTCCAAAATAGTTAGCAGTCACCACAGTGGGGCTGTGTGACTCTCAGGAATGCCGCAGAACAGGAATTTCCCAGCTGAGCACACATCGTTCCATATTGTGAAGTATGAATGACTCCATTGGACCCGCACTTCCGCGGGAGGGCTCTCCACGACCTGGGTGGGCCGCAATTCAATTTGCATCAACAAAAAAGTTCCCAACATGGAGAGCCACGTACAGGTGTGTGAATATCATTTATTCAGCCAGGCAGCCCTGCTAGAACAGTCTTTCAAGCACACAGAATGCCAGTAAATCCTTACGCGTTTCGAGCGTCCTTGCGCCCTTGGTCACAGGTACTGGCCATTAGGATGTAGGCAGGATACCGCCGCTCGTTAGCACCAGCTTATGAAGTTTCACCCGGTGGGCGTGTCAGCTCAGTGCATGCTGGTGATTGGAGTCCATGTCAGTGCTCAATCGCAGGTAAGTGCGTCTGCCTTTGTCCAAAATAGTTAGCAGTCACCACAGTGGGGCTGTGTGACTCTCAGGAATGCCGCAGAACAGGAATTTCCCAGCTGAGCACACATCGTTCCATATTGTGAAGTATGAATGACTCCATTGGACCCGCACTTCCGCGGGAGGGCTCTCCGCGACCTGGGTGGGCCGCAATTCAATTTGCATCAACAAAAAAGTTCCCAACATGGAGAGCCACGTACAGGTGTGTGAATATCATTTATTCAGCCAGGCAGCCCTGCTAGAACAGTCTTTCAAGCACACAGAATGCCAGTAAATCCTTACGCGTTTCGAGCGTCCTTGCGCCCTTGGTCACAGGTACTGGCCATTAGGATGTAGGCAGGATACCGCCGCTCGTTAGCACCAGCTTATGAAGTTTCACCCGGTGGGCGTGTCAGCTCAGTGCATGCTGGTGATTGGAGTCCATGTCAGTGCTCAATCGCAGGTAAGTGCGTCTGCCTTTGTCCAAAATAGTTAGCAGTCACCACAGTGGGGCTGTGTGACTCTCAGGAATGCCGCAGAACAGGAATTTCCCAGCTGAGCACACATCGTTCCATATTGTGAAGTATGAATGACTCCATTGGACCCGCACTTCCGCGGGAGGGCTCTCCACGACCTGGGTGGGCCGCAATTCAATTTGCATCAACAAAAAAGTTCCCAACATGGAGAGCCACGTACAGGTGTGTGAATATCATTTATTCAGCCAGGCAGCCCTGCTAGAACAGTCTTTCAAGCACACAGAATGCCAGTAAATCCTTACGCGTTTCGAGCGTCCTTGCGCCCTTGGTCACAGGTACTGGCCATTAGGATGTAGGCAGGATACCGCCGCTCGTTAGCACCAGCTTATGAAGTTTCACCCGGTGGGCGTGTCAGCTCAGTGCATGCTGGTGATTGGAGTCCATGTCAGTGCTCAATCGCAGGTAAGTGCGTCTGCCTTTGTCCAAAATAGTTAGCAGTCACCACAGTGGGGCTGTGTGACTCTCAGGAATGCCGCAGAACAGGAATTTCCCAGCTGAGCACACATCGTTCCATATTGTGAAGTATGAATGACTCCATTGGACCCGCACTTCCGCGGGAGGGCTCTCCGCGACCTGGGTGGGCCGCAATTCAATTTGCATCAACAAAAAAGTTCCCAACATGGAGAGCCACGTACAGGTGTGTGAATATCATTTATTCAGCCAGGCAGCCCTGCTAGAACAGTCTTTCAAGCACACAGAATGCCAGTAAATCCTTACGCGTTTCGAGCGTCCTTGCGCCCTTGGTCACAGGTACTGGCCATTAGGATGTAGGCAGGATACCGCCGCTCGTTAGCACCAGCTTATGAAGTTTCACCCGGTGGGCGTGTCAGCTCAGTGCATGCTGGTGATTGGAGTCCATGTCAGTGCTCAATCGCAGGTAAGTGCGTCTGCCTTTGTCCAAAATAGTTAGCAGTCACCACAGTGGGGCTGTGTGACTCTCAGGAATGCCGCAGAACAGGAATTTCCCAGCTGAGCACACATCGTTCCATATTGTGAAGTATGAATGACTCCATTGGACCCGCACTTCCGCGGGAGGGCTCTCCACGACCTGGGTGGGCCGCAATTCAATTTGCATCAACAAAAAAGTTCCCAACATGGAGAGCCACGTACAGGTGTGTGAATATCATTTATTCAGCCAGGCAGCCCTGCTAGAACAGTCTTTCAAGCACACAGAATGCCAGTAAATCCTTACGCGTTTCGAGCGTCCTTGCGCCCTTGGTCACAGGTACTGGCCATTAGGATGTAGGCAGGATACCGCCGCTCGTTAGCACCAGCTTATGAAGTTTCACCCGGTGGGCGTGTCAGCTCAGTGCATGCTGGTGATTGGAGTCCATGTCAGTGCTCAATCGCAGGTAAGTGCGTCTGCCTTTGTCCAAAATAGTTAGCAGTCACCACAGTGGGGCTGTGTGACTCTCAGGAATGCCGCAAAACAGGAATTTCCCAGCTGAGCACACATCGTTCCATATTGTGAAGTATGAATGACTCCATTGGAACCGCACTTCCGCGGGAGGGCTCTCCGCGACCTGGGTGGGCCGCAATTCAATTTGCTTCAACAAAAAAGTTCCCAACATGGAGAGCCACGTACAGGTGTGTGAATATCATTTATTCAGCCAGGCAGCCCTGCTAGAACAGTCTTTCAAGCACACAGAATGCCAGTAAATCCTTACGCGTTTCGAGCGTCCTTGCGCCCTTGGTCACAGGTACTGGCCATTAGGATGTAGGCAGGATACCGCCGCTCGTTAGCACCAGCTTATGAAGTTTCACCCGGTGGGCGTGTCAGCTCAGTGCATGCTGGTGATTGGAGTCCATGTCAGTGCTCAATCGCAGGTAAGTGCGTCTGCCTTTGTCCAAAATAGTTAGCAGTCACCACAGTGGGGCTGTGTGACTCTCAGGAATGCCGCAGAACAGGAATTTCCCAGCTGAGCACACATCGTTCCATATTGTGAAGTATGAATGACTCCATTGGACCCGCACTTCCGCGGGAGGGCTCTCCGCGACCTGGGTGGGCCGCAATTCAATTTGCATCAACAAAAAAGTTCCCAACATGGAGAGCCACGTACAGGTGTGTGAATATCATTTATTCAGCCAGGCAGCCCTGCTAGAACAGTCTTTCAAGCACACAGAATGCCAGTAAATCCTTACGCGTTTCGAGCGTCCTTGCGCCCTTGGTCACAGGTACTGGCCATTAGGATGTAGGCAGGATACCGCCGCTCGTTAGCACCAGCTTATGAAGTTTCACCCGGTGGGCGTGTCAGCTCAGTGCATGCTGGTGATTGGAGTCCATGTCAGTGCTCAATCGCAGGTAAGTGCGTCTGCCTTTGTCCAAAATAGTTAGCAGTCACCACAGCGGGGCTGTGTGACTCTCAGGAATGCCGCAGAACAGGAATTTCCCAGCTGAGCACACATCGTTCCATATTGTGAAGTATGAATGACTCCATTGGACCCGCACTTCCGCGGGAGGGCTCTCCGCGACCTGGGGGGGCCGCAATTCAATTTGCATCAACAAAAAAGTTCCCAACATGGAGAGCCACGTACAGGTGTGTGAATATCATTTATTCAGCCAGGCAGCCCTGCTAGAACAGTCTTTCAAGCACACAGAATGCCAGTAAATCCTTACGCGTTTCGAGCGTCCTTGCGCCCTTGGTCACAGGTACTGGGCATTAGGATGTAGGCAGGATACCGCCGCTCGTTAGCACCAGCTTATGAACTTTCATCCGGTGGGCGTGTCAGCTCAGTGCATGCTGGTGATTGGAGTCCATGTCAGTGCTCAATCGCAGGTAAGTGCGTCTGCCTTTGTCCAAAATAGTTAGCAGTCACCACAGTGGGGCTGTGTGACTCTCAGGAATGCCGCAGAACAGGAATTTCCCAGCTGAGCACACATCGTTCCATATTGTGAAGTATGAATGACTCCATTGGACCCGCACTTCCGCGGGAGGGCTCTCCGCGACCTGGGTGGGCCGCAATTCAATTTGCATCAACAAAAAAGTTCCCAACAGGGAGAGCCACGTACAGGTGTGTGAATATCATTTATTCAGCCAGGCAGCCCTGCTAGAACAGTCTTTCAAGCACACAGAATGCCAGTAAATCCTTACGCGTTTCGAGCGTCCTTGCGCCCTTGGTCACAGGTACTGGCCATTAGGATGTAGGCAGGATACCGCCGCTCGTTAGCACCAGCTTATGAAGTTTCACCCGGTGGGCGTGTCAGCTCAGTGCATGCTGGTGATTGGAGTCCATGTCAGTGCTCAATCGCAGGTAAGTGCGTCTGCCTTTGTCCAAAATAGTTAGCAGTCACCACAGTGGGGCTGTGTGACTCTCAGGAATGCCGCAGAACAGGAATTTCCCAGCTGAGCACACATCGTTCCATATTGTGAAGTATGAATGACTCCATTGGACCCGCACTTCCGCGGGAGGGCTCTCCGCGACCTGGGTGGGCCGCAATTCAATTTGCATCAACAAAAAAGTTCCCAACATGGAGAGCCACGTACAGGTGTGTGAATATCATTTATTCAGCCAGGCAGCCCTGCTAGAACAGTCTTTCAAGCACACAGAATGCCAGTAAATCCTTACGCGTTTCGAGCGTCCTTGCGCCCTTGGTCACAGGTACTGGCCATTAGGATGTAGGCAGGATACCGCCGCTCGTTAGCACCAGCTTATGAAGTTTCACCCGGTGGGCGTGTCAGCTCAGTGCATGCTGGTGATTGGAGTCCATGTCAGTGCTCAATCGCAGGTAAGTGCGTCTGCCTTTGTCCAAAATAGTTAGCAGTCACCACAGTGGGGCTGTGTGACTCTCAGGAATGCCGCAGAACAGGAATTTCCCAGCTGAGCACACATCGTTCCATATTGTGAAGTATGAATGACTCCATTGGACCCGCACTTCCGCGGGAGGGCTCTCCGCGACCTGGGTGGGCCGCAATTCAATTTGCATCAACAAAAAAGTTCCCAACATGGAGAGCCACGTACAGGTGTGTGAATATCATTTATTCAGCCAGGCAGCCCTGCTAGAACAGTCTTTCAAGCACACAGAATGCCAGTAAATCCTTACGCGTTTCGAGCGTCCTTGCGCCCTTGGTCACAGGTACTGGCCATTAGGATGTATGCAGGATACCGCCGCTCGTTAGCACCAGCTTATGAAGTTTCACCCGGTGGGCGTGTCAGCTCAGTGCATGCTGGTGATTGGAGTCCATGTCAGTGCTCAATCGCAGGTAAGTGCGTCTGCTTTTGTCCAAAATAGTTAGCAGTCACCACAGTGAGGCTGTGTGACTCTCAGGAATGCCGCAGAACAGGAATTTCCCAGCTGAGCACACATCGTTCCATATTGTGAAGTATGAATGACTCCATTGGACCCGCACTTCCGCGGGAGGGCTCTCCGCGACCTGGGTGGGCCGCAATTCAATTTGCATCAACAAAAAAGTTCCCAACATGGAGAGCCACGTACAGGTGTGTGAATATCATTTATTCAGCCAGGCAGCCCTGCTAGAACAGTCTTTCAAGCACACAGAATGCCAGTAAATCCTTACGCGTTTCGAGCGTCCTTGCGCCCTTGGTCACAGGTACTGGCCATTAGGATGTAGGCAGGATACCGCCGCTCGTTAGCACCAGCTTATGAAGTTTCACCCGGTGGGCGTGTCAGCTCAGTGCATGCTGGTGATTGGAGTCCATGTCAGTGCTCAATCGCAGGTAAGTGCGTCTGCCTTTGTCCAAAATAGTTAGCAGTCACCACAGTGGGGCTGTGTGACTCTCAGGAATGCCGCAGAACAGGAATTTCCCAGCTGAGCACACATCGTTCCATATTGTGAAGTATGAATGACTCCATTGGACCCGCACTTCCGCGGGAGGGCTCTCCGCGACCTGGGGGGGCCGCAATTCAATTTGCATCAACAAAAAAGTTCCCAACATGGAGAGCCACGTACAGGTGTGTGAATATCATTTATTCAGCCAGGCAGCCCTGCTAGAACAGTCTTTCAAGCACACAGAATGCCAGTAAATCCTTACGCGTTTCGAGCGTCCTTGCGCCCTTGGTCACAGGTACTGGCCATTAGGATGTAGGCAGGATACCGCCGCTCGTTAGCACCAGCTTATGAAGTTTCATCCGGTGGGCGTGTCAGCTCAGTGCATGCTGGTGATTGGAGTCCATGTCAGTGCTCAATCGCAGGTAAGTGCGTCTGCCTTTGTCCAAAATAGTTAGCAGTCACCACAGTGGGGCTGTGTGACTCTCAGGAATGCCGCAGAACAGGAATTTCCCAGCTGAGCACACATCGTTCCATATTGTGAAGTATGAATGACGCCATTGGACCCGCACTTCCGCGGGAGGGCTCTCCGCGACCTGGGTGGGCCGCAATTCAATTTGCATCAACAAAAAAGTTCCCAACATGGAGAGCCACGTACAGGTGTGTGAATACGTTAGGAACCGCGTTAGGAACCGCGCACCCTACGCAAGAGAAATCGTGCACCCAAAGCGATAGGATGCGCAACTCCTCATTTTACCGTAAAAAAAAATAGCTTCTATCACTAATACATGATGTTACCAAATGATTCTCTCACACTGATCCCAAATACACACTAACTCACAGTGGGATTCTAGACAAGCACCACTATCCCTATGAGTTTACCAAAACTCATTCACTACAGTGCAAATGGTAAGGGAACTGCACACAATCTACATATTTCAGAACTGCAATTTACTGTCAATGCCTGACTCATATAATGAAAGCATAAGCAATAACTGTCTTCTAATGCTACTAAAACTTGACAACATGACATGTTTTACAACACTTATCTGTCAGCAAATTCACGATGTTACCAAACACTTCTCTCACAGTGGTTGCCAAATGCACACAGACTCACAGTGTAATTCTAGACAAACAACACTATCCCTAGGAGTTTACCAAGACTCATTCACTACAGTGGAAGTGGTAAAGGAACTGCACACAATCTACATATTTCAAGACTACACTTTAATGTCAATGCCTGACTAATTTAATCAACGCATAAGCAAAGACTGGCTTCTAATGCTACTAAAACTTGACAACATGACAGGTTTTAAAACAGTTATCTGTCAGTAAATACACGATGTTACCAAATGCTTCTCTCACAATCTTTACCCAAATGCACACAGACTCACAGTGTGATTTTAGACAATCAACACTATCCTAGGACTTCACCAAAACTCATTAACTACTGTGGAAGGGGTAAGGGGACTGCACACAATCTACATATTTAAGTACAGCACATCATTGTCAAAGCATGACTCATTTAATCAACATATAAGCAAAGACTGGATTGTAATGCTACTAAAACATCACAACATGACAGGTTTTAAAATAGTTATCTATCAGCAAAGACATGATGTTACCAAATCCTTCTCTCACAGTGATCCCAAATGCACACAGACTCACAGTGTGATTCTAGACAAGCACCACTATCCCTATGCGTTTACCAAAACTCATTCACTACAGTGCAAGTGGTAAGGGAACTGCACACAATCTACATATTTCACAACTGCAATTTACTGTCAATGCCTGACTCATTTAATGAAAGCATAAGCCATAACTGTCTTCTAATGCTACTAAAACTTGACAACCTGGTTTTAAAACAGTTATCTGTCAGCAAATACACAATGTTACCAAATGCTTCTCTCACAGTGGTTCCCAAATGCACACAGACTCACTGCGTGATTCTAGACAAACAACACTATCCCTTGCACTATATCAAAACACATTTCTTCATCTAGAAGTAGTACTACATTTTAGTATAGAAACATAACATAACTCATTTCACAAATTCATAAACAATGACTGGTTTCTAATTCTACCAAAATATAAAAACTGCACAGTTATCTGTCTACAAACACATGAAAAACACAAATGCCAATCACAGAATGGTTTCTACATGCACACACATTGTAGAGAAAAAAAGTACTCCCTACACTTTAGCAGGAAAAATACATTAGTCTGATTAAAATCAAAATAGTCTACATACATCCCCTCACAATTAAATAACTCATCTTTGAAGTTCTTTTGTAGATTAAGGAGTGTATCAATCACTCACCATATTTTCTTTTACAGAATCTCTGCACTGTGCACCTCTCAGCAAAAGCAAAGAATGAAAAAGTTTCCCTTTCATTTTCCACACATATACATGTAAACTTCAAATCACAATCCTTCGCACATAAACTCAAAAGCAAACACACATTTCTATTGCTTAAACATTTCAACCCTTTCCAACTGAAATACATTTCAACCCTTCCCCAATCTGCCTTCTGCCTGTTACCATAGAAACAGGTCATGGAACACTGCACTGAGCTCAGAGGTCACAAGTTCAGCACACAATGTTCCTACACAAGACAGGAAGTGTGCTTGACTTTTCAACATATCAGCTTATCATATATAATGTTCCTTACAATCTGTTTTTGCTAACCAATAACAATCATACCTTTAAAAAACAAAAATATACACCCTACCTTTCAGTGTAGAAAGTTGTTATACAACCAATGATTTCTTGTCGTTTTTAAAAAAACATTGCCGTGGATCCGTGCACCCACCGCGTGAGAATCCGTGCATCCAACGCGATAGGATGCGCGCACCGTGCGTGCATTTCGCCGCTTTTTTTTTTTTTTAAAGGGGGCCACAGGGGGTCCTTTTGGGACCCCCTAAGCAGATCTAGAGGGTCAGAGTATTTCCACTCTGCCCCCTTTATATCTTTTACACACTTATTCCCCTTCCATCTTCAGGCTCGCTTCTACCGAGGCAGAAAATGGCCGCCAACAGTTCCTGTTTTCGAATGTAGAGAGACGCTCGACAGCCAATTAGCATTCAGCATGCGATCGGGAGGGTGTGCGCCCCGTTCGGGTAGGGTGCGCTTACGGTGCGGGTACGGTCCGCGGATCCTCCGCGGCCATAGATATCACTAACTTTTTTACCCTAATTTTCTCAGGAACTACTGAACAGATTCACACCAAATATGCAAAAGGCACGAGTCCGAACTGAGGACTACCTCTTTGCCAAATTTGGTGTCATTCCGTTCAGCGGTTCGGGCTGTAGCTGCGACAACAGATCCTATGGCAAATTGCATGGGGGAAACGTGTTTTGGGACCCCCCTTTTTTCACGGCCTCTGCTTCATGGATCACCGCAAAACGTTCAGGGTAAGAGCGGTGAGGAGCTGGCCAAAAGTTTGGAGAATTTCGCAAAGATTCGTCAATCGGCGCCAAAGATATTCCCAATAGAATGTTGCGGATTTCCTATGGAAAATAGGTCCTAACTATAACTATCTACTGGCGACCGGCAGTAGGTAATATATATATATATATATTCACGCTCCGTGGGGTGTCCAGAAAGTGAGCAGCACTCGAGGCACAGACTGCTTTCCCCCAATAAAAGCTTTTAATGGTGAGAGAGTACAATCCAGTAGTTTACAAGCAGCTGACCGCCGCCTGACGCGTTTCGAGAATAACTCTTTATCAAAGGCAGCTGCGGTCAAAGGCGGGCATTGCGGGCTGCAGAGTCCTTTTCTGCTCTATCGTGGGTCCTGATTGGACCGCTCTGAATGAGACTCACGTTGCATGCTGGAGTCTGCAGTCCATGATATGTCCAAAGATGGATGTCCCCCATATATTCACTGCGACATTTCAAGCTCAGGATGAGCCCCGGAGTGCACTGCTGCATCAATCCAAAGTCTGCGCTCCACAACGAGTCCCGTGTATCAGGGCTCCGTGGCCCCCTACTTCTGGGGTGGTGCTCGCTCGACGGCAGGACGGCTGTCTGTAAATTCACGCTCCGTGGGGTGTCCAGAAAGTGAGCAGCACTCGAGGCACAGACTGCTTTCCCCCAATAAAAGCTTTTAATGGTGAGAGAGTACAATCCAGTAGTTTACAAGCAGCTGACCGCCGCCTGACGCGTTTCGAGAATAACTCTTTATCAAAGGCAGCTGCGGTCAAAGGCGGGCATTGCGGGCTGCAGAGTCCTTTTCTGCTCTATCGTGGGTTCTGATTGGACCGCTCTGAATGAGACTCACGTTGCATGCTGGAGTCTGCAGTCCATGATATGTCCAAAGATGGATGTCCCCCATATATTCACTGCGACATTTCAAGCTCAGGATGAGCCCCGGAGTGCACTGCTGCATCAATCCAAAGTCTGCGCTCCACAACGAGTCCCGTGTATCAGGGCTCCGTGGCCCCCTACTTCTGGGGTGGTGCTCGCTCGACGGCAGGACGGCCGTCTGTAAATTCACGCTCCGTGGGGTGCCCAGAAAGTGAGCAGCACTCGAGGCACAGACTGCTTTCCCCCAATAAAAGCTTTTAATGGTGAGAGAGTACAATCCAGTAGTTTACAAGCAGCTGACCGCCGCCTGACGCGTTTCGAGAATAACTCTTTATCAAAGGCAGCTGCGGTCAAAGGCGGGCATTGCGGGCTGCAGAGTCCTTTTCTGCTCTATCGTGGGTCCTGATTGGACCGCTCTGAATGAGACTCACGTTGCATGCTGGAGTCTGCAGTCCATGATATGTCCAAAGATGGATGTCCCCCATATATTCACTGCGACATTTCAAGCTCAGGATGAGCCCCGGAGTGCACTGCTGCATCAATCCAAAGTCTGCGCTCCACAACGAGTCCCGTGTATCAGGGCTCCGTGGCCCCCTACTTCTGGGGTGGTGCTCGCTCGACGGCAGGACGGCCGTCTGTAAATTCACGCTCCGTGGGGTGTCCAGAAAGTGAGCAGCACTCGAGGCACAGACTGCTTTCCCCCAATAAAAGCTTTTAATGGTGAGAGAGTACAATCCAGTAGTTTACAAGCAGCTGACCGCCGCCTGACGCGTTTCGAGAATAACTCTTTATCAAAGGCAGCTGCGGTCAAAGGCGGGCATTGCGGGCTGCAGAGTCCTTTTCTGCTCTATCGTGGGTCCTGATTGGACCGCTCTGAATGAGACTCACGTTGCATGCTGGAGTCTGCAGTCCATGATATGTCCATAGATGGATGTCCCCCATATATTCACTGCGACATTTCAAGCTCAGGATGAGCCCCGGAGTGCACTGCTGCATCAATCCAAAGTCTGCGCTCCACAACGAGTCCCGTGTATCAGGGCTCCGTGGCCCCCTACTTCTGGGGTGGTGCTCGCTCGACGGCAGGACGGCCGTCTGTAAATTCACGCTCCGTGGGGTGTCCAGAAAGTGAGCAGCACTCGAGGCACAGACTGCTTTCCCCCAATAAAAGCTTTTAATGGTGAGAGAGTACAATCCAGTAGTTTACAAGCAGCTGACCGCCGCCTGACGCGTTTCGAGAATAACTCTTTATCAAAGGCAGCTGCGGTCAAAGGCGGGCATTGCGGGCTGCAGAGTCCTTTTCTGCTCTATCGTGGGTCCTGATTGGACCGCTCTGAATGAGACTCATTAAAAGCTTTTATTGGGGGAAAGCAGTCTGTGCCTCGAGTGCTGCTCACTTTCTGGACACCCCACGGAGCGTGAATTTACAGACGGCCGTCCTGCCGTCGAGCGAGCACCACCCCAGAAGTAGGGGGCCACGGAGCCCTGATACACGGGACTCGTTGTGGAGCGCAGACTTTGGATTGATGCAGCAGTGCACTCCGGGGCTCATCCTGAGCTTGAAATGTCGCAGTGAATATATGGGGGACATCCATCTTTGGACATATCATGGACTGCAGACTCCAGCATGCAACGTGAGTCTCATTCAGAGCGGTCCAATCAGGACCCACGATAGAGCAGAAAAGGACTCTGCAGCCCGCAATGCCCGCCTTTGACCGCAGCTGCCTTTGATAAAGAGTTATTCTCGAAACACGTCAGGCGGCGGTCAGCTGCTTGTAAACTACTGGATTGTACTCTCTCACCATTAAAAGCTTTTATTGGGGGAAAGCAGTCTGTGCCTCGAGTGCTGCTCACTTTCTGGACACCCCACGGAGCGTGAATATATATATATATATATATATATATATTTTTTCACTGAAAAAACCATAGGTTTCAGGCACGTTACAGTTAGGAATTAGCATTTAAAAAAACCTTTGAAATTCACTGAAAAAACCATAGGTTTCAGGGGTGTTATAGTTAGCTTGACATTTCCCTCGTTCAAAACCATTGAAATTCCCCAGTTATAGTTAGTTCAGCAATGCACTGCTGATAATGTCACATATTACATCACTCATGACATGGTCAGTGACATCACTGATGACATCACTGATGACATCTCAAATGACATCACTGATGACATAATCCAGTCTCTGTGTGTTTCTATAAAGTTTAAATATGTTTATTATATATACGGAAAGGCATATTGAAGAATGAGTCGGTGTATAAGTGTGTGAATGGATGATTTTGTAGGTGTGTGACTGACTCTAGAAGTTATTTATAGCACAATTTTGCACTTATTTGTTATTCTACACCATTTAAAGATGACACCAGGTAGATTTTAGTTTCAATGTGCTACTAGTGTTTCGCTATGTGCAATAATCCACTATGGAAACCAATTATACAACAATGTAGCAGGTTTTTATTCATGTGTCAATAAGGTTATATATAGATGGTTTCTCCTAAACCACTATTATATGTATTAGGATTTTTTATAAAAAAATATGAGTGTTTATTTAAACCCTGTTTTTTAATCCTGTTTTTTAACCATATGTGAATTTTTTATGAATATATTTATATATTTATTTATTTATTCATATCCCATTTGACCATGAATTTCGTTTGGTATTCAGACCATAACACTTGCACTTTTTTGCACATAACAGTATTTTGCACATGTAGTACTATGTCTATACTACAAAAACTGTATTTTCAAAATTACAAACTTGAATTTGTACAGTTATTAAGGGAATCACGATGCATTAGGCAAAGATGTTCTCTATGTCTATGACTGTGACGCGGCAGAGTACGCCGTCCCCTTCCCGTGTATTGTCTCTTTAAAAGGTGTAATGTCAATCATGTGGTGTATCATGTGATCAAGGCTCTTGTGGAGCTGAAACGCGTAATGGCGGCGGTGCTGGGCACGAAATAAATCTTCATAATCATAGAATTTGGGTTCGCCTCGTCTTTCCAGAAAGCATACGGATTGTGGGCGAGTTGCGGTGATATATATATATATATATATATATATATATATATATATATATATATATATATATATATATATATTTTTTTTTTTTTTATTTTATTTTTTTTTTCACTCAAAAAACCATAGGTTTCAGGCCCGTTACAGTTAGGAATTAGCATTTAAAAAACCTTTGAAATTCACTGAAAAAACCATAGGTTTCAGGCACGTTACAGTTAGGAATTAGCATTTAAAAAACCTTTGAAATTCACTGAAAAAACCATAGGTTTCAGGGGTGTTATAGTTAGCTTGACATTTCCCTCGTTCAAAACCATTGAAATTTCCCAGTTATAGTTAGTTCAGCAATGCACTGCTGATAATGTCACATATTACATCACTCATGACATGGTCAGTGACATCACTGATGACATCACTGATGACATCTCAAATGACATCACTGATGACATAATCCAGTCTCTGTGTGTTTCTATAAAGTTTAAATATGTTTATTATATATACGGAAAGGCATATTGAAGAATCAGTCGGTGTATACGTGTGTGAATGGATGATTTTGTAGGTGCGTGACTGACTCTAGAAGTGAGTGATTACACGTATCTTACTGAATGCATGGGTTAGTGACTAAACTGTGTGAATGTCTGTATCCGTCTGTCTGCTGGTGTGTACGTGGCTATATGGGTTTGCAAATTGCTACATGATTGTCTATATGGGTTATAGATTGGTTGTCTGAGTATCTGTATGGGTGCCTGAGTAGTTCGTGTGGGTGGGGTGTGTGTGACTCTGTGCATAGATATGTGAGTGGGTGATTCACTGGGTGCATGGTTTCAAGACTAGATCTGTGCTGGACTGTATGGGTGGGTGGGTGTGTGTATGGTTGTTAGTGAGTGAATCTATATTTCATTAGTACATGTGTGATTTAGTACATATGTGAACAGCAGTATATATGTGTGTTGGAGGACAGAAATGGCTATAAGTGAGTGTGTGTGATTGTGAGAGTGGCTGTATGGATGAGTGTGTGCTTGTATCATTGATTGTATAAGAGCGTAAGAATGTGCTAGTATTTCTATGAGTAATTGAGCTAGTATGTGTATAACTGTATAGGTGAGTAAATGGCAGTGTGATTAATTATTTGCATGACTGAGTAGGTGTGTGAGTACCTCTATGGATGAGTGGCGTGTGTGAATGTCTATATAGGTGTATGAGTGCATATGATAGTCCTTTTCTGAGTGACCATGAGTATGAGTGACTGTACGGGTGAGTGAGTTGATGGGTGTGTAGACTTAAGAATCAGTGAGTGGGTATGTACTTATTGGTGTTGGAGTGTCTATGGTTTTGAGAATGGCAATATGTAATTTAGAGTGGGTGTATCAAAGGTTATATTAGGTTGTGAGACGATGCATCGAATTATCACATGGATGACGTCATCAGTGATGTCATCAGTGATATCATTTGAGATGTCATCAGTGATGTCATCAGTGATGTCACTGACCATGTCATGAGTGATGTAATATGTGGCATCATCAGCAGAGCATTGCGGGGGCGCGAGTTATAGTTAGCTGAACGGGGAAATGTTCCAGCTAACTATAACGCCCCAGAAACCTATGGTTTTTTCAGTGAATTTCTAAGGTTTCTAAGGTTTTTTAAATGCTAATTCCTAACTATAACGCCCCTGAAACCCATGGGTGTTTTCAGTGAATTTCTAAGGCTTTTTAAATGCTAATTCCTAACTATAACATGAATGAAACCTATGTTTTTTTCAGTTAATTTCAAAGGTTTTCTAAATGATAATTCCTAACTATAACATATCTGAAACCTATGGTTTTTTAAGTGAATTTCTCAGGCTTTTTAAATGCTAATTCCTATCTATAACTTATCTCTAACCTATGATTTTTAAAGAATTTCATAGGATTTCTAAATCTTTATTTTTCAGTGTATCAATTCCTTTATTTATGTTTTTTATACTGTTTTCACCATTTTTTAAAGTATTTTTTACATATTTTTTTTAAATTAATAAATATGATGTTTTAAAAAAATATTTGTAAAAATGTTTTAACTCTATTTTTTATTAATTTTTTAATAGTTTTTAAACTATATTTTTAATACTTTGTTATTGCTTAGAAGTACCAAAAACTGTCAATGAACACAACGGCTCTTTTTAGAGCCACTCAAGAACAAAACACATAAGCGTGATGTTTATCTCCAAACAATGTAATTTTTTTTTGCTTGGAGTCGCGCACCCAACGCGTTAGGAACCGCGCACCCTACGCAAGAGAAATCGTGCACCCAAAGCGATAGGATGTGCAACTCCTAATTTTACCGTAAAAAAAAATAGCTTCTATCACTAATACATGATGTTACCAAATGATTCTCTCACACTGATCCCAAATACACACTAACTCACAGTGGGATTCTAGACAAGCACCACTATCCCTATGAGTTTACCAAAACTCATTCACTACAGTGCAAGTGGTAAGGGAACTGCACACAATCTACATATTTCAGAACTGCAATTTACTGTCAATGCCTGACTCATATAATGAAAGCATAAGCCATAACTGTCTTCTAATGCTACTAAAACTTGACAACATGACATGTTTTACAACACTTATCTGTCAGCAAATTCACGATGTTACCAAACACTTCTCTCACAGTGGTTGCCAAATGCACACAGACTCACAGTGTAATTCTAGACAAACAACACTATCCCTAGGAGTTTACCAAGACTCATTCACTACAGTGGAAGTGGTAAAGGAACTGCACACAATCTACATATTTCAAGACTACACTTTAATGTCAATGCCTGACTAATTTAATCAACGCATAAGCAAAGACTGGCTTCTAATGCTACTAAAACTTGACAACATGACAGGTTTTAAAACAGTTATCTGTCAGTAAATACACGATGTTACCAAATGCTTCTCTCACAATCTTTACCCAAATGCACACAGACTCACAGTGTGATTTTAGACAATCAACACTATCCTAGGACTTCACCAAAACTCATTAACTACTGTGGAAGGGGTAAGGGGACTGCACACAATCTACATATTTAAGTACAGCACATCATTGTCAAAGCATGACTCATTTAATCAACATATAAGCAAAGACTGGATTGTAATGCTACTAAAACATCACAACATGACAGGTTTTAAAATAGTTATCTATCAGCAAAGACATGATGTTACCAAATCCTTCTCTCACAGTGATCCCAAATGCACACAGACTCACAGTGTGATTCTAGACAAGCACCACTATCCCTATGAGTTTACCAAAACTCATTCACTACAGTGCAAGTGGTAAGGGAACTGCACACAATCTACATATTTCACGACTGCAATTTACTGTCAATGCCTGACTCATTTAATGAAAGCATAAGCCATAACTGTCTTCTAATGCTACTAAAACTTGACAACCTGGTTTTAAAACAGTTATCTGTCAGCAAATACACGATGTTACCAAATGCTTCTCTCACAGTGGTTCCCAAATGCACACAGACTCACTGTGTGATTCTAGACAAACAACACCATCCCTTGCACTATATCAAAACACATTTCTTCATCTAGAAGTAGTACTACATTTTAGTATAGAAACATAACATAACTCATTTCACAAATTCATAAACAATGACTGGTTTCTAATTCTACCAAAATATAAAAACTGCACAGTTATCTGTCTACAAACACATGAAAAACACAAATGCCAATCACAGAATGGTTTCTACATGCACACACATTGTAGAGAAAAAAAGTACTCCCTACACTTTAGCAGGAAAAATACATTAGTCTGATTAAAATCAAAATAGTCTACATACATCCCCTCACAATTAAATAACTCATCTTTGAAGTTCTTTTGTAGATTAAGGAGTATATCAATCACTCACCATATTTTCTTTTACAGAATCTCTGCACTGTGCACCTCTCAGCAAAAGCAAAGAATGAAAAAGTTTCCCTTTCATTTTCCACACATATACATGTAAACATCAAATCACAATCCTTCGCACATAAACTCAAAAGCAAACACACATTTCTATTGCTTAAACATTTCAACCCTTTCCAACTGAAATACATTTCAACCCTTCCCCAATCTGCCTTCTGCCTGTTACCATAGAAACAGGTCATGGAACACTGCACTGAGCTCAGAGGTCGCAAGTTCAGCACACAATGTTCCTACACAAGACAGGAAGTGTGCTTGACTTTTCAACATATCAGCTTATCATATATAATGTTCCTTACAATCTGTTTTTGCTAACCAATAACAATCATACCTTTAAAAAACAAAAATATACACCCTACCTTTCAGTGTAGAAAGTTGTTATACAACCAATGATTTCTTGTCGTTTTTAAAAAAACATTGCCGTGGATCCGTGCACCCACCGCGTGAGAATCCGTGCATCCAACGCGATAGGATGCGCGCACCGTGCGTGCATTTCGCCGCTTTTTTTTTTAAAGGGGGCCACAGGGGGTCCTTTTGGGACCCCCTAAGCAGATCTAGAGGGTCAGAGTATTTCCACTCTGCCCCCTTTATATCTTTTACACACTTATTCCCCTTCCATCTTCAGGCTCGCTTCTACCGAGGCAGAAAATGGCCGCCAACAGTTCCTGTTTTTGAATGTAGAGAGACGCTCGACAGCCAATTAGCATTCAGCATGCGATCGGGAGGGTGTGCGCCCCGTTCGGGTAGGGTGCGCTTACGGTGCGGGTACGGTCCGCGGATCCTCCGCGGCCATAGATATCACTAACTTTTTTACCCTAATTTTCTCAGGAACTACTGAACAGATTCACACCAAATATGCAAAAGGCACGAGTCCGAACTGAGGACTACCTCTTTGCCAAATTTGGTGTCATTCCGTTCAGCGGTTCGGGCTGTAGCTGCGACAACAGATCCTATGGCAAATTGCATGGAGGAAACGCGTTTTGGGACCCCCCTTTTTTCTCGGCCTCTGCTTCATGGATCACCGCAAAACGTTCAGGGTAAGAGCGGTGAGGAGCTGGCCAAAAGTTTGGAGAATTTCGCAAAGATTCGTCAATCGGCGCCAAAGATATTCCCAATAGAATGTTGCGGATTTCCTATGGAAAATAGGTCCTAACTATAACTATCTACTGGCGACCGGCAGTAGGTAATATATATATAATATATATATATATATATATATTTTTTTTTTTTTTCACAGAAAAACCATAGGTTTCAGGCACGTTACAGTTAGGAATTAGCATTTAAAAAACCTTTGAAATTCACTGAAAAAACCATAGGTTTCAGGGGTGTTATAGTTAGCTTGACATTTCCCTCGTTCAAAACCATTGAAATTCCCCAGTTATAGTTAGTTCAGCAATGCACTGCTGATAATGTCACATATTACATCACTCATGACATGGTCAGTGACATCACTGATGACATCACTGATGACATCTCAAATGACATCACTGATGACATAATCCAGTCTCTGTGTGTTTCTATAAAGTTTAAATATGTTTATTATATATACGGAAAGGCATATTGAAGAATGAGTCGGTGTATAAGTGTGTGAATGGATGATTTTGTAGGTGTGTGACTGACTCTAGAAGTTATTTATAGCACAATTTTGCACGTATAGGTTATTCTACACCATTTAAAGATGACACCAGGTAGATTTTAGTTTCAATGTGCTACTAGTGTTTCGCTATGTGCAATAATCCACTATGGAAACCAATTATACAACAATGTAGCAGGTTTTTATTCATGTGTCAATAAGGTTATATATAGATGGTTTCTCCTAAACCACTATTATATGTATTAGGATTTTTTATAAAAAAATATGAGTGTTTATTTAAACCCTGTTTTTTAATCCTGTTTTTTAAACATATGTGAATTTTTTATGAATATATTTATATATTTATTTATTTATTCATATCCCATTTGACCATGAATTTCGTTTGGTATTCAGACCATAACACTTGCACTTTTTTGCACATAACAGTATTTTGCACATGTAGTACTATGTCTATACTACAAAAACTGTATTTTCAAAATTACAAACTTGAATTTGTACAGTTATTAAGGGAATCACGATGCATTAGGCAAAGATGTTCTCTATGTCTATGACTGTGACGCGGCAGAGTACGCCGTCCCCTTCCCGTGTATTGTCTCTTTAAAAGGTGTAATGTCAATCATGTGGTGTATCATGTGATCAAGGCTCTTGTGGAGCTGAAACGCGTAATGGCGGCGGTGCTGGGCACGAAATAAATCTTCATAATCATAGAATTTGGGTTCGCCTCGTCTTTCCAGAAAGCATACGGATTGTGGGCGAGTTGCGGTGATATATATATATATATGCCAAGAGATCATCTAAAGCTGAGAGTATGTTCCAAAGGGGTGCAGGAGCATCAAGACACGCTAATACAACAGATAAAAGATCGCAACCTCAAGTTACCACAACTAAACAACTATTCATGCAATTGGAGAAGCTATTGCGAAAAGAGACCTCACGAAGCTGGGAAATTATAACCCTGGAAAAATATATTGAATGTGGGATGGTACCGAGAGGGCTTCGCATATTTACTCTCCCAAATCACCCGGACACGAAGCCTGAAATGCTCGAAGAATGGGGCAGAAACAACTTGGAGTGCTCCAAAAATATGATGCATATAATCATTAAATATGCCAAAAAAGATGTAGAGGAATTACAACACAAAATATCCGAACTCGAAACCCAGATTACAGCAACTAACGAAAACAGTGAGGTAATTAAAAAGCTACGTGCAGATATGGATCGCAACATAGACAAGCATGAAGAAGAGGTACAGGAGAGGAAACAGCGGAAATTCCGCAGAGATGAGGACGACTACGAATTTGGAACTATTTTCACATTTGCTAAAAAATTTGAGGCATACAAACAACAGTGGAAAACCAACACAGATCCAGTTACTGATCTTATAACAAGCGAATCTGAATCTGATCTAAGCGATGGAGAACAAAGACAAACAGGTCTACGCAAATTTTCTTTTTTAGAGGAAATGAAATTACTCTACCAAGAGCAACAAACACCCAGAGGCAAACCCAGAGGCCGGGGTTTGGGAAGGACCAGAGCAAGAGCAAGGGGATTCTATCACCCCAAAGACCAAGAAGGAAAACAAGATGAAGCAAGCGGCAAAAACGGAAGATACAATCTCAGGAACCGCACAGTGGTGAGAAAGTAGAACCCAAAGAACACAAAATTCCAAACCTGGTTATCAACCTCTCAAGATACACTCTATCCAAATCGGAAACAACCCTTCTCAACAAAGGCCTATCATTTTGCCCTGAGAAACACCATGATCCCTTGGAAACGAAAATTGACCTATACAAATATGTAAGAAAACTCAAACTAAAAAAACATTTTTCCAAGCACTCCCTCAAAACAAATGCAGATCAAAATCAAATGTCAGCTTCAGAGACCCAAGAAATTTACAACATATCTGATATGCCACATCTACGGACTGCATATGAATTAGCAAATGAGACAGATGCCTCCCAAATAACTGACAGTCAAATTATGGAAGAAATGGGAGTGCAATCAGACAAACGCAGACCAACATCATTTAAGAAAAAGTCCAAATTCTGTCCAGCACTACATCCAGGAAACAAAATTGATGTTTTTCATGACCTAATATTGGGAGAAATAGATACCTTACAAAATGTTACATCCAAGTACAAACCTGAAAACCTTACCAAGAAAGAACGTGAGGCTATACAAACACTAAGGAACAACAACGAGATTGAAATCAAACCTGCTGATAAAGGCGGCAACATTGTAGTACTTGACAAACAACACTACATAGAAGAAGCAATGCGCCAATTGAATGTAACAAGTAACTATAAAAACCTACCTAAGGATCCCACAGATACGCTAATATTAGACCTCCACACAAAATTGAACAAGTGGCAGGAAAGGGGTCTTCTCACACAAAGTGAAAAGGAATTTTTAATGGTCGAACATCCAACCATGCCCACCATCTATTTTCTCCCGAAAGTGCACAAGACACTAAACAAACCACCGGGTCGCCCCATCATCTCGAGTTGCGGAAGCTTATACGAAAATATATCAACGTATGTAGATCATTTTCTAGCACCAATTGTAACAACCTTAAGCTCATACATCAAGGATACTGGGGACTTCCTACGTGTATTAATGAATACTGAATGGCAACCGACCTACCTCCTGATAACGATCGATGTGGTATCATTGTACACCTCAATCGATCATGAGAAGGGGCTCAATGCAACAAAATACTTTCTTAAACAAAGACCTATGAATGAATTGGAACATTCGAACATGCTACTTGACATGATCACCATGTGCCTGTACAATAATATATTTTTGTTTAACAAAAAAATCTACGCCCAATGCTGCGGTACCGCAATGGGAGTTTCCTTCTCTCCAAGCTATGCGAATCTCATGATGGGTTGGTGGGAGAAGAACATAGCTTGGAGAGAGGAAAACGACCATCACATGTCAAATGTAGCCTTATGGCTACGCTTCATAGATGACCTCTTTTTACTCTGGAAGGGAACAGAAAAACAATTTCAGGATTTCTTTGCGGAGCTCAACGCAAATGATGTTGGCCTTAAGTTCACATATAACTCAAGCCCCAAAGAGATCGAATTCCTGGATACCAAGGTATACGTCAAAGACAACCAACTACACACAACAGTATACCGTAAAAAAACAGCAACAAACAGTATCCTCCACGGTCTAAGCTTTCATCCCCAGGCACTGAAAAAAAGCATACCGTATGGTGAACTACTGCGGATGAAGAGGAACTGTTCAGATGAGAAAGAAATGGAAAAGAAATTTGAAGAAACAACAGCCCGCTTCAAACAACGTGGGTACAGACATGCGGATATAAAGAGAGGTGAAATGAAAGCAAGACAAAAAACCAGAGCGGAAATACTAATGACCAGAGAAGAAAAGAACAGCAACCAAGAGAGTAATACAGACACAGATCTAGAAAAAACAAAGGGAGTCAGTAAATCTAATGATAATCAACCACGTTTGATCCTGACTTACACCAAAGAAAGTTATGAAATTCACAAAAGAGTGACGAAATACTGGAACATATTGAAAAAGGATCCAGACATTGGAAACTCAATCGGAGATCGGCCCTTAATTTCATTTAGAAGGGCACCGAACCTATCAGACCATCTGGTAAGGAGTCACTTTGTAAACAAAAAAACAGAAACTTGGCTACAGATGAGATCAAAGGGCTTCACAAAATGTACATCATGCAAAGCCTGCAAAATTGGAAAAAATCTGAAAAATCTGACAGATCCCACAGGCAGAATCTTCGAAATAAAGGAAACCATTACATGTGAATCTACACATGTAGTATACATCCTCCAATGCTATTGCGGGAAACAATATATAGGGAGCACAATCTGTCCCCTAAAGAAACGTATATTAGAACATATACGGGCTATACAACACATGGACAATACATATGCAATCGCCAAACATATGTCTACACACAAAGATAAAACATGGTTAAACATCAAGTACTCAGGACTTGTAACAATCGCAACAAACGAACGTGGAGGAAATCGAGTACAAAAATTACGTAGACTAGAATCCCGAATGATCATAAGATTCAAAACAAAACACCCACTGGGATTAAATGCAGATGAAGAGATGTATGTCCATCTTTAAACAACCTGTGATTGTAACAAAGTGGAGGAACAGAAAAGAAGAAACGCCAAAAAGAAATGCAACAGGACAATCCACATTAATGGACCCGTATAATCATACGAGAATTCGACTCACGAACTCTTGAAATATGAGGACAATATTATATTGTGCATATGATTACTAATATGCTACAAAACAGCAAGAGACTTGTGTTATAAACATCCCAAGTATGAACAACATTCATAAATGCTGAATGCCATGTGCACACTCTTGGTTCTGATGACGAGGAGAGCAATCCAGTAATAGAGTTAATGGGCACTCAGCCCGACACACAACAATATATTGGCTATTCACCATAAACATGGGGCCCCACCTGGACTAACATGGGTGGATTAAAACATTCATAAACAAGGACTAAACACATGAGTTTCTCTCTAACACTCTCTAAATCGCCGTCATTACCAATAAATGTGCACTGTTAAGTTTAGATAAAGTTTTGTGTATTTACATCAAAAAACTATCAAAAAACTACTAAACCCATAATGCACCTGTACAAATCAATATGTATATAATGAGAAATTGAGAAAGGACCAAGCAATACACTACCGTGATCAGGAACTACGGTTCGAAACGCGTAGGGAAGCTTGTCACGAACTGAATAAACAACTTTAAACCATCAAGAGGTGTGCCGCGCTCCTTTCTCTTTGAGCAGTCATATATATATATATTTTTATTTTTTTTTTCACTGAAAAAACCATAGGTTTCAGGGGTGTTATAGTTAGCTTGACATTTCCCTCGTTCAAAACCATTGAAATTCCCCAGTTATTAGTTAGTTCAGCAATGCACTGCTGATAATGTCACATATTACATCACTCATGACATGGTCAGTGACATCACTGATGACATCACTGATGACATCTCAAATGACATCACTGATGACATAATCCAGTCTCTGTGTGTTTCTCTAAAGTTTAAATATGTTTATTATATATACGGAAAGGCATATTGAAGAATGAGTCGGTGTATAAGTGTGTGAATGGATGATTTTGTAGGTGCGTGACTGACTCTAGAAGTGAGTGATTACACGTATCTTACTGAATGCATGGGTTAGTGACTAAACTGTGTGAATGTCTGTATCCGTCTGTCTGCTGGTGTGTACGTGGCTGTATGGGTTTGCAAATTGCTACATGATTGTCTATATGGGTTATAGATTGGTTGTCTGAGTATCTGTATGGGTGCCTGAGTAGTTCGTGTGGGTGGGGTGTGTGTGACTCTGTGCATAGATATGTGAGTGGGTGATTCACTGGGTGCATGGTTTCAAGACTAGATCTGTGATGGACTGTATGGGTGGGTGGGTGTGTGTATGGTTGTTAGTGAGTGAATCTATATTTCATTAGTACATGTGTGATTTAGTACATATGTGAACAGCAGTATATATGTGTGTTGGAGGACAGAAATGGCTATAAGTGAGTGTGTGTGATTGTGAGAGTGGCTGTATGGATGAGTGTGTGCTTGTATCATTGATTGTATAAGAGCGTAAGAATGTGCTAGTATTTCTATGAGTAATTGAGCTAGTATGTGTATAACTGTATAGGTGAGTAAATGGCAGTGTGATTAATTATTTGCATGACTGAGTAGGTGTGTGAGTACCTCTATGGATGAGTGGCGTGTGTGAGTGTCTATATAGGTGTATGAGTGCATATGATAGTCCTTTTCTGAGTGACCATAAGTATGAGTGACTGTACGGGTGAGTGAGTTGATGGGTGTGTAGACTTAAGAATCAGTGAGTGGGTATGTACTTATTGGTGTTGGAGTGTCTATGGTTTTGAGAATGGCAATATGTAATTTAGAGTGGGTGTATCAAAGGTTATATTAGGTTGTGAGACGATGCATCGAATTATCACATGGATGACGTCATCAGTGATGTCATCAGTGATATCATTTGAGATGTCATCAGTGATGTCATCAGTGATGTCACTGACCATGTCATGAGTGATGTAATATGTGGCATCATCAGCAGAACATTGCGGGGGCGCGAGTTATAGTTAGCTGAACGGGGAAATGTTCCAGCTAACTATAACGCCCCAGAAACCTATGGTTTTTTCAGTGAATTTCTAAGGTTTCTAAGGTTTTTTAAATGCTAATTCCTAACTATAACGCCCCTGAAACCCATGGGTTTTTTCAGTGAATTTCTAAGGCTTTTTAAATGCTAATTCCTAACTATAACATGAATGAAACCTATGTTTTTTTCAGTTAATTTCAAAGGTTTTCTAAATGATAATTCCTAACTATAACATATCTGAAACCTATGGTTTTTTAAGTGAATTTCTCAGGCTTTTTAAATGCTAATTCCTATCTATAACTTATCTCTAACCTATGATTTTTAAAGAATTTCATAGGATTTCTAAATCTTTATTTTTCAGTGTATCAATTCCTTTATTTATGTTTTTTATACTGTTTTCACCATTTTTTAAAGTATTTTTTACATATTTTTTTTAAATTAATAAATATGATGTTTTAAAAAAATATTTGTAAAAATGTTTTAACTCTATTTTTTAATTAATTTTTTAATAGTTTTTAAACTATATTTTTAATACTTTGTTATTGCTTAGAAGTACCAAAAACTCTCAATGAACACAACGGCTCTTTTTAGAGCCACTCAAGAACAAAACACATAAGCGTGATGTTTATCTCCAAACAATGTCATTTTTTTTGCTTGGAGTCGCGCACCCAACGCGTTAGGAACCGCGCACCCTACGCAAGAGAAATCGTGCACCCAAAGCGATAGGATGCGCAACTCCTAATTTTACCGTAAAAAAAAAATAGCTTCTATCACTAATACATGATGTTACCAAATGATTCTCTCACACTGATCCCAAATACACACTAACTCACAGTGGGATTCTAGACAAGCACCACTATCCCTATGAGTTTACCAAAACTCATTCACTACAGTGCAAGTGGTAAGGGAACTGCACACAATCTACATATTTCAGAACTGCAATTTACTGTCAATGCCTGACTCATATAATGAAAGCATAAGCCATAACTGTCTTCTAATGCTACTAAAACTTGACAACATGACATGTTTTACAACACTTATCTGTCAGCAAATTCACGATGTTACCAAACACTTCTCTCACAGTGGTTGCCAAATGCACACAGACTCACAGTGTAATTCTAGACAAACAACACTATCCCTAGGAGTTTACCAAGACTCATTCACTACAGTGGAAGTGGTAAAGGAACTGCACACAATCTACATATTTCAAGACTACACTTTAATGTCAATGCCTGACTCATTTAATCAACGCATAAGCAAAGACTGGCTTCTAATGCTACTAAAACTTGACAACATGACAGGTTTTAAAACAGTTATCTGTCAGTAAATACACGATGTTACCAAATGCTTCTCTCACAATCTTTACCCAAATGCACACAGACTCACAGTGTGATTTTAGACAATCAACACTATCCTAGGACTTCACCAAAACTCATTAACTACTGTGGAAGGGGTAAGGGGACTGCACACAATCTACATATTTAAGTACAGCACATCATTGTCAAAGCATGACTCATTTAATCAACATATAAGCAAAGACTGGAATGTAATGCTACTAAAACATCACAACATGACAGGTTTTAAAATAGTTATCTATCAGCAAAGACATGATGTTACCAAATCCTTCTCTCACAGTGATCCCAAATGCACACAGACTCACAGTGTGATTCTAGACAAGCACCACTATCCCTATGAGTTTACCAAAACTCATTCACTACAGTGCAAGTGGTAAGGGAACTGCACACAATCTACATATTTCACGACTGCAATTTACTGTCAATGCCTGACTCATTTAATGAAAGCATAAGCCATAACTGTCTTCTAATGCTACTAAAACTTGACAACCTGGTTTTAAAACAGTTATCTGTCAGCAAATACACGATGTTACCAAATGCTTCTCTCACAGTGGTTCCCAAATGCACACAGACTCACTGTGTGATTCTAGACAAACAACACTATCCCTTGCACTATATCAAAACACATTTCTTCATCTAGAAGTAGTACTACATTTTAGTATAGAAACATAACATAACTCATTTCACAAATTCATAAACAATGACTGGTTTCTAATTCTACCAAAATATAAAAACTGCACAGTTATCTGTCTACAAACACATGAAAAACACAAATGCCAATCACAGAATGGTTTCTACATGCACACACATTGTAGAGAAAAAAAGTACTCCCTACACTTTAGCAGGAAAAATACATTAGTCTGATTAAAATCAAAATAGTCTACATACATCCCCTCACAATTAAATAACTCATCTTAGAAGTTCTTTTGTAGATTAAGGAGTATATCAATCACTCACCATATTTTCTTTTACAGAATCTCTGCACTGTGCACCTCTCAGCAAAAGCAAAGAATGAAAAAGTTTCCCTTTCATTTTCCACACATATACATGTAAACATCAAATCACAATCCTTCGCACATAAACTAAAAAGCAAACACACATTTCTATTGCTTAAACATTTCAACCCTTTCCAACTGAAATACATTTCAACCCTTCCCCAATCTGCCTTCTGCCTGTTACCATAGAAACAGGTCATGGAACACTGCACTGAGCTCAGAGGTCACAAGTTCAGCACACAATGTTCCTACACAAGACAGGAAGTGTGCTTGACTTTTCAACATATCAGCTTATCATATATAATGTTCCTTACAATCTGTTTTTGCTAACCAATAACAATCATACCTTTAAAAAACAAAAATATACACCCTACCTTTCAGTGTAGAAAGTTGTTATACAACCAATGATTTCTTGTCGTTTTAAAAAAAACATTGCCGTGGATCCGTGCACCCACCGCGTGAGAATCCGTGCATCCAACGCGATAGGATGCGCGCACCGTGCGTGCATTTCGCCGCTTTTTTTTTTTAAAGGGGGCCACAGGGGGTCCTTTTGGGACCCCCTAAGCAGATCTAGAGGGTCAGAGTATTTCCACTCTGCCCCCTTTATATCTTTTACACACTTATTCCCCTTCCATCTTCAGGCTCGCTTCTACCGAGGCAGAAAATGGCCGCCAACAGTTCCTGTTTTCGAATGTAGAGAGACGCTCGACAGCCAATTAGCATTCAGTATGCGATCGGGAGGGTGTGCGCCCCGTTCGGGTAGGGTGCGCTTACGGTGCGGGTACGGTCCGCGGATCCTCCGCGGCCATAGATATCACTAACTTTTTTACCCTAATTTTCTCAGGAACTACTGAACAGATTCACACCAAATATGCAAAAGGCACGAGTCCGAACTGAGGACTACCTCTTTGCCAAATTTGGTGTCATTCCGTTCAGCGGTTCGGGCTGTAGCTGCGACAACAGATCCTATGGCAAATTGCATGGAGGAAACGCGTTTTGGGACCCCCCTTTTTTCTCGGCCTCTGCTTCATGGATCACCGCAAAACGTTCAGGGTAAGAGCGGTGAGGAGCTGGCCAAAAGTTTGGAGAATTTCGCAAAGATTCGTCAATCGGCGCCAAAGATAATCCCAATAGAATGTTGCGGATTTCCTATGGAAAATAGGTCCTAACTATAACTATCTACTGGCGACCGGCAGTAGGTAATATATATATATATATATATATATATATATATATTATTTATTTTTTTTCACTGAAAAAACCATAGGTTTCAGGCACGTTACTGTTAGGAATTAGCATTTAAAAAACCTTTGAAATTCACTGAAAAAACCATAGGTTTCAGGGGTGTTATAGTTAGCTTGACATTTCCCTCGTTCAAAACCATTGAAATTCCCCAGTTATAGTTAGTTCAGCAATGCACTGCTGATAATGTCACATATTACATCACTCATGACATGGTCAGTGACATCACTGATGACATCACTGATGACATCTCAAATGACATCACTGATGACATAATCCAGTCTCTGTGTGTTTCTATAATGTTTAAATATGTTTATTATATATACGGAAAGGCATATTGAAGAATGAGTCGGTGTATAAGTGTGTGAATGGATGATTTTGTAGGTGTGTGACTGACTCTAGAAGTTATTTATAGCACAATTTTGCACTTATAGGTTATTCTACAACATTTAAAGATGACACCAGGTAGATTTTAGTTTCAATGTGCTACTAGTGTTTCGCTATGTGCAATAATCCACTATGGAAACCAATTATACAACAATGTAGCAGGTTTTTATTCATGTGTCAATAAGGTTATATATAGATGGTTTCTCCTAAACCACTATTATATGTATTAGGATTTTTTATAAAAAAATATGAGTGTTTATTTAAACCCTGTTTTTTAATCCTGTTTTTTTACCATATGAGAATTTTTTATGAATATATTTATATATTTATTTATTTATTTATTCATATCCCATTTGACCATGAATTTCGTTTGGTATTCAGACCATAACACTTGCACTTTTTTGCACATAACAGTATTTTGCACATGTAGTACTATGTCTATACTACAAAAACTGTATTTTCAAAATTACAAACTTGAATTTGTACAGTTATTAAGGGAATCACGATGCATTAGGCAAAGATGTTCTCTATGTCTATGACTGTGACGCGGCAGAGTACGCCGTCCCCTTCCCGTGTATTGTCTCTTTAAAAGGTGTAATGTCAATCATGTGGTGTATCATGTGATCAAGGCTCTTGTGGAGCTGAAACGCGTAATGGCGGCGGTGCTGGGCACGAAATAAATCTTCATAATCATAGAATTTGGGTTCGCCTCGTCTTTCCAGAAAGCATACGGATTGTGGGCGAGTTGCGGTGATATATATATACATATATATATATATATATATATATATATATATATATATTTTATTTTTTTTTTCACTGAAAAAACCATAGGTTTCAGGGGTGTTATAGTTAGCTTGACATTTCCCTTGTTCAAAACCATTGAAATTCCCCAGTTATAGTTAGTTCAGCAATGCACTGCTGATAATGTCACATATTACATCACTCATGACATGGTCAGTGACATCACTGATGACATCACTGATGACATCTCAAATGACATCACTGATCACATAATCCAGTCTCTGTGTGTTTCTATAAAGTTTAAATATGTTTATTATATATACGGAAAGGCATATTGAAGAATGAGTCGGTGTATAAGTGTGTGAATGGATGATTTTGTAGGTGCGTGACTGACTCTAGAAGTGAGTGATTACACGTATCTTACTGAATGCATGGGTTACTGACTAAACTGTGTGAATGTCTGTATCCGTCTGTCTGCTGGTGTGTACGTGGCTGTATGGGTTTGCAAATTGCTACATGATTGTCTATATGGGTTATAGATTGGTTGTCTGAGTATCTGTATGGGTGCCTGAGTAGTTCGTGTGGGTGGGGTGTGTGTGACTCTGTGCATAGATATGTGAGTGGGTGATTCACTGGGTGCATGCTTTCAAGACTAGATCTGTGATGGACTGTATGGGTGGGTGCGTGTGTGTATGGTTGTTAGTGAGTGAATCTATATTTCATTAGTACATGTGTGATTTAGTACATATGTGAACAGCAGTATATATGTGTGTTGGAGTATAGAAATGGCTATAAGTGAGTGTGTGTGATTGTGAGAGTGGCTGTATGGATGAGTGTGTGCTTGTATCATTGATTGTATAAGAGCGTAAGAATGTGCTAGTATTTCTATGAGTAATTGAGCTAGTATGTGTATAACTGTATAGGTGAGTAAATGGCAGTGTGATTAATTATTTGCATGACTGAGTAGGTGTGTGAGTACCTCTATGGATGAGTGGCGTGTGTGAGTGTCTATATAGGTGTATGAGTGCATATGATAGTCCTTTTCTGAGTGACCATAAGTATGAGTGACTGTACGGGTGAGTGAGTTGATGGGTGTGTAGACTTAAGAATCAGTGAGTGGGTATGTACTTATTGGTGTTGGAGTGTCTATGGTTTTGAGAATGGCACTATGTAATTTAGAGTGGGTGTATCAAAGGTTATATTAGGTTGTGAGACAATGCATCGAATTATCACATGGATGACGTCATCAGTGATGTCATCAGTGATATCATTTGAGATGTCATTAGTGATGTCATCAGTGATGTCACTGACCATGTCATGAGTGATGTAATATGTGGCATCATCAGCAGAGCATTGCGGGGGCGCGAGTTATAGTTAGCTGAACGGGGAAATGTTCCAGCTAACTATAACGCCCCAGAAACCTATGGTTTTTTCAGTGAATTTCTAAGGTTTCTAAGGTTTTTTAAATGCTAATTCCTAACTATAACGCCCCTGAAACCCATGGGTTTTTTCAGTGTATTCCTAAGGCTTTTTAAATGCTAATTCCTAACTATAACATGAATGAAACCTATGTTTTTTTCAGTTAATTTCAAAGGTTTTCTAAATGATAATTCCTAACTATAACATATCTGAAACCTATGGTTTGTTAAGTGAATTTCTCAGGCTTTTTAAATGCTAATTCCTATCTATAACTTATCTCTAACCTATGATTTTTAAAGAATTTCATAGGATTTCTAAATCTTTATTTTTCAGTGTATCAATTCCTTTATTTATGTTTTTTATACTGTTTTCACCATTTTTTAAAGTATTTTTTACATATTTTTTTTAAATTAATAAATATGATGTTTTAAAAAAATATTTGTAAAAATGTTTTAACTCTATTTTTTAATTAATTTTTTAATAGTTTTTAAACTATATTTTTAATACTTTGTTATTGCTTAGAAGTACCAAAAACTCTCAATGAACACAACGGCTCTTTTTAGAGCCACTCAAGAACAAAACACATAAGCGTGATGTTTATCTCCAAACAATGTAATTTTTTTTTGCTTGGAATCGCGCACCCAACGCGTTAGGAACCGCGCACCCTACGCAAGAGAAATCGTGCACCCAAAGCGATAGGATGCGCAACTCCTAATTTTACCGTAAAAAAAAATAGCTTCTATCACTAATACATGATGTTACCAAATGATTCTCTCACACTGATCCCAAATACACACTAACTCACAGTGGGATTCTAGACAAGCACCACTATCCCTATGAGTTTACCAAAACTCATTCACTACAGTGCAAGTGGTAAGGGAACTGCACACAATCTACATATTTCAGAACTGCAATTTACTGTCAATGCCTGACTCATATAATGAAAGCATAAGCCATAACTGTCTTCTAATGCTACTAAAACTTGACAACATGACATGTTTTACAACACTTATCTGTCAGCAAATTCACGATGTTACCAAACACTTCTCTCACAGTGGTTGCCAAATGCACACAGACTCACAGTGTAATTATAGACAAACAACACTATCCCTAGGAGTTTACCAAGACTCATTCACTACAGTGGAAGTGGTAAAGGAACTGCACACAATCTACATATTTCAAGACTACACTTTAATGTCAATGCCTGACTAATTTGATCAACGCATAAGCAAAGACTGGCTTCTAATGCTACTAAAACTTGACAACATGACAGGTTTTAAAACAGTTATCTGTCAGTAAATACACGATGTTACCAAATGCTTCTCTCACAATCTTTACCCAAATGCACACAGACTCACAGTGTGATTTTAGACAATCAACACTATCCTAGGACTTCACCAAAACTCATTAACTACTGTGGAAGGGGTAAAGGGACTGCACACAATCTACATATTTAAGTACAGCACATCATTGTCAAAGCATGACTCATTTAATCAACATATAAGCAAAGACTGGATTGTAATGCTACTAAAACATCACAACATGACAGGTTTTAAAATAGTTATCTATCAGCAAAGACATGATGTTACCAAATCCTTCTCTCACAGTGATCCCAAATGCACACAGACTCACAGTGTGATTCTAGACAAGCACCACTATCCCTATGAGTTTACCAAAACTCATTCACTACAGTGCAAGTGGTAAGGGAACTGCACACAATCTACATATTTCACGACTGCAATTTACTGTCAATGCCTGACTCATTTAATGAAAGCATAAGCCATAACTGTCTTCTAATGCTACTAAAACTTGACAACCTGGTTTTAAAACAGTTATCTGTCAGCAAATACACGATGTTACCAAATGCTTCTCTCACAGTGGTTCCCAAATGCACACAGACTCACTGTGTGATTCTAGACAAACAACACCATCCCTTGCACTATATCAAAACACATTTCTTCATCTAGAAGTAGTACTACATTTTAGTATAGAAACATAACATAACTCATTTCACAAATTCATAAACAATGACTGGTTTCTAATTCTACCAAAATATAAAAACTGCACAGTTATCTGTCTACAAACACATGAAAAACACAAATGCCAATCACAGAATGGTTTCTACATGCACACACATTGTAAAGAAAAAAAGTACTCCCTACACTTTAGCAGGAAAAATACATTAGTCTGATTAAAATCAAAATAGTCTACATACATCCCCTCACAATTAAATAACTCATCTTTGAAGTTCTTTTGTAGATTAAGGAGTATATCAATCACTCACCATATTTTCTTTTACAGAATCTCTGCACTGTGCACCTCTCAGCAAAAGCAAAGAATGAAAAAGTTTCCCTTTCATTTTCCACACATATACATGTAAACATCAAATCACAATCCTTCGCACATAAACTCAAAAGCAAACACACATTTCTATTGCTTAAACATTTCAACCCTTTCCAACTGAAATACATTTCAACCCTTCCCCAATCTGCCTTCTGCCTGTTACCATAGAAACAGGTCATGGAACACTGCACTGAGCTCAGAGGTCACAAGTTCAGCACACAATGTTCCTACACAAGACAGGAAGTGTGCTTGACTTTTCAACATATCAGCTTATCATATATAATGTTCCTTACAATCTGTTTTTGCTAACCAATAACAATCATACCTTTAAAAAACAAAAATATACACCCTACCTTTCAGTGTAGAAAGTTGTTATACAACCAATGATTTCTTGTCGTTTTTAAAAAAACATTGCCGTGGATCCGTGCACCCACCGCGTGAGAATCCGTGCATCCAACGCGATAGGATGCGCGCACCGTGCGTGCATTTCGCCGCTTTTTTTTTTTAAAGGGGGCCACAGGGGGTCCTTTTGGGACCCCCTAAGCAGATCTAGAGGGTCAGAGTATTTCCACTCTGCCCCCTTTATATCTTTTACACACTTATTCCCCTTCCATCTTCAGGCTCGCTTCTACCGAGGCAGAAAATGGCCGCCAACAGTTCCTGTTTTCGAATGTAGAGAGACGCTCGACAGCCAATTAGCATTCAGTATGCGATCGGGAGGGTGTGCGCCCCGTTCGGGTAGGGTGCGCTTACGGTGCGGGTACGGTCCGCGGATCCTCCGCGGCCATAGATATCACTAACTTTTTTACCCTAATTTTCTCAGGAACTACTGGACAGATTCACACCAAATATGCAAAAGGCACGAGTCCGAACTGAGGACTACCTCTTTGCCAAATTTGGTGTCATTCCGTTCAGCGGTTAGGGCTGTAGCTGCGACAACAGATCCTATGGCAAATTGCATGGGGGAAACGCGTTTTGGGACCCCCTTTTTTCTCGGCCTCTGCTTCATGGATCACCGCAAAACGTTCAGGGTAAGAGCGGTGAGGAGCTGGCCAAAAGTTTGGAGAATTTCGCAAAGATTCGTCAATCGGCGCCAAAGATATTCCCAATAGAATGTTGCGGATTTCCTATGGAAAATATGTCCTAACTATAACTATCTACTGGCGACCGGCAGTAGGTAATATATATATATATATATATATATATATATATATATATATATATATATATATATATTTTTTTTTTTTTCACTGAAAAAACCATAGGTTTCAGGCACGTTACTGTTAGGAATTAGCATTTAAAAAACCTTTGAAATTCACTGAAAAAACCATAGGTTTCAGGGGTGTTATAGTTAGCTTGACATTTCCCTCGTTCAAAACCATTGAAATTCCCCAGTTATAGTTAGTTCAGCAATGCACTGCTGATAATGTCACATATTACATCACTCATGACATGGTCAGTGACATCACTGATGACATCACTGATGACATCTCAAATGACATCACTGATGACATAATCCAGTCTCTGTGTGTTTCTATAAAGTTTAAATATGTTTATTATATATACGGAAAGGCATATTGAAGAATGAGTCGGTGTATAAGTGTGTGAATGGATGATTTTGTAGGTGTGTGACTGACTCTAGAAGTTATTTATAGCACAATTTTGCACTTATAGGTTATTCTACAACATTTAAAGATGACACCAGGTAGATTTTAGTTTCAATGTGCTACTAGTGTTTCGCTATGTGCAATAATCCACTATGGAAACCAATTATACAACAATGTAGCAGGTTTTTATTCATGTGTCAATAAGGTTATATATAGATGGTTTCTCCTAAACCACTATTATATGTATTAGGATTTTTTATAAAAAAATATGAGTGTTTATTTAAACCCTGTTTTTTAATCCTGTTTTTTAACCATATGTGAATTTTTTATGAATATATTTATATATTTATTTATTTATTTATTCATATCCCATTTGACCATGAATTTCGTTTGGTATTCAGACCATAACACTTGCACTTTTTTGCACATAACAGTATTTTGCACATGTAGTACTATGTCTATACTACAAAAACTGTATTTTCAAAATTACAAACTTGAATTTGTACAGTTATTAAGGGAATCACGATGCATTAGGCAAAGATGTTCTCTATGTCTATGACTGTGACGCGGCAGAGTACGCCGTCCCCTTCCCGTGTATTGTCTCTTTAAAAGGTGTAATGTCAATCATGTGGTGTATCATGTGATCAAGGCTCTTGTGGAGCTGAAACGCGTAATGGCGGCGGTGCTGGGCACGAAATAAATCTTCATAATCATAGAATTTGGGTTCGCCTCGTCTTTCCAGAAAGCATACGGATTGTGGGCGAGTTGCGGTGATATATATATATATATATATATATATATATATATATATTTTATTTTTTTTTTCACTGAAAAAACCATAGGTTTCAGGGGTGTTATAGTTAGCTTGACATTTCCCTTGTTCAAAACCATTGAAATTCCCCAGTTATAGTTAGTTCAGCAATGCACTGCTGATAATGTCACATATTACATCACTCATGACATGGTCAGTGACATCACTGATGACATCACTGATGACATCTCAAATGACATCACTGATCACATAATCCAGTCTCTGTGTGTTTCTATAAAGTTTAAATATGTTTATTATATATACGGAAAGGCATATTGAAGAATGAGTCGGTGTATAAGTGTGTGAATGGATGATTTTGTAGGTGCGTGACTGACTCTAGAAGTGAGTGATTACACGTATCTTACTGAATGCATGGGTTAGTGACTAAACTGTGTGAATGTCTGTATCCGTCTGTCTGCTGGTGTGTACGTGGCTGTATGGGTTTGCAAATTGCTACATGATTGTCTATATGGGTTATAGATTGGTTGTCTGAGTATCTGTATGGGTGCCTGAGTAGTTCGTGTGGGTGGGGTGTGTGTGACTCTGTGCATAGATATGTGAGTGGGTGATTCACTGGGTGCATGGTTTCAAGACTAGATCTGTGATGGACTGTATGGGTGGGTGGGTGTGTGTATGGTTGTTAGTGAGTGAATCTATATTTCATTAGTACATGTGTGATTTAGTACATATGTGAACAGCAGTATATATGTGTGTTGGAGGACAGAAATGGCTATAAGTGAGTGTGTGTGATTGTGAGAGTGGCTGTATGGATGAGTGTGTGCTTGTATCATTGATTGTATAAGAGCGTAAGAATGTGCTAGTATTTCTATGAGTAATTGAGCTAGTATGTGTATAACTGTATAGGTGAGTAAATGGCAGTGTGATTAATTATTTGCATGACTGAGTAGGTGTGTGAGTACCTCTATGGATGAGTGGCGTGTGTGAGTGTCTATATAGGTGTATGAGTGCATATGATAGTCCTTTTCTGAGTGACCATAAGTATGAGTGACTGTACGGGTGAGTGAGTTGATGGGTGTGTAGACTTAAGAATCAGTGAGTGGGTATGTACTTATTGGTGTTGGAGTGTCTATGGTTTTGAGAATGGCAATATGTAATTTAGAGTGGGTGTATCAAAGGTTATATTAGGTTGTGAGACGATGCATCGAATTATCACATGGATGACGTCATCAGTGATGTCATCAGTGATATCATTTGAGATGTCATCAGTGATGTCATCAGTGATGTCACTGACCATGTCATGAGTGATGTAATATGTGGCATCATCAGCAGAACATTGCGGGGGCGCGAGTTATAGTTAGCTGAACGGGGAAATGTTCCAGCTAACTATAACGCCCCAGAAACCTATGGTTTTTTCAGTGAATTTCTAAGGTTTCTAAGGTTTTTTAAATGCTAATTCCTAACTATAACGCCCCTGAAACCCATGGGTTTTTTCAGTGAATTTCTAAGGCTTTTTAAATGCTAATTCCTAACTATAACATGAATGAAACCTATGTTTTTTTCAGTTAATTTCAAAGGTTTTCTAAATGATAATTCCTAACTATAACATATCTGAAACCTATGGTTTTTTAAGTGAATTTCTCAGGCTTTTTAAATGCTAATTCCTATCTATAACTTATCTCTAACCTATGATTTTTAAAGAATTTCATAGGATTTCTAAATCTTTATTTTTCAGTGTATCAATTCCTTTATTTATGTTTTTTATACTGTTTTCACCATTTTTTAAAGTATTTTTTACATATTTTTTTTAAATTAATAAATATGATGTTTTAAAAAAATATTTGTAAAAATGTTTTAACTCTATTTTTTAATTAATTTTTTAATAGTTTTTAAACTATATTTTTAATACTTTGTTATTGCTTAGAAGTACCAAAAACTCTCAATGAACACAACGGCTCTTTTTAGAGCCACTCAAGAACAAAACACATAAGCGTGATGTTTATCTCCAAACAATGTCATTTTTTTTTGCTTGGAGTCGCGCACCCAACGCGTTAGGAACCGCGCACCCTACGCAAGAGAAATCGTGCACCCAAAGCGATAGGATGCGCAACTCCTAATTTTACCGTAAAAAAAAAATAGCTTCTATCACTAATACATGATGTTACCAAATGATTCTCTCACACTGATCCCAAATACACACTAACTCACAGTGGGATTCTAGACAAGCACCACTATCCCTATGAGTTTACCAAAACTCATTCACTACAGTGCAAGTGGTAAGGGAACTGCACACAATCTACATATTTCAGAACTGCAATTTACTGTCAATGCCTGACTCATATAATGAAAGCATAAGCCATAACTGTCTTCTAATGCTACTAAAACTTGACAACATGACATGTTTTACAACACTTATCTGTCAGCAAATTCACGATGTTACCAAACACTTCTCTCACAGTGGTTGCCAAATGCACACAGACTCACAGTGTAATTCTAGACAAACAACACTATCCCTAGGAGTTTACCAAGACTCATTCACTACAGTGGAAGTGGTAAAGGAACTGCACACAATCTACATATTTCAAGACTACACTTTAATGTCAATGCCTGACTCATTTAATCAACGCATAAGCAAAGACTGGCTTCTAATGCTACTAAAACTTGACAACATGACAGGTTTTAAAACAGTTATCTGTCAGTAAATACACGATGTTACCAAATGCTTCTCTCACAATCTTTACCCAAATGCACACAGACTCACAGTGTGATTTTAGACAATCAACACTATCCTAGGACTTCACCAAAACTCATTAACTACTGTGGAAGGGGTAAGGGGACTGCACACAATCTACATATTTAAGTACAGCACATCATTGTCAAAGCATGACTCATTTAATCAACATATAAGCAAAGACTGGAATGTAATGCTACTAAAACATCACAACATGACAGGTTTTAAAATAGTTATCTATCAGCAAAGACATGATGTTACCAAATCCTTCTCTCACAGTGATCCCAAATGCACACAGACTCACAGTGTGATTCTAGACAAGCACCACTATCCCTATGAGTTTACCAAAACTCATTCACTACAGTGCAAGTGGTAAGGGAACTGCACACAATCTACATATTTCACGACTGCAATTTACTGTCAATGCCTGACTCATTTAATGAAAGCATAAGCCATAACTGTCTTCTAATGCTACTAAAACTTGACAACCTGGTTTTAAAACAGTTATCTGTCAGCAAATACACGATGTTACCAAATGCTTCTCTCACAGTGGTTCCCAAATGCACACAGACTCACTGTGTGATTCTAGACAAACAACACTATCCCTTGCACTATATCAAAACACATTTCTTCATCTAGAAGTAGTACTACATTTTAGTATAGAAACATAACATAACTCATTTCACAAATTCATAAACAATGACTGGTTTCTAATTCTACCAAAATATAAAAACTGCACAGTTATCTGTCTACAAACACATGAAAAACACAAATGCCAATCACAGAATGGTTTCTACATGCACACACATTGTAGAGAAAAAAAGTACTCCCTACACTTTAGCAGGAAAAATACATTAGTCTGATTAAAATCAAAATAGTCTACATACATCCCCTCACAATTAAATAACTCATCTTAGAAGTTCTTTTGTAGATTAAGGAGTATATCAATCACTCACCATATTTTCTTTTACAGAATCTCTGCACTGTGCACCTCTCAGCAAAAGCAAAGAATGAAAAAGTTTCCCTTTCATTTTCCACACATATACATGTAAACATCAAATCACAATCCTTCGCACATAAACTAAAAAGCAAACACACATTTCTATTGCTTAAACATTTCAACCCTTTCCAACTGAAATACATTTCAACCCTTCCCCAATCTGCCTTCTGCCTGTTACCATAGAAACAGGTCATGGAACACTGCACTGAGCTCAGAGGTCACAAGTTCAGCACACAATGTTCCTACACAAGACAGGAAGTGTGCTTGACTTTTCAACATATCAGCTTATCATATATAATGTTCCTTACAATCTGTTTTTGCTAACCAATAACAATCATACCTTTAAAAAACAAAAATATACACCCTACCTTTCAGTGTAGAAAGTTGTTATACAACCAATGATTTCTTGTCGTTTTAAAAAAAACATTGCCGTGGATCCGTGCACCCACCGCGTGAGAATCCGTGCATCCAACGCGATAGGATGCGCGCACCGTGCGTGCATTTCGCCGCTTTTTTTTTTTAAAGGGGGCCACAGGGGGTCCTTTTGGGACCCCCTAAGCAGATCTAGAGGGTCAGAGTATTTCCACTCTGCCCCCTTTATATCTTTTACACACTTATTCCCCTTCCATCTTCAGGCTCGCTTCTACCGAGGCAGAAAATGGCCGCCAACAGTTCCTGTTTTCGAATGTAGAGAGACGCTCGACAGCCAATTAGCATTCAGTATGCGATCGGGAGGGTGTGCGCCCCGTTCGGGTAGGGTGCGCTTACGGTGCGGGTACGGTCCGCGGATCCTCCGCGGCCATAGATATCACTAACTTTTTTACCCTAATTTTCTCAGGAACTACTGAACAGATTCACACCAAATATGCAAAAGGCACGAGTCCGAACTGAGGACTACCTCTTTGCCAAATTTGGTGTCATTCCGTTCAGCGGTTCGGGCTGTAGCTGCGACAACAGATCCTATGGCAAATTGCATGGAGGAAACGCGTTTTGGGACCCCCCTTTTTTCTCGGCCTCTGCTTCATGGATCACCGCAAAACGTTCAGGGTAAGAGCGGTGAGGAGCTGGCCAAAAGTTTGGAGAATTTCGCAAAGATTCGTCAATCGGCGCCAAAGATAATCCCAATAGAATGTTGCGGATTTCCTATGGAAAATAGGTCCTAACTATAACTATCTACTGGCGACCGGCAGTAGGTAATATATATATATATATATATATATATATATATTATTTTTTTTTTTCACTGAAAAAACCATAGGTTTCAGGCACGTTACTGTTAGGAATTAGCATTTAAAAAACCTTTGAAATTCACTGAAAAAACCATAGGTTTCAGGGGTGTTATAGTTAGCTTGACATTTCCCTCGTTCAAAACCATTGAAATTCCCCAGTTATAGTTAGTTCAGCAATGCACTGCTGATAATGTCACATATTACATCACTCATGACATGGTCAGTGACATCACTGATGACATCACTGATGACATCTCAAATGACATCACTGATGACATAATCCAGTCTCTGTGTGTTTCTATAATGTTTAAATATGTTTATTATATATACGGAAAGGCATATTGAAGAATGAGTCGGTGTATAAGTGTGTGAATGGATGATTTTGTAGGTGTGTGACTGACTCTAGAAGTTATTTATAGCACAATTTTGCACTTATAGGTTATTCTACAACATTTAAAGATGACACCAGGTAGATTTTAGTTTCAATGTGCTACTAGTGTTTCGCTATGTGCAATAATCCACTATGGAAACCAATTATACAACAATGTAGCAGGTTTTTATTCATGTGTCAATAAGGTTATATATAGATGGTTTCTCCTAAACCACTATTATATGTATTAGGATTTTTTATAAAAAAATATGAGTGTTTATTTAAACCCTGTTTTTTAATCCTGTTTTTTTACCATATGAGAATTTTTTATGAATATATTTATATATTTATTTATTTATTTATTCATATCCCATTTGACCATGAATTTCGTTTGGTATTCAGACCATAACACTTGCACTTTTTTGCACATAACAGTATTTTGCACATGTAGTACTATGTCTATACTACAAAAACTGTATTTTCAAAATTACAAACTTGAATTTGTACAGTTATTAAGGGAATCACGATGCATTAGGCAAAGATGTTCTCTATGTCTATGACTGTGACGCGGCAGAGTACGCCGTCCCCTTCCCGTGTATTGTCTCTTTAAAAGGTGTAATGTCAATCATGTGGTGTATCATGTGATCAAGGCTCTTGTGGAGCTGAAACGCGTAATGGCGGCGGTGCTGGGCACGAAATAAATCTTCATAATCATAGAATTTGGGTTCGCCTCGTCTTTCCAGAAAGCATACGGATTGTGGGCGAGTTGCGGTGATATATATATACATATATATATATATATATATATATATATATATATATATATATATATATATATATATTTTATTTTTTTTTTCACTGAAAAAACCATAGGTTTCAGGGGTGTTATAGTTAGCTTGACATTTCCCTTGTTCAAAACCATTGAAATTCCCCAGTTATAGTTAGTTCAGCAATGCACTGCTGATAATGTCACATATTACATCACTCATGACATGGTCAGTGACATCACTGATGACATCACTGATGACATCTCAAATGACATCACTGATCACATAATCCAGTCTCTGTGTGTTTCTATAAAGTTTAAATATGTTTATTATATATACGGAAAGGCATATTGAAGAATGAGTCGGTGTATAAGTGTGTGAATGGATGATTTTGTAGGTGCGTGACTGACTCTAGAAGTGAGTGATTACACGTATCTTACTGAATGCATGGGTTAGTGACTAAACTGTGTGAATGTCTGTATCCGTCTGTCTGCTGGTGTGTACGTGGCTGTGTGGGTTTGCAAATTGCTACATGATTGTCTATATGGGTTATAGATTGGTTGTCTGAGTATCTGTATGGGTGCCTGAGTAGTTCGTGTGGGTGGGGTGTGTGTGACTCTGTGCATAGATATGTGAGTGGGTGATTCACTGGGTGCATGCTTTCAAGACTAGATCTGTGATGGACTGTATGGGTGGGTGCGTGTGTGTATGGTTGTTAGTGAGTGAATCTATATTTCATTAGTACATGTGTGATTTAGTACATATGTGAACAGCAGTATATATGTGTGTTGGAGTATAGAAATGGCTATAAGTGAGTGTGTGTGATTGTGAGAGTGGCTGTATGGATGAGTGTGTGCTTGTATCATTGATTGTATAAGAGCGTAAGAATGTGCTAGTATTTCTATGAGTAATTGAGCTAGTATGTGTATAACTGTATAGGTGAGTAAATGGCAGTGTGATTAATTATTTGCATGACTGAGTAGGTGTGTGAGTACCTCTATGGATGAGTGGCGTGTGTGAGTGTCTATATAGGTGTATGAGTGCATATGATAGTCCTTTTCTGAGTGACCATAAGTATGAGTGACTGTACGGGTGAGTGAGTTGATGGGTGTGTAGACTTAAGAATCAGTGAGTGGGTATGTACTTATTGGTGTTGGAGTGTCTATGGTTTTGAGAATGGCACTATGTAATTTAGAGTGGGTGTATCAAAGGTTATATTAGGTTGTGAGACAATGCATCGAATTATCACATGGATGACGTCATCAGTGATGTCATCAGTGATATCATTTGAGATGTCATTAGTGATGTCATCAGTGATGTCACTGACCATGTCATGAGTGATGTAATATGTGGCATCATCAGCAGAGCATTGCGGGGGCGCGAGTTATAGTTAGCTGAACGGGGAAATGTTCCAGATAACTATAACGCCCCAGAAACCTATGGTTTTTTCAGTGAATTTCTAAGGTTTCTAAGGTTTTTTAAATGCTAATTCCTAACTATAACGCCCCTGAAACCCATGGGTTTTTTCAGTGTATTCCTAAGGCTTTTTAAATGCTAATTCCTAACTATAACATGAATGAAACCTATGTTTTTTTCAGTTAATTTCAAAGGTTTTCTAAATGATAATTCCTAACTATAACATATCTGAAACCTATGGTTTGTTAAGTGAATTTCTCAGGCTTTTTAAATGCTAATTCCTATCTATAACTTATCTCTAACCTATGATTTTTAAAGAATTTCATAGGATTTCTAAATCTTTATTTTTCAGTGTATCAATTCCTTTATTTATGTTTTTTATACTGTTTTCACCATTTTTTAAAGTATTTTTTACATATTTTTTTTAAATTAATAAATATGATGTTTTAAAAAAATATTTGTAAAAATGTTTTAACTCTATTTTTTAATTAATTTTTTAATAGTTTTTAAACTATATTTTTAATACTTTGTTATTGCTTAGAAGTACCAAAAACTCTCAATGAACACAACGGCTCTTTTTAGAGCCACTCAAGAACAAAACACATAAGCGTGATGTTTATCTCCAAACAATGTAATTTTTTTTTGCTTGGAATCGCGCACCCAACGCGTTAGGAACCGCGCACCCTACGCAAGAGAAATCGTGCACCCAAAGCGATAGGATGCGCAACTCCTAATTTTACCGTAAAAAAAAATAGCTTCTATCACTAATACATGATGTTACCAAATGATTCTCTCACACTGATCCCAAATACACACTAACTCACAGTGGGATTCTAGACAAGCACCACTATCCCTATGAGTTTACCAAAACTCATTCACTACAGTGCAAGTGGTAAGGGAACTGCACACAATCTACATATTTCAGAACTGCAATTTATTGTCAATGCCTGACTCATATAATGAAAGCATAAGCCATAACTGTCTTCTAATGCTACTAAAACTTGACAACATGACATGTTTTACAACACTTATCTGTCAGCAAATTCACGATGTTACCAAACACTTCTCTCACAGTGGTTGCCAAATGCACACAGACTCACAGTGTAATTATAGACAAACAACACTATCCCTAGGAGTTTACCAAGACTCATTCACTACAGTGGAAGTGGTAAAGGAACTGCACACAATCTACATATTTCAAGACTACACTTTAATGTCAATGCCTGACTAATTTGATCAACGCATAAGCAAAGACTGGCTTCTAATGCTACTAAAACTTGACAACATGACAGGTTTTAAAACAGTTATCTGTCAGTAAATACACGATGTTACCAAATGCTTCTCTCACAATCTTTACCCAAATGCACACAGACTCACAGTGTGATTTTAGACAATCAACACTATCCTAGGACTTCACCAAAACTCATTAACTACTGTGGAAGGGGTAAAGGGACTGCACACAATCTACATATTTAAGTACAGCACATCATTGTCAAAGCATGACTCATTTAATCAACATATAAGCAAAGACTGGATTGTAATGCTACTAAAACATCACAACATGACAGGTTTTAAAATAGTTATCTATCAGCAAAGACATGATGTTACCAAATCCTTCTCTCACAGTGATCCCAAATGCACACAGACTCACAGTGTGATTCTAGACAAGCACCACTATCCCTATGAGTTTACCAAAACTCATTCACTACAGTGCAAGTGGTAAGGGAACTGCACACAATCTACATATTTCACGACTGCAATTTACTGTCAATGCCTGACTCATTTAATGAAAGCATAAGCCATAACTGTCTTCTAATGCTACTAAAACTTGACAACCTGGTTTTAAAACAGTTATCTGTCAGCAAATACACGATGTTACCAAATGCTTCTCTCACAGTGGTTCCCAAATGCACACAGACTCACTGTGTGATTCTAGACAAACAACACCATCCCTTGCACTATATCAAAACACATTTCTTCATCTAGAAGTAGTACTACATTTTAGTATAGAAACATAACATAACTCATTTCACAAATTCATAAACAATGACTGGTTTCTAATTCTACCAAAATATAAAAACTGCACAGTTATCTGTCTACAAACACATGAAAAACACAAATGCCAATCACAGAATGGTTTCTACATGCACACACATTGTAGAGAAAAAAAGTACTCCCTACACTTTAGCAGGAAAAATACATTAGTCTGATTAAAATCAAAATAGTCTACATACATCCCCTCACAATTAAATAACTCATCTTTGAAGTTCTTTTGTAGATTAAGGAGTATATCAATCACTCACCATATTTTCTTTTACAGAATCTCTGCACTGTGCACCTCTCAGCAAAAGCAAAGAATGAAAAAGTTTCCCTTTCATTTTCCACACATATACATGTAAACATCAAATCACAATCCTTCGCACATAAACTCAAAAGCAAACACACATTTCTATTGCTTAAACATTTCAACCCTTTCCAACTGAAATACATTTCAACCCTTCCCCAATCTGCCTTCTGCCTGTTACCATAGAAACAGGTCATGGAACACTGCACTGAGCTCAGAGGTCACAAGTTCAGCACACAATGTTCCTACACAAGACAGGAAGTGTGCTTGACTTTTCAACATATCAGCTTATCATATATAATGTTCCTTACAATCTGTTTTTGCTAACCAATAACAATCATACCTTTAAAAAACAAAAATATACACCCTACCTTTCAGTGTAGAAAGTTGTTATACAACCAATGATTTCTTGTCGTTTTTAAAAAAACATTGCCGTGGATCCGTGCACCCACCGCGTGAGAATCCGTGCATCCAACGCGATAGGATGCGCGCACCGTGCGTGCATTTCGCCGCTTTTTTTTTTTAAAGGGGGCCACAGGGGGTCCTTTTGGGACCCCCTAAGCAGATCTAGAGGGTCAGAGTATTTCCACTCTGCCCCCTTTATATCTTTTACACACTTATTCCCCTTCCATCTTCAGGCTCGCTTCTACCGAGGCAGAAAATGGCCGCCAACAGTTCCTGTTTTCGAATGTAGAGAGACGCTCGACAGCCAATTAGCATTCAGTATGCGATCGGGAGGGTGTGCGCCCCGTTCGGGTAGGGTGCGCTTACGGTGCGGGTACGGTCCGCGGATCCTCCGCGGCCATAGATATCACTAACTTTTTTACCCTAATTTTCTCAGGAACTACTGGACAGATTCACACCAAATATGCAAAAGGCACGAGTCCGAACTGAGGACTACCTCTTTGCCAAATTTGGTGTCATTCCGTTCAGCGGTTAGGGCTGTAGCTGCGACAACAGATCCTATGGCAAATTGCATGGGGGAAACGCGTTTTGGGACCCCCTTTTTTCTCGGCCTCTGCTTCATGGATCACCGCAAAACGTTCAGGGTAAGAGCGGTGAGGAGCTGGCCAAAAGTTTGGAGAATTTCGCAAAGATTCGTCAATCGGCGCCAAAGATATTCCCAATAGAATGTTGCGGATTTCCTATGGAAAATATGTCCTAACTATAACTATCTACTGGCGACCGGCAGTAGGTAATATATATATATATATATATATATATATATATATATATATATATATATATATATATTTTTTTTTTTTTCACTGAAAAAACCATAGGTTTCAGGCACGTTACTGTTAGGAATTAGCATTTAAAAAACCTTTGAAATTCACTGAAAAAACCATAGGTTTCAGGGGTGTTATAGTTAGCTTGACATTTCCCTCGTTCAAAACCATTGAAATTCCCCAGTTATAGTTAGTTCAGCAATGCACTGCTGATAATGTCACATATTACATCACTCATGACATGGTCAGTGACATCACTGATGACATCACTGATGACATCTCAAATGACATCACTGATGACATAATCCAGTCTCTGTGTGTTTCTATAAAGTTTAAATATGTTTATTATATATACGGAAAGGCATATTGAAGAATGAGTCGGTGTATAAGTGTGTGAATGGATGATTTTGTAGGTGTGTGACTGACTCTAGAAGTTATTTATAGCACAATTTTGCACTTATAGGTTATTCTACAACATTTAAAGATGACACCAGGTAGATTTTAGTTTCAATGTGCTACTAGTGTTTCGCTATGTGCAATAATCCACTATGGAAACCAATTATACAACAATGTAGCAGGTTTTTATTCATGTGTCAATAAGGTTATATATAGATGGTTTCTCCTAAACCACTATTATATGTATTAGGATTTTTTATAAAAAAATATGAGTGTTTATTTAAACCCTGTTTTTTAATCCTGTTTTTTAACCATATGTGAATTTTTTATGAATATATTTATATATTTATTTATTTATTTATTCATATCCCATTTGACCATGAATTTCGTTTGGTATTCAGACCATAACACTTGCACTTTTTTGCACATAACAGTATTTTGCACATGTAGTACTATGTCTATACTACAAAAACTGTATTTTCAAAATTACAAACTTGAATTTGTACAGTTATTAAGGGAATCACGATGCATTAGGCAAAGATGTTCTCTATGTCTATGACTGTGACGCGGCAGAGTACGCCGTCCCCTTCCCGTGTATTGTCTCTTTAAAAGGTGTAATGTCAATCATGTGGTGTATCATGTGATCAAGGCTCTTGTGGAGCTGAAACGCGTAATGGCGGCGGTGCTGGGCACGAAATAAATCTTCATAATCATAGAATTTGGGTTCGCCTCGTCTTTCCAGAAAGCATACGGATTGTGGGCGAGTTGCGGTGATATATATATATATATATATATATATATATATATATATATTTTATTTTTTTTTTCACTGAAAAAACCATAGGTTTCAGGGGTGTTATAGTTAGCTTGACATTTCCCTTGTTCAAAACCATTGAAATTCCCCAGTTATAGTTAGTTCAGCAATGCACTGCTGATAATGTCACATATTACATCACTCATGACATGGTCAGTGACATCACTGATGACATCACTGATGACATCTCAAATGACATCACTGATCACATAATCCAGTCTCTGTGTGTTTCTATAAAGTTTAAATATGTTTATTATATATACGGAAAGGCATATTGAAGAATGAGTCGGTGTATAAGTGTGTGAATGGATGATTTTGTAGGTGCGTGACTGACTCTAGAAGTGAGTGATTACACGTATCTTACTGAATGCATGGGTTAGTGACTAAACTGTGTGAATGTCTGTATCCGTCTGTCTGCTGGTGTGTACGTGGCTGTATGGGTTTGCAAATTGCTACATGATTGTCTATATGGGTTATAGATTGGTTGTCTGAGTATCTGTATGGGTGCCTGAGTAGTTCGTGTGGGTGGGGTGTGTGTGACTCTGTGCATAGATATGTGAGTGGGTGATTCACTGGGTGCATGGTTTCAAGACTAGATCTGTGATGGACTGTATGGGTGGGTGGGTGTGTGTATGGTTGTTAGTGAGTGAATCTATATTTCATTAGTACATGTGTGATTTAGTACATATGTGAACAGCAGTATATATGTGTGTTGGAGTATAGAAATGGCTATAAGTGAGTGTGTGTGATTGTGAGAGTGGCTGTATGGATGAGTGTGTGCTTGTATCATTGATTGTATAAGAGCGTAAGAATGTGCTAGTATTTCTATGAGTAATTGAGCTAGTATGTGTATAACTGTATAGGTGAGTAAATGGCAGTGTGATTAATTATTTGCATGACTGAGTAGGTGTGTGAGTACCTCTATGGATGAGTGGCGTGTGTGAGTGTCTATATAGGTGTATGAGTGCATATGATAGTCCTTTTCTGAGTGACCATAAGTATGAGTGACTGTACGGGTGAGTGAGTTGATGGGTGTGTAGACTTAAGAATCAGTGAGTGGGTATGTACTTATTGGTGTTGGAGTGTCTATGGTTTTGAGAATGGCACTATGTAATTTAGAGTGGGTGTATCAAAGGTTATATTAGGTTGTGAGACAATGCATCGAATTATCACATGGATGACGTCATCAGTGATGTCATCAGTGATATCATTTGAGATGTCATCAGTGATGTCATCAGTGATGTCACTGACCATGTCATGAGTGATGTAATATGTGGCATCATCAGCAGAGCATTGCGGGGGCGCGAGTTATAGTTAGCTGAACGGGGAAATGTTCCAGCTAACTATAACGCCCCAGAAACCTATGGTTTTTTCAGTGAATTTCTAAGGTTTCTAAGGTTTTTTAAATGCTAATTCCTAACTATAACGCCCCTGAAACCCATGGGTTTTTTCAGTGAATTCCTAAGGCTTTTTAAATGCTAATTCCTAACTATAACATGAATGAAACCTATGTTTTTTTCAGTTAATTTCAAAGGTTTTCTAAATGATAATTCCTAACTATAACATATCTGAAACCTATGGTTTTTTAAGTGAATTTCTCAGGCTTTTTAAATGCTAATTCCTATCTATAACTTATCTCTAACCTATGATTTTTAAAGAATTTCATAGGATTTCTAAATCTTTATTTTTCAGTGTATCAATTCCTTTATTTATGTTTTTTATACTGTTTTCACCATTTTTTAAAGTATTTTTTACATATTTTTTTTAAATGAATAAATATGATGTTTTAAAAAAATATTTGTAAAAATGTTTTAACTCTATTTTTTAATTAATTTTTTAATAGTTTTTAAACTATATTTTTAATACTTTGTTATTGCTTAGAAGTACCAAAAACTCTCAATGAACACAACGGCTCTTTTTAGAGCCACTCAAGAACAAAACACATAAGCGTGATGTTTATCTCCAAACAATGTAATTTTTTTTTGCTTGGAGTCGCGCACCCAACGCGTTAGGAACCGCGCACCCTACGCAAGAGAAATCGTGCACCCAAAGCGATAGGATGCGCAACTCCTAATTTTACCGTAAAAAAAAATAGCTTCTATCACTAATACATGATGTTACCAAATGATTCTCTCACACTGATCCCAAATACACACTAACTCACAGTGGGATTCTAGACAAGCACCACTATCCCTATGAGTTTACCAAAACGCATTCACTACAGTGCAAGTGGTAAGGGAACTGCACACAATCTACATATTTCAGAACTGCAATTTACTGTCAATGCCTGACTCATATAATGAAAGCATAAGCCATAACTGTCTTCTAATGCTACTAAAACTTGACAACATGACATGTTTTACAACACTTATCTGTCAGCAAATTCACGATGTTACCAAACACTTCTCTCACAGTGGTTGCCAAATGCACACAGACTCACAGTGTAATTCTAGACAAACAACACTATCCCTAGGAGTTTACCAAGACTCATTCACTACAGTGGAAGTGGTAAAGGAACTGCACACAATCTACATATTTCAAGACTACACTTTAATGTCAATGCCTGACTAATTTAATCAACGCATAAGCAAAGACTGGCTTCTAATGCTACTAAAACTTGACAACATGACAGGTTTTAAAACAGTTATCTGTCAGTAAATACACGATGTTACCAAATGCTTCTCTCACAATCTTTACCCAAATGCACACAGACTCACAGTGTGATTTTAGACAATCAACACTATCCTAGGACTTCACCAAAACTCATTAACTACTGTGGAAGGGGTAAGGGGACTGCACACAATCTACATATTTAAGTACAGCACATCATTGTCAAAGCATGACTCATTTAATCAACATATAAGCAAAGACTGGATTGTAATGCTGCTAAAACATCACAACATGACATGTTTTAAAATAGTTATCTATCAGCAAAGACATGATGTTACCAAATCCTTCTCTCACAGTGATCCCAAATGCACACAGACTCACAGTGTGATTCTAGACAAGCACCACTATCCCTATGAGTTTACCAAAACTCATTCACTACAGTGCAAGTGGTAAGGGAACTGCACACAATCTATATATTTCACGACTGCAATTTACTGTCAATGCCTGACTCATTTAATGAAAGCATAAGCCATAACTGTCTTCTAATGCTACTAAAACTTGACAACCTGGTTTTAAAACAGTTATCTGTCAGCAAATACACGATGTTACCAAATGCTTCTCTCACAGTGGTTCCCAAATGCACACAGACTCACTGTGTGATTCTAGACAAACAACACCATCCCTTGCACTATATCAAAACACATTTCTTCATCTAGAAGCAGTACTACATTTTAGTATAGAAACATAACATAACTCATTTCACAAATTCATAAACAATGACTGGTTTCTAATTCTACCAAAATATAAAAACTGCACAGTTATCTGTCTACAAACACATGAAAAACACAAATGCCAATCACAGAATGGTTTCTACATGCACACACATTGTAGAGAAAAAAGTACTCCCTACACTTTAGCAGGAAAAATACATTAGTCTGATTAAAATCAAAATAGTCTACATATATCCCCTCACAATTAAATAACTCATCTTTGAAGTTCTTTTGTAGATTAAGGAGTATATCAATCACTCACCTTATTTTCTTTTACAGAATCTCTGCACTGTGCACCTCTCAGCAAAAGCAAAGAATGAAAAAGTTTCCCTTTCATTTTCCACACATATACATGTAAACATCAAATCACAATCCTTCGCACATAAACTCAAAAGCAAACACACATTTCTATTGCTTAAACATTTCAACCCTTTCCAACTGAAATACATTTCAACCCTTCCCCAATCTGCCTTCTGCCTGTTACCATAGAAACAGGTCATGGAACACTGCACTGAGCTCAGAGGTCACAAGTTCAGCACACAATGTTCCTACACAAGACAGGAAGTGTGCTTGACTTTTCAACATATCAGCTTATCATATATAATGTTCCTTACAATCTGTTTTTGCTAACCAATAACAATCATACCTTTAAAAAACAAAAATATACACCCTACCTTTCAGTGTAGAAAGTTGTTATACAACCAATGATTTCTTGTCGTTTTTAAAAAAACATTGCCGTGGATCCGTGCACCCACCGCGTGAGAATCCGTGCATCCAACGCGATAGGATGCGCACATCGTGCGTGCATTTCGCCGCTTTTTTTTTTTTTTAAAGGGGGCCACAGGGGGTCCTTTTGGGACCCCCTAAGCAGATCTAGAGGGTCAGAGTATTTCCACTCTGCCCCCTTTATATCTTTTACACACTTATTCCCCTTCCATCTTCAGGCTCGCTTCTACCGAGGCAGAAAATGGCCGCCAACAGTTCCTGTTTTTGAATGTAGAGAGACGCTCGACAGCCAATTAGCATTCAGCATGCGATCGGGAGGGTGTGCGCCCCGTTCGGGTAGGGTGCGCTTACGGTGCGGGTACGGTCCGCGGATCCTCCGCGGCCATAGATATCACTAACTTTTTTACCCTAATTTTCTCAGGAACTACTGAACAGATTCACACCAAATATGCAAAAGGCACGAGTCCGAACTGAGGACTACCTCTTTGCCAAATTTGGTGTCATTCCGTTCAGCTGTTCGGGCTGTAGCTGCGACAACAGATCCTATGGCAAATTGCATGGGGGAAATGCGTTTTGGGACCCCCCTTTTTTCTCGGCCTCTGCTTCATGGATCACCGCAAAACGTTCAGGGTAAGAGCGGTGAGGAGCTGGCCAAAAGTTTGGAGAATTTCGCAAAGATTCGTCAATCGGCGCCAAAGATATTCCCAATAGAATGTTGCGGATTTCCTATGGAAAATAGGTCCTAACTATAACTATCTACTGGCGACCGGCAGTAGGTAATATATATATATATATATATATATATATATATATATATATATATTTTTTATTTTATTTTTCACTGAAAAAACCATAGGTTTCAGGCACGTTACAGTTAGGAATTAGCATTTAAAAACCTTTGAAATTCACTGAAAAAACCATAGGTTTCAGGGGTGTTATAGTTAGCTTGACATTTCCCTCGTTCAAAACCATTGAAATTCCCCAGTTATAGTTAGTTCAGCAATGCACTGCTGATAATGTCACATATTACATCACTCATGACATGGTCAGTGACATCACTGATGACATCACTGATGACATCTCAAATGACATCACTGATGACATAATCCAGTCTCTGTGTGTTTCTATAAAGTTTAAATATGTTTATTATATATACGGAAAGGCATATTGAAGAATGAGTCGGTGTATAAGTGTGTGAATGGATGATTTTGTAGGTGTGTGACTGACTCTAGAAGTTATTTATAGCACAATTTTGTACTTATTTGTTATTCTACACCATTTAAAGATGACACCAGGTAGATTTTAGTTTCAATGTGCTACTAGTGTTTCGCTATGTGCAATAATCCACTATGGAAACCAATTATACAACAATGTAGCAGGTTTTTATTCTTGTGTCAATAAGGTTATATATAGATGGTTTCTCCTAAACCACTATTATATGTATTAGGATTTTTTATAAAAAAATATGAGTGTTTATTTAAACCCTGTTTTTTAATCCTGTTTTTTAACCATATGTGAATTTTTTATGAATATATTTATATATTTATTTATTTATTCATATCCCATTTGACCATGAATTTCGTTTGGTATTCAGACCATAACACTTGCACTTTTTTGCACATAACAGTATTTTGCACATGTAGTACTATGTCTATACTACAAAAACTGTATTTTCAAAATTACAAACTTGAATTTGTACAGTTATTAAGGGAATCACGATGCATTAGGCAAAGATGTTCTCTATGTCTATGACTGTGACGCGGCAGAGTACGCCGTCCCCTTCCCGTGTATTGTCTCTTTAAAAGGTGTAATGTCAATCATGTGGTGTATCATGTGATCAAGGCTCTTGTGGAGCTGAAACGCGTAATGGCGGCGGTGCTGGGCACGAAATAAATCTTCATAATCATAGAATTTGGGTTCGCCTCGTCTTTCCAGAAAGCATACGGATTGTGGGCGAGTTGCGGTGATATATATATATATATATATATATATATTTTTTTTTTTTTTTTTTTTCACTGAAAAAACCATAGGTTTCAGGCACGTTACAGTTAGGAATTAGCATTTAAAAAACCTTTGAAATTCACTGAAAAAACCATAGGTTTCAGGGGTGTTATAGTTAGCTTGACATTTCCCTCGTTCAAAACCATTGAAATTCCCCAGTTATAGTTAGTTCAGCAATGCACTGCTGATAATGTCACATATTACATCACTCATGACATGGTCAGTGACATCACTGATGACATCACTGATGACATCTCAAATGACATCACTGATGACATAATCCAGTCTCTGTGTGTTTCTATAAAGTTTAAATATGTTTATTATATATACGGAAAGGCATATTGAAGAATGAGTCGGTGTATAAGTGTGTGAATGGATGATTTTGTAGGTGCGTGACTGACTCTAGAAGTGAGTGATTACACGTATCTTACTGAATGCATGGGTTACTGACTAAACTGTGTGAATGTCTGTATCCGTCTGTCTGCTGGTGTGTACGTGGCTATATGGGTTTGCAAATTGCTACATGATTGTCTATATGGGTTATAGATTGGTTGTCTGTGTATCTGTATGGGTGCCTGAGTAGTTCGTGTGGGTGGGGTGTGTGTGACTCTGTGCATAGATATGTGAGTGGGTGATTCACTGGGTGCATGGTTTCAAGACTAGATCTGTGATGGACTGTATGGGTGGGTGGGTGTGTGTATGGTTGTTAGTGAGTGAATCTATATTTCATTAGTACATGTGTGATTTAGTACATATGTGAACAGCAGTATATATGTGTGTTGGAGTACAGAAATGGCTATAAGTGAGTGTGTGTGATTGTGAGAGTGGCTGTATGGATGAGTGTGTGCTTGTATCATTGATTGTATAAGAGCGTAAGAATGTGCTAGTATTTCTATGAGTAATTGAGCTAGTATGTGTATAACTGTATAGGTGAGTAAATGGCAGTGTGATTAATTATTTGCATGACTGAGTAGGTGTGTGAGTACCTCTATGGATGAGTGGCGTGTGTGAGTGTCTATATAGGTGTATGAGTGCATATGATAGTCCTTTTCTGAGTGACCATAAGTATGAGTGACTGTACGGGTGAGTGAGTTGATGGGTGTGTAGACTTAAGAATCAGTGAGTGGGTATGTACTTATTGGTGTTGGAGTGTCTATGGTTTTGAGAATGGCAATATGTAATTTAGAGTGGGTGTATCAAAGGTTATATTAGGTTGTGAGACGATGCATCGAATTATCACATGGATGACGTCATCAGTGATGTCATCAGTGATATCATTTGAGATGTCATCAGTGATGTCATCAGTGATGTCACTGACCATGTCATGAGTGATGTAATATGTGGCATCATCAGCAGAGCATTGCGGGGGCGCGAGTTATAGTTAGCTGAACGGGGAAATATTCCAGATAACTATAACGCCCCAGAAACCTATGGTTTTTTCAGTGAATTTCTAAGGTTTCTAAGGTTTTTTAAATGCTAATTCCTAACTATAACGCCCCTGAAACCCATGGGTTTTTTCAGTGAATTTCTAAGGCTTTTTAAATGCTAATTCCTAACTATAACATGAATGAAACCTATGTTTTTTTCAGTTAATTTCAAAGGTTTTCTAAATGATAATTCCTAACTATAACATATCTGAAACCTATGGTTTTTTAAGTGAATTTCTCAGGCTTTTTAAATGCTAATTCCTATCTATAACTTATCTCTAACCTATGATTTTTAAAGAATTTCATAGGATTTCTAAATCTTTATTTTTCAGTGTATCAATTCCTTTATTTATGTTTTTTATACTGTTTTCACCATTTTTTAAAGTATTTTTTACATATTTTTTTTAATTAATAATTATGATGTTTTAAAAAAATATTTGTAAAAATGTTTTAACTCTATTTTTTAATTAATTTTTTAATAGTTTTTAAACTATATTTTTAATACTTTGTTATTGCTTAGAAGTACCAAAAACTCTCAATGAACACAACGGCTCTTTTTAGAGCCACTCAAGAACAAAACACATAAGCGTGATGTTTATCTCCAAACAATGTAATTTTTTTTGCTTGGAGTCGCGCACCCAACGCGTTAGGAACCGCGCACCCTACGCAAGAGAAATCGTGCACCCAAAGCGATAGGATGCGCAACTCCTAATTTTACCGTAAAAAAAAATAGCTTCTATCACTAATTTTTATTATCCCCGGGGACCCTATCCCCCGGGGCTTATAAAAAACGTTGGGGACCGTGGGGGGAGCCTCAACGCCCCCATGGTCCCAGCCGGCTCCTCGCGTCCTTCGGGAGCCGACATTGCTTTTCCACATGGGGAGCTGCTAACATGCAGCTCCCCGTGTGGAAAAGCAATATGGTTTGGATTTTGAAAGAGAGAGCAGGTTTGCCTGCTCTCTCTTTCAAAATCCAAACGAAGTTTGCTTTGGGAGGGCGGGAGACTCCGGTCCTCTCATAGCAAACAACAGTGTCCTGGGGGTGGTAACCCAGGACACTGCAGGAGCCAGCCCTGGGGGGTGGTGGTCCCCAGGGCACCTCGAGGGCTCCAGGAGGGGGGCCCGCAGCCCCCCTCCCTCAATAAATAAAGCCCCAGGGTGGTGGTCCCCGGGGCTTGGGTGGCCGTTCAGCCCCCCACCCATTTATTTTGTAGCCCCGGCAGGTAGCGGTCCCCGGGGTTGGGGGGCCCCCATGTGCCCCCCATTAAATGTTTTGGTTTTTGCCCCCGGGATTTGGCCCCCCCGGGGTTTAATTATTAAAGAAGCGCGAAAGCCCGCGCTTCGTTTTATTTTTTTTTACGGCCAGATCCGCGCACCCAGTGCGCATTTTGTCATTTTTTCAACAAGAAAAGGGGTCCTGGGAGTCCTTCTGGGACCCCCTAAGCAGGTCTAGTGGGTCAGAGTATTTCTACCCTGCCCCCTTTATTTGTTTTACACACTTATTCCCCTTACTTCTTCAGCCTCACTTCTACCGAGGCACAAAATGGCTGCCAAGAGTTCCTGGTTTCGAATGTTGACAACCACTAGTAGATTAATTGTATATGTTTTCTTTAAATATAGAACTAAATCACACATGTTACAGCACTGCTAACTTAATGTTGCATTAAACTATTTTTTATTTAAATGTAATAAATTAAAATAAAATAAAAAATTCAGATACTTTAATAAAACAATAAATTCCTGAGTAAACTAAAACAATCTTTATGCAATAATAATTTTTGAAAGAGATTTATAGAAGTTATTGAAAGTGATTTTAATATATTTTAATTACATGTATTGTTACATCAATTTTAAAAGCAAAAACTGTTAATAAATATTTTCTAATTACATTTAATAAGTGCTATCTTTGCAATTTAACATTGAGTATTATTGATTTATATTTTTGACTGTTTTAAATAATTAAATTTAACATTATTTCCATGGGGGTTTTATTTTATATCCCTTATTCCATTATTTATATTATAGGAGGGGACTGTATTACCACTGGTTGGTGATGTGTGGTACTAGACTTACTAGAGTTTTTTTTTTTGTAATAACTTACACTTGTAAGTTAGGCTCCACCCCTATTTCAGGAGGTAGAGATGTGTAAGTCTACAATTTTGAGTAACTTTGTACTTGGGTTTTGTGAATTCTGGGAAGTAGTTAATTTACTCAAAAGTGTAAAAGTAAATTACTCACAAATATACCTTCCCACAGTGAATGCCCCCATTGAATCTCAATCCCTATCCCTATCGCAACTCCTAAAACCAAACCTATGCAAATAAATATAACACATTCATGAAATCTTATGGAAAAAAGTAACACCATATATAGAACAGGCACCCTGAGGCAACCTAGACTAGATAGCAAACATCAGAGTGTAAATATAATCACCAACAAATCAACTGTAAAAATAATTAAAAAAAATATATTGCAACATTAGATGAATATTTAAACATTGTTTAATATTAATAAATATATAATAAAATGGATCGAAACAATGATACATTAATGAAGGAAAACTAGTAACTAAAAATTGTAATGGTACCCATAACTATTCTTAAAACAGCCATACAGAACAGCACAACATAGATACACAGATAAAATGCAAAACACATATATAAATTAACAGACAACTCTACCTAAAACAATGTAACAATCTGGGCTATTAGTTGAGAAGTGTGAACCACCCTTCTCGGTTTCACTGACAGGTATTTTCTTGTGGACCGGTGTGTTGATCCAGAGGTCTGCTTCGTTGCAAGCTCTCTGGGTACAGTGAGCTTCAAACCAACTAGGTGTTGGCATAGCTCTGGAAAACAATTACTGAACATGTGCTCTTTTAATTAAAGATTGTAAAGCTCATCCTAATTGCTCACTTTACTGCTCTTCACCCAACTATTCAGTGCCTTATAGTCCTGCCCCCTTTTTATACCTTCATAAAAGAATTGTTGTCCAGTGATTTTTATTTTTGATTTGTGTTTTTGTATCATTAAAGAAGTAATTTAGCTTGGATAGACATTGCTAATCCAGGCAGAATTTTTCTGGACGAAATTTAAAAAAATGGCAGATGTGTTGCAGTGATGATGTAATATTTCCAGAACCATGAGTCCTATACACTTTATTTTGGTGTCAAAATATAGGTTTTAGGGGTCAAGAAGTCTTACAGAGACAGAAAGTAACTCCTCAGAGCAACCCTTCTGCCATTTTCCAGAATGGTGCCTCCATAATTATAATAAATCCACAGGTGACAACTTCTGGCTGTCCCTACATGGTAGCTTGTACTTCTCTGGGGTAAGACCATATTTCACGACCAGGAATTCCCCCATCAGGCCATACTTCATCTGGTCCCTCTTCTCCAGGGCCAGTAGGGTTGCCTCCCTGAATTGGGCTTGTGTTTCTACAGACCAGTCCCCCAGTCCTTCTCAGGGGCTGTGTGCACTTCTAAGGCCACGTCACAGGCCTAAGACCACTTATCAATGTTATTCCCCATCACATAGCTAGGTACCATGTGTTTGGCTATGTGGACACTTTTACCTTCCTTAGACACTCCATTGTCACTGCTACCATCATCACTGGAGTCTGTGAGCCTGTTGGCCTTCAACCACAGTTCCTTCTGACTGATTTCATGAGCCAGTGACAGGACCCATATTTCCTTGTGAGCAATACCCTGAAATGCCCACCTTCCAGAAGCACCGACTCTGTAGTTGAATTTACCAGCGGTTCATATTGACCCAATGAGGGAAAGGGTTTTAAGGAGGGTACTGCCTGGAGGGAGACCTCGAACAAGATGGAATCCTTAATTAGCGCGATGACTCACTAATCAGAACTCACAACAATAACTGAGCACTGTAACGTTTGCTGGGGTAGTTTAAGCCTTACCTGTGGAAGAAGAAACAGGCTAAAGAAATCTGTACGGATATTTAAGTTACAGCAGGAGTCAACAGGAGGATATCAAGAGTTTTATAGATCTTCCCTTTTAAGAGAGAATTTAACAAGTTACTTGTATAACCCAGTGCTGCACACTTCAATAGATGGTCCAACAAGATCTCCTTGACATTTACTTTCTTACCATCTGGTCAGTGCGTTTTACAAATGTCATATAGTTCCTACCTTGGTTCAGGTGAATAACAGCAATGGCAGGAATCGACAATATCTGAGCAAGTCTCGAACTGGTGCTGTTCTGGATCACGATAATTTCAAGCGTCTGGTTCAGGGTGTGGAGAATATTTATACTGGATGTTTTTCAAGGTGGCAGCTGGGATTTGGAGAATCTCAAGTGAACTTGCCATGGTGTTCTCTCACAAGTTCTCGCTTCTCTTAGGCACCACATGGCACTTCAGCGTGTCTCTTAAACAGGATGCCTTACAGAATAGTATCTCTGTCACTGGACATAGTGTCTCTGGTACTGGCAGACTCTGTAACAAGTCCTTTGAGCACTGTCTCTGATATTGGATTTACATATGGATGGGTGATGTCTCTGGATAGTGTCTCTGTCACCAGACACACTCAATAGGGCATGGGAGTAATATTAAACATGGGTATTAACTTTGAATAGTGTCTCTGGGTAACGTCTCTGGGTAGTGTCTCGGGCACTAGGCAAACTTCGTAATAGGGATATCAGAGCAATGTCTTTGGCACCTTATATTGGCTGAAGGGTTTGGCTCAAGAATGGGTTAGGCTCAAGAGATGTCTTGCTCTGGAGCCAAGACAACCAGCAACATTTTAATATCCTCCAGAGCTAGATTTCCTTCCTCCAAGGCCCTCTCTGCCTCAGTCTTTTCCTCTAACAAGGCCCTCTTTGCAGCTGCTTTTACTTTCATTTCCTACATGGCCAGAGCAGCTAGTTGTACTGTTAGCTCTCTTTCAGCCCTCTTGTCCTCCAACTGCTCAGGGGTCAGCTTTAGAGGACATGCTGCTCCTGTGGGCTGTCGTTGATGTAGCTCAAAGTGTAGATCTCACATTACTAGTCGTCACTGCCAGTCTCTGTAGTGTGAAGAGTTGGTTTACCGGAGCTTCGCGTTGGCAGTCATCGTGGGCAGCAGAGTCTTGGCATGAATGAACCCATTCAAGGTCAAGAACAGCCCAAACCTTCAGGATTTCTCCCTTTCTTGGCAGAGGAGTGCTCTATGATGCCAGCCAAGGGTCCAGGGCCTTGGGGGGCACCTCTTGGGGATCAAGGACTCACTCTGTCAGAGGCCAGCAGGGCTCAGGAAGGTCCTTTTGCAGGTACAGGCAAGTCATGTTGCAGCTGGTCAGTTCAGCACTTGCAGGGAAGACTGTGGAGCTTGCTATGCCCTGTAGCTTAGAAGAGGAGGCCAATCAGCTAGCCCTTGGAGTCACTTCAGTGGTCTGGGTCCAAGGAGCAGGTCAGGCTTCCTTCTTCAGGCAACAGGGCAGTACTTGCAGCAGCAGGACAGCATTGCAGTCCTTCTACTGAGGCCTCCACAGGTCCAGAAGTGATCTGATAAGTGGTTCAAGAAGTTCAATGTTTCTGCTTGGTGCAAGCCTTTGAAGTGGGGGAAACTCCTGGACCAACCCCACAGCTGGTGTCCTGCCCAGGCCCCATGCGGTCTGAGGTGACAACAGGCTGGTGTCAAGTTCCTTTCTTTGTGTGTGGAGGTAGCCCCTTTGAAATGTCATTGGGGCAGGGAGCAGTTCCTTTCACACCTTCTTGGCAAGATGGCCCATCCTGCCAACATCTAGTCCCACTTTGTCTCACTGTATGAAAGGACACAAAGGTTAACTGCTAACTGCATCCAGTCGTGTGACTCAGTTCAGAGGCTGCAGGCATCAAATAGTTAGGACAAGAAAATGCCAAATTTCTAAAAGTGCCATTTTCAAAATTGGTAATTACAATCTGGATTTACCATTAAATAGGGTTTAAAATTAAAATTCATTTGAGTATAAACATGGCATTCTTACCTGCTCCACATCAAAAGTTAGTACTTATTAAATGTAATAAGGTAACCCAATGCTATCCAATGGCAGAGATAGACCTACATTACCAGGACATATATACTTAAAAACTCATGTCCTACATTTTAAACACAATGAAGCCTACCCTTTGGGCTGTTAAGGGCCTACCCTAGGGGTTACATGTAAGTATATAAAAAGGAGGGTTTAGGCCTGGCAAAAGATTTGTTTGCCATATTGAAATAGCAATTTGAAACTGCACTACAGGCTGCAGTGGAAGTTCTGAGATATGTTTTAAATGTCTAATTTATTGTGTGGCACGATCCTCTTGCAGCATTTAACTTATATTGTTTACTTTGACACTGTATAATCAATTCCCAAATTCATACACTTGCATGTATTTGCAAATTGGTTGGAGAAACGTCCAACTCCTTATTAGTAAAAGTGCAAAGGGGGTTCGGTTTTCTCTTTATACTAAATGTGTATGAAAGAATATTCCCTGTATATGCCACTTTTATTTCCATTTTAGATGCTTTGGGCCCAAATCAAAAATCATGTAAGAGTATGTAAAAGAGTACAGGCCTCATTTATGAAAAGTGTTGATTCGCTGCAGTAAAACAGCAATGCAGCACTTTTCAGTGCCATATTTACTGTAAGGCGCTCCATGTGGCAAGGATTGACAGATACGTCAGGAATGTGTCATTACAAATGGGGCAAGCTCCATGTGAAAAGGACTGCATCACCAATAACGCCTGCTTCAAGCATGCGTAAGGATTTGACGCAGTGAGGCCATAAAAATGGCACAATGAAATCTCATAGATTTCACTGTGACGCTTCTACAAACCTTTTCTGTGCTGGATCGCCCACCCTGCATACATTATACCTGTTACAGGTATAATGTAGCGCAGGGGTTTACAAACTGACTGCCTAGATGTGTCCCTTTGCAAACATGGCGCAATGTGGGACTCTTTTTACGTCACCGCAGTGTAGCAAAAAGTGACGCGACGGCCGCATAAGGGCCTTATAAACAAGGCCTCCGGTACTACTTTAACTCCAAAATGGCTTTGTGAATAGTCACTTATGCATGGAGGACTGGTGGTGAGGGCAATGACATTGGCGGGACAGTGGGCAACGGTATTGAGAATCAATCTGAGGGGGTTGCTTGGTGGATCATGAAGTATTGGGATTGCAGGTAACGCTGGGTGTTTGTTTAAAGGGGATCCACTAAGGGTGGTAAGGACAGCAATGCCATTGTCAAGAAGCGGATAGAATTTACATTGAGGGCTGCTGGAGACAGTGGCTTATAGCCCAGTGTCATAAGCAGTATAATTATACAACTACCAGTGCAACAATGTCATAAGCAGTATAATTATCCAACTACCAGTGCAACAAAAGTGTGGTATAACCTGTTGGAAACACCATCACTTTGACACAAACTGTGCTTCTGCAATCATGCAGACCGACCACTGGAGACATCCCTTCCACATTGTCTTGCACTTCACCTCAGGGCTTGTGTTTCCATAATGAAAAGTACAACATATTAATGGGGCCTCTTAGTGGTCACGAAATAAACACTGTCCTCTCAAGATTTAGTTTTATATAATCAATGCTGTTGAGCGTAGTAAATGTTTGAATAGTCAAACCTAGAAGGCCCTCAAATAATAGGCATCCCAATTGGTGCAAAAATGGAAAAAGATTACAAAAAAGATCTGAGGATTCTACATTTACATTTTATGTTTAAAAGAAATAGGTGGAAAATAAGGTGCAACTGAAAGGTTATCTGAAGTGCAAATTCTAACGGTGCAGTAATGCTATAAGGTAAGTAAATACATCCAGTAATATATACGGATAAGTTATAACCTCTTAATATTGATACCCCATTCTTTAACAATCTGTAACTAAGCATCTATACGAAATTGACAGGCTCATAATCAGGAGAGTAGGAAATGTGATTATGTGTTAGATATAAATACACAATCCAAACAGTATTGTAATTACACACACAATAAATATATTATCTTACTCTTGAAGCACAGCCTAATGCAAGAACACACCGGTTTGAAGAACTGTCGGACATGCAGTTGGACCGAATTGTGGCCATAGTTCAATAGGGTCTGCCCTCATGCAAATGCAGTATGAGCATCGGAGTTTAATGGCACACGCTTACATGCAGGTCTGAAGACACGGGTGAATCATAAAAAGACAGTGGCATTGGAATGTAAGATTATATGAAAGGGCATAGACACCTGTAGGCTAGCTTTAAAGTGAAAGAATGCAATCAGTCGATTTCACTTACAAAAGGAAAAGGAAACCCTGCATCAGTGAGATGTGTTGTTAGCAAAGAGTTTCTCACTAATGAAGTCAAAAAACTGGCAGCTTACCAGGGTAATCAAACACAGCTAGTCATAGTGGTCAAAAAGATCCTGCTGTAAGGTGCGGAGAGATGCTTCCCAGTCACAGCCCAAGCAATGGTCTGAGGGCACAGGGAGCACAGTGCACACAAACTCAACACTGCAGTGTCAAAAAGGAATTAAAAGCTAATTTGCATACTCTATCTAAATTATTTCTGAGATTGCAATAGAATAATAAATTGAACACTCAAAAGTCAAATATTTGAAAAATAGTTGCTGCAGTAAATGCATTTCCATTCGCAATCTATAGTTCTAAAATCACTGCTTCAGAAAAGACTCATAGAGAAGCAAACCAAAACAAGCGCAAAGTTATGCGCAATCTTATTGGTGTTGTAAATGCTCTTCAGTCACATGTTCCAGTGTCAAACATGCGATCCTTCTGAAGATCCAGGGTAGACGTCTTATAGGACATTTCAGAGGGGCTTGTCCAGACAGAAGGGAGAAGATGAAAATAAATTAATGATTTTAAAGGGTGTTGGGAATACCTCATAAGCGGTATCGTTGTCACTGCTGCTGGAGTATTAGGAGAGGGTTCAGTCTCATCAATACTATCATTATGAAAGGAAGCAGGCCTCGGCAAGGGGTCTCAGCATTTGTAGGGCCATTTTGCTGTATCCTTTAATGAAGAAGCTTACAAAGACTGGTGGCCATTTTATCCTGGGGAACAGTTCTTGTAGGGTGCTTGGTTCTTGATTCTATATTGTTGTAGATAGTTGATGTTGTATTTGAAAAGGAAGACACTAACATTATCCTGATACATATATTCAAAAACAGCCCAGCAAACTATCCTCCACAGTAGAGAATCCCAGAGGAATCCAGTGACAGAAACAAAATCAAAAATCAGGGAAAAAAGGCCACCAAGTGGAGGATGAATGAAAAGAAAATCTAGGAATTAAAGTGTTGTGACACATCCTTCGCAAGTCTCTTTATATATGATGTTGGCAGAAAATGATATCATAGGAAAAGATGCTGGTACCATATTGGATAAAGAACTTTAGACAGCAAGTGCTGGAGAGGTATAGAAATAAGGCGAGTCACGCCTACTCTTGCAAGGGAATAGTGTTTTACCGAAATGTCAAAGAGAAGAACCCCCTGACTGACATCCCTTATACATTTGCCTCCAGCATCCAGCACTCTGAACCTCTCACAGCACACCCAGTTGAGCAGTCCTGGCTGCAAAGACTCTGATGCTGGACCTCCCACCCTATGCCGGATGTGAGAATGAAAGATGCAGTATCTTCTACTCTCATGGCCCGAGGCCAGGGGAACATGCCACCATTGATGAGTCATGTTCTGAGATGACAAGCAAGTATGGAACATCAGTTATGCCAAGGTAATTTAACACCAGCAAGGGCACAATCCGGACCGATTTCTTGTTCGGATGTCATTTTATGCTTTGAAACATTTATATTAGGGATGGTACTTCAATTTAGCTCTATCTTTGCAGAATGCACATTATCCACCATTTTATCCCTAGCATCTGCAAGCTTTAATGAGGACAGCCAGGAGAAGGGAGATTCAGAAGAGACTAATTACAGCATGGAGCGGAGTCTAGCAGCCTAAGCAAGTCTAATGAAATCAATTCTGGGCCTAGAGTGTCAAAGAACCTATAAAAAACAATCACACCCACTACTGTGCGTGAAGACAAATATTCTATTAGTTCAAATACATTGAAAATCCTGGTAATTGGTACAATGTTTTAACAGGCTATGTTTTTGCTTAAAACAAGACAAATGGCATAAGCTTACTCTGCTGATGGTGCGACAGAGTGAAAACAATGGCAGAATGGTCAGAGAGGTGAGAGGGGATGTATGTTATATCCTTCAAGTCATTCTTCAGCTTATAACTGAAAAAAGCATAATCGATTCTTGACTTATGTTTATATTTGTGGTTATGGTAAGAGACCCCTGGAGTATTACCCTCTCTCTGCCTCCATTCGTCCACCAACCCAAGATTCGACAAAATAGATATAAGAGTTCGCCTGGATTTAGGGGTGGTTATTGCTCTTGAGTTAGCAGATTTGTCCAGCTTGGGATTTAAGACAATATTAAAGTCACCAACCCAGACAATGGGGTCTTGACATGAGATCAAGTGGATCTGAATTTTATCCAAAAATGATGGGTCATCATGATTCAGGCCATAATACCCCACCAGGGTATAAACTAGCCCCATCAACAGCACTTTTACCAGTAACCATCTACCACTAAGATCTTCTTTCTGATCTATAATTTGGGCACACATCTGCTTTTTAAATATTATAAGTATCCCCCGAATATTGGCGTTGTGATCCGTACATATGAATTCATCCACCCATTTTAGGTTTTTCAGCATGTCCTGGACCTCATGTTTTAATAGGTGGGTCTCTTGGATGACTAATATCTGCGGGGGAGAGTCTTTTAAATATTGTAAGATCCTCTGTCTTCTAGCTCTCACCCGCAGGCCGTTGACATTCCAGGATATAAACTGCAATCCAATCATGGTGGATTAGCCATTCCTGTCCATCCTGCCCTTCCACCTTTTAAACCCGACTCTCTAGCACCAGTCCACGTGACATCTCCCAACCTGAAGACCTATAAAGGCTGAATTATATATCATGAGAAATGCTGAGACAAACTTAAGAGGACTTTTTGAGTTTCTCCCCCCCTACCCCCCCTACCCCACCCACCCTCCCACCCCCTGGAAAACCCTCCCTTATTGATACTGGCTTGGTGTTTTGCCAGATTGCGTCAGAGAAAGACCTTACCTAAGCCCCCGAAGAGCTAGTTGGAACAAGGGACCAACGTTCCTCCATGTCAGCTCTATGGTAAGAAGGACGTAGGCAATGTGGTACTGAAGTAGTTACGAAATGGGATCTTAACATAATGGGAAGGGACCTCACCCCTTACCCCCCGACTTACCTAACTAACGTGCTTATCACCCGATGTGCAAAAAAAAATCGTTCTTCCACTTCTCCTTCTCTCTTTTATTCCTTTTTTTTTTTTTTATCCCCTCGCTCTCTCCTTTTTAAAACATTTTTTTATCCTTTTTCCCTTCATTAACCCGCCTACCCGCCATTAACTTTATTAACTCTAAACTAATCTTACATCCCCCCTAGGAATGAATGAAATGAAAGCCCTATCAGACTGTGGCAAATTTTAGGATTCTTTTTCATTTTCTTTTTTCTTTTTCTTTCCTGCTCTTTTCTTTCTCCTGCCTCCTCATCTTCCCCCATGTTTGGAAACCTAAAGCCCTAGATCACTAGATCAGGGGTGCTGCGGACTGATGGAAGCTATTAATTCATATGCTTCCTGAGGAGATCGGATATTGTGCATTTTGTTGTTATACATCACCCTCAGGAAAGCAGGAAATCTCATCTGTACGGTTGACCCTGCCGCTCTAAACTTGTCCATTTTTTGGCCTAGCTCCCACTGTCTATCAAGGGTGATTTTAGACAGGTCTGATCGGATCTCGAAAGAGAAGCCAGTGGCCGTCACTGACTTCGCTTTTAGTGCTAGATTAAGGATTTTCTCCTTAAGGGAATAGGTGAGAAAATTAACCAAGATCTTTCTTGGCTTCACTCTCCCGGGGTTAAGGCGGAAAGGGTCTCTGTGGATCCTCTGAATATCCCTATCGAGACTTTCTGCCGATTCCTCAAGATTGAACGAACTTTTTAATAGGGCCACCACAAAAGCTTTGATGTCACTACCCTCCTTTCCTTCTGGTATTTTTAGTAGGCGGAGGTTGTTTCTTCTGGAGTAATTTTCCAAAGATTCCACTCTCTCCTTCATCACGTCACCTTCCCTTAACAGGGATTGGATCTTGGTCTCTGCTGACTCCAGAGTTGATTCCAAGCGCCCTACAGAGATTTCCAAATGGTCTGTTCTCTCACAAAGACCATCCACCTTCTTTTCAAGAGTCTCGCAGACCGCCCTGATCTCAATCTGGTTGCTTTTGGACTGTGCAAAACCGCACCTAATCTCCTCCCTCATCGTATTCAGGAGTGCCTCCAAAGCACTACCGGTCTCACCCCCCTCTCCGGAGGGATCGCAGTAGGTTAAGTTAGAGGACCCTCCAACTTCCTCATTGTGGGCTGCGGGTGATCCGGCCCCCCCGGGGCCTGGCAGGGGCTTCGCACACCCCTCAGGGGCAACCGTTGTAGGTCTAACTCCAGGTGACTCGACCGCCCCAAGTGCAACCTCACCTTGGGGGGTATCAGCCTTCCTTTTGCCGCTCATAGGTCCTGTATTGCTGACAACCTCTGAGCCAAGTTGAATGTCCAGGATTTGGGGGCGCACCCTGAAGTATGAAAGTAGTGAGGGGGTTATACGAATCGAGGTTTTGCATCTATCTCTTTTAGATCCCCTCTCGACTGCAGAGATAGTGGCACTTAGTTGGGGCGGTATAGCCGGTATAGCCGTAGAGTCTCTTTTTTCCACTAGCGCCTCCAGTACCTTTGAGGTCACAGTCAAAGATTGTTGGGGGGCCTTACTGCTAATGCCTTGTTTGCCCCCTGGGGCAAGAGACGCGGGGTCTTTCCCCCTCTTTCTGGTCTTGGCCCCTTTCACTAGGGATATCTTGCCAATAGGTTTTTGAGTGGATTTGTGGGACCCTGGTGCCACTGCACCCTCCCCCCGTCCTCCCTCGTTGCTACTCACCAAGTTGTAGTCCGTGGAGGAGCGAGAGACGCCTATAAAGACTGCCTGCTCTCTGAGTACTGCTGCTGCTCCCGCGGAGTCCACCTCTGGCTCCCTGTGATGTTCTTCTCTTTATGGGAACCGGCAGCCCCCCCTCAGGAGCCCGCGATCGGCCGCCCTACGTCCACGCCTGAGCTCCACGGCTGCCTGCTTCCAGCGCAGGGGAGGTGAAGCGGAGAGCTCTAGGCTTGTACTCCCACACATCAGTGATGCTCAGAAGATGGTCGTTGCTGTACCTTTTATCCCTAGCATCTGCAAGCTTTAATGAGGACAGCCAGGAGAAGGGAGATTCAGAAGAGACTAATTACAGCATGGAGCGGAGTCTAGCAGCCTAAGCAAGTCTAATGAAATCAATTCTGGGCCTAGAGTGTCAAAGAACCTATAAAAAAAAATCACACCCACTACTGTGCGTGAAGACAAATATTCTATTAGTTCAAATACATTGAAAATCCTGGCAATTGGTACAATGTTTTAACAGGCTATGTTTTTGCTTAAAACAAGACAAATGGCATAAGCATTTCAGTTTCATAAATAATTCAACAACCATCAAAGAAAATAGACTAAGTAGTGAATTTCCCAAAATACAATCAATACTCTTCGTGCAAGTGACATAATTTCTAGCCGATTTTCAGAACTAGCAGGCTTCTCTGTGGCTAGAATTTACTTTTCATTCCAAGTAATATGCAATTACTCTTCAGCTACAGTAGGAATCAATACTTCATAATATGCTATTAAAACATTCTGTCAATATGCTGTAAACATTAGACATGAACACAGACTACATAAAGTAATTTCAGGTTAAGCATATGCTACCATAAGTGTTCACACAATTCACCTGCGAAATTAATTTTCTGAAGACTAAACCAATGCAGGAAATAAAATCTGATTATTTCACGGAAAAGGAAATATAATTCAAAATCTGCGAGAAAGAGAAAATGTGCTAATATAATATGAAAACCTAAGACTCTTGTTCACTAATAGGTAACATCTACACGCTGAAGGTAAATATTTTTTCAGACCAGTAAAGATCTTAATTGTTGTTTTAAAAAACTTATTAACATTTGTCCAGATTTTCTTATATGTGTTGGTTCAGGGGAAAGAGTAAGGGGGAAGGAACCCAGAACAAAATACAATTTATTCCTGGCAGTTGTGTCAGTGCCGAATGCAAATCCTTTCCTGGTAAGTTTGGGAGATAGATGTTCACTGGACAACTGTCTATTTTCCCCGCTCCAAATGATATGTTGGTGCACCTGGACTGCATAGAGACCAGTATTGGCTTGGCAACACAACAATACCACACAAAGGTTCCAGACTTTCCTACCTTTTACCTCAAGCTGTTAATATTACCTGTGGATACCAGTTATAGCTGAAAATGAGTATGTAGTGATTTTATAAAAATTAACGTTAGCATAGCTTTCCAACAGACCTTGAAAATTGGTGGGGGTTGGGCCAACATTGTGGGCAAGCTTTTCTGTGAGACTTTGGAGACCATGGTGGGAATAGGATGTTCATCTTGGTATAGGAGCGATTTCACTATGGAATCAAAAAACTGTACAAACTCTTCTGCTTTCTTGGCGGGAACATTATGTTTAATGAAAGTGGGCAAGGGGGGCTGGTGGCTGTTTTGATCAAATCAAAGAGTTGTTTCAGTCAAATCTTGGCTGAGTCAAGAAGCGATCTGAAGCACTTCACATTTCTGCGCCACATTTACCATGGCACCCCTTTGTCGCTTCCAGCTTAAACTGAAAACAGGCTTGAAAGGCCGACTTTGCCCATATGGCTTGATGCTGCCCATGCATCTGTGCTTTTTGGGAAGAAGTGTTCCCTATATTATCTGATATGGTGGGTTCCACTCTTACACCCTCACAGAAAATGGCCCTACTGGGCTGCACTATGTCTGTGGAATGGAACGTGAGGCGATTTGCCTCTATTTCACTCCTTCTAGTCAAATGATATGTAGCTTGCGTGTGGGGCAGACAGCACTCATCTTCTGTTAACCTATGGCTTAAGAGTGTGCTCTATCACAATGAGCTACTGGAATGCTATCCATCCACGGTCCCCCAGGCACTTTGCGTATGTAACATTTGGGGGCCTTTGCAGGCCTACTTGCTCACACATGAGGTGCCACACCAAAACCTATTGTCGATCAATGTGCAGACCAGATGGTTGAAAGAGTTGATGCCATGCCTAGAGAGGGTAGAGCAGACAATTGCAATTACTAGCCCATACTTCCTGGGCTGACATGTTGGTATATGACTGTTACTTGCTGTAATGTTGTAACACTCTATACCTCTGGGGTGCATGGGGTGGATATCAATCTGTGCTTTATGATACAGCTCATGAGAGACGACCCATACTGAACTGTGATCCAGACTAATCATTGGATTGTCCTATATGTATATGCACATTGTGCACTCTTGTCGACTGTTCCCTGATTCTAATGCAAAACTCAAAAAAAAAAAAAAAGATGGTTTCTGAGGTGATTTGATTCTTCACGAAAAATGTGCTTTGGATCATGTGATCTTGCATGCCAGAGTAGTGGTAGAAGATGTCTGATTTCATTTCTTATGCAGAGAGCTTAAGGTTCTTCTTTCCTCGTATGAGGCCTTATTGAACCAGGGAGCAGATGGTGTTTGTATTTTATTTTTGGTTTGGAGTGGGGCCTCTTTGTCAAGATAAACAGAGAGACTGTAGACGCAGTGGGTAACGGAGACATTGACATAAGTGTCAGGACTAATGGGGAGGAAGTAACTTCATTGCAAATTTGCTGAGTTTCCTGATGTTGATGTTCTTTATGTCACAAGTTATAACGAGAAAGGAATAAGAAAGTGGTCAGACCAGTCTACTGGAATGGATTTGTTGACTAAGAGCAGGTCGTCTTTCAAAGCTTTTGATCAAGTTTGGAGCCTTCCTTTTACGTTGGTTTAAGGTTGTGTTGTATCAGATCATTTGCAGAGAGAAAAGTGGCAAGCTGTTTTATTGCAGTATCTTCTGTGTTGTCCCAGTGAAGATTAAAATCACCTAGAAAGATAACTTTGTTGCTTTTTGTTGATTTGTCACTTGCAAGATCAATATATTCTTTATTAAAGGCTGAGTTGTCACCTGGTGGGTAATAGATAACATGCAGTCTGAAAGGGGAGTTGTGCTGCATACGTACTTCAAAGGTTAGACTTTAGAGAATGGAAAAACAGCCACTAGGAAGCTCCTTGCATTGAAGGGCATCTCTGAAGATGGCAGCCATGCCTCTCCAGGCTCTATCTACACTGTCATTTCTGATGATGGAGCAGTTCAGAGAAAGAAGACGGTCAAATATGGTGTGGGATGTGTTTTTGAACCAGGTTTCTGTGAGAATTAGTAGATCTAAGTTATTGCATGTAATAGTGTCAGAAATTTCAAGCTAGTGCTGACCTGCAGTTATAAAGTATGCAACGTAAAGCCAATGTGTATGATTTGGTGAAGGGAGTGTCCGGGGTTTTGGTTGCAATAGGGAGGGTATTTCTGTTGGCCAGTGTCTGCTTTGGGAAAGAATGCTGTTTGGGTCGAGTCACGGAAATAATTGGATTTTGTTGTAGGTTTGGGTTGTCTTCGGTAGTGATAGCAGGGGGGTTGATAATCTCGAGTTGTTACAGTGCATACAGCAGCTGAATATGTGTCGCCTAACCACAGCAACAGTTGCTTCTCTTTAAATAGCCCTTTTTGAAATTGACAGATGGTGATGCAGCCCTTCTGTCATGATCCATGACTCATGCTTACCTGTATATGATGGGCGGGCATGGAGACATTCTCCTCTGTACTTCAGAGTTGTTCGAGTCTTCAACTGCAGTGGAGGTCAGTGGTACATGCAGAGTGCGGGAGCTCCATTTTCTGAGGCTTTGCATCTGCGATGATTGCACTATATGAATCACGCAAGTAGAGGAAAGGCAAATTACATATCCTAATGCCACATGACCCACATGAGACTTGCAATGGTAGTGGTGTTCTTAGATCATTAGACTATAAAAGCCTTAGGTACTTAGTTGTCACTGTTGTCAAGAGATTGGAAAATGTTGTGCATTTTTCTGGAGTTATCGAAGACCTGTTAGATTCAGAGAAGTACTCGGGATAATACTTGTGATCAAGAATTTAAACTGTGATTTGCACACTAGTACCACAGTCATCCTTCCAAGGTTTATGAACACTATTGCACTTTATTCACATGAAGAATTAGTGAATCCCCAACTTGCTTCAGAGTTTGTTTATATTACTTGAGCCATGTATGGTATTAAGGTATATTATGTATATTAGGTAAATGTATATTAATGAGGTAGGTCAAATTGAAGCCCAGTATGAATCGGTACTTTGAGCACCAACCTATTAATACACATGTTGGTTTGCAAAACACCAATGGATTTGCTAGAAGTTGGTGCACAAATTGCAACCACTTCTAACAAATCCATTTTTGTACATTCCATTTCAGGAATAGCAAACTCCGAATCATTATTTGTTGCAATTTACAAATGCTTAAATGGAATCTTTTTGCAGGAAGACCTAAAAATTTACGGACTACAAACCTGTAGTGGTAACTGTTGTAACTTATCTTCTATCTATTGGTTCCTTCCGCCCACCCCCACGATTGGAACGCTCGTGGAATGTTATGAGCGTTCTAACCTGCACTCCCTGTTAACGACAGTTTGATCCGCTTCCGCTGTAGTGATGGATGTTAGGTATTTATCCACTAATAAATTTCTTTATAACACCATTTAAGTGGATTATTTCACTGGCGACGAGTTAATCGTGCGGAGGACGAAGAACTGACATCCCCTCCGTGTGTGGCCGCAGTTGGGATGAAGGAAAGAGGAAAAGAGATAATGTGAACGGAGTGGAGTAGTGAATACAGAAGGAAAAGCATGAAGGAATCTTACCGTGTGTGCAAGTGCAGGGTGACGCAGGTGTACAGAGGGGGATCTCGGAGGTACGTTGCGTCGTGTGGATCCTGTCGAGAGTCCTGAAGTGAATATTGGTAAATAGTGAGGAGAAATATCAACGGATGAGCAGGTGCCTGGAGACGCAGGAGTACAGAGACTGACTCGGAGGTACGTTGCGTCGTGTGGCTTCTGACAAGTGGAGGATATTTTGGCGAGAAGTGCGCAAGAGAGGAAGTCGACGAGGAACATTGAGTAATAAGGATAGTGTGAGGAGTGAGCACATGCGCGTATATGAGGAAGAGGGTATTGTCTATCTTTTACTCATGCGCAGTGGGAAATTGTGAAATCCGAGTGCTGACAGGAAGTAAGAGGACTATTTTTGCGAAGCGTGAACGAAAGGAAAGGAGAACTGAGGCGGAGACAGTGCGGAGAATCTGGGGTCAAAGAAGAACTCTTCAGAGGGAAGTTCACAAATCACATATGAGGATTGGGTAAACAGAAGGAAAATACAGTGAGACACGGCATATTGTCATTGGTAACGGAAACAACGGAAAACATGTGGTTCGGCAGAATACTGCACTGACTCAAAATTTGTGACTTGAATAACTTTGGGACATTAAAGAAACTGGTGAGGAAGGAAGTTTATTCAAGGTGGTATTCCTTGTTGTGTGGGGAATAAGTCGTGGGGGAGAGGTTTAAAATTCGCACATTACATGAGGTTGACAAGTGAGGTAAAGTCAATTCTGAGGTAGAGGATTGAGTTAAAAACAATTTTAGCTAAAAGTTAAATAGTGTGGGGAATTAAGTATGGCAGCGGCTAGTATGTTACAGCCTACACCATTTCTATCTGAGGCAGGGGAACCTTTAGTTACATGGAAAGATTGGAGGAAAAGTTTTGAGTCCTATCTCATTGCTTTCGGGGCAAGTGGGTTTTCTGCAATCAGAAGACAACATATTTTGCTTCATAATTTGGGAGCGGAGGGAAGGAAGATTTTTGACAGCTTGCCAGATTTAGATGAAGAAGAAGTTGATGAAGAAGGTAGAGATGAGTATGATTGTAGTATGAAGAAACTGGAACTTCAATTCGCGGACAAAATTAATGTGGTGCTTGAAAGACATACATTTTTTGGTAGGGTTCAAGGGAAAAATGAGAAGGTAGGAAACTATATTGCTAGCTTAAGAGGGCTTGCAAACACTTGTGAATTTAATGAACTTACGGAATCCTTGATACGTGACCAACTAGTACTAACAATATGAAAATTCAGGGAAAATTATTAGTTGGCAATCCTGATTTAAAAACAGCAATAGACATTGCAAAAAGTGTTGAGCATACTGTTGAATGCATGAAGGAAATGAACACAACTGATGATAACAGTGTAAGTGAGTTAAGTGAGGAATTAAAAGAAGTTTGTGCAATTAAGAACTTAAAAAAGAAAGAAGGGAAGGATGTAGCTAACAAGGAGAGGATGTTCAATGAAAACAGATTAAAATGTTTTAGATGTGGAAGCAGTGGGCATTTGGCAAACAGTATTAATTGCTTAGCAAGAACGGCCAAGTGTAGGAATTGTAATCGCAAGGGACATTTTGCACGGGCGTGCAAGGACATGTCTTGCAAAACAGTAAATAGCATAGAGAACAGTGAAGGGTACAAAAGGAGTTATGTCTTACAAGTGAAGGTTTTAGAGGAATGTAGTGTAAATCAAATTGATCTACCTAAATGTGAAATAGGATTGGATGGAGAAAAGCTGGAAATATATGCTGATTCTTGTTCACCATTTACCTTCATGAATAGTGAGACATTTTGTAAAAAATTCAAAGAGGGAGAGGTTGAACTACATACTCCAGACGTAGTACCAGTAGGGTATAACAAGGACCCGATTCCTTTAGATGGGGTAGCCATCATGAGGATATCATTCAAGGACAGGAGTACGGTTGCAAAAGTCTATATTGCAAAGAAAGGGGCGAACCTGTTAGGATGGGGGCACCAAAGAGATCTAGGAATGAAACTTGACCCAAGCGCAGATACTCCTGTCATGTTGGTGGGAAGAGGTGTGTGTGGGGCAGAGATTTTTGATGAGTTCCCAGGAATTTTTACAGACAAACTGGGGTGCCTAAAAGAGTATCAACATAAAATAAAATTGAAGGAGGGGGCTAAACCTGTAGCCCATAAATGCAGGAATATTCCCATTATGATGAAAGAACCACTGAAGGTGGAACTTGACAGACTCCTGAGTCAAGGTGTCATAGAATCGGTGGAGTGTGCTGAGTGGGTTGCACCCATTGTTATCACATCGAAAGGCAATACTAACAGCATCAGGTTGTGCATTGATTTAAGGGAGTTAAACAGAAACATATGGATTGATAGGCACCCTTTGCCAAATATTAATGACATGCTTAATCAGATCTGTGGGCCTGAATTCTTTTCAGTAATAGATTTGTCATCAGCCTATCACCAAATAAGACTTCATCCTGAAAGTAAGGCATTGACTACGATTATAACGCCGTTTGGTGCGTTCAGATTTTGTAGGATGCCTTTTGGGTTAGCCTCGGCAGCGGCAGTTTTCCAAAGGGCAATGCAAAATATTTTAGAAAGGATGGAACAAGTTTTATGTTTCCAGGATGACTTGCTAGTGTATGGCAAGAATGAAAATGATCATAATGGGAAGCTACGCTTAGTTCTGAGTAGTTTGAAGGAGGCTGGTCTTACATTGAAAAAGGAAAAATGCCAAATAGGAGTTCGCTCTGTTACTATTTAGGGCATGTCATTTCCAAAGAAGGAATCAAGCCTAAAACTAATCTTGTAGATGCAATAAAATTAGCACCAAGTCCCACCAACAAGGAAGAGATCAAATAATTTCTGGGGTTGTCGGAATATTATTCAAAGTTTATCAAAAACTTTGCCGACACTACTTATCCATTGAGGTGTGTATTAAAAAAAGGTACAAAATTTGAGTGGGATGGACAATGTAATGAAGCTTTTAAGAAGATCAAAGACAGTATATCAGTTGCACCATTTTTAGGGTGCTTTGATACTAGCAATCGCACCATCATCACTACGGATGCAAGTTTAAAAGGGATTGGAGGCACTCTCAGTCAAGTGACGGAAAATGGGGAAAGGATAGTGGCGTTTGCATCCAGAGCTCTAACTGTAGCTGAATCCCACTATTCAGTAATTGAAAGGGAGGCGTTAGCATGTTATTGGGCCGTACTACATTTCAGGATATTTGTTTGGGGCATACCTTTTATTGTAAGGACAGACCATAAGCCCTTAGTAAGCATTTTTTCAACAAAGAACCTGGGAAGGTCCACACCAAGGATATCTAGATGGTTCCTTGGTCTTCAGGGATACAATTTTGAAGTGGTATACATACCTGGACAAAATAATCAGGCAGCTGATTGTTTGTCTAGGTTACCCCTAAAGAATCAGGAATCAGAGGAAGATCCTAATGATGACATTGTGGTATCTACAGTTTTTGATGGTTTGGATAAACTTGAGTGGGAAGAAGCCTTATCTAATGATGAGTTATTTCCAAGAGTGGAAAAGCTCATTTTTGAGGGTTGGCCGTGTAGTTCGAAGTTTCTAAAAAATGGTGAAGATGTGTTTTGGGAAGTGAGAAATGAGTTACATGTACAAGGACAAAATCTATACCGAGGAAATAAGTTAGTACCACCTGAGGGAATAAGGGAAAAGATTCTACATTTGGTGCACAAAGGCCATCTAGGTTGCAGTAAGACCAAAAGTAAGATTCGGTTACACTATTGGTGGCCAAACATGGACACCATGGTGGAGAGGAAAGTAAGGGAATGTGTACCTTGTACCATGAGTGACAAGAGTAAAGTTTTGAGCAAAGGGAAAATCTCTCCAGTGGAAGTTCCACCTGCTCCTTGGGTCAAAGTGGCCATGGATATTATTGGTCCTCTAAATGTAAAAGGACTGGGTGGAAGGTTCATTCTCACGTTAGTAGACTACCATTCGAAATGGATTATCATCAAGGTAGTTGAAAATATCACTACTGATAGTGTGACGTGTTTCCTTCAAGGTGTCTTCCGTACAGAAGGTGTACCACAGATCTTGATCACAGATAATGGGGTTCAATTTACCTCGGCACGTATGAAAGAGTTCCTGCGCAAGTTTTCTGTTGAACATCAACCTACGCCACTGTATTGCCCTAGGGCGAATGGTCTGGTAGAGCGCATAAATCGCATGATTCAGGACTGTATTCAACTTAATGTACAAAATGGCAGTAATGTGGGGAAAGCACTGGAGGATATGGTTTGGTCTTATCTTATCCCTCCTCACTCAGTCACCGGCGTGTCACCATTTAAGTCCCTCAAAGGGAGAGATCCTGGTACTAAGTTAAGCCCCCTGTGGCTCGTCGGTGGAAGGGAAGAGGAAGTGAACCGAGATATGATCATGGATAAAATACATCTAAATCAAAAGAAATATGTGGAATGGTATAATGGAAGAATACAGAGGTCTCCTAGAACCTTGAAGGTGGGTGACGCAGTAAAAGTGAAAATACCTAATACGGTAACGTCAGGTTGTTCAAAATTTTCTGACAAAAAGGTTGTGAGCAAAGTATTTAAGGATGTTGTACAGTTGAACGATGGGCAATACTGGAGTGTAGACAGAATAGTTCATGATAGAAGTGATGACTCTATTCACAATGATTGCAATGTTAGACTGAGTAATGACAACAAGAGTACCATTCCTGATATGAAGGTGCACCTGAGGAATGTGCATTCCAAACCCAATTGGCAAAGAGACTATTTTATGTATTGACCTTTTTTTTGTGTTCTCAACTTGTATTGGAAGGAAGATGTGTTGTAACTTAGCTTCTATCTATTGGTTCCTTCCGCCCATCCCCACGATTGGAACTCTCGTGGAATGGTATGAGCGTTCTAACCTGCACTCCCTGTTAACGACAGTTTGATCCGCTACCGCTGTGGTGATGGATGTTAGGTATTTATCCACTAATACATTTCTTTATAACACCATTTAAGTGGATTATTTCAGTAACCCATTCACTAATGGGAAGAGGACCCCTTCAGACCCCTTCCCCTTTGTGAATGTAAAAATAAAGTTTGTTTAGAAGGAGGCTGTGGTTCACAGGACCACTGCATCTTCTTTAACAAACTAAAAGAAAGAAATAAACTTTTCTTTTTAAACAGTCATGTTTCCTTTAAGGAAAACGGGTTACTTAAAAAACAAAATTGCTTTATTAAAAAACAATCACAGACATGGTGGTCCACTGACCCAAGCAGACCACCTTCCCTGTAATGGTGGAAATTCCTAGTAGTACACTAATTGCAACTTGGCTCATTATTATTCATGATTAGCAACCCACTAGGAATCATCATTTTAAAATTAAAAGTTTCATACATTAGGAATAGTGATTTCCTAACTGCAATTAGGATCAAATCGCAATTGGGAAATCGCTATTCTCAATCTAAGTACATCTGGATGTTGGTTTCTAATCTACGATGGCCTTGGTATCAGTTCAAATCAAATCATCATGAGAATGTACAATGACAGCTCACAACTCAGAAGACAAAGCATCTGAGCTACAAAAATGGGACAACTAACAATCACCAGTACAAACTGAACTCAATTCTCCACCACGGAACTCCAGAGACTCTGAATCTGCCAGGAATCAGTAATGCACTTCTCTGTGCTACAAAAATACTGAATGTGTTGGGGGGGGACTGAGTTTAATAGCTCATAGATTTGCATTGTCCTTGGACTGAATGGGCCTCTCTGAAGAGTTTAGGGGCCCCTGGATGGTTGGGGGGCCCGGTACTGCAGGGGCTGCAGAGGCCCTGGTTCCAGTGCATGGTACAATCTATGTATCCCTCATGCTGATCAGTGCTTATATTGTGTTTAAGTTGCATTGTAGCTGCCAATGCTGTCCATTATTTAACACATGTTTTCATTCAGAGTGTAATCATTAAAACATTAACACTGATGACTTTTTTTGTCAGATTTAATCACAAATGAATTGAGATCATGGAAAACACATAGTACTACATTATACCACGAACCTAAAAACTCATCTTGAAGTGCTATACAAAAAATTTTTGTGTGCATATTTGACTTTTTGGGAAAAGACACAAAAAGACACTTTCTTTTTACAACAAACATTAAAAAAACATCACTCATACCCATTCATTCAAGTCATATCTGGACGGACAATATTGATTCATAATACATTAAGAGGGCCATCAGAAAAATTGATACACAATTCAAAAAAGGAACTCTATTTGAATTTGAGTGAGAAGATTGGCCTCAAAAATAAGGTCGACGCGTTTCAGATCTCTTTTCTTGGAGAGATCCTCATCAGGACCAATGATAGACTGAAACAAAACAAAACAAAAAGTGCATTAACTAAACGACCCAAAACCAATGGATGTCAGCCTGTTCTAGCCTCTACGTTTGTCTCCTACCTGCACGAATGCAGAAACAATCAGATAATGAAAGAAATTCCAAAATAGACCTGAAAGGTAACAACATAAACACTTAATGCTGCCACACTTATTTTCCAGTCCTTGTCAGTTTGAACAACCATACAAAACTGTCAGTATTCAGTAATAACGTCTTACTTATGATGTCTTGGTGGTTCGTGGACCCGACTGTGGGCAGGGAATTTTAGGATTCTGTGGTGTAAGAAAGGAACTGTTTTAATATCAAAAACACTTAGTCATGCTATTTTTCCAGAGTGTGAAGAGCTGAGCTTGTAGAAAGCATACCTTGAAACGTAGCGTTTGGTCTGTCAAGCTGGGAATGGCCGGTATTTTTATTCTTTTCACTTTAGATTCTCTCTGTGTGAAGAATGAGTGGCCATGTCAAAAAGTAATCTCACGAGTGGGTGCGTATGCATCAGTACCATAACTCTCCTCTTCTAAGCTCACACGTCTCTTACCTTTAGATTCAATGGTGTCCGAAGTGTTGTATTGCTCACTGCCCTGGAAGCGTTAGCGTCTTCCTGGTATTCGGCTTGATCGACGCTGTTTAAATCTCGCGGTTTTTCTATTGCCTCTGGGAAATGTAGTTTGACGTTGCGCTAGCGCGCGTGTATATGGACAAACTTTATTGAATGCTACTCTTTGTTGTGGACAACGATGTCTCCTAAATAGGGAAATCCAATTTTCGCGGTGAAATAATGCTGGATTTAGAGGATACTGGGCTTATGGTTACAAGAGAGATACAATTTTCTCTTGGAGTTGAGCTCGATCTGACTCGTGTTAAACTCGTGGTTGTTCTTTATAAGGGAACAGGCTCTAGTGCTTTCATGTACAGCGTTGCCTCCTGAATGTGGGAACCTTATTTGTGCATATAAACTTCACCGGAATGAAGGTTGCATCTACAACCTTCGTTAGAAAAAAAAAAAAAAACAGTGGCCACTTTTTTTCGCGAATCCTTTAACTGTAAACCTCTGCTTCTCCTGGGATACGGAAGCTTGTGTGAATCAGCCGCTTTTTATACTGACAGGTACTCATTGGGATATATGATCAATTTGGACTGGCTGTGATAGAACAGCAAATCTAAGTGGACAGGTTGGCAGGCTCTTAATGGTGGAAATAAAGGATGCGGATAATAGGTGTTTTTATCATTATAAAGAACTGGTCCACAGTCTTCAACTGTCCTCCTTTGTGTGTGGCAGGTGTTTACAAGTTATTAATTTCAGATAATTCATTCAGTCCATCAATAGATGTGTTGAATTTAACAATAAGCATTGCTTCACGTCTTAATAGTTTAGAATCTAGGTCGCCTCCCCTCATGTCTTGTTCCACTTTGGAAATTACAGTCCATTTGATGTCCTTTTCCGTGTGGTTATGGGCCAACCAATGGTTGACCAATGGTGCGTTCTGGACATTTTTTCGTACTCTAGACGTGTGCTGTTGAATTCTTAGTCTGATTTCTTGATTGGTTTTACCAATATATAGCTTGTTGCATGGGCAGACTATTCCATACACAACATACTTGGATTTGCAGTTTGTAAATTTATCATGTTTCCAATAAATTTCTTTATGTGTGAAGAGGACACCTTCCATGGTGGATTCGCAACTGACACATGAGCCACATTTGTGATGTCCTTGTATAGGTGGCAAATTTAGAAAACTTCTCATTGTCATATTTTGAGGTTTAGGAAGGGCGGCTCGGACTATCTGATTGGCAATGCTTTGATCTTTTTTAAAAACAAAGAGAGGAATCTCTTTGAGTGTTGGATCTAGATTCTTCACTAAATGCCAGTTTTGATTTATAGTCTTTTTGAGCCAGTTAGAAGAAGGGCAAAAAGTTGATACACAGACAATCCTGTCTGTTTTGGTTTTGTCTTAAGTACATGAACCACTCCTTCCCCTGTGGCATCAGCCACATCCTACTCTAACCCAGCCCCGTAACGCCCAAAAAATGTATGATAATACCGGTATTATTATCATTTTATTTTTCCTTTTTCCTGCTCTGAGAGCAGCGGGGTGAAGGTCCTTTGCCTTAGCTGTGGTGCCGCCACTGATCTTGGGCGGCTCCACAGCAGGTCTTCAAACCATTCTTCATTAGCATAAGTAAAGGTAAAAGCCTTCTCCATGCACCTTGTAAAGAAAGTCTGGCCCCTGAAAGGCAGCCAATCACACCCTGTTCACAGTGTGCAGCATCATCCAGTCCGGCCTCTTCGGGTGTTTTTTTCCACCGCTGCTGGGTGCTTTCAAATTCTTCAACCAGAGACGAGAACTAGAGAGTCATTTTTGGTTAATCTAGAAACAAACTCAGTATTAATATGCTAGCTGCGCTGTAACTTCCTAACAATCACCTATACATTCAGTACACCTGACTGACTGTGAAAAGCTTTTCTGTCTTGTCTTGAGGATACTCATGCCTCAGCTGCAATAGCATTTTCTACTTAGCAAGGCTGGTAAACATTTAATGAGATGCATATTGTTGGTGCATTAGTAGCACTTGTCGCTATATACAGTGCTTGCCCAGATCATTTAAATAGAAACTGGTAGGCAAGATCACTCAATGTTGTGGCAGTGTCACAGAAATAGGGCCTAGTATCACGAACCACACTGAATATGACACAGGGCCTGTCCAATATGCAGCAATGACAAATGCACATACTGTCTTACCATCGCCCAATATATTAGTGTAGGGATCACATAATAATGGCTTACAACACTGTGCAGACCTAATATCACACCCAGTGATGAACAGCGTGCACTGTTCTCAATCTGTGAACTTTGTTCTAAGGATCATTTGGCATAGGCTGGTGTGGTTGGCCCATGTGAATACAATGAACGTCATGAATATGCCCCTTACTTAGGAAATGAGGATGAGCCCTTAAAATGGGGATCACTTGAGAACTGTGGTGCATAGGACTGAACAGGTATAAATTGGTGTAACCCGGTTAAAAACAAGCATTTGGGAAAGCTGTGATGCGTGAGTGTGTGTTGAAACTGCTGTGCAGGAGCTGCACCCTCAATCTCCTTCTATGGTAGGTAAGATAGGTGGAAGGACCATGACCACTCACATTACAGACCCAGTGTATACATGGCAACATACTAGGAATACATCATGGGTTTAGAGAGATATATGGCAATCATTTTATTTTATTTTTAGCCTTCATAAGAGTGAAGGAAACATGAGACAATTAAAATATAATTTTAACTTCCCCGCCTCCATCATGAGTTTTTGCATGAATGTCATCAAGAGCTAAGGGCGGCTCTTCATGAGCTCACAATGATCTTTTCATTGTCTGTTCTCTGTGAGGAACAAAGCACTGGGGAAAGATCTAAAATTGCTGACCAAGTTCTGACAGGGCTGAGCTAAGACCCCACTTCACTGGCACAATATGGTACATCAAAGGCCCACTATCAGTCAGGGCTGACCTAAATCACAGCAACGGCTCAAGATCAGAGAAGGGTGGCTTAAAATAAACTGTGCCGATCCAGGTCCATACATTACCTAGCCTAAGAAAATACAGTATGGGTTAAGATCACACAGTGCTGAGTCAATGTCATACACCGTTGGGCCAAAATCAACTAGTGTCTGGTCCAAGTTTATACAATACCGGCTCAACTTAACGCAGAGCTTAGCCAAGATCACACACTGGTGGACAGATCCTATGATTAAGATCCTGCGGACCATTATGCACAGTTCTACACCTGGCAAATTTGTACTGAAAATCTTGAGGCATCAAAATGATAGTGCAACTTAGCCTTTCTCTTTTAATGCAAAAGCCTGCATACCTATTTCAGAGGGTCATAGCATCTTACTAGCTGTTAATCTGCACACATTAGAAGTTTGTAATTAAGGGCAATGCAAGTGTAAAATACTCAATAGAAATGACTTTGTATCATTATATCGGACCCCGCCTCTTACTCTGCCCATTAGCCATTCCCCTAGCTCAATTTACCGGGTACCTACACTTATTACCATTTAAAGCACTGGTTCCATCAGATCAGACACGCTTATTCGGTCAGGGCAATAAAAACAGGTCAAAAACCCATTTAGAGGGCACAATTCTCCTCCCCATGGCTAACACTCAGTATGGATTCACTCAATTGATTGTTATTTCTCACCATGGGCAGGGGTCATTTGGTAAGGTCTAACATGTGTCAGTGGCTTCAGTTTTGTGAAAGAACATGTTCCAGTTAGAAAATGTGCCAGTACACCACCGTGGTTTTAAGATTTTTCACAGCAAAGTTCAAACACTTGACAGAGCTTATCATGACATGCAGAAAAGTACCAGTTAACATCTTTCATAATTTGGTTTCCATAAATCAAGAAGTTCGCATTATGAACAAGCCCTAGCACACCAGTTAACAATATCTCCCACGTGATGTTGAATATACCTGTTGTCAGCTTCAAATATATTTACACTTAAGACAGTATAGAGGCAAAATGCAGAAAATAACAGGAGATACAAAACAAAATATACAATTCTTAAAAAGAATTTACTTAGGAATTCCAAAAATGAATTATGGTAAAACATAATAGCAAACGGTAGACTATTAATATTTAACTAAGGAAAGTCAAACTAAAAAGAAAAACATGTAAGTCACAAAAAATTGATAAGAAATAATAATACATTTAATATTTCCATGAAGTGTGCTCCACATTTATGACACAGACATTGAAGAAAACTTGTTAGGAGAAGGTAAAAGTAGAACTATCTCATTTCTAATCTTTCTGCCTTTAGCAGGGATATTTTTGTTATGAGACTAACACGCAGGCTGCCCTGGGGGAGAGCCTTGAAAACTGTGTATGGAAATTTGAATTACATTTTGTATTGCAAGAACAAACAAAATATAACCAAATACAAATCTAATGGGCTGCAGAGTGAAGAGCCAACTTCACAGGGGAATACATAGTAAGAAAACAGGAATGTATAAACTCTACCAAGAACATAAGGGCCAAGGGTCTGGACAGTGATTCTGACATTATAACGAGCTGAAAGGATGTTATATTTCTTACTGAGACAGTAGAAACATCATTTCAAAATCCAGTCAATGTGTGTTTTTTAAAGTCAGCTTTGAGTCAGGAGGGCATCCTAATGGCGTCACTGTGGGTGTACGTGCTGGACAGTTGTCCAGTGATGAGAGTGAGTATAGACAATCCTGTATCCGAGAGAGGAAAGAAGAAACAACAAATGATAGAGATTTTGTTTTAAGAGAATCATGCTTTAATACATGACTATACAGTCCTCAATAGCATCATTTCATTCCCACAGATGATGAACATTCTTCACAGACAACACCCTAGGATTGAGCTATGGGGAGTGCTTAACTTGTAAAAGAATGAGTGTTGGCGCCCAGGGCTTTGCTGAGAAGCCCGCAGCCAGTGCTTTTATATGTCGGTGCACTGAATACCAAGGCATTGTTCTAAATCAATCAATCAATCAATCAATCATAGCATTTGTATAGCACGCTACTCACCCGGAGAGTCTCAAGGCGCTGGGGGAGAGGGGTCCGCTATTGCTCGAAGAGCCAGGTCCTTGAGTTGCTTCCTGAAGGAGAGATGGTTCTGGGTCAGTCGAAGGTGGATGGGGAGGGAGTTCCACATCTTGGCTGCTAGGTAGGAGAAGGATCTTCCTCCGGTGGTGGCTCTGCGCATGCGTGGTATGGCGGCGAGGCTGGTCGATCGTAGCTGGTGGGTGGGCGTGTAGAAGGTCAGGCGGTTGTTGAGGTACATGGGGCCCATGTCGTGGAGAGCTTTGGGTGCGTGGGTGAGGAGCCTGAACGTGATCCTCTTGCTGACGGGGAGCCAGTGCAGGTCTCTCAGGTGGTCGGAGATGTGGCTGTGTCAGGGGATGTCCAGGACGAGACGTGCGGAGGCGTTCTGGATGCGTTGGAGTCTTTTCTGAAGTTTGGCTGTGGTTCCGGCGTAGAGGGTGTTCCCGTAGTCCAGTCGGCTGGTGACGAGTGCCTGGGTGACCGTCCTCCTGGTTTCGGTGGGGATCCATCGGAAGAGCTTACGGAGCATGCGCAGGGTGTTGAAGCATGATGATGAGACGGCGTTGACTTGTCTGGTCATCGAGAGGGAGGAGTCCAGGATGAAGCCCAGGTTGCGTGCGTGGTCCGTTGGCTCTGGAGTGGTGCCCAGGGCAGGGGGCCACCAGGAGTCATCCCCGGCGGAGGGCGATGATCCCAGGATGAGGACTTCCGTCTTGCCTGAGTTCAGTTTCAGGCAGCTGTTCTTCATCCATTCGGCGACGTCTTTCATCCCTTCCTGGAGGCTGGTTCTGGCAGTGGCGGGGTCGTTGGTGAGAGAGAGGATCAGCTGGGTGTCGTCAGCGTAGGAGATGATGTTGAGGTTGTGTTGGCCGGCGATGGCTGCGAGGGGGCTCATGTAGATGTTGAAGAGGGTCGGGCTGAGTGATGAACCTTGTGGTACGCCGCAGATGACTTCGGTGGCGTCGGATCTGAGTTCATCCGGCGAGGAACGAGATGATCCACTTCAGTGCCTTCTCTTGGATCCCGATGTTGCTGAGGCGCTGTACTAGGGTGCGGTGGCAGACAGTGTTGAACGCTGCAGAGAGGTCCAGGAGGATGAGGGCCGCTGTTTCGCCGTCGTCGAGCAGGGATCTGATGTCATCGGTGGCTGCGATCAGTGCAGTCTCGGTGCTGTGGTTTGCTCGAAAACCGGACTGCGAGGGGTCGAGGGATCCGTTTGTCTCGAGGAAGGCAGCGAGCTGTCTGTTGACGGTCTTCTCGATGACTTTGGCAGGAAAAGGGAGGAGCGAGATGGGGCGGAAGTTCTTGAGGTCGGTTGGGTCCGCCGTTGGTTTCTTCAGGAGGGTGCTGAGCTCGGCGTGCTTCCAGCTCTCCGGGAAGGTGGCGGTGTGGAAGGAGGTGTTGATGATGTCCCGGAGTTGGGGTGCGATGATGGAGTCGGCCTTGTTGAAGACGTGGTGGGGGCAGGGGTCGGTTGGAGATCCGGAGTGGATGGTATTCATCGTGCGGGTGGTGTCTTCGGTGCTGACCGGGGTCCAGGCGCAGAGGGTGGTGGTGGGGGGCGTTGGTTCGGCGGTAGGGTGCGTGGTTGGTGCGCCGAAGCTGTTGTGTATGTCGGCGATCTTGCGGTGGAAGAACGAGGCGAGTGAGGCGCAGAGGTCTTGTGAAGGAGTGATGTCGTTGTTTCCGGCGCTGGGTTTGGAGAGCTCTTTGACGATGCTGAAGAGTTCCTTGCTGTTGTGGGCATTGTTGTCCAGTCTTTCTTTGAATGCTGTCTTCTTGGTGGTGCGGATCAGCTGGTGGTGCTTGCGGGTGGCGTGTTTGAGGGCGGTCATGTTGTCTGTGGTCTGGTCATGGCGCCAGGCTTTCTCGAGGGTGCAGCAGTTCTTCTTGGAGTCCTTGAGTTTGTCGGTGAACCAGGGGGCTTTCTTGTTGCCGGATCTGCTGGGAGGGTTCTTCAGTGGTGCGAGATCGTCGGCGCAGGCGGTCAGCCACTGTGTGAGGTTGGTGGCTGCTTCGTTGGGGTCCGTTGTGCTGGCGGGTGGGTTCTGGCTGAGGGAGGTGATGAGCTGCTCGGTGGTGATCTTGCTCCAGCTCCGGCGAGGAACCTGTTGCGGGTGGTGGTGGGTCGTGGTTCTTCTGAAGCTGAAGTGGACGCAGCTGTGGTCCGTCCAGTGGAGTTCGGTGGCGTGGCTGACGTGCTTGCTGGAAGAGAAGACTGGGTCAAGCGTGTGGCCGGCATAGTGGGTGGGGGTGTTGACCAGTTGCTTGAGTCCGAGGTTGGCGAGGTTGTCCAGCAGGGTGGTGGTGTTGCAGTCCTTGTTGTTCTCCAGGTTTAAGTTGAGGTCCCCTAGGAGGATGTAGTCAGTGGAGGGGAGGGCGTGCGGGCTGATGAAGTCTGCGATGTCTTCGCTGAATTGTGTGCGTGGTCCCAGGGGTCTGTAGATGAGGGTGCCTCTGAGGGTGGTCTTTGGGTCGGTGTGTATCTGGAAGTGGAGGTGCTCGGCGGCGGTGAAGGTGTCGTCGGAGTTGGTCGTGATGTGGATGGTGTTCTTGTATATGATGGCGATGCCTCCTCCGCTCTGGTTGACGCGGTCCCTCCGGGTGATCTTGTATCCGTCCGGGATGGCTGTGGTGATGTCGGGCGCTGAGGAGGCGTTCATCCAGGTTTCTGTGAGGAAGGCGACGTCTGGCGATGTTGTGTCGAGGAGGTTTCAGAGTTCGACGGAGTGTCTGTGGACGGAGCGGGTGTTGAGCAGGATGCACTTGAGGTGGTTGTTGCTGGAGGACGCCTTGGCGGGTGCGGTGCAGGTCCGGAGGCAGGAGAACTTGCAGGTTTGGCAGGTGAAGGGTCCGTGGGCGCGTTTCGGGGTGGCTCGGTAGCAGGCGGGGTCCCGTCCGGCGTTGAGTGCGTTGAGGGTGGCGGTGTCGTACGTCCGTCGTGTGGGCTGGCATCCACGGGGGCCAGGGGTCCTGGCACTGGGCACGGTCCAGGCGTGGACGGGCGTAGACGGGCTTGCCTTTGGCGCGCCTTCGGCGCACAATCAGCACGCCCGCTGTGCGTGAACGCTGCGCGTGAACGCTGCGCATACGCGCGGGCTAAACGGAGCAGGGACTGCGAGCAGCAGCGAGGGGGCACCGCTGGCGAGCCGTGCGGCGTGGGGGGTGTCCTGAGGTCAGGTCACACTCACCTGCGCCGTGCGGGCTCCATATGAGGCCAAGTGGGAGGGCGGAGCAGCTGGGAGGCGGGAGCGGTTCGGCCAATCGGGTACAAAAGGGAAAAAAAGGGGGTGGGCCACAATGGAGCAGCGGCGGGAATCGGGGAGCGGGTGGGGTCACCAGAGGGATTAGCGAGGCACGCTAAACCAAACAAATGCACAAATCAATACAATGCAGGAAAAATACACAGGTACAGGACAAAGATACAGTGGGCACTGAGAATCGGGCTACAAGGGGGCAGTACAGAAAAGAAGCAGTGAGCAGGAAACGGGCTAAACGGAGCAGGGACTGCGAGCAGCAGCGAGGGGGCACCGCTGGCAAGCTGTGCGGCGTGGGGGGGTGTCCTGAAGTCAGGTCTAAATCCACCTCTTTCCTCTTTAATCCACTTCCAGACACTCCTTGCCTGTTTATCTCACTCTCGCAGGTTTCGGCTTTCTTACTAGGTGATGGGTTTTGCCTCTTTCTTTTCCTTCATCTTTACATTTTGGGTGTTTTCCCTCTCTAGCAGTCATAAATGTCTGATGTGGAAAGATAAATGCCGGTCCCCAAAAATGAGTGCCAGTCACCGCCACCGGTAACCACATTCTCAAATTAAGCACTGTCTGTGGGTAACCAGCAAACTACTAAACACGGGCACCAAGCAGGGCTGGCACATTGAGTACTGGCTCTGCGTAGAGGTTAAACAACAAGCAAGAATGAATCCGTCCTAGGACAACTCCACTTCACATCAAGAGATGTGATAATTGGACAAACTGAGTATGCCCCTTACAAATGGATTTAGAAAGAGTGCAGATCCAAGGAAGGGAGAGCTAAGATATATCTAAAACTTACTGAAAATATACGGTCCAAGATAGAGAGTGTTTGATGTGTTTTCAGAAAATGAGTTACTCTGATCGCCACTAACTGCCGCATCATACCTGTTTGCTTCTTCCTGCAGTGGGTCTTCATTCCCCAGGATGCCTCTGCCTAGAGGGGCAGGATTAGTTGACTTGACACACATGAAAGGATTTTTATATATGTTGGTGAGTGAAACTTCCTCTGCCCTTGGAGTGTATTAATTTGGTCCTGGGCAACCCCTGCTTAGTGTACGGCGGGAATCGAAGACTCATCGTCTGTGTGGCCTGGTTTGAGAGAGAGTTTCTTGGGCTCAGTCTTCCCTGAAGGTGTTGACATAGTGCTAGGTTTAAGCCTTTAGGATGGGGAAGAGAAAACTGCTGGGAGCTAAGGAAACGGCTGGGCCCCAGAGAAAACTTCTTAGTTCAACCCTAAACTCTTTTCTGGCCAGAGCAGTAGGGGTGGTCTCAAAAGAAATTGACTTGGCAGAGAGAAGACTCTCTCTTGAGTTCAACGACTGACAACGCGCCTCTGGTTTATGCCCTGAAGCTAACTTTGTGTTGGGGGAGGGGGGGCATTTACTTCTGTAGAATTCTCAGTCGCAGGTGCTTCACCAGCTTCTGAGGACCAGGATAGTCCCCTACCAGGGGCTGAGCAAAACTGCCCCATCAAGTTGCCATCAAGCACAGAAAGGCCCTCTGAAAAAAGGAAGCTCAATCTCAAATGCCTTGTAACAAAAGGAACAACAGAGAAATAAACCCTGGTAATAACAACGAGCCACCAGCTGAGTCCTCTTATGTACTCTGCTTGGTCCCTTATGAAAATAGCCATAAAAATACTTTGGATAAACTCCTGGAGTAATTAAAGGTCCTGATTGAGATTTGTTTAGCCCCTCTGAAAGAAAAAGTTGAGTCCCTTGGAGTCTATTGTTTCTAAGAAGGTGGATCGACAAGTAGCTGGGCTCAGCTCGGAAAGTATGACATCTACAAATGGCCAACCCAGGTAGGCAGATATTAACCTGGAAACAAGGATGCCTGCTATAGCCTGTTGATACAATTCAGAGGTTTCTGCTAACTTATCCAAGCATCACTCCTGCACCTCGAGAGAGCAACGCTATGATATCGTAAGATGGGAAAAGTACAATGGCTGAATGTAATAAAGCTCTCAAGTTGCCCGTGAGGGAGCTAGGTTTGGGGTTGACCAATCTACTGGAAATATATGGTTCAATTTCCCCCCATAGGGTTGCCCCTACGTTTGGCTCTTCAACAACCGTACCACAGTTGTCACTGGAAATTAGGGAATCCATGGCACAACTGAAAAATAAGGTTTGCTTTTGGCTGAGTAAGAATTCTGACTTTCTCCTTGCAGAATATAAAGACATTCTATTTGTAAGAAGAATAGGGCGGGTAGGGGACTGTCTCGTTATCATTACTAGTATCCTAGGCTGGCAGATCTCTTTATTAGCTTGATGTCCAATCAATTAACTTGGTATATCTGAGGTTTTTCTATAAGCACCTACAACCATCGGGGAAGCTGGTGACCCAACAGACATCACTGATGGGAAGGGAGCCCACAGAACGAACACCTGTCAGGATCAGTAATTGATTTTCAGTGCTATCTGGTCTAGAGGATAATGACTGACTGTTATCTACTGATAATTCTTTGGTGGTTTGCAAAACTGTGTCCACCCAACCAAGTAGTGGTGTTGATTACCCTTCTTCGGATTCTCGTAGTAGGATGAACTCTTTGTTGCAGCTTGTCTGCTGGAATATTGCAGTGTATGAAACCAAACTACAGGATGAAGATTGGGTGGAGTATACCTGCAATTTGGCATCGTGATGATGCAGGAGACCTGGTCCCTGGGGGATGTTGGACGGGATGGGTATTTCAGCTTTTCTGTTCCAGCTGTACGGGTTCCTGCTCACAGAGGAAGTGACACCGATTCGTATTGCAAAGATATATCGGGCCATCCAATTTGAATGTAACCTTCAGGAAATTTTGATTGTGTGGGACATGCTTTTAAACAAGTTACATTTTTTGTAGTTACCTTTGATAACCCAGTTTGGCAATTGGGATACCAAATCCATGCTTTTTTCTTGGCTTTGTCAATTCTGAAACGGAGAATGGAAGCTATCTCAAATGATTTCTGTGCTTTTATAGAGAGTGACTTAAATACAATAATTGGAGCAAACACCACCCTCTATGATCCCTTTGAAATTAGAAATGTAAATTACCCAGACGGACAAGGTGCAGATCATATAGGGGAGAAACTCTTGTAGACCCTTTTTAAGCTCTGAGTCGGTCAATACATTTGAGCTGGTGGACAATCTCTCTACACCTGTACCAACCTTTGTGGGCTGGGGCTCAGGCACAGTGATTAATTATATTTTGTAATCTAGAGTCCCGAGCCAGCTTGTTCTTGGTGGGGGGGGGGGGGGGGGGAGGAGCACAGCGACCATAACCCTGCTGAGATAGCGTTAGATCTGCTGGATCTCAGATGTTCCCACATAGCTGTGGGACCCAGGGGTATGGAGATCAAGGAACCCTAGCTCTGGGTCAGCAGGCAACACACGAACATTCCAGTCATCTTTTCAGTCCTGTTAAAACGTACTCAAAGCCTGATTCCGGATGTTTTTGTTGCAGCTAATTCCTCCCTCACTGAGATTATGCTAGCTCTGTATAAGCTGAATAGTTCAGCAAGGGACTTGATCAATGGCACCCGTAGACCTGATAGGAATCACCATCTGGGGTGGTTTGATAGCATATGTAGAGCCATTAACTAAAGGCTCCTAAAGGCACTCAGCAGTAAGCCCAGAGACGGATCGAGGGAAAAAAGGCCAGACTGCAATATGAGCCAGCTGTTAAAAACTGGAAATTAGAGTCTAAGAGAGAATTGTGGGAGACCCATGTTCAGGCATGCCAGATGAAACACACAATGAGGTTCTGGAATATTGTACACAAAGGGAGATTCACAACCGGGATGACAGAGGGACTGGGGACTAACATACCACCTGAACACTGCAACGAACACTTCAGTTCAATTTATTCTCATAGGGAGACTGGGTTTTTGGATGATCCCCACCACCCTTTGTATATTAGGTTCTGCCTATAGGACGTGATAGCAGCTACTCAAGAAAGTCGGTTAAAAAGACACCTGGTCTCGAAATGGTACCGATGGACCTTAATAAAGAAAATATTCATCTTTGGGCACCCTTTATCACTAATGTCCTAAATGCGGCTGCAATACAAGGCATACCCTCTCCTGGCAGAAGGCATGTATACTTCCTGTCTCGAAAAACGGTAACGGAACTGATCCCAAATGTTACAGGCCTATCTCTTAGCTAGACTAATTAATATTATACCCTGGATAATGTGCTGGGACACATTTTCCAGGGTATAATAAAGAGTTTGGCTCAAGATAATACCATTATGAGCACAGTAGAGTATGGGTTTTGGGAAGGCCTGGGGACTCAAGTGCAGTGTTTGAACCTGCACTTGTTAATTAGGGAATACATGATCGCCAAGAAAGGAACTTTATACCTTGCGTTCATGGACCTTAGTAGGTCCTTCAGTAGGGTTAACCGCACCAAACTCTGGGTAATTCTACATAAGCTGGATGTGCCTTACACCATAGTGGAATTTTTTCAGGTGCTCATGATGGACTTTGAGCGTCAGTCAGGTTTGTCATGGAGGGGGAGTGAACTGAATTTTTATATCTTCTTTGGGGTGTTCGTCAGGGGTGTGTTTTATCTCCCATTGTATTTCTTTTCTATATAAATAGTCTCCCAGTGTAAAGACATTCCAGTTGTAAATGGTAAAGGGGTGCCGGCTGTGCTGCATGCCAATGATGCTGTTTTACTTTCTCGAACCCCGAATGGCTTACGGGGAGCCATTGACGCCTTTATCAGATACATGGATGACCTGCACATAGAGGTTAACATATCAAAACCCACTATATAGTGTGTGGGGTAAACCCCAGAGCAAACCAGATCTAGGGGTTATCAAAGGGCAAATAATTAGGCATGTTCATAAGTTTTCTTATCTGGGAGTAACCTTTGATGCCAGGGGAAAATGGTTACCATGTACGTCTAAGTGATGCCCTCGTTTTAACACTTCAGTCAGTGCTGTTTTTGAACTTTCATCTAGAGTTGGCACTAAGCTAATTTTTCCCTGTTGGAAGTGTACAAACTAAAATGACTGCCAGGTCTAACCTTTGGGGCTCCCATTTGGGGATATTGGAATAGCCACACTATGCAGCAGGAAAAGACTTGGGTGACGTACTGGTGGTTCAGGGGGCTCCTCCATATTTACAAGGACAGGAAAAGCCACTCCACGTGACCTTTCCTCTCCTTGCATATACAGCCCCTTCGCACGCAGCACTTTGCGTTGAAGGGGCGTCCCAGGGGTTTTGCTGTGGGTGTTCCCACGCAACACCCATGGAACAAGACACATCTCCAGATTTTTTGTAGAAATCATAAATCTGGAGATGCGTCTGAATGCTAGGCCACCCTAGAGGTGGGGTAGTGAGGCGCAACGAGGAGAAATGTTTTCATTTCTCCTTGTTTTTTCCTCTTTCAATGCGTGCTACATTCTACAGCACGCATTGAAAGAGGAAAATGCCTGTGGTGATTGTTTTTGTGCAGGAATGTGCCCCTTCCTGCACAAAAACAATCTCCCCATGACGCAGGCATCCTTGCACCATGGTGCAAGGGTGCCTGCACCAGCGCATGGCTGCAGTTTGAGCGCCAGCGCAGGGGTAAGCACAGAGATGCAACATATTCTTGTAAATATGTCGCATCCCTGTGCTTCGGAAGTGCCGCAGTGTGGCGCAGCCAAAGGGCTTGTGGTGCCACGCTGCGGCATGTCATTGTAGATCTGCCCCTCAGTTTTGTAGGAGTCTGCTTGGAGTTCGGCCCTACAGCCCATGTTTTGCACTGCATGATCAACTGGGCTTAGACTATGTAGAAGATCGTCTATAGCTCGCCTCTCTGTATTTTGATATGGGGAAACAAGCACGCAGTCCTCAATAGAGATATTATCTCTGATCATCTGTCTTGTGATCTGGGCCTGAAAATAATGTGGCTAAATTATATTAGAAACATGGCCAATAGTCTGGGTCGACACAGAGTTATTTTCTTCTCCACAGTTATTGAATAAAAGGGAGGTGGACTCGGCCAAGAAGGAGTTCCAGACATTGGTTGTGGCTGGTAGGGAATCAAAGAAACTAGTTAAACCGTCTGTGAGAGACTTTGTTGTGGTTAAGATATCCCAAGGTTTAGAGCCCTTCTTTTCACAGATTAAAGATGCATGGTGAAATCTTTGTTTTCCATTGGGGCAGTTCAATCCAAAATGTTTTTCAGTGTGCCCTTGTGATGATATCTCCCCTCAGACATTGCTGTACTTTACTTTGTACTGCAAATTTTATGAACCCTTTAGGCAAAGATTTCTATTACCTTTTTTAAAAAGGGAGGGCTTTCTACATTGCAGGTCAACTTTTTATTTTCTTTGCATGGCAGTAGCTGTTACAGTTTGTCAGCAGTTTTTCTTAAAACACAATCTATAGGGGCAACTCTATGAATTTTTAATGTGTTATTTATTTATTCCTCCATTTTAACTTATTTATTGTAATTTGATTGTATAGTTTATGTGATGCTTGTTTGTTCTTTTATGCTCATTGCTAATAATCGAATAAAGAGAGTACTGATTGATTGATTAAATATATTAACACATAATACAATAATACAACATTGATGATATATTCCATATTTTATAGATAGTACCGGGAGCTTGCTTTACAATCATCATTAGAATGAAGGGGCCTTCATTTACATCCATTGTAAAAAATGTCTCGTAGACAAGTAAGGCTCTAGGCGACAAGCAATGGAAGGAGATAGAAGATATAGGAATCGTTTAAAGTGTGATGAACTGCACTTGATTTTGCCAGGTCAGTTGAGAGATACACTCCGGTGCCCAGGCAAACCACAGGCTTCCTTAATTAGAGCGCTCTGCCACATAGGCGGATAACTCTGTACCTACTGAAGAACCGTCGCCATGGCAGCTTCTTTGAAGACATTGCAGCTTTGCTGTTCGGGGACCATGTTCAATGTACCCACAAAGCATAGCTTTTCCTACTCAAAGTGTATCATCATGCTCAGCTCATGAAAGATTTTCCTATAAACACACCAAACTACTCTATTTGTCGCTGCGCATTATGCATTTGAAAATATATTACAGCATTGCTGCGATTAAAATGTCTGCAATGTTTGCAAATGTAAAATGTCAAGATGCACACGTAAACAGGTTCAAATTAATAGCAAATATTCCCATCCAGAGAGTAATGTCAACTTGCAGATGCCCCTGTTAAATATTCTGTACATGCAGCTCTGGTCAGGCAATAGCAACAACATTTGCACAAGGGTCTAAAGGCTCAGGAAATGTACTGACTTTCCTCTTTGGAGGACAGACAAATAGAGAGAAATGCACCATTTCTCTCTTGTTCACATTACAAATTGCACAGGTCAGAAATTGGAAGGTGTTGGGCCTGCCCCTCTTTGCAGGGTCACCCTCAAATATTTTGCCATTTTACCTCCACTTTTTGCTGAATTCGTTTTTGTTGGACTTAGGACGCATTTTACCAATGCAAACCAGTACTTCCCATCCTACAACATAGTTACATTAGCTTATACCCAATATACTTGTAAGTCCCTTGCAGAGTGGTATACCACATACCCAGGGCCTGTAAATTTAATGCTACTAGCGGGCCTGAAGCATTTATTGTGCCACCCACTTAAGTAGTCCGTTCAAACATGTCCCAGGCCGCCATTGCAGTCTGCATGCAGTGTTAAACTGCCATGTCAACTTGGCATTTAAACTCCCTTGCCAAGTCTTACACTTCCCTTTTATTACTTTAACGTCACGCCTAAGGTAGATCCTAGGTAGCCCATAAGGCAGGGATCTGTCTAATTAAAAGGTTTGACATGCACTCTTCAGTTTTACGTGTCCTGATAGCGAACATCTCCTAATTTCATTTTTTGCTACTGTGAGGTCTAACCCTCCCATGCAATAACATTGGGGATTCCTTATTACATTTAATAAACTGTGTTTTCCAATTGAGAGCAGGTGGCTAGGGCATGTTTGGTGACCTTGGAGTTGTAATGAAAAACCCTGTTTAATGGTAAAGTCGGGTTTTTGGCTACAATTGTGAAAAATGACACTTTTAGAAAAATTTCATTTCACTTAGCCTTTTTGTGCCTGTACTTTGCCTTGGGTCACATGACTGAGTGTAATTGTCTTTGTGAATTCCTCCCTGTGGATACTATGCCTAGAAGAAGAACTGCTGTGCTGCTGAAAGGACTGCCACTGTGCTGGACTGCTGACCTGCTGTTGCCTTGCTGAATAGCTGCCTTTCTGTCCTGCTGCCCCCTTGCCTCGGGAAAGAGAACTGAACCTGCAACTTTATCTTGTACCCAGGGCTACTAGAGTGACTCCAAGGGTTAGTCTGCTGGCCTCCTGATCTGAGCCTCGTGGCCATAAAAGGCTATCCAACATCCTGCACCTGGGCCCATATGAAGTGAATTCCTGACCCCTAATTGGTTCCCCTCAGGTCCTGGACCCTTAGTGTGTCATCAGAGTACTGTATTGAAGTTTGTGGGCTCCTCACGACTGTGAACAGGCCTGTTCATGCCAAGACCTTTCCTCCCACTCTGCCGTTCCACAGAACGCTCTGACAGCCACCCTACCGCTATGCATGTGTGCAACTTTTTAAGGTTTGGAAATTCAAAAACATTCCCACTAGAACACATGGAAAGCTTCACAATCTGCAGCTTTCCAAGTATGCTACTGGAAATGTCAGGTGAAATTTGCTCTTAGTCTTTTCCCAATGTTGAATTATAAAGACAGTGCAAATACACATTGATTAAAGGTAGCAAGCTATGCAATGTATCAATTGTTTACAGGATGGTAAATGCTCAGAGAGGTTTGTGAATGGCAACAAACTCACACGCTTGTGAGTGTTCACAAACTCTCAAGGCAAACCAAGCCTTCATTCGTCCACTCCCCATAACATGAATGTTTCTTACTACTGTGTAATGCTATGCAGATGTGCCATACAATTAAGTTTACAGAATTTATGTTTACGTTAGTAAACACACTTATTCCTATGTGGTATCCTTTTGTGGATACCTGACAGGTGTAAACGGGACCATTGTCAGATGCAAATGTAGATTTATTACTGTAAATGGCTATTTGAAGCAGTAAGGATCCACTATCATCCATAAGTATCAGTGATCCAGCACTTTAGGCAAACCAGTGATGCTTACGTCATTCAAGCTCCTCGTCTATCACATCCCTACCTATGATTCCAGGATAGCCTTATTGAACATAATTTACAGACCCAAGGGCCTAAAAAGAACCTAATTAAAGAAATAATTAACCTCATCACTTTTGCCTCCCTTAAGTACACCCAATTTCCTAAGATGCTTCAACTTCCCTGGAAACGCAACTGTAAGACAAAAACATTATTCTTCTACAAACTCCTCAAACAACCTACATTGATTAGCATTTCAGTGATTCTCCGACTCCAAATCTAGCACACTCAACCCAATCACGACGGCTTATCCCGCAAGTCTCTGTTCTGAAAAACCATCCCACACCCTTAGCACCATTGAACAACCAATATTTCTTGTAGGGCAAATGCTCCATATTCAGACAAGAAAATAAATAGAATGGACCAGTATCTATGATGACATCAGTGAACAGAAAGCAGTCTTTCGATCATGCAGGGCCTCATCATTTAAGCCAGATCCACCATTTTTAAGATAATCACCACCAACATCAGCAGAACATACGTCAAGGCTTTCAAGCACTTCATCAATCTCCTCCAGACCCACCAATCCCACAATCAAGTGGCAAGTGCATTGCCATCAATCACTTCTTCACTGAGAAGAAAAACAGAATCGGAACCCACATCAACATCACAGATCATCACAGATCAGAAATTCCACTTTTCCTCCTTTCTGACTTCTCGTTACTAAGTTGATAACCTTCAACCTACTTGTGGTATTTGAAGAATCAGGCTTCAGACTTCAATATCTTTTGATAGACGTTTATTCTCAACAGAAGATCTCATGCAACCTGGTTACATCAGGCACAACTGCCTCCAGCCCTGCTTGAGTCCTCTTTGCACTATGACATACATACATTCCAACCAGTGATGAGATAACCATAGAAAAGGAGTGGGGAAGAGAAGACTGCTAAGACACATCATAGAGAGGAGAATAAAGAATATCACACATCTCCCTTCTCTAAAAACTAAATAAAGACTATATAAAGACTTCCTATCATAATTGAGATGGACTAAATCATGAACATATAATGAAAATAACCCAAAACATCACAAATCAAGCCATGCGTATAAAATACAAGAACAATGTACAAACGGTGTAAATAATACGAGATATAAATAATCATACATATTCTTTGAGATAACTTGGGCGTTTAATAAATCTGGAAGGTCGTCTAGAACCCATCAAACCATCGCGATTTTGCGGACAAGAAGTGGTAAGGTTGGTTAGCTTAGAGTTACACTCACCACTTATGTCATCCATTGAATCAGGTTTACCTTTCACCACCACCACTCTATTGAGATTCCAAACACGATGATCTTGGGTCTTTATCGCATTGTTAAAGACCTTGATGACCAACATGGGTTCAAGATATTTCGAATTCGAGTTACCGATCAGACCAGGACGTCTGATCGCAACCAAATCATCTACATTCACCTTTAATGTCTTAACAGATTTTTTCTTATCAAAATAACTTTTCCTTTACAAAGACTTCTGTTTCTCTCTCAATTGCACTTCTTCACCATTATGAACACTTTCCCTTCCCTTGGAAAGGGAATAATTGTTGACCCAAAAAGGTTCACGGTGAGTGTTGGCTATTCGGCCACGGAAGAGCTAGAAAGGTGTCTTTCCTATAGTGGAATGAGGTGTCAATCTATATTCCTCAACCTTTTTATTGACTTCCCCTCTCCACTCCAGAGACAAAGACTTTGCCAAAGCAAAGGTCTCTTTCAAGACCCTGTTAAACCTCTCCACCATCCAATTGGCCTCGGAATGATAGAGAGAACATGTTTTATGAATTATTCCACAACTTTACAGAAATTGTTTCATCTCATTGGAAATTAATTGGACACCATTATCTGTTAACAATGTCTTGGGAAACCCTTCACTAGAAAACAGTTTTTTCAAACATTTAATAATACATCCAGAATCAACGTTGGACAAGAAAAACACTTCTGGCCAACGGGAAAACATGTCTAAAACCACCAACAGAAACACTTGAGAACCATTGCAATGAATAGGTCCCAAAATGTCCAATGCAATATCATCCCAGGGACGTTTGGGGCGAGTCCTCAAGATCATAGGTTGTACCCTAGGTGATTTAGATTTGTCACTCATGCTACAAGGGACACACTCACGTATCTCTCTCTCAATCATCTTATCCATTCCTGGCCACCAGTATGATAACCGTAGCCTCTCTTTTGTTTCGGTGTTACCAGGATGAGTGACATGGGCCAATTGTATCAAATCTTTCCTGAGGCTCAACGGAGGAACTAACCTGGTACCACGAAACAAAATGTTTTTATCAACAGATAGCTCATCTCTTACACACCAAAAGGGCTTAGTTTAATCCGAACCCATTTTAACGTTTTGCCAATTACAATGTAACAACAACATTACCTCTTTGAGAGCCACATTAAGTTCAACTTCCTCAGACCATTTTTCTTCAGTAATATGGCTAAACTCAACAGCACACAACTAATCACTGCCCAAATGCACATCCTTGTCTTTAACATTCTCACTCGAGACAAGACGTGAAAAGACATCAGCAATCCTATTGTCAACCCCTGGGATGAACTTAATCGAAAAAGAATACTCCTGAAGTCCTATGATCCACTTGGTTATGCGACTAGAAATCAAATCTAGACCTTTCTTTTCAAAGATCTCAACTAAGGGTTTATGATCAGTTTTGATCTCAAAATCCACACCCCACAAAAATCTCTGAAGTTTTTTCACAGCCCAATACACAGCAAGCGATTCACGCTCAACCACTGCATAACGAGATTCAGGATCCCTCAAGCTTCTAGAAAGGAACATAATAGTTTTCAAGCCCTGTGGACCTTGTTGTTGTAAAACAGCACCCAAATCTTTTTCACTAGCATCCATGGTTAGAATCGGCTTAAGTCTGGTGTCAAAACTTTGTAAGAACGGAGCATCACACAGACTCTCCTTAACGTGAGTGAATTCCTCCTGACACTTATTTGACCACACAAAATTAACCCCCTTCCTCAAGAGAGCTCTCATGTTAGTGGTCAAATCTGCAAAACCTTTAACAAATTTGGCATAATATTTAATCATGCCCAGAAAACTCATAAGCTCTTCTTTAGTGGATGGAGAACACATGTTACGGCTGGTGGTCACTAAATCTTCCTTTGGCTTAACACCATTCCCAGAAATGTTATGACCTAAATAATTCAAAGAATCTGCTCTAAACCTGCATTTCTTAATTTTTATGGTTAGATTGCATTCACTTAGTCTTGAAAGTACAGACCTCAGACGTACATCATGTTCTTCTGCATTATCACCAAAAACGAGTATGTCGTTTTGGTAGATACAAACTACAGGCAGATCCTTAAGGACATTTTCCATAGAGCGCTGGAAAACAGACAAGGCTGAGACTAGCCCAAAGGGCATCCTAATAAATCTGAAGGTGCCAAATGGTGTGTTAAATGCAGTGAGATCTCTGCAAGATTGTTCCAACTCTATCTGATGATACGCAGAGGTTAAGTCAATGGTACTAAATATTTTCGCACCACCTAACAGAACCAGCAATTTGCTAATGTTGGGTAGAGGATACCTGTCCACAACTACACTCTTATTCAATTGGCGCAAGTCAATACATAGGCGTAAATCACCATTGGATTTACGAGCAGTTACCACCGGAGCTAGCCATTCTGTTCCTACAACTCCTTCTATAATGCCATTTTCCTTAAGTTTGATAATCTCCTTCTCCATATCATTCCTAACAGACAATGGTACACTCCTGACTTTACCAGCAACCAGGATAGAATTGTTCTTAAGTTTTATTTTGTGTTGATAACCCTTCAAGCAACCAAGACCTTTCCTGAAAACATTTGAGAATTTGTTTTTCAAAACATTGGTGAACTCACCATCATCAAGCTTCCTCACACTATTAACAATATCGTTCAAAAGAATCGGGGGATTCAAATTTGGATCAAGGTACACTCCAAAATCACCCTGGTGTATCCAACTATTGATACTGTCACCTTTTTTAGAGACATAAATCTTTCCTGAGATCATTCTACTTCTGTATTCAATTAGTCCTAAGAAATATCCATGTACTTTTATTGGCTCCCCTCCATGAGCCAAAGGAGTAATGTCTGGTTTATGTAAACGAAGTTTGTGTTTTAGTTTATTGACAAAGAAATCATTTGAAATGATAGTAATTTTTGCACCAAAATCAAATAAAAGACGTGTACATTCCCCTTCAACCAATATTTCATCAAGAGGACAAGATTTCTTGGAAGGCACAGTTCCGATTTCTGAAACAATCTGACCACATTCAAAATCATCCGGGCTGACATCAGCACATTCATCTTCATACACATCAATTTTTTTAACTCTAGGATCGAGTCTACTTTTACACACGGACGGAAAGTTTCCTATAACATTTAAAAGATGAGGCCATACTACTAGGTTTCCCTTTGTTTATCACTGACTTTTCTTTCACTTTAAACTTAGTGTCAGGATTTTTCTCATTTACAATCTGAACTTTAGCATCTTTAGAACTATCTGTTTTGATGACAGCTACGCACTTTAGTGAATGTTCCATCCTTTTTGCCATAGCAACAACTTCATCAAGTGTGGTTCGTCGCGTAACCACAATTCTTCTCTTACTTTATCCATATTACATCCTAGCATGAACTGATCTCGAATGTGTTCATCAGCTAGGCCCTCAAACTTGCAAGAAGAAGCAAGTTTTCTTAGATCAGTCAAATAACCTTCCACTGTTTCCTCTTCTCTGTGCATTCGTTTGCCAAAATGATACCTTTCTAGAATCGTACTTATTTTAGGAAGATAATGCTTATCTAATTTAGCAATTTAGCAATGGACACTTCATAATCATTTAGACCTACTGCTTCAGAGGCTGGCAAGTCAGGCAGATGATCAAAAACATCTTGTCCCTCAGAGCCCAAGCAATGAAGCAGCAGAGAAGTCTTTCTTTCGGCACTCAATGCAGCTCCGCAAACTCTTGCATACCTTTCAAAAACTTTTATCCATTTCTTCCACTTGATCGGGGGCTCACCAGGATGAGCAAGGAAGAAAGGAGCATCTGTTATGTTCTGCATTGCACCAAACATGTACTGAGTGGTATCACTCCAATAAAAGTTGCCCCTTTTTTACTTTTCTTCTTTTTTTTTTATAACCATCACATTCAAAAAGAAAATGTTAGCTAAATGCTAGCCTACATGTACAACTAGCCAAAACCCATAAACAAAATAATTAACAATCAAGACATGGCAATTATGTGATACATTGAATAAATGCAGAGAGTCCAAGAGTGCGTAAAGATGTCAAATCGAAAGAAAACCCAAAAGCAGGTCAAAAGAGAATTCCTGGTGAACGATACGGCACTGGTTGCTAAGAGCAAATCACAGAGAATGTAAGCGTGTGAATCGCTGGAGAATGACCCATGAGTAGAAGCGGAACCAAACGTAGAGGCAAAACGCACTAACTGCAAGCGTACGTATCGCTGACGAATATGCCACAAGAAGAAGCGAAACGCACAAACTGCAAGTGTGCGTAACGCTGAAGAACTCGTTGCTAGGTAACAATCTGGATCAGAAGCAACAAAGATGGCCGCTACGTTTCAACGTCAGCAACGTGAGGACGCTCAACGCAGGGAGAGAGTATCAGCAACGTGATGACGTTCATTCCTCGAACTTCCTCCAAGCCAGTAGAACGTTCCAAGAAGATGAGAACGTGGAGTCACGAGAGAAATCACGAGAAAGAGGTGAGGCAGCAGTTCTAAAACAAAGTAGTTGTTCTAAGAGTGTTTAAGTTTGAAAGCAAACTCGCGCAGAGCCCAGGGGACGCCAACCGCCACACAAATTGTCAGGAAAAGCCTCGGTTTACATTGTTGAATGCACTAAGAGCCCTCATGTACACTGGCACTAGGGTGAGCACACATCGATTTCCTCCCAGCCCTTAATTTCAAATTAAATAAAGAGCGAGTATGTGTTGACTCGCTCCCAACCTTCAAAGTTAAATAGGAGAAAGTGCAGGCTCAGGGAAAATGATGAGGAGGGCTGCACAAGGTGGAATTGAGTTCAGGGATGCACTTAATGCCAAATAGAAAAAACGACTTGAAAGTTAAAAACTTCTTGTCTCTCACCCCTCTCTTAAGATGAGATGGATTTTCCTTTGGTGTTGAGATCTTCTTGAAGATTAAAGAGCTGCCGGCTACACCAGTGTGGTATTTGAAGAATCAGGCTTCAGACTTCAATATCTTTTGATTGAAGTTTTTTCTCAACAGACGATCTCTTCAACCTGGTTACATCAGACACAACTGCCTGCAGCCCTGCTTGAGTCCTCTTTACACTATGACATACATACATTCCAACCAGTGATGAGATAATCATAGAAAAGGAGTGGGGAAGAGAAGACTGCTAAGACACATCATAGAGAGGAGAATAAGGGATATTACACTCCTCTCTGGAACAGTCTGATGGCCATCTCTTACAAAGATGCCTTCTTACCACTGTGATATCCCTCCAAGCCGATGTCGTCAGACTCTACTTTAAAACAGATGTTTACTTCTTCAGCCACAAGCACATCCATGGAATCATTGAAGATGACCTAAAAAATGAAAGGATTTTAGGTAAGCCGAAGAAAACGCACACTGATCCTGGATGATCTCTACAACTTCCATCCCATCACCTACATATCTTTCATTGGATGAATCATCCAAAAACAACCTCATTCAATTACATGGCCAAATCAACAATGGTAACCTTCTACAGGGCTCCTAATGTGGCTGAAGTACAGAGCAGAAAAACTGAAATCCTCCAAGAAATCAACTCCTCATCTTCTGCCCTTTGTTCCCTGATCCTCCTCAAGCTCTCTGTAACTTTTAAACGAGTCAACCAATAACACCCTGGAAACACACATGAGCTTCTCAGGCACAGACCTGCGGTTGTACACATCTTACCTAGCCAACCACAGTGAATTATTCCTTATGGTAAGCTCAATATCCAAGAATTTATTGTCTCCTGTAGTGTAAGCCAGGAAGTGGTTCATCTCCCTCATCAACATTCATCAGTACATGGTATGACTTGGTTTCATACTTTCTAACAATAGCATCAAGATCTATCAATAGGCTGATAAAACGCAATTCTTCCTCAAATTCTCCTCATCCATCTACATACAATTACTAAAAGCCTGTCGCCTAACTGCATGTTGAAAATGCAACCAGACAAAGACTTACTCCTGCTCATCAACACCACCAAACAATCACAGAATAAAGTTTGCTTTTCCTACATGAACCAAGACAGCTTCACCTTTCTCTGAAAGACAAAAATATCCTGCACTCAGACCCCCATTTTAAAAACACATATCAAAACAAAATAGCTTGGTATTAGCTTTCTTGCCTGCAAAAAATGAAACCCTACATACTGGATGCTACCTTCAGGACAAAAGTACCAGCCTTGATCCTCTCTTGTGGATGGAGACAGTGATTCGCCTGACACAACTCTGGCATTCTATATGTGGCAGGAAGTCTCTTCATAGGTCTGAAGAAATAACTGTTGAGCTTTTTGTGAAGATATCTTTTTTGAAGGAGACTGACAGTTATATAGCTTCTTTAAATGTTTAATCTTCAGTCTGAGATTATAATATCACTGACCCTCTGAAGGGCACATATCTTCCAACTGACCACCTCAGGCATTCTCCTCACTCACCATTCCAAATGCCATCCCATGGTTTCACATAAGCACAGAAGAATACTACATCAAGCTTTCCTTGCACAGGAGGCAAAAAAACAACAAAGGGAAGCCACAACACACCTCAACCATACATAATCATATGCCCCAGGAAAAAAGTATGAGAAAATATCAAACCCTTCACAAAGGTAAAAGTTTCATTTAGAGCCGATAAAAGTAAAATTGAATTATCAGGGAAACAACAGGTAAATTACTGATGCTTGACATAGACCGTACTCAGATCAACTTCTCGATATAACTTTGACCTGAAGAACCAATGAACCACCCTAATCGCTTGACAAAGTAATTCCACCAAATGGTCTCCTCTTATTCCTCAAACGTTTTTAAAGTGCATGGGCAACATTTCCAGTACTCCCAGCAATACTCTGGCCAAGAGTCATGATATCTGGATCCATGGTAGAGTCATGAGGTCCAGAGCTACAGGGTACAACCTTCACCAACCTTGACATTCTTCAGGTAGACCCAGTGTCCACCTCCACTATATTCATTTTTACCATGACAATGTCAAAAGGACCAATAAACTTGGACCTACCCTTCATGACCTTCTTCACCCAGACTACATCATTCACTTTCCAGTTCCTATCATGCACAAATTTCTCTTTATCAGTCATCTGTTTTGATAGTGAACAAACCATTTCTGTGCACACACAGCCACATCCAAGATATCACACTGACAGGTGCAGCCGAACTATGCTGAGTAGAGTTTAACAATCTGCATCCTGCCCCTCAGATACACGAAGGATAACTACTAACTCACACTATTAAGGGCAGTGAGTTAATCCAATCATATCTTCTGCAGACAGCCCAGAGTCAATTGCCCTCTGTGCACAGTACTTGACCACCCTATTTATTAGCTCAACAAGATCATTCCCTTGTGACAAATAGAAAGCAGCCTTCAAGTAAACAACAACCAGCCCTTGCATCTCTTGCAAGACCAATTGGACACTGATGTCAGTGACTATATATTTTTGCACTGTTTCACTTGTAAATTAATCTCTCAAGAAGTCTATGTTCACTGAGCTGAGATACCCGGTGGACACCCACATGGAGGTGTAGTCAAACAGCAGCAACACATAATCTTAGTTCATGGGAAGCAAATAGACTGATTATGTCATATTTGGAGAGAATAGGAAACCTACAGCACAGATACATTTTGCTGAGGTTCCGCCTGAACCTAATCCCTCTGATGTTGGGTTTGCCCGCGAGACGGTTTCGCCTCACTGATATGACAATTTGCCCATGTGATATTAGTTCAGAGAAGACTGAACATCACATATTTTTATTTTTTGGCTCTTATAAGGAAGAAAGAGCAAGATTTATTCTACCAATTTTAAGCGGACACAAATCTAGCCAATGTCGACCTGCATTGCATTTTTTAAAGAAACGTACTGATCCATTTATATGTTTTTCAATAGTTACTTTCCTATTGGCATGCATAAGGAGGAGGACATTATTTTTGTCCCAGACATCTACTGCTTAAGAAGAATTAATTGTGTTGCTAGGGATCTATTTGAAAGAAACATGGTGGGGGCTCTACTACTCTATCATTGCCTTTTAAGTTAAGGTTTTTAACATGTCAATTCTATTTGTTTTTAAAGCTTTTGGATTTGCTGATTGTGCTCTTTTTATTAATTTTTTAGACGCTTCAGCTATGAATTATCTTATTACTGTATTGCTTATCTCTTGCTGACTGCGAGACTTACTCATGCGGACGTGCAATGGTCAAAATGACTTTGGGTCAAAATTGTCATTTTTTATGTGTTTTGTACTTTTATGATCTATGTTTTTCAGTGAAACGAAAAAGTGATTGACTGACTGACTGATTATGCCAATGCCTAACTTCACTCAGGGTTCCTTAGGCACATCAACTGGTGACAATGGAGCTGCGTACGTCTTACGACTCTCGTCATTTCTACCACACAACATACAATCTTCATGACCACATCTGCCTGTGGTTCACCACTGGCCACCGATAATTCTCCCTCACTCTGACCCTTGTGAAGTTCTTGCCAAAATGTCCTTCATTCTCCACACTAGCGATGTTCTTCCTCAAACCCACAGGTGGTACCCATTAGAAACTTCTCATCAACTCAGCAACACTCAATCACATTTCATCCATGATGTTCCAAAATGAAATGGCCTCTCTCTCCTTAACACATGCCTTGTAAATCTCTTGAAACTATCAACATTCCTGTGATTGAGCGATTGTTGACACTTTTTCTTACCTTGCTTATGTTTGAATTCAACAGTTTTAAATATGAATTGCATCTCGCTTTTTTCTTCATGGTGCCTTGTGCGATCAACACTGCTCTTTTCACTTCCCTATTCAGATTGCCACTAACAGGTCAGTGGGTTCTTTAAATGCCCTAGCTCATATATATATATATATATATATATATATATATATATATATATATATATATATATATATATATATATATGCAGCACCAAATCGAGGGTTCTTTGTTTGCAATATATATATATATATATACATTTTTTTTTTTGTTGTTTTTTTTGCTATTGTTAAAGTTACACATCTTTGCTGTGGTCATGTTTTTATGATCTAGTTCTACATCTCTACTGAGCTTCTGATAGCATGATACTCTTTTTGCATTGTCAGCTTCATACTTTTGTATCAACTCCAGTAATGACACTAGCACTTATTTAGCTCTTTTTCACGCTGATCATTTCTTAGCGTAATGCTCTATCTGCACCAATAGTTACACACCTTTTGGCTTTTCTAGTGACCGCACTCAGTTTGGTTGTTCACGTTGCATGGCGGCATTCATTTAATAATCATATTTTCTGTTTCTCTTTTCGGTATTTTGCTTCTGTCGAGATTGAGCTACCACTGTGGGCGCTCCAATTGCACAGGTTCACCATTCCTTGCCATGGTTACCTATCTGTTTTTCCTATTTCTTTTTATAGATTACCTTGACTTTCCTTCATATTATGTTCTATAACCAGTGGTATTTCAATTTTAGTTTTTTTGATTAACACATGTACTTATTATTTATTTTTCTCATGCAGATGCTGTGGCACCACCCAAAATCTTCATTTATTCTTTTACAGTGAATTCTTAATTGACATAGAACTTTCAGGCTTGATTTACTTTGTGTATTTTTTGGTCCTATATTGTTTTCAGAAAGTTAATTCACTATGTAAGTATTGTGATTATTTGTCGCTGGAATCCTTGATGTGAATAACAATACTTATTTTTATTGGACTTTGTAAAATAATTAATTTGTCGTTTTTATGTTCACATTGTGTTCACAGATGTCTTATGGGACCAAGAAGAATACTTTACGTTTATCCTTTTGAAAATACGAACAGAAATTTTCAGTGCATATCGCAATAAATGCATCGGTATGAGAATTTTTCTTTGTTTTCCTTATCACACATCTTTCACACTAGTTAGTGTCATCTTTTTGTGGATCTCTGCAATGTTGCATGTTAGATCATCACTACTTTTTAGATTTTATCTGCACAGTGCTTGGGCTGTGCTTGTGAACTCTATTGAATTTAATAGAAATCCTAAAAGGGTCTTACATTCCGCCCTTGCTTTTCATTGGTTCATGTGCGTGCGACACAAAAAAAATATTATTAATCTCACAAGCCAAACCTATTGCATTTACCAATGCTTGTTTCTTTTACATTTGCTCTGCTGTATTTGTTTAAGAAGAGTCTAGGTTTGTCAATGGACTTTTGTGTTATGTTGCAAACTTTTCTACACTTTCACTCAAAAACTGGTTGTCGATGACATTGATCTAATACTTAATTAATTATTTATTCTTTTACATTTCTCTGCACTAATTTTTCTTTTTCAATTGATGTACCTTCATTGATTTCATAGGCACGACATCCTTGATCAATTGCAAACACTAAGGGGCTCATTAGGATGGCGGGCGGAGGCACCTCTGCAGTACTGGCGGTGGCGGAAAATGTCATTTTCCGCAAGCCAGCAGAGGTCCTCGTGTCCGCCATATTAGTATTGTCAAACATAGCCCATTTCCCGTCCGGCGCGGTACGACGTGAACCGCTAAAAATAAAGCGCACGCCACCGTGGTTGTGTGAGCCAATAGAGACCCACAGTTTTGCGGATTGACGTCCCGTCCGCCGGACAAATCAGGATGCCCCAAACAGCCCGTCACACTGCAGCGGAGAAACCACCCAACCAGAGACAGCGGAAGCACGACAGCGGAGCGCGAAACCAGATTCCCGGTCCCCTCCACCCGGTCCCGACCGCAATGGAACCAGCTCTACACGTCTTCCCGGTGCTGTACCTGAGACACTACCAGCAAGTAATGCACCATCGCAGACAACGCCGCAGGCACGCAATGACACAACTCCGCACACAACCACAACACACAACTCCTGGGCTGATATACGGTTACTGTCCACACCAGACACTCTGGTGGGGACAGGAACACATCCACAAGTGTACCCACACATGTCCTACCTGTCACAAAATCACCCCGCCACATCTAGGTCACCCATCAACCATGAAATCACAGCAATCTCCCAGTCACGTCACCGCAACGGTGAAGAATCGGGAAAACATGCGCTCAATGTAGTAGGCAGGGCCAGCATCAGGCATGGGCAGTCCACAAAGATTCACAGGGCCACAACTACACCCTTCACACACTAGGCCCCCTCCCACTCATGAGGGGACATGTGGTGTACTTCTCCTGTGCTCCCCCTGCACAATTAACCAGCAGGTGAACCCAGATCCTGCACCACACACACCAAACAACCTGGGAGCCAGTCTCAGCAGGTGGGGCTGAAGAGGAACACACAGCACAGAAGCTCAGGGCCAGGGTAACCCTCCTCCCCACACCCACACTCCACTCATGTCAAGCAAACTGAGTCCAATCACAAAATGAAAACTCACAGTGAGTATGAACAATCACCAAACTGTACACACTGCCTGTCAAGTCACCCAGACACACCCCACACAGACATACAGACACATACCAGATGTCAGCAGCAATGGAGGACAAGAAATGGCAAGCCAAAAGTGAGGTGGACAGTGATGGGGAGACAAGGAGTTAGCCAAAACGCATGTGTACATCACATGCAAGAGAAGGAACATATCACAACACCCTTAGGCCAACAAATCACACATGGCTGGCACAGTGAGTGAAATTAAACCACAGTGACCTCTGTGCAACAACTGAGGGAGACAGCAAGGCAAGCCATGCATAGGCACAGGGATGATAGGACATGTCTGAAGTCAAACAGTGATCAGCCACACATCTGTCACAACTTACTTGACATATGTATGTCATCAGCACAACACACAGGGTCCATTGACACACTCAATGACTGTCAAACACAAGTTGGATCCTTCACACATACCCCTACTCCCTCCACCTCACACCTGCAACACTCAACACCAGTGTTAAACACACAGAATGGTGCAAATAATGTCCTGTGAATACACTGACAAACAATCACACTACCTGGGTTGCATCCACAAACAGCACACACACACACACTCAGGGATGCCTGACCCAATGTTGGCACAAAAACAATAGCCAAACACAAACCTCACAAACAACATACACAGAAGTCCAACAAGCCCAGACATGTGCAGAAAAACAGTGGAAAGGCAATGGGAGCTCAGACAGAACAGGAGTACACAACATCATCACGCAGGACCAATGCACAGACACCATACCCCAACACTGTCAAGAAGTGCATCATCTCAAAACAATCATGGACACAAACTGGGATCAATGGGCCAATAAGAAAACACAAACAGACATACCACACCACCCATCAAGTCAACATGGTGTAATAGTGTACCACATGCATGCACATGCACAATCCTGACAAGTGACAGGTCAAATATAAGAGGAGAAACCACCAAGGTGCACTCAAAACAAGCTCACGAACAAGAATACTCCTAAGTGCATGTGACAGACACACAAGTAATGCACACTACACTTGCAACACACATCTGAATGTATCGCAATGCACAAACAACTCACACACAATGACATGCAAATAGAACATCCCACACAGAGCATCTGTCAGCTGAAAGAGACAACACAGGCCAAACACTGCACACATCCACATCAAACACACAACAGATGCACATGCCAATCCATCACCTTGCAAACACAGCTGGACATTAGGGGATGCACACTGGGCAATTACATGGCAACATACACTAACAGCACTGCATGCAGGCCAAGCAGTGTGTGCACACCAACCAAACCAGTTGCACACATATCTGAGTGCCACAACATGGACCCCCACAACACAAATCACCACACCATACAGACAACATCACACTCGGGAAGGGTAACAGTACCTCTGCAAACACACATACAGCTTACCCATCACCCACAGATGCACAAGTCTGGGACACCCAGGTGCAAACAACATGACCAGAGGATTGTGCAGCACAAACAGTTGCACTGCATATGAGCAACCCTGACTGCAAACCAGTACAAGAAAATCACACATAACCAATTGGGAAACTGTCCTGAGTGGTGGGGAGGCACACACACTGGCAACCCAAGGGGATAGCTGACATGAGAGCGAAGTGGTGTGTGCGTCAGTAGTGGACATGTCAGGAGTGCACCATACACAAATAGATGGAGTGCTCACTCACAATGTGTAGGCATCAGAAGCACAGATAGGGGATGTCATAACTCCACATCCCACATGCCATACTGGAGCCAAAAATGGCTCAAGGGACATCAATGCATGAGAAAACACACCCACAATGTTAGTGTGGCTGAGCAGGTCTACAGAGTGAGCACAAACAGTATCAAGACACATGGCTGATCAACAAAACACAACCCTGACTTGTCAGTCACACATTCTGCATACTCACAATTGGCACCAACAACAGGTAGGTGTCCCCCATAAGTGCAAGGACACACAACACACTGCACAGTGCACAACCTACAACTCCCACATGTGCACACAATCACAAGCACAGGGCTAACTAATCAAACTAACAGGCACTCAACTCCTGGGTGACACGTGTGCAGTTGCCATTGCAGGGGCACACACTCAACACTACTGACAAAGTCAACCCCTTCACACTACACACTTCATGAACACCCAAGTGCACACATTAAAATGTACTCATGAGACTAGGATGACTGGCCATCACAAGATCACCATACACCAACACTGCTGTTCACACATCAAGAAAGATCACACAGACATGATGGACCCTGGCCAGCCTGCCTGCAATCCTGTGGATAGAATCCCACTTCGTGCTGGCAGTGCATCCAAACATGACATGTGTACAATTTAGCTAACCTGACCATAGAATGATTATGATAACAGTAGTTCTTCACAAACAACCATCATTGCACCACCAAGCCTCAGAGTCAAGAAGAACTGACGTGCCTGTCACCTCTGCCAAACTCAGAAAAAGTGAAACAAGCTATTTGCAATGTTATAGTGGCAAACAGAGCATGTATCACATTAAACCATACCCACACAGAAAACCCTTTATTTAGAAAGGACACTGACAAAGCAGACAACAAGAGTAACTGTCTTTATTACATATTACACAGATAGGCATCAAAAGTAGACAAGAGCAAGACCAATGGCCCGTACAAAGTGCAAAGTAGGTACATGAGAACCTGCACAGGGAATGGGTAAACACAGTCATGAACAGCCAGGTCAGTGGCCAGTCCAAAGTGCAGAGTAGGTACATGAGATCCTGCACAGGGAATGGGCAAACACAGTAATGAACTGCAATGCCAGTGGCCTGTCCAAAGTGCAGAGTAGGTACAGGAGATCCTGCACAGGGAATGGGCAAACACAGGAATGAACAGCAAGGCCAGTGGTCAGTCCAAAGTGCAGAGTAGGCACATGAGAACCTGCACAGGGAATGGGAAAGACAGTAATGAACAGCAAAGCCAGTGGCCAGTCCAAGGTACAGAGTAGGCACATGTGTGCATGAGAGGCTGAACAGGGAATGGGTGAGACTGTACACTGCCATGGCCAGCAACACAGTTAGGGGGATAACATAGGCAGTCCAGGCACCGCTGTGGGAGAGACAGGCGTGTGAGGGAGATTTTGACTCAGACTTGGCTGTAAGTCGGACTGGGAGGTGGCTGAGTGTCGGGCCAGTTTGAGGACTGGACCTGAGAGAGAGAGGACCAGCTGAGGTAGAGGCATCAGTGGCTTTGGAAGCCGGAGGGCTGCTTGGACCGGGTGGTGTGGTGGCACGTGGAGGTGGAGTCATGCTGCCATGAGACACAGTGTGAGAGGCAGAATGTGGAGGTGGTGCCTTTCCACTTTTTGGGGACTTGATAGGGAATTATTGTCGGAGTGGTAAGTGGGGCTGGCACAACAGGCACACTCTCCACAAAAGCTGCATCAGGTGCAGCTGGTGGGCCTCCCTCTGGGGACCTGTTGGATCCGGAAATACGCTTGGTCTGGCCTTGCCTTTTCCCCTCCATCACCTGTTGAGCAGGTGAACCCCCTACAGTGACCTCCTTCACCCACTTCACAGGGGTCTGGTTGGAAGTTGAGGTTGTGGGTGAATCTGCCTTAGAGGGCTTTTTCTGTGGACTCTTAGCAGGCACCAGCTTCACAGCAGGCACAGGAACTGACTGCTTTTCTCTGCGAGACGCTTTTGGGACAGGAGTGTCCTTGCCTGGGGATGCCTTTGAGGCATGTGACCCTGAGGCCTGCTTTTTGGTTTGATGCCCCTGAAGGGCTTTTTCCATTGCGCTTTGGGGTGGCTTTTGTTTGTTTGGGGGATGGTGTCTGCACTCTGGCCCGCTTAGGGTGCTGCTGTTGTGTGCTGAGTGTGCTGTATCTTGAGCCTGAGGTCTATGGTATGTGGTTACTCTCGTCAGAAGTATCCACTGGCAGGGGGGTGGTCAAAGGGTATGGATCTGGACTCTGAGCCTGTGACAGCTGAATGGCTGCCGTCACTGTGGAGGATAAAGACTGGACAGTCCTGTGTAGCCCACCCATGTCTGAATGAATCCCCGCCATGAAGGCAACCAACTCTGCCAACTTCTTGTCATGGTCTAGGAAGGCATTGAGGATAGTTGTCTGACCCACACAAAGCTGGCGCAAAAGGTCCACAGTTTCAACACTGAGGGCAGCAGGGGAGACAGGCGCAGGGGCAGCGGAGCCTGGGGGGAAGGACACTATCCCCATCTTACTGATGCAAAACACGTGCAGCACTAGTGGTAGTAGGTGGGAGGGTGGGCACTGGATGCTGTGTGGTGGAAGAGGAGGCAGAGTTCCCGCTCCCTGTGCCCGCCAACATAGAGGAGTCACCGCTGGCATCAGATGACGTTGAGGTTGGTGTCTCTGGCTGTGATTCCTCAAGCAGACTCCTGTCCCCCTCCGAGGCGCTGGTCACATCAGTGTGCTCATGTGTAGCAGTCATGCCTGATGCCTCACCATTGGTGTCCGTCCCCTGTCCTTCTGTGCCCACGGTAGATGCTGCAAGAGACAGAGATGTAGGTTCAGTTTGGTGCCATTCACACAAACATCATATGCAAGCAAAGCACCAAACAAGATGATGATACCCCCATGTTGCACACCACCCTGTGCAGTCACATTGTGCAACCTTAATTCAAAAATTGCATGTTATCATGCAAACTTGGCATAAGTGACCCATGTGATGCCAAATAGCCTGCCTGTGCCTCCGTGTAACCAGACATACAGATCCCTTTGAGCATACCTAGGGCCATGAGGGGGTAAAAGATGTACCTCCCAACAGGTTGTCACAGTCACATCTGGAGTCAGCATAAGGGGACAACACAGATACAGACTCCAAAATATCAGTTCACAATGGCCATGAGCCCATGCCATCCACCATGTCGTACTTTGGGGCACAACTACAGTTGCACATTGGTGTCAGATGTGTAGTTCTTACAATTTTGAGGTCAGGCACTGCACACATTGATGGAAGCACACTCAGATGAGGCACACTGCCGTTCACTTCCATGGGAAGTCCCTGACTCCCCCAATGCAGCTGATTCCATAAGGCCACAACTCAGAATGCAATGTCAAGGGCCATTACTTCAATGACATGAGAAAGTACATGTAGGAAAAATGCATGACAGCTGCACCCAACACAGAGGCCACTTACAAGCCATTGCATCACACTAGCAACATCACAGAGCTCAGCACTGGCTCAGGCTTGGAATACATGCAGTCACTCACAACCAAAGTCATCCTTCCCAGAATACTCACCCCCAGCTTGCTGCTGATGGTCCTTCAAAGTGCATCCAGCTCAGGCTGTGTCACAGCTAAGATGCGAGCCATTAGTGGTATCATGTTCCTGTGCGCCAACCTGCCAGTCCGAGGGAGCAGCCCCAGCGTCATCTCTGCCACGTTTTTGCTCAGCCGGCTGATGTCATCCCACCTCTTGTGACAGTGTGTGTGCCGTCGGTTGGAGACACCAGAGCCCGCACCTTGCATGCAATGGCCCTCCATACTGCCTTATGCTGGTGGTGAGCAACAGGCATAGGATACAAGAGGGGGACATTTCTGTGACACTGGGGTATGTACCACTATCTCTCAGTACAGGAGCATGATACTAACTCAGAAATACTTTACAGATATGTTTAGCATAGACAATACAGCATGACCCTTAGGGCCCGATTCACAGAACTAACTTAAGACAAAATCCTAAACTTACTACCATTTTTGTATTCACAGAATGCACTTACTGTTTTTGGTATTCACAGAATGCACTTACTACTTTTGGTATTCACAGAATGGATTTACGACTACTAACTTTATGTCCGCACTCGGGCCGGAAATTCCGGCCCGGAGGCGGAGCTTCCGGACCGGAGGTGGGGCTTCCGGTCCGGAGGCGGAGCTTCCAGCCCAGAGGTGGAGATTTTGGCCATGGCTAAATCTCCGCCACTGGCCGGAATCCCCACCTCCGGGCCGGAAGCTCCGCCTCTGGCCCGGAAGCCCCACCTCTGGGCCGGAAGCCCCACCTCCGGGCCGGAAGCTCCACCTCCAGGCCGGAATTTCCGGCCCGAGTGCGGACGTAAAGTTAGTAGTCGTAAATCCATTCTGTGAATACCAAAAGTAGTAAGTGCATTCTGTGAATACCAAAAGTAGTAAGTGCATTCTGTGAATACCAAAAGTAGTAAGTTTAGGATTTTGCCTTAAGTTAATTCTGTGAATCGGGCCCTTAGTACATAAGCATGGGATTATCAGACCAAATGTATGCAGGTATGAGGATGGACACAGTACCTGCCCATCTCATACACATGAAGGATGCCAGCACAGGAAGCTATGTGTAGGAGGCCCATATCTTCCATCCAGTTTGTGGGTGAGCATACATTACATTGGAAATGATGTGTCGGGGCAGAATCACTGTGTCCAACACTGCACAGCCCTCAATGTCCTTGCCCTGTGAATGGCTCACTGTGTCATGAAGGTCACATTTATGTACATGATCTTACAATCTCACACCCTTCTCACAAGGTCTGTCGTGTTCAATCTACAGGGCTGAGATAGCTGCTGTGTTATAGGTGAATTTCCACCAAGAGTGTCACCCTCTGGCATTTAATTTGTGTGCATAATGCTGACCTATACATGGTGGCAATATTAAGTCAGACACACTTCCATCAGTACCCTCTGGACGGAAACCCTTGGTAATTTCACAGATGAGCCTGTGAAGAAAATCATGGACCCACACATCCATTCACACAGGCAATTTCTGTCCTGACTCCAGCTAAACAAACTTGCTGGGTCACTGTATGGCTACAAAAACAATGCATGTCCCTCCCATCCTGATGTGCAGCCAGGGAAATGTGTAAAATAGGCTACAAACCCCTTTCCCCTGGAGTCAGCATTCTAGGAAGTGTATGACACAAACCCACACTCTCAGGCACATACTGCAGCAGATCAACTTCATGTGTGCACTACCTGCACTCTCACTTCCACTATGAAACACTAACAATGACATCTGGAGCACCATATAACCTCCCACAATGTGTGAGCACCTCATCCACCAGGACATCCAGCTCCTCTGTGGTGAAGGGACGGGCTCCTCTGTGGTGAAGGGATGTTCTCAGTCCTCGCCATCACTGGGTCCAGGAGACAGGAACAGCAGCAGTTGGCAGTGAGAGGTGTCAGGCAGCAGGGTCTGTAGACAGGAGACAGGAGCAGCAGCAGTTGGTGGTGAGGGGTGTCAAGCAGTAGTGTCTGAAGACAGGAGCAGCAGCAGTTGGTGGTGAGGGGTGTCAAGCAGTAGTGTCTGGAGACAGGAGCAGCAGCAGTTGGTAGTGAGAGGTGTCAGGCAGCAGGGTCTGTAGACAGGAGACAGGAGCAGCAGCAGTTGGTGGTGAGGGGTGTCAAGCAGTAGTGTCTGAAGACAGGAGACAGGAGACAGGAGCAGCAGCAGTTGGTGGTGAGGAGTGTCAGGCAGCAGTGTATGGAAGCAGTGGAAATGTGAGGCTGTCTCCCACATATATATAGCCCCCGGGGTAGTTTCCGTGGTCCTAAGTTGCTGAAATTGGTGTTCCAGGTCAGCTTTTTTCAAATGCATCCAATGACCGGCCCCACGGTGGTAGAGCACGCCTACTGCTATTTTAAAAAATGCATTAGGCTACCCCGATATCGGTTCCCATTGGCTGTAAGGGCATGGGCATTGGCGGTGCCACACCGCAAGGGCCAGGCGGTCGCTACTACGATCGTGCATCTTTAATTGCATCCAATGACCGGCCCCGTGATGGCAGAGCACGCCTACCGCTATTTTCAAAAATGCATTAGGCTACCGCAATAGCGGTTCCCATTGACTGTAAGGGCATAGGCATTGGCAGTGACACACCGCAGGAGCCAGGGGGTCGCTACCGCAATCGTGCACCTTTCAATTGCATCCAATGACTGGCCCCGTGGTGGCGGAGCACACCTACCCCTATTTTCAAAAATGCATTAGGCTATCGCAATAGTGGTTCCCATTGGCTGTAAGGGCATGGGCATTATCGGTGACACACCACAGGGGCCAGGCGGTTGCTACCGTGATCGTGCATCTTTCAATTGCATCCAATGACGGGCTGCACGGTGGCAGACCATGCCTACCTCTATTTAAAAAAGTACATTATGTTACCGTGATAGCAGTTCCCATTGTCTGCAAGGGCATGGGCACTGTCGGTGACACACCGCAGGGGCCAGGCGGTCGCTACCGCGATCATGCATCTTCCAATTGCATCTAATGACCGGCCCCACGGTGGTGGAGCACGCCTGCAGCTATTTTAAAAAATGCATTAGGCTACCGCGATAGTGGTTCCCATTGGCTGTAAGGGCATGGGCATTGGCGGTGACACACCGCAGGGGCCAGGTGGTCACTACCGCGATATGGCTAGTACCCATTGGTGCCAATGACTGTGATTTGGATGGCGGAGCACGTTGACAGAACCTATGGACACATCATGCTGTGTCAATGGCCAATGGACAGTTCTCAACAGTGCACAGTAGATACCTGATTCATGGCACAAGATAGTGCACACAAAGTCAATGTAACATTTAGCCCACTGCTGACTACACATGCCCTGTTGGTGTATATGATTGAAAACATTGGCATGTACTCCCTCACATGTCACTAGTGATATTGCTAGGCATGTACACAGAACAGTGTTGTGATGGACTCTCCAATGGGTACACATGTCAGTGTGTGATAGGGCTGTGCAACTCACAGTGATGAATTTCTGACTGCACAATGTGCATTTTTCACTATCTACTTTGCTTGGCTCATGCACATACTTGCCCTTAACGCACAGACTGTGCTCATTGTGTTGTTGATGTGTGCCCTGTTCGACTTACGCAAGAAGGTGTGGCAGGTGCAGCAGCTAGGTAGGAGACAGTAATGTTGCTGTTTCACACATATGCTGTATGAACTACTGTCAGTGCTGGTTATGCAAGATGTGGCGATATACCTTTGGGCATTCACATTGTCAGATATTGTTTTGGAGGTACTCACTGTCTGAACAGTGGACAAGTGTACGACTAGTGTAGCTGAAGGTGTACCTACATGTAAGCTGTGCTGTGAGCTGAGGTTTGATGCCAGTCATTGTTGGCGTTGTGTCAGTCAAAACGTAAGATGTTGGACACATCACATGGTGAATAACAATGACATGTGTCCCCTTTCAACTCACCTAGGAGATGACCAAATGTGCATCGTCCCTTCACAGTGCTGGCGGACATGGAGGATGAGTAGGGGTGGGTGGAATTTGCGAAATTCACTTTCGCAAATTATCGCGAAAATGTTAAAAATCTCCGCAAACACGTGGAAATATCGCGAAGATGCGGAAGTTTTTTTCCCACCCGTTCGCAGTATTTTCTGCATGGTCGCGGCTCGCCAACTTACCCATGCGGTTGCTCGCGGGCGCGGCCATCTTGTTTTCACTTGTCTCGCGGTGCATGATCGCGAGAAGAAAGACGTGATCGTGCGACGCATGACGTTAATGCGGGCGCAAACTGTCGCGAGACAGCGCAAATGGCTACCAACAATCCAACATCTCGTGGAGAATGCGACCGGATCGGGAAAACTTGTCGGTGATCGCGGGGATTCAGGTAAGGCGATTGCGCGCACGCGAGAATGTATTATTTTACAGCGCGAGCAAGAAACAAATTATCGCTAAGCTGCGGAATGCGGAAATTTTGACATTTTCGCGCTTTCCGCGGAACGCGAAAATGCCAAATTATCGCAATTTCCACGAACGGAACGGAATTTTGGCCCAGGCCTAAGGATGAGGACGTCGTATGGAAATTCCGTCTGGATCAACCCACCCTACAAGACCTATGTGCTCTGTTGGAACCCCACCTGCAGTCTCGCAGAATGTATCCAACTGCTTTCACACCAACGTCTAAGGTAATGGTAGCCCTGCATTATTTTGCTACCTGATCCTTCCAGTACACGGTGTCCAGTGTCCAGCGCAGGTGGGATGTCACAACCTATGTTCAGCATGGTGCTACATGATGTTCTGTCCGCTATGATGTCCTACAAGGACAGATACATACATTTCTCCAGGAGGCATGAATTGGCGGCTGTGAAGGGTGATTTTTATGCCCTTGGGCACATCCCTAATGTTGTTGGTGCCATTGACTGCACACATGTTGACCTGGTTCGATCACAGGCACGTGAGCACATCTACAGGAACAGGAAACATTACCATTCCATCAATGTGCAAGTGGTGTGCCAGGTGGATATGATCATCTCACACGTCTGTGCCAAATTTCCTGGCTCAGCCCATGACCCGTACATCATGCATAACAGCATTGTGCCACAGCTGATGGCTAATCTGCTTCCGGAGCATGCATGGATTGCTGGTGAGTGTGCAGAGTCAAGTAGCGTGCTGTGTGTGTGACATGCTGTCCTCTGCCATAGTTAATATTACAAAATTGGTCTGTGTATCTCACACCTAGGTGACTGCATATCCCAACCGTCCTTGGTTGCTGGGCCCACTGCGGAATCCCAGGACCCCAAGTGAAGTCCGCTACAATGATGCCAATGGGAGGACATGTTGTGTGGTGTAGCGTACTTTTGGTCTCCTGAAGTCCTGATTTTGCTGCCTGGACAAGACCGGAGGGACACTGATGTACCAAAAAGGTGTGTCAGATTGTGGTTGCATGCTGCATGCTCCACAACCTGGCCTTGCGCAGGGAGGTCCCCCTGATCCTGGATGCTGATGAGCAGCCAAAGCCCCCACCTACAAACCAACCCATGTCCAGTGACAAGGATAGTGGAGAGGAGGAAGGTGTAGACCTGCATCAACAGCTCATCAACCACTAATTCCCTCTAAGGTGAGTGACAACGTACAACAGGGCCATTGTCTGCTGATTTCGTTGTTGGTGAAAAGGTCTAGGTGACTGCAGCCTGTTGTTGACAGCTGGTAGCTTATGTTTCTGGGACAGGGTAGTTTAGCACAGCTACAGGATGTCTATATTGGTACTGTTCCTCATTGTAATGTGTGCAGATTGGAGTACCTTGATGACGAGTGTTGTGTGATGGCTGTGATGCCACCGCCTGACAAGTTAATGTTGTTCTGTTGTGCTTTCAATGGTCCCTTCAGCCTCTCCTTGCCTACAAACAATCCGTGCTCCTGGTACATTGTAATCATGGTGAACATTGTACATCCTGTGATAAACATGGAGCAGACACAACTACATAGGTGTGTAAGGAGTGTTTATTTGCAATGGCTACATTTGACAGGTAAGTGAATATTTACCAAAAAGTGAATAGTGAATCAATGAATTGTCAGTGATGGAAGATGAGACAATTGAGTAGTCAACACATGGATGTGGTGACCCAGTCCAATAGACGGATGCCATTAACCTGGCAGTGTGGGGAAGGACAGTCAACAAAGTCAATGCAATGGTGAAGAGGTGTGCCATCATGGCTGACTCCTTGACTGGCGTTTGGCAGGTGCTTTGCCAAGAGATCCTCCCTTGGATTTCTTAGGACGTCCCCTTGGTCATTTGGCAGGGGGGCACTGCAGCGGGACCAGTGGGGTCTGAGGAGTCCCCCCTCTCTGTGGCCATAGGGGAGAATGTGGAACTGTCATCCTGCGGGCCACCGGAGGGAGGTAGAGGTGTTGTTTGGGCCCCAGGCCTGTCCCGCAGAACCGCCACTAGCTGGCCCAAGAGGTCCACGATTTGGCCTATGCGGGTGTCTATGACCTCAGCAGCAGGCGGAGCTTGTGGGAATCTTCCTGAGCCTGGCATGTTTGTCCCTGGGTCCGTTCATAGACTCTGGTGATGTTGGCCAGGGCTTCGGTCCCAGGGTCCGGTTAGCTTTGATTCCCCCTTGCCCTCCCATCTGCCCTGCCGTCACAGACCTGTTGCCTCACCACTGTATGCACCCGCCTACTCTCCCTGCCCTCCTCAGTTGGTGGCGTGGTCATCTTCTGGGGCAGGAAGAGTGTTGTAGGCAGCACTGGTGGTGGTGGAGGCCGCATAGGTCGTTACAGCAGGGGTCAGCGTAGTTGTTGTTGTTGCTGATGTGGTGGTGGAGGAGACAGTGGCGTCCTGGGACCTGTTGCACCCTGGCATGCCAGATGGGCCGGCTTCTTGCTCCGCATCCTCGAAAAACAGGGAGTCATCATCAGAGAGTCCATGTTCCGGGGGTGGAGACTGGCTCTGCAGGTTGGTGTTGTCATCCTCTGCAGTCAGTTCTTGGTCACATGTGGGACAGAGGGGAATTGGTCATTGACGTGCACCCCTCAAGATTGTTGTTCGATGTATCTTATTTACAGGTTATGCAACACACAGTTTACTAGTTCTCACATTGTATGTATGCACAGTAATGTGCATCATGACATGATGTGGAGGTACATACATAACTTGTCCATCGTGTGACATGTCAGTGGATACCATTCCCCACGTGCAGATTTTGTGATTACGAGGACATGTTGTCATCTAACGACTAGCGGCACTGCGACTTGCTGTGAAACCTCTTTGCTGATTGCTCTGCCTGGCAGGCGTTACATCTGCTCATGAACTAGCCATTGCAATCTCATGCCTACCTTTGTCATGTCCTGTGCTTTGCTTTATTTGTTCTACAGACCATGCTTGCTTTGTTTTCATATGGTCCTTCAAGCTCTGCCCCCATGGAACTTTCCGATAGCATTCGGTGCTGTGCATGATTGTGCCCTGGATTTCGTCAACATATTATTTGGTGTGTCACACTTTGGTTTCTGTGGCAGTTACATACGCTTAGCTGTCTGCACACTGTAATTGGATATTGGATTGGTGCCAATTTTGGTGGGATGTGAGGGCTGGTGTTGTTAAATGGCTCAATGTTTTTTGAGAGGAATGGTGGGGTGCATGCACTGTCTACTTACCTGTTCTGTTGTCACATTGGGGTGGAATTTTTGACTCATCTCTCTGGGTGTGTGTTTGAGTGCTCCATCCTGCTCAGGGGTGGGACAGGGGGCTGGTGGGAGTTGTAGTGCAGGCCTCCCACTCCCCAACTGTCCTCCCTGGGAAGATAGCTACCTACTTGTAAGTTTTGTTGGTGAGATACAATGGCTGCCACATGCTTCTCGGTGGGGAGGAGTGCTCCATCCTGCTCAGGGGTGGGACAGGGGGGCTGGTAGGAGTTCTAGTGCAGGCCTCCCACCCCCCAACAGTCCTCCCTGGGAATATGGCTACCTACCTGTAAGTTTGTTTGTTGTAATACAATGGCTGCCACATGCTTCTGGGTGGGGGTAGTGCTCCATCCTGCTCAGGGGTGGGACAGGGGGGCTGGTGGGAGTTGTAGTGCAGGCCTCCCACCTCCCAACAGTCCTCCATGGGAAGATGGCTACTTACCTGTAAATTTGTTTGTTGTAATACAATGGCTGCCACATGCTTCTGGGTGGAGGGGAGTGCTCCATCCTGCTCAGGGGTGGGACAGGGGGGCTGGTGGGAGTTGTAGTGCAGGCCCCCACCCCCCAACAGGTCTCTCTGGGAAGATAGCTACCTACCTGTAAGTTTTTGTTGTTGTAATACAATGGCTGCCACATGTTTCTGGGTAGGGGGGAGTGTTCCATCTTGCTGACCTGTGGAACAAGGGGGCCTGGTGGGAGTTGTAGTGCTGGCCGCCTGTACACATACAACACTGGGAATGTAGCTGACTACCTTTGGGGCGAATCAGATGGGGTGAATGTTATATCTGTGAGACTTGTGTTGGGTATTGTGGTGCAGATGGATGGGATTGGGCATAGGAGGTGTAGCTTTGTAGTTGTGCAAGACAGTATATGGCAGTGTAATGGTATACATTTGTTTGTACTTACCAGCCTGCACTTCCCCGGCTATTCCTGTGAGACTCTCTGGATGCAGTATGGCAAGCACCTTCTCCTCTCATGCAGGAATGTTCTTGGTGGAATGGGAGGGCCACCGCCAGTCATATGAGCCAGCTGATGGTTCTTGGTGTTCTTCTCTTTCACCATCCTCTTCAGGTCATGCCACCGCTTCATGATTTCCTGCTTGGAGCGCGGGGTGGTCCCTACTGCATTGACCTTGTTGACTATCCTTTCCCACATTTGTTCTCTGGTGGCTAATGGTGTCTATTGGACCAGGGTACCAAACAATTGTGGTTCTACTCTGATTATCTCATCTGCCATGACTGACAACACACTCTGTGAATTTGGGCATTTTCTTTAGTGCCGTGGTATGTGATGTGCAAATGGTTTGAGGCACGGTGGTGGGAGTGGTGTAGGTGGTGTGTGTGTGTGTGTTGTTGTGCTGGTGAGATGTGTGGTATTTTGCCTACCCAATGTGCTGCAGGGTTTAGTTCCTTCAGGGCTGGAGTAGTGCAAAGGATTCTGGTCAGGGAAGGGGCTGGTTTTATACTCACCTATGTGGTTGTGTCAAAATGGAGTATTGCTGCCAGGTGTTTTGTGTGGGTTGTCCTGGCATTTGTATTTTTAAAGTTGCCATGGGGGTGTGTCATTGGGGTGTGTTAGGTTTTTTGGGGGGCAGAGCTAGTTTGATGTGTGCACTTGGTGGCCTTGTTTTGTGGGGGTTTTTTTGTAGACCGTCATATCTTTCACTGAGCATCCGCGGCAGTGGCAATGCAACAGCCCTTCCGCCGGTTCTCCCATACATCACTGTTTGCGATCGCAGCGGTCGGAAACAGCGGATCGTCCCGCTGTCACCTCAATAGAATCCTAATTTTCCGTGCGGTCACTCCACTGGCCTCGTGGGGGTTTAGTGGGTTTTCGCCACGAATCGGACCCCTGGGGTCGGATTTTCACCAGCTCCGCCCGTTACCAGTGGTCTTTCCTGGCATCGTTCCGCCGTGGTCGGGATTTTGTGACGGTTGATCCTAATCGGACCTCCGGTTTTGCCGCAGTACCAGCGATCGGTTGATTTCCGCTACCATGGCGGTCAGGGTGGTTTTCCGACCGCCATCCTAATCACCCCCCAAGTGACTTTCCTGCAGATAACTTTCCTCATTACAAAAATGCTTCAGTACTAGAAGTATTTTGTACTCTCCTTGGAAAATAATGCAAAAGTGTGTTTTACTAATCTGAAACTTATGTCAAAATTTCACTAGGTTTTTTTAAACATCTCATTCTCTTCAAAATGAGAATAAATATCTTTCTCTTTAACACAAAGGCCTTATCTACTAGACACTCCACAAACTCTTTCCGCTTTTGGAATGCTCTTATGCTTTTTACTGTCTTCATGCTTCTCATAATATTTGAAACTACGCTTAGACGATGTTTTGTTGAATGTTGACATATATTCAATACAAGTTGAATGAACCTGCAGAAGAAAGTTTACATGTTGTTATTAATGTTTTTATAAAAGAATGGGTGCTTTTTTCTTGATTTCAGTCTTTTTTACCATTGTTTACTTTCAGCTGCTGTATTTTATATTTGGAGTATTCTTTGTTGACCCGCTGATTTCTCTTCGTCTTTTTCTGGTCCTTTGTTGGCATCATTATTTTACTGCAAACTCTACAGAGAAAATAAAAGACATAATATTTATTTCCACTTGCTACAGTTTTAATATTAAATTAGTCTATGTTGAAGGATAATAATAAAAAAATAGGCTCTACTGCAAGATTTAAACAATCTGGTTGTGGTAGTGTTTTATGAAAGAGTAACTCCTTCTTATACATACAGAGGGAATGGTTCACTTTTATGAAAGCATGGCATCCGTCCAGACACCCCTGTACAAGTTAAATGGTTGGTGTGGAAGACTTTACATGTATCTGTACAGATGGTTTCTCAGAGTAAAGAGGGTGTTTAGTTCCGTTCACAAACAGATATCTGTTTAGTGATACTTATAAGAGGTTAAAGGATCTGTGTAGAAAGATCCATACAACCAGTAGGATGTGTCTTATCACATTTTAATAGGATGCAGATCCTGTATGGATCAGTTTGATCAGAGAGGGGCTCCTTTTCTGATAAGCCTAAAATCTTGTTTTTTAGAACAGAATAACTTCTCTGTTGAGCTATCTCTTCATGGTGAAGGCTGGGTGTGAAAGGTTTTACTAGGAAAGTCATCCTTCTCTAAAGATGTTTTCTCTGAGTGAGTATGCTGTTTCGATTTGTACACTAACACCACCCTCTGTAATGACTGCTCTTAGTAGAATAGACAGTCTGTGTAAAAGGATTGAGAGGCTAAGTAGGCCCTGTGCTCATATATTTCAGCATGCTATACATGCTGCATAGTACAGTTTCATCAAACAGTGTCCCTAGCTCATACTACTATGTAACATCAGTTTCTCTAAGTGACAGCTCAACAGAGGGCTAATGCATTTTGTAGAAAAACTAGAGTACTAATACCTCTAATGTTATTAGAACTTAACAAACAGCAAGCTCTCTACTGATATCTCAGAGCAGAATAAAGCATGTGTGTACAAGGCATCAGATAAACACCAGCCCCTGTGCTACTACACATTAGCAAAGGGAAGATGGGGAATAGTAAACGCTGATGTAAAATCAAAGGTTTGTAATTGAATTGTATACAGAGTGATTGGTTCACTTCTGTCAGAACATTCCCTCTCTACTAATAAATCTGTAGAGGTTATAGGTTGGTTGTAAAATGCTTTAGTGAGTAATCCAGCCGTGTACAAAGGCATCTCCTCTGAGAGAACATGGTGTATGAATGGCTTTAGAGACAGAAAGGTGTCTACAGAGTCAATGATCCAGTTTTATAACAGAACACTAAGTCTCCTGACACCTCACTACAGGTTGAATAGTGGGTGTGAAGGAATTTACTAATCAAGCCATCTATTTCTAGAGATATTTCCTGAGAGTGAAGAGACTGTTTGGTTCAGGTGAGAAACAGCTATCCCTCTACTGACAATTCTGGAGAGGATAAACAATGTATGCAGAAGGATCCATGCACATGGACTTGCATTATCACAGTTTAATAGGGCACAGATTCTGTCTGGTTCGGTTTGAGGAAAGAGGGGCTACTTTTACTATAAGTGTATACAGGCTAAATGCTTCTTTTTTTAACAACATAGCCTTTCTTTTGAGACCCTATTCACAGTGAAGGGTGGGTGTGAAAGGCTTTACTGTGGAAGTCATCCCTATGTAAATATGTTTTATGTGAGTAAATAAGCTGTTTAGTCCAGTACAATAAGACCACCCTCTGTAATAATTTGTGTGAGCACAATAGACAGTTTGCATAGGAGCGCTGAGAGAATAGGTAGGCCATGTGCTAGTATATTTCAGGATACTATGCGATACTATGCGTTATGCATGCTACAGTTTGATCAAACTCTGATCCTATCTCATGCTACTCTGCAACAGCAGTCTCTCTAAGTGACAGCTCAACATAGAGCTAATGATTTGTGTAGAAGACCTTAGGGAACTAGTACCACCTGCTTTATAAAAATAAGGTCTCTACTCATATCTATGAACAGAGTAAAGGGTGTAAGTAAAAGGCCTTAGACAAAGACGAGCCCCTGTGCTACTACATTCTATCAGAAGAAAGATGGGGGATAGTAAACTTTGATGTAAAACCAGATGTTTTTGTAATATAATTGTATTTAGGGTGATTGGCTCACTTCTGTCACAACATTCCCTCTCCAATAATAAGTCTGTAGAGATTAGAGGATGGGCGTAAAAGGCATTAGAGAGTAATCCAACCCTGTACAAAGCCATCTCCTCTGATAGGATATGGTGTATCAATAGGTTTACAGACAGAAAGGTCTCTGCTGATACCTCTGAATAGAATAAAGGCATAGTATACAATATATTTTAGACAAACACGAGGCCCTATCCTACCCATTTTAAATAGGGTATGATTTGCTTGTAGTTGTGTTTATGGAAGAGTTATGTCTCATTATACAAGTCCATACAAAGTAAATGATGCACTTTTATGACAGGACGCCATGTCTCTTGATACCCCAGTACAGGTTGAACAGTGGGTGTGAAGGATTTAGTAATGAAGCCATTTATTTCTAGAGGTGATTCTTGAGAGTGGAAACAATGTCAACTATTGGTTGACCGTAATATAACCTCACTCTTGCATTCTTTACACAACAAATATATCTCTTTTACAGTACATGAACGACATGTACCATAATCCCCTTTAATGTTCTTTGTAAGCTTGTATTTTAGCTTAATTATTAACATTGACAACCTCTGCTTTTTTTTATTGATTTACGGTTGTACTGTGGTAATACACACTCTTTTCTCTCCCTGTACAATCGAACTTGCAAGACTTTCATGAGATCTTGCAAAGACCTCATGTCAGAGTAACTCGATAAATTTCCACACGATTCTTGCATGTGTCTTGTGGGATCGTACGAGGCTCCCACATCAAGCTTCACCTACAGAAGCCTGAAAATGTCTTTTGCGAGACTCTCGCTGGATCACAGCAAAATTTTAAAATCACCCCCATAGAAAAGCTCCTCCTATGTAACAAACAGCAGTTGGTCACAACCTAACCTACTTTTCCAACTGCCAAAAATCTACCAATTACATTATATATTGTTACACATATCTTTTAAAGAGAAGGGTCCACTGGCTGGCAGACAAAGGAGTCCATAGACAACTATTGATTATTTGGACTTTGAACTGCTAACACAAGTGAGGTGAAATACTGGCAACAAAACATGGATATTGGTCCGTTGATAACAAGTTGATTCATATTGACATAGTATTATGGGACATAGTACGGAGATACATAGAGCCCTGATGAAGTCAGTTGTTTATTTACTGAATGACGAAACACATGTTGGTTACAAATCTTTGCTGAAGATGTTTGAATATATGTGAAGATAAAAGAATGAAGGCTATGAATCATAGCTGAAGACATTTGAATATATTTGAAGATGAAGGAATAAAAAGAAAAGAAGAAAAACGAATCTTGAATTGACTTTTGACCAACATATTGCTCTATATAAGGGGTTGCTCAGGAGACAATTTACATTATTCAATTTGAGGGCAGCTGTCTATTATATTTGGAAGTGAGCGTGGCCGTTTCCTCTCCTTGGAGAATCATAAGATAAGTCTCAAGACTATGAGGGAAACATACACTTTGCGCAATCTATAACCTTGCCACTTGAATCTTTTTTGTGCAATTACATTTATGTTTTTCCCACCCTTTAATTGTTTCTCTTCTCTTTTAAGTCCATATTCGTTCTGAAGCTTACTCATTCTGCTGAGCGCTCCTCTTGTGACTGACCTTTCCATACTGCACCATATTTCACTTCTGGATTTGGGACACTGGTTCTTCCACTGGGCTAGACAATGTGCTATTAATTGTGCTATTGTCAAGAATCTGGGCTTATAAAACGTGAGCATTACTTGCATTGGGCATAGAGGTATGCAGTGACATCAATTGTTACTAATGGTTGAGGACGTTTCGGATTGTGAGTACCCAGACCTCATGATAGTTCACTGTGGTGGAAATGACCGGGCACAATCACAGGAGTTGTGCTTGAAATCCAAATGAAGGAGACCTTTCCACAATTGATGCCTCTCTTTCCTCACACTGACTTTGTATATTCTAATTTATGTCAAAGATAAAAATGGCAATGGTCAAAAGAGTTTTGTCCCAAGGTTCAGAAGTCCCGGAAACATGTCAATAAAACAGTTTCTGTATTTCTCCATGAGCATGGCAATGGGCTCTATATAGCATAACAATATTCGTTTTGATATGCCAGGTGTTTATGGGCGAGATGGAGCGCACTTCACTGCAGAAGAGAACATGATCTCAAAGGAATGCATCCAGTTCTATGTGTAACTGAACACTACACACTATAAACACAAAGGCTCTTGTCAGAGCGGCCCTATTCCTACATTATGTAATTCTTATATGTTATAACTCCCTTTTTTTAGGATACTGGCACCAGCATAACTCTTGTGAAAGCAGGTACATCCAAATGCCTGCCTCCACTTATATATTTGTCTGACTGTCGCAAGAGTCGCATGAGCTCAAACACTTAGCAAGTTTCTCATGGATAACAGTCCTGTACTCTTGGGTGTGGGCAGTAGAGTGTGCAAACACATAAGTCTCTCTGCTGAGATCTCTCTTTGCACAGATTTGTTTTACCCCTCCCTAATTTTTACAATCTCGTGAAAGTCTTGCAAGATTGTAAATGTTCTGGGGATAGAATTACAATCTCAATGATTATAGTAGTTATACTTTACAGTTCCTACTACTAGGGTATGTGGAGAAAGTGGCCTCTCCACTCAGAGCTTTCCAGAGTATAACATTGGTGTATAGTAGGGTGTAAGGAGAGACTGGCCTCTCTGCTGACACCTCTCTTCAGGGTGACCAGTATGCATAGTAGTGTTTGGGAGACTGGCTTCTCTGCAGTGTATTCTCTCTCAGATAATGGGTGTGCATAATAGGGGGGGAGGAACTTTCTTCTCCCCTGACACCTCTCTCTGGAATGACGGGTGTGCACACTAGGTTGTAAGATGTACTGACCTCTCTGCTGACATCTTTCTTTCTCCATGATAGCAAGTGTGCATAGTAAAGTGTCTGGGTCTGGTTACAGCTTTCTCTAGGGCTTTGGGTGTATACAGTAGGGTATAGGGAGAGAGTAACCTCACCATTAACACCCCTCCACAGTGTAATAACGATGCATAGTATTGCGTGTAGAAGGACTAGCCTCTCAGCTAAGATCCCTCTTTTGGACAACAAATGTATGTAGTAGGGAGTAAAGAGTACTGGCCTTCCTTTTCACATCTCTCTCTCAAGTGTGCAGCACAAGCAGTGTGTGTGTGGATGGACCGCCCTATCCACTGAGATCCATCTCATGTGTGATGGGTCTGCATAGTAGGGCGTGGAGAGGGACTGCCCCTGCTTCGAGACCTCTCTCTCATATGATGGATGACCATAGAAGGGTGTGTGAAGGGACTGCCTTCTCCGTTGAGACACCTCTCTTGGATGACGGGTGTGTATAGTAGTGTGTGGGTAGGGACTGGCCTCTCCCCTCGACCTCTCTGTTACAAGACAAATATGCATAGTAGGATATGGAGATGGACTGGCCTCTTCTTTGAGAGCTCTCTGTCGAAAGACAAGTATGCATACTAGAGTGTGTGAAGGGACTTCTCTCTGTAATGATGGACGGGCATAACAGGATGAGAAGAGAGACCGCCCTGTCCACTGAAATCTCTCTATGGACTGACAGGAGTACATAGTAGGGTGTGCAGAGAGGCTAGCCTCTTCATTGAGAACTCTCTGTGGGATGACTGGTGTGCATAGTAGAGTGTGTGGAGAGACTGGTCTATCCTCTGATACTTCTGACTTGGATTATGGTTGACCACAGTACAGTTTAAGGAGGAACTGGCCCCTCTGCTGCAACCCCTCTTTTGAATGAATGAATGAAAGATGTACAAAGCACAAACTTCTGCCCAGGGGCGTCTTGGTGCTATAAAGACAGGTACAGCTGCATAGCTGGTGGTCCTTGTAGATACATAAATGACCTCCAGGATAGAACCCACTCCTAATCCTGGGAGAATAGCCAGGTTTTCAAGGCTTTTCTAAAAGTAACTAGCGAAAGAGCAGAATGACTGATGTTCATAGTAAAGTGTACTGAGTGACTAGCCTCTATACTGACATCTGTGCTCATACCTCTTCCCACAGTAATGGGTATGCATAGTAGGGTGTGGGGATGTACTGGCCTCTCTGCTGACACCCCTGTCTTGAATGATAGGTACACATAGTAGGGTGTCCGGACGAACAGGCCCCTATGCTGAAACTTCTCTCTTAGATGATGGATGAACGTTATAGGGTATAAGGAGGCCCTCACCTGTGTTTTCAAACCTTTTCCCAGAGTGACAGATGTACAACTAGGATGTGGAAAGTAAATGACTTCTAGGCTGAGAATTTTAGTTTGATGACAAGCATAGAGATTAGGGTAAGGAGAGAGACTGCTCTGTCAGCTTATATCTATCCCCAAAGTAACATGTGTGTTCTAGACTGTGTTTAGAGACTGCTCTCTCTGCTCCTGCCTCTTTTGTTGATGAAGAATGTGCATAGTAGGGTACAGAAATGGAATATCCTCTGCTGAGAACTGTGTCTTGAATGATTGGTGTGGATAGTTGAATGTGTGGACAAAGTCACCACTCCCTCAGACTTCTCCACATTGGAACATGCTGGCACAGTAGGGTGGGCACAGGGACAGACTTCTCAGCTGAAACTTTTTTCCAAAGTCACAAGCATATATAGCAACATGTGCAAAATAACTGCCCTCTCCACTATCACATCTCCACCAGCTGAGAGCAGTGCATAGTAGAGTATGAGGATTCACTGACTTCTGTGCCAAAACATCTGCCTTGCATGAGAAGTCTCTAACCTACATCATGGGCAAGGACAGATCTCTCTACTGAGACCTCACTCTTGCATGACAACCACATTTCAGTATTCAAGTAATTGACTTCTCCATTAACAAGTCTCTGTAGCATAAAACATGCTCATAGTTCCGTATAGATTCATATACATGCACAAGCACTTCTGCAGTCTTTGAAGATGGAACTTCCAGTGTTAGTAAACTTTACAATACTGTAATAATATTAAAATCTGTAATGAATATTAAGCAAAAAAATCACTTGTAACATACTGCCTTGCAAAACTACAAAAACGATAACAAAACAACCAACTTCACTAATTTATGTTTTCTTCTGAGTCTGCGAAAGGAGGACCTCCATCCATCCTTTTTGGTTTATTGCTGTATTAGTCTTTGGTGTGGATAAACCTTCTTGGCCTGCTCTGTTTCTCTTGTGCAATAATTTTTGTTTTGCCATAAAAAAAATGTCTTGATCAAATTATGATAAGCAGCCTGGTGCAGTTGGAGCATCTTGGTGACCTCAATAACATTTGGTATGGCAGGTTTTTGATATGCGACCAGGTGGCCTAAAAGTCTCAGAAAAGTGTTTGGCATGCAAACTTTGCAAGAAGGAGTTCAGCAGGGGGAGTAGATGCAAACTGTATAGAATGAGTACTACAGGCATGTGGAGGCACTTTAGGTATATGCATCCACAAAGGCTAGCTTAAACGGTTACCTCATGCAGCTGAACTGGAGAGCTCTTCAGGTGTTTCTACATCTTTTCAACCTGGCGACACTATGCTTGGTCAGGTACTTGCAATAGTCCTGCTTACCTCAACAAGGCACATTTTTGCTGCTTATGTAGGCAGTATTAAAGTCAATGGGGGGATCCTGTGTCCCTCGGCACCTGGGTAATAATGATATGTACAACAAATGGTCACATTGGGTGGAACCATAAATTTCTTTCAAACCACAAGAATTCTTTAACAATAATTTAAAAAATATGTACATTTCAATAATGCACACACAAAAAGACTTTGCAACAACTGAATTTTTTGTATTATCAAAAGAAATTTTTATACATGAAAAACTCTAAGCGTATTTTTGAATAAACTGTCAGACAAAATACAATAGATAATGTTACAATGATAAAAAATCAATTGGTGACTGGTGTGACAAACAGTGAGACAGACAAAAATATATGTCAAATTCATACAGAACAAAACAGTAACATAAGGGGGCGTGGTTTGTCCACAGACCAAGTTGGCCGCAGAGTAGTGGAGCTCCGATCCAAGCTCAACATATCCGTAATAATCCTGGCCTTGGTGGACATCTGATTGCAGGGGAGCAGCTCTGGACAAGGGGGCATACACCCTCTGCCCTAATCGACCCACAGTTTTTGCCCAAATACAGGGTGGTATGGTAAAGGAGCTGCCCCGGGCCTGGAGCGGCCGCCGTGAGGAACGTGGCATGGGCCCGACGTAACTCACGCAGGAAAAGCCAGGGTCTAAACAGCCAAGTGACGATCAGTGCACTATGGAGTTGCGCCACGGTGGATCGGCAGCAGCGCTGCCGGGGCGAGAGAGACTTGGATCCACAAGGAGTGCAGGAGAACCAGCCAAGCCTTCTGCCCTGAATATTGACCAGGCAGGAGCTTGCAGCAAAGGAAGGAGCCGCAGCCACCTCCTGGGGCTGTGGTGGAGATGCATTGAGATCACCGAGACCAGCAGCCAAACTGGGGGGGTGAGAGGGGGTGCAGGGAGGCAGCCTACCCAGGGAATTGAGCACGCATTGCCTCAGACAGTAAACTATGTATTTAAAGTGAAGGCCCAGGAGCAAGTGTAGAAGTACAACCTAGTGTGGAAGCAACTGGGCAGGGACCCTGCAATCGGTAGACCAGGGTGACCCCCCTCTCATACACCCACCCCTCCCCCTCTTGTCTTGATTCTCATGGGAGTCAGGGACCCGAGTACCGGGCGGGGGTCTTGGAGTGCAGAACAAACTACAGCTAGGCTGAAGAAGTATCGGGGGTACAAAGCGATTTATAAAGTGCCTAAAGAGAACCAGAGTATGAGGAGAGCCCCCAAGAACCGAAGGGGGCTGGGTGGTGGTGGATCCCCACCCACGGAATTCAGTTGGCGAACAAAGGAAAAATGGGGAAGTCCAGAGGTACGGGCCCCGTTCAATCCAACAGAATGGATTATTACACCATCACAAAGCAATGAATGCTGAGGAGGAGGGGGGGCAGAGGAGCCCTCACTGGCAGTCATAATACCGGCGATTTGAGATGTCAAGGGGTCTCTGGAACCAAAAATAGACTTGGTGTCCACAGAGGTTGCCCTTATCAGGGCGGATCTCCTCCAACTAAGCGAGAAGGTGTCTATAGCAGAGACCCACATCACCCAGCTACAGTCAAAGACAAAACGCCTGTAAGAACAGGTACACACACGAATACAGCAGGCCACGCATATGGCGGCACGGCTGGAAGATCAGGAGGGGAGGGCCTGAAGGAACAATATACGGGTTGTGGGGGTTCCTGAGGGGGCAGAGGTCTTCAATGTTGATTTATTCCTCAAACACCTTATAATCAACAAACTACAACCCCCATGTTTATCAAAGTTAATTTCCATTGAGAGGGCGCATAGGGCACCAGTGCCTCCTCCACGACCGCGGGACCCACCACGCATGATCATTGCTAGAATATTTAACCATTGCGACAGGGACGCAATACTGAAGGTAGGAAGAGCGAAAAGGGACATGCAATATGAAAACACTTTGATAAGGTTCTTTCCAGATTTTACCATGCAAGTACAGTGACAAAAGAGGAGTTTTGAGCCTGTGAGCCTGTGAAATACATGATGCTCTTTCTGGCCCGACTGCGGGTGATAGCAGACCGGAAGAGATGGCACTTCGCAACTCTGGGAGTGGCTAAAGGGCTGGCGCACAGTTGGCCGAGACAAAGGCAAAGATCCTAATTGGAGAGGTGGGCACAACAAAGGAAGAAGAGAGACCGGAGCAGGGTGAGGCCAGCAAGCCACATCCTTAAGACCCACCAGTCCACCTGGTGGAGAGGCAGCACTAGAATAACAGTGGTGAGGCGTTGGCCCGACTGGAACAACCGGCCGAGATTACCCCTATGAAACTCACAGACGCTACAAGCTAGTAATGAGCTCGGGTGGGAGAGAGTGGAACAGAGCTTACTGACTTGGTTCCTGTTGGGCTGAGCACCCCCCAATTTATTAGTTAGAACTGTTATGCAAGTTCAGGGGGGACAGGTGCTCTGCGGGTTGGAGAGTTGGGGTTTCCACAACCTTTAAAGCAGGGTAGCGGGGTGGGGGTAGGGTGGATGCTGGGGTGGCAAGTTCTTAGTTAGGTACAGTACCTTAAGGTAAATACAGAGGAAATGAGCAAAAGTCTGCAACTGAGTTGAGGACTGCCCCAAATATGGGGTACTGATCTAGAATTTACTCATAGATGGCGAACTAAAAATGTACACAGTCCTCAGTGAAAGTATGGTCATAGAACGGTAATGGGCTCAACGGTGAATTAAAAAGGTCGACAGTCTTGCAATTCATTAAAAGGCATGCCCCAGATGTGGTTCTCTTGCAGGAAACCCACCTTAAAGACAACTACTGTAAAGATTTAGATAGACATGGCTACACTCTTGATAGCATATGCAGGGTATACCTCCGGTTCCAGGGGAGTGGGAGTTCTAACCAGAAGGGTATTTCCCTTTATCCAGGGTACGGTATGGATTGACGCTCTGGGAAGATATGCAGCAGTAAGCAGGACATGGGAGGGGAAAAGACTTAACTTGTGTTCAGTGTATTCCCCCTCTGGGCTACAGACGGCCACACTTGAGGCATTGGGTCCCCTGTTATTGCAGCTGCCAGATGGCAGGTTGGTCCTGGGAGGCAACATGAACGACATTGTGTCAGCAGACTTAGATGTGGCTGGTAGAGGTCCCTCGGGGACAAAGATCACAAGACAGGGAGGTCACCTTGGGGGATTCCTTGAAGCAATGGGCCTGGGTGATATTTGGAGACACCAACACCCTGCAGTGAAGCACCCATTTGTCCACTGCAACAGGAAGTCTCTCAAGGCTTGACTATCTCATTACGTCAAGTCCTGGGTTGAGGGAATTTACTGACGCCACACATTTGGCGCTCCGGGTATCCAACCACTCTCCAGTAGAAGCAAAGTTATCAAGCCCAGTAAGGGACCACATACTGCTGCAGTGAATAGACCCGTGGTTCTTCAGGGATGAAGACTTCAGGGAGAACATGCAGGAGGGGACGGAGCAATACGTTGAGGACAATGTGGGATCACTTGATTCCAAGGTGACCCTGTGTGAAGCATTTTAAATTTTCCTTAGGGGCAGAGCTCAGGCAAAAATAGTTGACATCAAGAAAGAGAAAAACCTCAAATGTCTTGCCCTTGAAAAAGATATATTACAACTGGAAGCCCGAGCAACAGGAACTGACCCCAAGCAATCATAGATAGGCAGCGCTTAAAGGTGCAACAGAAAGAACTCCGGGATCTACTAGAGGACAACACCAGAATGCAGGCACCGGCCAATCAACATAGACTCTACAACGTAGGAGACAAGGCAAACAAGCTGCTGACCTGGTTAGACAAGAGACGAATGAGTGGAGGTTGGATCCCAGGCCTATTGGATACAGATGTGCGCAAGTATGAAACTGGGGTGGAGGTAGCGGAGGAATTCACCAAATACTATGAAGGTATCTATTCTACACATCCCACTCTACACGCACAAAAGAGGACTGTACAGAATTTTTGCACAACATCTCTGTGCCACGACTCACTGAGGGAGACAGCGAGATGCTAGAGGGTGACGTGACGGCCAACGAAATAAAATCCGTGTCCCGAGCCCTACAATCCGGGAAAGCAGTGGGCCGAATGACCTGCCAGTAGAAATGTATACGGCTCTGATGGACGTCACAGCAGAGCCCCTGTTGAACATGTTCAGGCAGGCACAACAGGAGGGCATCCTACCCTCAGACCAAAGAACGACAGTTATAACGGTAAGATCAAAGGCAGGTAAACCACCAACCTAGTACGGGTCCTATAATCTTGTTACTTAACTATGATGTAAAAGTGTTGGCCAAGTTTCTGTCCATACGCTTAGCTGGAGTGATTACCACCCTCATACACACAGACTAATCCAGGTTCATGCCCAATAGGGTACCAGGTTAAATTTCCGAAGGCTGCTCGGAATACTCCATATGATGGAAAAATGCCCAGAGGAGCAACATGGAGTGGAATTACCTCTTCGTGGTCCTTGATCAGTTAGGCATGGGCCCCAAATTCATAAAATGAATTACACTTCTATACATGCAACCACTGGCCATAGTGCGGGTTAATGCCACAGAGAGGGACCAGACTGGGTTGCCCTCTGTCTTCAATCTTGTTCTCGCTGGCGCTTGAGCCACTCGCAGCATGGGTACGTCAAGATCCCTTGATATGGGGGATACCGATAGGGGAGGAGTGGGAAGACTGAATTTGACTCTATGCCGATGACATCCTTCTGTATGTGAGGAAGCTGAGACATTCAGTAGACCGAATTCTGCAGATCTTCCTCATATATGGGGAGTACTCAGGATACCGAATTAATTGGGATAAGTCGATGTCATACCCCCTAACGGGAGAAACACCAACCCTGACATCCAGATGTGTCGTGCCAATAGAAAATCATGTCTTTAAGCACCTTGGGATCCACATAACAAGGGGCACCAAAAGAGTTCCATGGAAAGAATGTGGGCCAACAGCTAGACAGACTAATAGTAAATGCCAAACACTGGTGTGCCCTGCCCCTCACCATGATGGGCCGAGCAGCAATGTTAACAAGCATTTGCAATGCAATAGGTCTCGCATTTACACGAGTTTGAGCCTTTGGCATTGTAAATGACAATGCCTTTTATTTATATTTTGGTTTATAAAACATAAATAAAAGGCATTGTCATTTACAATGCCAATAGCTTAAACTCGAGTAAATGCGAGACCTATTGCATTGCAAATGCTTGTTAACAAATGAGTTTTATCTGACATTCTTTTAGTTTTATATAAAACGAAGAAATGCAACTTCCATGCTCGCATTTGCTGCATGCAGTGAAAGATTAGTGGAAATTTATGACTGGAATACCAAACGGCAGATAGGCAAACACACACACCAATCATTCAGGAATCACATCAGCGGCACCATTATATTACCACAGCCCTTTTGTAGCACTCATATATTTTCATAGGAATTAAATATATTTGTAGAATCCCAATATATCACAGCTAGATCGATTGTGATCTATGGGAAAGAAATGCCGGCTTTAAACCTTGGACTCGTGTCCCTGAAGAGAGGTAGCTGCGCGGCGATGGAAGGAAGTTTAATTGTATGATTAAGTTGGGCTGAGAGCCCCCGACTACCCACAGCTGCGAGCATTAACCCTCTGTCTGCATGGTACTCACCCACTCCCCAACCTGCTGACAAGCAAAACGAAACCTAAGAGCAATTGCTTAATGTGTAACCCACACTTTTATAAATATAAAAAAGCGGGTGCCGTGCTCCAACAAAGCATGGCGCCTGTGCATTAAAATAGTTATGTGCAGGCATTTAAACAGCAAATACAGGAACGCGGGTGCCATGATAAAAAATAAACCGTGTAGCCCGTGTTTTAAATATGAAAGCGGGTGCAAATTATGCTTATATACAACACATAGAGTGCCAACAAAGCTGACGACTATGGAACTGGCGAGCAAGGTCGGTTTCACATTATGATCCTGGGCAAATCACTTATTCTCCTCTTTAAAGAAGAAAAATAATGAATGTGAACTTGTGTAATGTAACTGGTGCTCATGTAAAGCACTGATACTTTCGGGTCGGCTTGAATTAGCGCTATTAAAAAAATGCCAAAAAAGGAAAAATAGTACCTCAATCCCAGATCGAGAGGCGGGGTGACTGTAGAAACATAAGACATAAAAGCGCCGAGACACGGCAAAAGTGAAAGCAGGGGTGCGCGCTGCATTTGAAGTAGTTAAAGTGATCGGAGACGCGATCAAGGGAGCAGAAAGGAAACTGATTAGAAGGGAGGGGGTAGTGTGAAAACAGCGGGGAGAGAAGGGAGGGTTTAATAAAAAACAAAGGAGCCAAAGCTATATAGAAGGGAGGGGAGAGTGGGAGCAGCTGTGCACGTGCATGTGATCGTGCACTCAAGGTTTCGGCCAGCCAAAACTGTGGGTAGCACTTTGAAAATTCCACATATAAAATGTCTCTTCGAGCCTTTGGCTCAGCGAGACCTAAAAATGATGCCTCTCCCCCAACTATCATATGCACTGCAAAACACCCCACATGAGGTGCCCCCCTCCTTCTGCCAACGAGTGAACTCAGACCTTCGAGGGCTACAGTGGTTCGGATTGTCCCCGTGAATAGCCCTGGGAAAACTTCAATTTGGGATGTATGAGGGATGTCTAGTGATATCCGATATCCAAAATTACTACTGGGCTTCACAGCTAGTAACTGTAAATGGATGCATGTTTTGAGAAAGAATGGATCCAGCATATAGGGTCGACAGATTGGCAATTGGAGCAAAAGGTCCATGGGCAAAACTATACACTAAGCAAGTAGGCAGAAATCTCCCAACTCACACCGAAACAGTGGTCAATGTATAGATGACAGCGACAAAATATTTGGGATGGGAGGTCAAACTCACAGAGATGAAACCCCTCTGGGCGGGGGACCGTATGAAAGGAGTATGCAAACTGAGGGATTTGCCAAATGGGAACTACTGGGACTGGAGACGCTGGGAGAAATATGGAGAGGTCGACTTATATTACATTTACAGACCTACAGATGGAATACGAATTGGGGGAGGGGGAGTGGCTCAGATACACCCAATTAGGGTATGCCCTGCGGGAACACGAGGGAAGGAGAGAAACTGGAACCAGCTTCACCACTAGAAGATAGGATACTGACAGAACACTTGCAGGACAAAGCCATTTCCTTACTATACAAAAAAATCATAAATAACGCCCAGACCCCCTGGGCACTCTATGATCTACCTGGGAACAAGACGTAGGCCCGTTAGAGGAAGAGGAATGGGTGGAGGTGCTCCAAGGCCTGAAAGAAGTAGCAATACGTGCAAGGTTCCGATTGATACACTTGAAGGTGTTACATAGGGTATACTATCCCGGGTCAGTGCTACATCGAATGGGAAGGAGCGAAAGTACACTGTTTCACGGGGGATGCGGGTCAGAGGGGACCCTCTATCATCTGATATAGGAATGCCCGGTCCTGCAAACGTATTGGAGGAAAATAGCTGAGGCAATGGCTGCAGTGGTGGGCATGGAAGTTCCGCTAACACCTAAATGGTTCCTACTAGTAACTGCAGGTGAGGACTATTGGCCGAGGCATATACAATAGTGGCTGGCACTAGCAGCAGTGGTGGCAAAACGGAACGTAGCAAAGAAATGGGGGGCGATCGCCATCCCGAAAATGGAAGAGTGGGAAAATAATTTGGATTGGTGCTGGCAAGCAGAACTCACCATATATAGGAGTAGATGGCACCCTAAAAAGGTAGACATGCAGGGGTGTATAAGACAGACATTGTGATGTAACATGATTATTGCTAGTCAAGATGGACATAAGTTGTGACCTGAACAGTATGCAGAAATGGAAAAAAGGTAATGATATCATATTATAATTGCTCCTTTATGTATAAATTATCATATACATACCAATAAAAAGAGTTTAAAAAAAACAATAACATAAATCCCTCTGTCCTATACTGAGTTTAAGCAGTAACCCGCAGTGTCTAATTTTTGGCTACAGTGACCCAGGACATGATAATACAATACGTTGATGTTTCAACCCTGATATATGTGATAGTGTGGAATCATCAAGTAGGTTCTCCCTCAGGACGAAATAAAACCAAGCGACAGCCTAAACATAATGGGAAAAAGAAGAAGGGGAAACAAATACCAGGGTCGCAATGTCGACGTAGTGTATTCTCATTTCCTGGGTCACTGGAACCAAAAATTAGCAGACATTCCGGGTTAATGCTGAAACTCAGTATAGGCAGAGCGATTTATGTTATTGTTTTGTTCTTTATTAATTAGACATATAGTTTGGTCTGTCTCACTATTTGTAACACCAGTCACCAATTGATTTTTTATCGTTGTTATGTTATTATCTGTTGCATTTTGTCTGACAGCCTATTCAAAAATTCTCTAAAAAATGTTTTTGTAAAACAAGTTATTTTGATGATATATAAAATTCAGTTGTTGCAAAGTCTTTTTTTATGTGCATAATTGAGATTTATATTTTTGGAAATTATTGTTAAAGAATTCAATACAATACCGTTTTACAATTGTATTGTAATGATACATCTGTGAATGTGTGTTTTTTAGTACAATCGCTCCAAATACAATTTGTCTTCAGGGCTGTGAGGTTGGCACCCTGCTGGAGCACACAGGGCCGCGCTGGATGCTACAGCACTCATACAGGATGGTTTGTTGCAAGTATCTGAGAATTCTTTGTTGAATCTAAGTATAGCTGGATGGTTCCTAGATTGCATCTTATTATTTCGGTACCTAAAGTGACATTTATATTTGAAAAATGTTCACTTCCTGCAGAAGCCCGACTTTCAATTAACTGTGTTTTTCTCGTAGTTCAAGGCCTTTAGTCATGTCTGTTAGGGGTCATGAGAAAGGTTAGGAAAATCAATTAATTGTTGTACCAGTCAGATGATTGCATGCTAGTTTGTTCCGGTACAAATGAAAAGTGCAAAAGGTCACAATACCTTTCACAAATGACGCAAATGGCTGCAGTTTGACATAATAGATGAGTGAATGTTTGTCAATAGTGTTATGTTGTGTGTACAAGAACTGAAAAAAGAAACTAGTGTAACTGCAAAATGAAGATAGGTCATAACAAAAATAAGACCCAACCATTAACAAGGGGAATTTTTAAAAACAATTTAACCCTTAAATACTTGATTTATATAAATATGTATGCAACTGAAAGTTAGCTTGTGGTAGGCACGTGCTGGTGACAGAGGCTGCAATTTACATGTCTTTTCGTAAACAGAGGGCCTCATGTACAAGAGGCCTTCACTCCCTGAGCATCACTTTTTACGACCTTCTAGCTCCAGTGGCGCAAGTCTCTCAATCATATCTATGAGGCGACACAAAGCCACTCTGCATGGCCTCGTAGATGTGGAGTAAGGCAAGGCAGCGCAAGCGCTGCGTTGTCTTACTCCACATCAATGAGGCATTACATTGGAGCTGCAGTGGATTTTCCCATGCAACACCCATGGGTATTGAAACATTCCCGGATTTAAGGGATATGTGAACATGGGAATGCACCAAAACTGTACGCCTCCTCAGGGGAGGCGTAACTTTATTTCTCCACATTTGTTCCTCTTTCTAAGTGTAAGAGGAAATAGCTCCATTGATTGTTTTTGTGCAAGAAGGTTTCCCTTCCTACACAAAAACAATCGTGCCAACAACGCAGACGTTGGTTCTAGGCACCAATATGTGCGCCGGCAGAAAGGACTTGAATGTGCCATATTACATTAATACGGCTCACTCGTGCCCTTTCCTTTTGATGCAGGGCAGCAGAGCAAGAAGTCTTGTGGCCTTGCACTGGACCAAAAGTTTGTAGATGAGGCCATGTTGTTCTTCCACTCAGTTTATGACTTACCAACATTTATACTTTGGGACTTATTTATGAGAGCCCTGCTTCTCTTTGGCACCAAGTAAAGTGGTACATGCATGATGCAGGGCTCTCATAAAGATTGATGATTCCATGCAATTCCTCATAAATCATGAGTAAAGCGCAAATCGCTGTGTCACCTTACTCTGCACCCAGGAGGTGTTCCATTGGAGTTGCGGGGACGTTCCCACGCAAAACCCATTGAATTTGACACTGCCCCTGTTGGAAATAGCCCTTTTTGCAGGGTTATCCCCAAACATTTTTCTTCTTCCTCCTATTTTTTCCTGACCTGCTGTTGTTGGCTTTTGGACACTGGGCACGTAACCACTGCTGATCAGTGCTAAAGTGCATATGATCTCTGTATAAATTGCTATTGTGATTGGTTGTCCATGATGGGCATATTTGATTTACTGGTAAGCCCCTAGTAAAGTGCACTGTGTGTGCCCAGGGCCTTTAAATCAAATGCTACTAGTGGGACGGCAGCACTGATTGTGCCACCCACATGAGTAGCCTGGAAAGTTATCTAAGACCTGCCACTGCAGTGTCTGTGTGTAGTTTGTTAACTGCCATGCAGGCTTAGCAAGTGCACCCACTTGCCAGGCCCTAACCTTCCCTTTTCTTACATGTAAGGCAAACCTATGGTAGGCTCAAGGTGCCTCCTTGGGCAGGGTGCAGTGTTAGTGAAAGGTAGGACATGTACTTCTGCGTATGACATGTCCTGATAGTGAAATACTGCCAACTTAGTTTTTCACTATTGAAAGGCTATCTTGCCCCACAGAATATAATGGGAAATGTTTGTAACATCTTACAAGTATAGTTTCCTATTGAAACAATAAGATAAATGAAGAAAGTTTAGGCTCTCTGAATTCAAAATTTAATAACACATCTTTTAGTAAAAATATTTTTTAGGTCAAGCCTAGCAGCGCAGGCGCTGCTGGAAGACCTGTTGGATTCAATAAATGACTTTACTCCCACCTGCTGCTTACCATTGGTTCAGGCCACTATCGATCTTCATAACTGCCTCCTATTTGGTTTCTGCAGCAATATGTCACTTCCGTTTTTGTCCGAGCAGCACCGGCCAAGTACAGTTTTCTTACGTCTGCATTGCTTTTCTGTTGCTTTGGGAGAACTATTGCTTTGAGTTGTTATGAACCAGAAAGATGGCTGACTGTCTATTACTTTTTTTGCAGATTGGGCTTGTTCTAAAATGTCGTTCCATTCCGTTTACATATGCTTGCGCTTTACTAAGTGCGTGATTTAATGAGACATATCTTAGCCGAATTCTAAATCAGTGACAGCACGACTATAAAAGCGAATAATCTTTCCGTTCTAAAATGCTGTTCCCATTCTGTTTACATATGCTAGCGCTTTACTTAGTGTGCGATTTAATGAGAGATATCCCGGCTGAAGTATTAATCGGTGACAGTACAACTGTAAAAGAAAACCAGCTTTCTGTGCTGGGCAAGTGTTACCTGAGAGGAGTGGTGGTGGTTAGGGTCGTGGGGATACTGCTGTGCAGTAGTCTACCAGCTGCCCTGCTTTATAGGAAGGTTGCACAATGTGCCTGCTGCACATCCATGTTTGCAACCTCCCTTCACTTATAAATTGTCAGCAACTTATAATACGGGCGAGTTGGTTAAGGGTATTGGGGCATAAACAACCAATGCAAGAGCTAGTCCTAATAAATGATATATATGACTGAGTGTGTCCCTAACATGTTCCGCAACCGAGCACCACCCATCCTTAGCAGCACATCTTCTCCATTGGGTCTTTAACCCCTTCCATGCTGCGCAGATTCCGCCGCTGTGCTGACGGAATCTTGCGCGGGCGTGGTCATGACGGAACGGTTCCGTCATGAGCACAGCTCAACCGTGGCTCATGACGGAACCGTTCCGTCATGAGCACCGAAGGGGTTAAGTATCGAGCACTGAGCTTCCGGAACTTCCCAAATCGAAACCGCACTGTCGCAGAGACACATGTGTATGTACAGCAAGCATTCAGCATCAGCTGGTCCTCTCCTGCTTTTTCAAACAGCCTGTCCTCAAGCTGAGTCTGCTGGGACTGTCTGTGTGATTTCAAAGCACGACTGCCCCTGCTTCGCTTATCCCTCCCCTGAGCTGAGCTTTATTATACTGGTGTTTCCACTACCAATTGGACTTCTGTCCCCCATGAACCCATTGACCACACATTGTGAACATACTTCCTTTGAGGCGGTAAAATAGTTGTGTGCCCTGCCCACACTAGTCTAGCAGCTAAGTGCTTAATTTCAGCTGGTGCTCTGCGGTGCTCAGCATCAGCACTTAATTGGTTTCCGGTGCTCGGCACCGGCACCTAATGGTCAACACCATACTTAGAACAGTCTACCACACGGTGGTGCTGCTCATCTAATTTAGAGATAAGATACGCAGAACAAAGGTTGTTTATGAATACAATATCTAATAAAATAGTGGTAATGCCTCCCCAGCCATTCTTTTAGCTTTGGGGACCTGGAATAATATGAACTGTCACATTTACATGTGAGAGAGATGGTTAGTAGTTGTTTTTGCAGCGATGACAAGGGCGATGGATGGTGCAAGCTGCCGTGGCCTCCTGGTCAGAGCCCTGGCACTTAATATTTTACAAATTAAGCACTGGTCTAGCTGCTTGACCTCCGCTTGTAATCGCCGTGTTTACAACTGCAACATCTGTGAACCCACACCTTTACAGCAAACTCATTCGCTGCACAGTGCCCACTTTACGGCCCAGTGCCTAACTTTGTCTTTTTTTTCATTTCCTTGAACTGATCATCTCCACTCGGCAGTGAGAGGAGTAGCACTGATCTGTCAGCAGCCTTTGGAGAGAAGCAACAGGAGGTTTGCTTAACTCTGGTAGCGACTTCCTGACTTGTTTGTTGTGGGGACAGCATGATGCGTCTGCTGCATAGGTAGCTGGATTCCACGAGACTCTGTCCCAGCCTTTTCCCCAAGCACTGGCTCTTGCCATTCTTACCTAGTGCTTCTGTGGCATAGCAGCAAGGTACTTACCTTGACCACATAAGAGCTTCATTGAATGGCTATGGATTGCTTTGCTGCCTCCATTGGGCCAGCTTCATCGTCTGGTGTCATATTGAAAACTACTCTGATAAGTTCTGTTTCTCCATGTCAGACTTTTTAAATAGTTAGTCTTTTGGCTAGACCATTCCTGCTGTGCAGCTGAGAGACCACTCCAATAAACCGAACGGCCTCAAGACATTATAACACCTGTCAAACAATATTTCAATGCGTTAATATACTTTCTACTGCCGGGTGTGTATATGTGTGTATTAAGTGGCACGTTTGAGTAGTCTTTTGTTTCCTTATCTATTTTAAAACCGATTTTCTGAATATTTGTCATTGTAAATGGTGCAGGATCTCTTTTTTCCCCAAGATAATAAACCACTGGATTGATGTTGACAGCACAAACATAATTTAAAAAAATGAAGTAATAATAGAGAATTCATACGTTTAATTCCCTCTTAAATGCTTATATTATAGCTCAGTTGATTAAACGCCCAATGCAGAGGTGTCTATAATTTTCAAGTTTTATGTTAGGATTTCAGCAGTGCACCTCTGAGCTTGGGAATGGCACCGATTAATCAGACATCAAGAGACAGTTGTTTGTGTCGTGCTCTGTAAGGTCTGTTATTATTATATTTCCAATTCATATAAATGTTGGTGTGAGAAATGCTTGTGTGTAGAATTGTTGTGTGTGGTATATTATTTTTATTTTTAATGCGTGCAGGTAATATTTAATGAAGTATTTGACTTTTACTGGATAGAAATATCTCACTCCTGAACAGGTAGATTAAAAGTTGACGTTGCTCTGGCTCCTCAAACTTTGGAGAAGCTGAGTACTATAACTGCTTTTAAATATATTTTGTGGCAGTTGTTTAAAGCAATATCTTGCGGCTGAAAGCCTTCAGGTCTTTGCTTTTTGGTATTTAGGAACTATTAATTAGCAAAAAAAAAACATAATAAGCCCATGCACTCATAACTTAAGTATATATGTAAACTGACCGATAAATTAAACATGGTCCAGGATGACAAATTGATTTTTGATTCAAGCAAGCCACTTAGCTCTGAAGTAAAAGATCTAGTACTATATATACCCTACGGACTTCTAAACCAATAGACCTTGATTTTAATCCTATATTGACAAAGTTTAATTTGTGTAGATTCTGTGCACTATCAATACGTTTAAAACAACAAATTGAACAAATTGTGCCTATAGTAGACCTCAAGGCAGATGGGATGGCATTCACTTTTCATTTCCAATTTGATTTGCACGTGATGCATTTTTGCTGCAGTGTCTTGCAATAGCTTTTCTTCTCTGGTAGGTGGGACCATCTGCCTCTTTCTTTCTGTGGTCATTCTTGCGATATCTTCCCTCCTCTTGTAGATTGCACCTTTTGCCTCTGTCGATACTCCATCCTGCCCATGAACATGATGACAAGGAGCCCCATAATGGGACCAGTTCTGTGTCATAACATCAGTTTTTTTGTTTTGTTTACACCTAAAGCCACAGATCTGGAGCTTAGCTCCTACCTATTTCTTTTTTTGTCACCAAAAGGGCAAAGCTACAGTTCCACACCAGACAATTCATCTCCACACATTTCCTAAGCATACCATATAATTCTGCACCAAACCACATAATTCAACTCAGCAACAGAATTACACAACACACCACATACATCAAATCCACATTTCAGAATTCCACATCATGCCACAAAATCCAACAGCACAACACATAATTAAACTCCACTACATTCCACTCCACAACATAAAATATAATTCCACATAATTACACTCCATAACACACAATCCCACTCCACATAATTTCCAATATACTCAATGCCATCCACATAGTTTCACTGCACACCATGTGGCACACTTCCACTACACAAATTCACTCCATAAAATTCTACGCCACATAATTCCACAAATAACAATTCCAATCCAAACCACATAATTCTACTACACACCACATACATATACTCCATAACACATTAGTAAAAGACATTGCCATTTACAACGCCAAAAGCTCTAACTCAAGCAAATGCAAGACCTATTGCATTTCCAATGCTTGTTAAATTGTGTGTTTGAAAATGCCACTTTTAGAGAGTAGGCCTTCTTTTTGTTTAACCATTCTGTGTGCCTCTGCCTGTTTGTGTATTAACTGTCTGGCTTTGGTGTGACAGGGGCTGGGGATGTGCATTCACTGTAGACAGCCACTGGGGGGGAGTTTGAGGTGTGCCTGGCCCTTCCTGAATGACTCAGAGCTGAGCTGAATAGACCGTGGCCGAATTTATAATAGGGGGAGTAGATTTCTTTGCACCTGAATAGGGCCTGTCTCTCTTGCACAACGCTTTCTCTACCCCCTGTAGTCATACTACACCAGTGAGGTCAGAACTGGTTTGGACTGTGGGCAGAGACCCTTGCACAAAGAGAACTAAGACATTTTGGGGTGTAAGTATTAGACCTAAAACCCCAGAACTTTAGATGATTTCTGAAATTCATTAGGAATCTTTGCCAAGGAGAAGAGCTTGAGAAACTGAAGGAGAAGAGCTTCCCCTTTGCTGTGTGCTGTCTGGGGTTTGCCTGCAGTAGCTGATTCTGCCAAGGAAAGGATAAGGACTTTGCTGTGTGCTGTGCCCCCTGCTTGAGCAAGATCTCCAAGAGGCTGTGTGTGCTGGCATCCTGTTCTGAAGTCTCAGGGACACAAAGACTTCACCCCCATCTCCCCAGAACTTCCTTGTTGGGAGTTCTCACCTGCCAAGAGATGCCTGTGACTGTGTTGGGCCTCTGGAGGTTCTTTCTGCTGTTGGGAGCTGGAAAAACAATGCAACTCCAAGAAAATCGATGCATTGCTCTTCCTGCGGCGTTTTTTCTCAATGCAGCACCATATTGCGAGAAGAATATCTAAGCATCACCGTGCCGCTGCCAAAACGGGCGCAGCGCTTGTCACGCTGCAAGAACTGTTGCATCGAGCGGTCGCGGCTGAAGAAACCAATGCAGCGCCACTCGACACCACCGCATTGATTGCCGCGGCATCCCAGATTTCCACGCATCGCATCGCATCTGTGCTGCAATTTTTTCTGACACATCACCCGCGGACCGGAATTGTCCCAAAGCATCACTTCCTCAATACAGATCGGATATGATGCATCACTTCTCCTGGGTGCCGCAGAACTTGCTTCCTCAAGGTCTCAGGAACTGATGCATCTCTTTGTTTTTCAAGCATCCTCACTCTGCAGCTGTTTGGCCTTGTGAATTTTGACGCATCTACAGGTACTTTGTGAGAAATCACACATCCATAGTTTTCTATGGTCCAAGTTGTTTGAAACCTTTTTAAGGTCATATTCCTAATACATGTATGTTGGATTTTTGTAATTTTGGTCTTCTTGAGTTTAGATAAAGAAACTTTATTTTTCTAAACTGTAGTGTTATCACTGTATTACTGTGTGTTTTGAGTACAAATACTTTACACATTGCGTTTGGGATAAGTCTGTCTGCTCGGCCAAGCTACCCAGAGGATGAGCAGGGGTTATCTAAAGTGTGTATCCCCCTTAACCTGACTAGAAGCAAGGGTCCCTATTTGGAGAAAGGTAGCTACCTCTGCCAACTAGAGACTCCCATTTCTAACAGCCCCAGATTTACAAAAACAAGTAAACCTGGGAAAACACTAAATCCGTACATCTCCCAAGGTGAATTGTAACAAGGGGGAACAACTTCATTTCCCCTCACTTTTTTCTCAACACACATGGAAAGAAAAATGCACCTCTTAGGTTGTTTTTGTGCCAGAAGGTGCTTCTTCCTGCACAAAAACAAACCTGCCTGCAATGGAAGCAACCTTGCAATATGGCGTTGGGCTGCCAAAATGGCACTTCAGAAAGGACAGGAATGCATTGTTTTGCTTCCTTTCACTTTGGTGTAGGGAAATGCAGCAAAGTGCCATGCTACACTTCCCTATGCCAAAATGCCATGAATAAGGCCCACCATTTACAAATTCCCGCATAAAAGCAAATGTGCTTTTTCCCTTTACTTATAAAGCTTGTAATTCTAATTTAGAGCATGTTGTCTAAAGGATATATGACTTTAATGAAAGCTCAGGAATTTTAAACACCTATCAGGGACAAAAATTCCTATTTACAGACCGGATCAAATGTCTTGCTTCGTATGTCATATGCATAGTCTACTGTCCCTGTAATAGACAAATAAACAAAGTTTTCATGCATGAAAAGCATTCATAATCAATCAAACTAATCAATCAGGAAATTGTGAAGCGCAACTACTCACATGTGAGGGTCTCAACATGCTGGGGGGGGGAGGGTCGCAGCTCCGTTCAGTCAAAAAGCCAGGTCTTGAGTGTTTTCCTGAAGATGTTCAGGGAGTGGGCAAGTCTGATGTCAATCAGGAGTGCGTTTCAGGTCTTGGCCGCTATGTGGGAGAATGTTCTTCCACCTGTCCTGGCTTTGCTGATGTGCGGGGTTTCGGCAAAGGCGAGGTTGGTGGATCAGATGTTTCTCTTGGGTACATGGAGATCATTCTCTCATTGAGGTACTGGGGTTCGGTGTTGTGGAGGCATTTGTAAGTGTTTGTGAGCATCTTGAAAGTGACTCTCTTTGCTACGGGGAGCCAGTGGAGGTTGTGCAGGTGTTGGGTGATGTGTTCCTGTTGAGGGATGCCGAGGACGAGTCTGGCTGCGGTGTTCTGTATGGTCTGTAGTTTGTGAGTGAGAGACTTGTTGATCCCAGCTTAGAGGGCGTTTCCGTAGTCCAGTCTGCAGGTTATGAGTCTGTGGGTGACAGTCTTCCTGATTCGGGGGGATCCATTTGAAGGTCTTTCTGAGGATGCAAAGGATGTTGAAGCAGCTGGAGGCAACAGCGTTGACCTGTCAGGTCATGGAGAGGGAGGAGTCGAGTATGATGCCGAGGTTTCGGGTGTGGTCCGTGGGTGTGGCAGGGCTGCTAAGGGCAGTGGTCCACCAGGTGTAGTCCCATGTGGAGGGGGAGGGTCCGAGGATGAGTATTTCTGTCTTCTCTGAGTTGAGCTTCAGGCAGCTGTTGCTCACCTAGGGTGCAACGTCCTTAATTGCTTCCTGGAAGTCTGGTGGTGATGGGGTCCTGGGTGAGGGAGAGGATTAGCTAGGTGTCATCGGCGTAGGATACAATGCTGAGTCCGTGGTGTCTGACGATGGCGGCAAGGGGGTGTCATGTAGATGTTGAAGAGTGTGGGGCTGAGTGACGATCCTTGGGGTGCTCCGCAGTTGATTCCCATGGGATCGTAGAGGAAAGGTTGCAGTCTGAACCTTTGGGTTCTGCAGGCGAGGAAGGAGCTGATCCTTTTGAGGGCAGTACCCTATATGCTGGTGTCGTGGAGTCTGTTGGTGAGTGTGCAGTGGGAGACAGTGTCGAATGCTGCGGAGAGGTCAAGTAGGATCAGGGCCGTGGTGTGTCCTTGGTCGAGGACGATGCGGATGTCATCTGTGACGGCGAATAAAGCGGTCTCGGTGCTGTGGTTGCTTTGGAATCTGGATTGGGAGAGGTCGAATAGAGTTTTCTTTGATGAATGTAGCTAGCTGGGCATTGACGATCTTCTCTGCGACTTTGGCCGCGGAAGGGAGGAGGGAGATGGGTCGGTAGTTCTTGGGGTCCATGGGGGTCTGCTGATGGTTTATGGAGCAGGGTCTGACTTCTGTGCGTTTCCAGTCGTCGGGGAAAGTGCCGGTCTTGAAGGTGGTGTTGATGGTGCATTGAAGTTCGGGAGCGATAGCGGTGGAGGCTGTGTGGTAGATGTGTGGTGGCAGGGGTCTGTGGGGGCTCCTGAGTGAATGCCTTTCATGGTCGAGGTGATGTCCTCGGTTGTGGCTGGGGTCCAGCAGGAGATGGTCAGCCCTTTGGTGTTGGTGGAGAGGGCGGTGGTTATGGTGTCAGGTATTTGGACGTTGAAATGGTCATAGAGGCCCTTGATTTTCAAATGGAAGTAGGATCCGAGCTTGTTGTAGGGGTCCTGGGAGAGGGTGATGTCTGTGGTTTCGCTGGGGGGCTTGGTGAATTCCTGGATGACGCTGAAGATTTCCTTGGATTTGCTGGAGTTGGCGGCGATCTTGTTTTTGCTGAAGGTCCTTTTGGTGGCTCTGATGCGTTGGTGGTATTCTGTCATGGCAGTCTTGTAGGTGGTATGATCTCCTGGGGTTTTGCTGTTTCTCTAGTTCTTCTCGAGACATCTGCAGGTGCATCTGGATTCTTGGAGGTCGGTGGTGAACCAGGTGGCCTTTCTGGGGCGCTGTCTGTTGGAGTTACGTAGGGGCATGAGTTCCTCTGCGCAGTTGGAGATCCATGTGTGAAGTTCTTTGGCAGCTAGGTTGACGTCGGTCGAGGTAGTGGGGGCATCGCGGATGCGGGTGTGGTGGAGCTGCTCTTCAGTGATTTTTGTCAAGTTCCTCTGTGGAGGGTGAGTTGCGGGTTTGGGGGCGGTGGGTTTGTCGACGTTGAAGTGTATGCAGTGGTGGTCCGTCCAGGGGGGTTGCATAGTGTAGCTGAAATGAATGTTGTTGCCTTCTGCGAAGATGGGGTCGAGGGTGTGTCCTGCCTTGTGGGTGGGTGTGGTGGCAAGCTGTTTCAGGCCGATGTTGGCGAGGTTGTCCAGGAGGGTGGTGGAGTTGGGGTCAATGCGGTTGTCGAGGTGGAAGCTCAGGTCTCCGATGAGTATGTAGTCCATGGAGGCGATGGCGTGGGGTGCGATGACGTCGGCGATAGTCAGGGCGAACGAGGCACGAGGTCCAGGGGGTCTGTAGGCGAGGATGAGGCGGAGAGTGGTTCTCAGGCTTGTTTGTATCTGGAAGTGAAGGTGCTCGGTGGTGGGGAGGGGGTCATTCGTGGTGGAGGTGGAGAGTCAGAGGGAACTGTTGTGTGCGATGGCGAGTCCTCCTCCTGGGCGGTTGGGGCGGTCTTTCCTCTGGATTTTGTATCCCTCGGGGATGGCAGTGGCGATGTCCGGTGCGGAAGAGGCATTGGTCCAGGTGTCTGTGAAGAAGGTGACGTCTGGTGAGAGGGTATCGAGGAGGTCCCTGATTCCTGTGGCGTGTCTGTGTAGGGAATGCACGTTGAGATGGATGCACCTCAGGGTTTCAGAGGTTTCGGGGGTGTTGGCGGTCGAAGCAGCGGTAGCGATGTTGCTGAAGGTTTGGCGGCAGTGGCGGCAGGAGAATAGTCAGTGGGTGTTGCTCAGTGTGGACAGCTAGCAGTAGATGCTCCTTTCGGGATTGAGGGCAAGGAGGGTAGTTGCATCGTAGCGGAGGGGGGTTGTAGATCCAGGGTTCCTGGCGCTGGTCGCAGTCGGGTCGCGGATGGGTGTAGACCGGCTTGCCTTTGGCGCGCGAGCGGCCTCCATTAAATAGGAGAGGGGCAGGGAAAACACAGCTGGGAGGCAGGAAGCGGCAAGCGGCGAGGTGGGCGGGGTCACCAGGCGGTGAGAAATGAACAGAGGGGAGAAGGCAAGCATAAAGTAAACAAAATTAACAAACAAGGCAAGAGAAACTACAGCAATAAATCAACAATGTACCACAGGGAAAACAGGGCAGACAGAGAGAGCGGGTCGAGAGCGGACTCAAACCCTACTCTTCCAGTCAGCGGTGGCGAGCGGCCAGGTGGAGCTAAGGGGAGGGAGAACAGGACCTAGGCCAGAAGGTCAGGGCACTCGCTCGCTCCTCCGTGCTGCGGCATTTATTAAATAGGAAAGGGTGGAGGGAAAGCGCAGCTGGAAGGCAGGAAGCGGCAAGTGGGGAGGTGGATGGCGTCATCAGGCGGCGAGAAATGAACAGAGGGGTGAAGGCAAGAATAAAGTAAACAAAATTAACAAATAAGGCAAGAGAAACTACAACAATAAATCAACAATGTACCCCAGGTAAAACAGGGCAGACACAGAGAGCGGGTCGAGAGCGGACTTGAACCCTGCTCATACATGAGATGATGAGGGTAATCAAAGTTCCTCACACAGCTGGGAAACAGGACAGTTTAGTCCCTCTGAAAAGAAACACTAAACAATCATAGAGAGCATATTTATGTAAATATAAATAACATGAGGTCCATCAATAATCAAAAACTATTGATCACTTTATTGGTCGAAAATTTAACAGGTCTAATCAAGAAGCATGACATTAATCACATTACAAAAGATTTCTCATAAAAATAATCCACATTAAAAAAAAATCATAGTGCTCAATGGATTATTCCTGTCTAGTGGCTTAATAAACAACCATAAATACTCCACTGAGTATATACATCAAACATTCAATTTGAAGAAAAGAAATAAACATAAACTGGGAGAATAGACACATGAGGGAATTTATTACAATTCTGCCCACTTGGGACAGAAAGTACCACTGAACACTCGTGTTTTCTTTTCTGATTATGTATGGGTTGGGGGTCCAGTCCTTACTTACTCTTGCCCATACTTCTCCACCCTAGCAGTCAAGACAGTCATTATGCACCCATGAAAAGCAGATTGAGGCATTTATCCTTAATCTGCTCACCTGGGCTCTGCCAACAAGCAGTACTAGACACCAGAAATTACATGATTATATTTTTATTAAATATGGGATTTGGGCAGGTCTGTATTGGCATCAGATATCATTCCTCCATCCCAGGGGCTCACAAAGTATTTCTGTCCCTGGGGAGGTATCTTGAGATGTTTATCCCAATCTTCTCATCCAAGGGGCAGAAAGCACTACTAGATGTCAGGGATTATTGAATTGCTTTTTTCTCATTTATGTGGTGAGGGGATGAACCATGCTGGTGTTGGGAAATCTACCATCAGGGGTCATAATGGAAGACAGATATGTCGCTAGATCACCAGTGATTTTTGTTTGTTATGCAAGGCGTGGAGGGCTAATCAGTTGAGAGCATTGAGCTGTGCCCTGCGCCCTTGTGCCCCAGGCCCAAGACTGTCTTTTGTCTCTCCTGGGGGAGAAGATTAGGGTGTTACTTCCAATCTGTTCCTCTGGGGTAATACAACCTACTAGACCAACAGATAAAAAAAAGAAATGAAAAGGTATGGGGATGGTGGGCGGGGGCTGTACTGTCCTGGTGTTGATTTGTCTCAATACCCTCAGGTCCTAGATAGTAAAAAATGTACACAAAAAAGTGCCTGAGGGTGGGCTGGCCTATCCTACCATAAGTCTGTTCCCACACCCTTGAGACCTAGACAGTCTTTTTGCTCCTTAGTGACGGCAGAATTGGGGCTTACCTGATCTCTGCTGCAGCATATTTCAAAACTATGTACAAAAAAATCTCAATTTCATTTTGCTTGCCAGGAGGCACGGGTAGGCTTCAGTATTTGTGCTCTAAGTCGGCTGGTACCCAATAAAGCATATCAGCCCAAGTGTTTCTGAAACCTAGAGACTCAGGGATCCAGGTTGGTGTGGCTTGTATATATCTCAGCACAATGTTTGATTAATTTTCCTCATACTTGCCTTGGGGGAAAGCTGCAGTATTCCGAAACTGGGTTGCTTGGCAAACATGTAAACCAACTAACATTACATGATTCTGGATGCTAGAAATGAAGAGAAATCCAGGGCAGTGTGGCTTGTGTTGATCGAGATCCTCATATCCTGGCTTACCTCAAATGCAATGTAAATGTCAAAACTGTGACTTAAACACTGAGGGCCCGATTCACAGAACTAACTTAAGACAAAATCCTAAACTTACTACCATTTTGGTATTCACAGAAGGCACTTACTCATTTTGGTATTCACAGAAGGCACTTACTCATTTCGGTATTCACAGAAGTTAGGAGTCCTAACTTTAGGACTCCTAAATGCCTTCTGTGAATACCGAAAGTCTTAAAATTAGGATTTTTCTCAATTTAGTAGTCTTAAGTCTAAATTTAGGACTCCTAAATTGAGAAAAATCCTAATTTTAAGACTTTCGGTATTCACAGAAGGCATTTAGGAGTCCTAAAGTTAGGAGTCCTAACTATACTACTACTAAACTGAGAAAAATCCTAATTTTAAGACTTTCGGTATTCACGGAAGGCATTTAGGAGTCCTAACTATACTACTACTAAACTGCGAAAAATCCTAATTTTAAGACTTTCGGTATTCACAGAAGGCATTTAGGAGTCCTAAAGTTAGGAGTCCTAACTATACTACTACTAAACTGAGAAAAATCCTAATTTTAAGACTTTCGGTATTCACAGAAGGCATTTAGGAGTCCTAAAGTTAGGACTCCTAACTTCTGTGAATACCGAAATGAGTAAGTGCCTTCTGTGAATACCAAAATGAGTAAGTGCCTTCTGTGAATACCAAAATGGTAGTAAGTTTAGGATTTTGTCTTAAGTTAGTTCTGTGAATCGGACCCTGAATTTCTGTCATAACCCCTTTCAGAGTGCAGTGGGGTAAGCAGAAGCTACTGGATACAAATGTGGGGGATGTGGCCTTGTAAATCTAAAGTCCTGGGGCCCAACTTACTAGGAGTCCTGAGTAACAGCCAAGCACTACGCCTTTAGTACTTGAAGCTCATTAATAGAGCTTGTCAAGCAGTCAAAGGCTCTTCAAGGGGAAGTAGGTGCAATATACAAGAGGGCTCATAACTCAAAATAACCAAGATAATGGTCCAGCCCAATAATAATCTTTAGCGTAAACTGCAGTATTTATAATGCATGCCAAACTCAGCACACTAAATAATGCACAAGTACTCTCATAAAACCAGTAGACTTGCTCTTGTCAGAGCAGTGCTCCCCTATGCAGGTCCTCTTGTCCACCCTGTGTGCCAAGGACAGTCTACACTATACTCAGTGTCCCTGGTAAATTTCAGGAGGTGAAACCAGCTGCTGGCCACACTAGCGATACACTTTAAAGTCTGGCTTTGTCTTTGAACATTTTGATCTTTTTGGGCTGTAAACTACAAGAGCTAGAACAAGTTTCACACAAGCCTAGGGACTTGCCTCCACATTATCCCAACTGCAGCCTTTAGACAAGTCCAGGAGCCAGGCTGTATCTCTCCCCACCCTCCATATTGATCAGCATATTGTTGATGATTTTTTCCAGGACCTTGGCAGAGTAAGGAGGGCTATTGGCTCGTAGTTTGTTCGGGACGGCTGAGGGCTTCTTTAGGAGGGTATTGACCACTGAATGTTTCTATGGCTCCAGCAAATTGGCTGTACTGATGGAAATGTTGAGGATGGGGGTGAGGGCCTCACTGATGGGGGGGGTCGCTCCTTTATCTAAGACATGTTGGGGCAGGTGTCCGTCGGGACCCTTTAGTATATGTTTTTCATGATTGCTGTGGTCTTGTCTGTGCTGATGGGGTTCCATATGGTAATTTTGTTGTCTTCATTCATCACTGAGAGGGAGGTTTTAAGGGGTCCAGTTCTGGGATGAAGTTAGTTTACATGGTTGTGATCTTGCTGCAGAAAAAGTATGAGAGGTCGTTGCACAGGTCTTGTGATGGGGCCAGTTATTGCTGTGTGTATGGCAATTTCTTTGATGATTGCAGAGATTTATTTGCTGCTGTTGAAACTGGGGTTTATTAATTTAGCTTGGGCCTTCCTCTTAGTTTCTTGAATTAGCTGGTAGCACCTCCTGTGGGTAACTTTGAAGGTGTCTTTTTAGCTACTCCTTGGCTGGTTCTCCATTCCTGTTCCAATTGTTTGCAGTCTCACTTGGTTATTCTCATGCCTGCCGTGTACCAGCTGGCTTGTGTTTTTGATTAGGCTGTAGGGCTTCTTTTGTGGGGGCTAGGGTGTTGGCACAGTTGGTGATCCACTTTTGGAAGGCAGAAGCCCAATCTACCTCAACTAGGTTGTTCAAGTGTCGGCATGCAGAGCCCACTGTGGGTGTTCTCCTGTGCTGATGGATGTTGATTGTGAAACTGACAATGTCCTGGTGATTGGCTTGGATGTGTTGAATGTGATGTTGTTGAAAATTGTGAAGACAGGGTATAATATGTGCCCAGCAGCATGGGTAAGTCTGGGCATTCAGAGAATGTCTAGTAGTGCAGTTGAGTTATGATTGGTCCAGTCTTCTAAGTAGAAATTAGGTCTCCTAGGAGGGCAAATGCATTGGAGTTGACGACTAATGGGGTAACAAACTCTGTGATGTTGCTTGTGACGTTGGCTCGGGGTTTGGTAGACCAGGGTTCTTCTCAGAATGAAATTTACTTTGATTTGTATTTTAAAGTTGAGGTGTTCCATGTGATTTGTTTCGGTTTCTGTGGAGGCAATGCAATTGGGAGTGTCCTTAGAAGCAATGGTGATTCCTCTTCCTGGTCTGTGATGGCGGATTTGCCTGGCGAACATGTATCCGGCGGGGATGGCAGCTGCAATGTCCATTATTAAATGCTGCGGTCACCACTGTTTCTGTGAGGAAAAGGGGGTGCAGGAAGGCGTCACCTAGTAGACCCCAGATTTCCGTGGGGTGCTTGCTGAATAAACAAGTGTTGAAGAGCCTGCATGCATGATATTGGTGTGTGGATGTGTGTGTGTGTGTGTGTTTGTTTGTAGGTGTTGAGTAGGTGTGATACTGGGATTCAGTAAGTGTCTTTTAAGTGGATGTTGGAGTTGCAGGTGTGGTGGAGTTGGTGAAGCAGCAGGAGGGGAAGTGAAATCTCCCTCTGTGTTATGTGGTACAGCATTGAGAGTTGCATGGTGTCTGGGGTTCGGTGCATGGAGGAGAATGACAGAGTAACTATGGGTTACAAATGCAATCCCCTTCCACCCACCCCGCAGACCCAATGTACATTCCCCCAACCCTCCTCCCTGCCTCCCTGCTCGGCGGTAACAAAACCCCCCACACCCCAAACTAGCAGAGTGCCTTTCGCCCACCCCTCCAAAAACTTACGGGTTTGTGTAGCCTAACCGAGCATCCGCCCCTGGAAATTCTGTTTTACCGACATTAACAATAATAACCTGACATTGATATGTGAAGAACACCCGCAAGGGCCTAATAAAAATCCAGCCACCCCCAATCGGTCAGCAGGGGAACAGGCAAGTGTTGAGTTGTTCAATGCAACAAAGCGAGCTGTGACAGTCTAACACAAGACGACCAAAGTCTGACGCCAGTGGTGGAGACGGCTCTGTCTCTACAGCCCTCTGTTGGTTTGAAATAGTGCCACCTCCTAAAGGGAAAAAGGAAAGAAAAAAAAAAGACATACAGACCAGTTGTTCTGCACCCCCGCCCCCCGCCGCCGCCTCAGACAAGTCTTGCAGTGGCGATCCACCACCAGGGGTTCGGGCGTCTCCGTCCAACCTCCCGTCTCGGGCCTGGTTGTTGCGGCAACCCACAGTGCGCCAGCCGTCCAGCTAGTCCCAGGCCTCTTCCAGGGTGGTGAAGAACCTAGACTTCCTGTCCGACTCCACCCTCAACTCGGCCGAAAACATCATGGCATATTTCAGTTCCTTGTCGCGGAGAACTTTTTTGACTTCCAGGAAGCTTTGTCATTGTCGCTGCACCTTGAGGGTGAAGTCCGGGATGAAAGTGATGCGACTGTTTTGGAACTCCACAGGCGGGGCGGAACGGGCACACTGCAGGATGACATCCCTGTCGCGGAAATTGAAGATCCTGGCGAGAAGAGGTCGCGGGGGCTCCAGGTCTCAGGCGGCCCCCTGGCACTCGGTGCGCTCGTTCCACTGAGAAGAAGTTGGAGAGTCCCCTTGGCTTGAGGTAAGTGGTGATCAGGTCTTCCACGAAAAGGTCCGCCGAAGGCCCTTCCACTCCTTCCGGCACCCCAATGATGCGGATGTTGTTGCATCTAGTGCACCTTTCATAGTCATCCAACTGCGCTTGCAGTTTTGCAGCGTGTGTTTGCAGATCATTTACATTCCTCTACAGCATTGATGTGTCCTCCACCAGGGAGGTCACCTTGATTTCGACGTCCTTCCAGCGCGAGTTCATTGAGCGCATATCCTATCTACTAAGGGACACCTCGGTGGACACAGTGTCAATACGCGACTCCAGCGATGTGCGGACAGAGGTGATGGCTTCAAGAATGTTTTGCAGCGTGGGTTCCTTCTGTTTCCCCCCGGGCTCAGATTTATCGTGTGTGGCTGATCCACCCTTGGGGCTCGTGTTGAGGCCTCCCTCCCAAGCATATTTCATCAATTTGGCCTGGAGGGCTGCCTTCAAGCTGCGGCCCCCGCCCTGATGTATGCGAAGCCCTCCGGTGTGGCCTGCGTATGTTTGATGCAAGGTACGATGTGCGGGAATCAGTTGTGGGATACCCAGTCTCTGTATCACCGCACGGCACCACTCATCAGCAGCAGGAGTGCCAGCCTCAGGTGTCACGCATCCGAGATTTCACCAACACCAGAGTATTGGCAAGATTGCGTCAAAACTGCACCCAAAATGCACTGCAGCTGTGCTCCAGGATCAACCGCTGGGGGGGTGGGAGGCCCACACCGCAGGCATCCCCCACTGGTAATCCGAGTTCTCCTGCGCAGTGAGCGCGCAGCCGGCAGAGTAGGGTGGCGGTGCGGTGTTCCAGGCAGCCACAAGGAGTTCACAGCAGTGTTCCTGTTGATGAGTCTCTTGTTTAGCACCCCACGGGTCAAAGAACAGCTCAAGCATCACATATTCTTGCAAGGAGCCGATGTTACTGACGCGTGGCTGTGTATCGGAGCTTGCAACACAGCGGCGTGTCAATCCCAACCCAATGGTGTCCTCAGTGCATGCAGTCACAGGGAAGTCCACCTAATCTACCGTTGAACAGTCCGGCATTAATCCTCCCTCCCGATCAACACGGGGCTGCCGTCTCACCTCTGTCTCTCCTCACGGTCCGTTCAGTGCGGCGGAGGCTGATGCTGATGTCCGTGCTTAAGCTGCCATATCGGGCCCTATGGCCCTCCGAGTTTTCCCTCAGCTCACTGCCATTTCCGTAGCCCCCGGTGGGCCACAGCAAGCGGATGAGGGCAGCCGCGGTCCGTGTCCTCCCGCCCGACTTGGCAGGCTCTGAGTTCAAGCGTCCAGCAGAGCAAATTCCAGAGGAGGCTACCCCGATGAATGCACACTGCCGACAGCACACCCAGCTGGCCAGCCGCGCCACCAGGACTGGGCTCCGCACCTACTCCCACTGACCACGCACGTAACCTGGGATTCATCCTGGACTCCTCCCTCTCGATGACCAGGCAAGTCAACGCCGTCTCATTATCCTGCTTCAACGCCCTACGCATGCTCCGAAAAATCTTCCGATGGATCCCTACCGAAACCAGAAAAACCATCACCCAGGCCCTCGTCACCAGCCGACTGGACTACGGAAACGCCCTCTACGCAGGAACCACGGCCAAACTTCAGAAACGACTCCAGCGCATACAGAACGCTTCCGCTCGACTCATCCTCGACATCCCCCGTCACAGCCACATATCCGCCCACCTGAGAAACCTGCACTGGCTCCCCTGATTGATTGATTGAAGTTACTCCAATATAAAGTGGTGCATCAGGTTTACCTCACCCTAAGTACACTACATTACAATATACCCAGCACAATCTTCCTCCTGCTCCTGCTATGCCGGGAAGGGACTGTCTATCTTCATATGTATTGGAGGTGTCCTCATTTGGATGCCTCCTGAGAGGCGATTTTAAAATCCCTGAACGGGACCACTGGGCTGTCTGTTCCCAGAGATGTAAAGTAGTGTCTGCTGGGATGGATTCAAGCTAAGAAAAAAAGAAGAAACAGAGTAGGAAGTTCCACCGTCTGGGCCTAGTACTTGCCAAGTGCAGAATAGCAATTAGATGGATATCCCCCATTGCACAGAAGTTAGCAATTTGGCTGAGAGATATAGCTTAATTGGCGATTGCCGACGAGAGCACATGCATAAAACACATAGGGACAATAAACTGCTGACAAACCTATAGGCCTGGGCGGCAATGCTTATCTAGCTTTTAGATCCCCCGATACCTTGCCCCCTTTAGCCTAGATGTTGATATGGGGGTAAAGAGTGAGATGTCTGACTAAGGAACAGAAGGTGGAGACAAATGTTGCACTATCTAGAACTTTATAAATATGCCACCAGAAAGCCTCTCACAGTGTGTCCGGTTCATTATGCTGTATTTACTGTGCATTTAACAGAGCCTGACGGGGTTAGGGTCAGGAAGGGATTATTGTTGGAACCATTTGTTGATTTTCAATATGCTATCTCAGTGTGAAAGTATACATAAAAAAAAGAAACATTTGCAAATAACGTATGGATGAGATATTGTTGAGTAAACTGTTCATGGCAGGGGTGAAAGTTATAACTACCTTAGTTCACAATTTATAATTATTTGAGATAACTATAGCTGGTGAATTTCTGAGTTTTTTTTTTTTTAAACAGTATGTTGTTACTGAATATTTCACCTAACTATAACGATACATTAACCTTTAGTTTCTCAGTAAATATGTATCTGAGGACACACTCTACTACATGCATCCAGTTTCCATCACTGTGATCTGGTCAGTAGTATTTCCTTTGGGGAGAGTCTGAGAATTAGATGAAATTGCAGCAAGAATTGTGAGAAGGGCAAAGCTTTAGAAGACCTTTCGAGGAGATTCCAAGCTAGGGGTAAGTCTCAGAATTGCATCAGAGGGGCAAAAAACAGCAAGGATTAAATTGAGAGCACAACTCATCTTTAACAACAACGCTTTGAAAAAACAAACCATACTAGAACCACACTTTTGATTAATCACAGGTTTCCATGAGCAAGCCAGTTCTGTGAGGTCCATAATACAGAAATACTGACATTTATTGAGAAATTACCCGGTATTGGGCATAGTCGCACCACGCATACCAGTTGTTGCCTTTTGGATAGCCATATCAATGAGGGAAGAACTTGCAAAGAATATTCCTGAAACCATCAAGCCAGTCAAGACAAATTGGCTCAGCCATAGTCCGGGTTTCAGGAAATGTGGCAGAAGCAAGACATAACAACATGGGAAATATTTAAATGATTTGAAATCACCATTTGTAAAAACTATGAAGTGCATGGTGCAATTATCATTGCAAAACAGACCATACAGTCTATATTCTACATTGTCTATGTAGATTAATGTACCTAGACAGTACTACACTTCCAGTCCATAAGAGAGTTCTCCAAGACTTACAAGCTGTCAATCACAGGAATATAACATATCTGGTAGCTGGGTATCTCGAAGAACAGCATTTGAGTGATGTGAAAAGTTTAATTAACTTTGCAGTGGATGCTATTCATGTTAACATCAGAGGTGGTGATAAAGGGAAAGCCTTAATACAACTCGAGTCCAGGTACATTATAGAACTAAACACCAAAATTCCAGGTGGACTGAACATGGAAGAGGATTTTTACACACGTTTGTAAAAATACTCAACATTTCTCTCAGAATCAATTAAGGCATTTAACATTTGAATAGAATTTTTTGTAGTAAATCTGACACACATAGCACTTAGCACTTTATTCACAAACCGGCGTAGGACACATATACTGTTTCACAGACCTTTGAGTGTAGTTAAGCAAGATAGAATGAATGATCACAATATGTGGGACAATTGGCAAGACACAATGTTTGAATTTGCCTAGCTGGGCTTTTTTTTCCTTTTGATGTTTTCTATGTTTTATTTTAAAATTAAGTGCATCAAATGTATTTGGAACTATTATTATAGCAGTTGGCATTATTTAATCACTGCACTCATCTAGTTAGGCCCTATTTAGGCCAGACTAAGTCTGAATGGCATGGATGTTGTTTAATCTGACAGTATTCTAAGCGGTGAAAATGGTCAGACTTAGGCCGACATTAAAATGGTTAATTGGTGTGCAATAAATCTGCCCGCATGGGACTTATGTCCTTTTTGATGATTTCCGATATGATAGTGGTTGGCATTATTTTAATCGCTACAACCATCACGTTTGGCTAACTGAATATCATGACTGTTGTGTAATCTGCCAGTATTTAAAGCTGTGCAAATGATCAGACTTAAGTCGACACCAATGTGATTTATTGATGTGCCATATATCTCCCCACTTGGGTTTTGTGTTCATTTGGATGGTTTCTTTTTATGGTTTATTTAGAATGGAAATATCAATGGTGCAATTTGGATAAATATTGATTGTGCCCATATGTGCAATATTTAGAGCTGTTACTATAATAGGTGGCACTTGAATAAGGCAGTATGTAAACTGTGAAAATAGACTCAGGTTGATGTCATTCTTTACCAATGTGTCCCAGGCATGTGAAATATCTTGATATAATGTATAGATTGTTTAAAAGTTTATAATAGATTTAATAAGATTTAGCACATTGATTTTAGCAAATAAGTAGTGATCGTTACAAATCACGCTATGATGTTGTCTGTTTACCCTGACTATGATGATTGTAAATATCATCACCAAATGGCACTCTCATCTACAGACCACCTGGACTATACACCAGCTTCACCAACATCATCACAGACGTCTTCAAACCACTTGTTCTTCACACTAGCAATTGCATTCTACGTGGAGACCTGAACTTAAACCTGGGAGACCATGCCGACCCCAACCCAGATCCACTCATAGAAGACCACAGAAGAGTGGGCCTGAGCCAATGATTAAATTGGCCTTTCCCACGTCTCATGGACCCTATTTTTATCACCTTCAATAACATTCAAGTCGAAGAGCCCACACCACTGAGCACTCTCAAATCTTACTTACGACACTACCACCAAATAATCCAGAGTGTCAAACTGCCACTCAGGTGGACAGCATCAAAGCCAGCACCAAGAGAAGTTAAGACATTTTTGCCATTGTGTAGGATTTCCCCTCACCAGTGGGCACTTCCAACTTGAATAGCACCTTGCAGGACCTCTTCAACAATCTCTCTCAATTCATCAGCAACAAAATCACTGCCTTTTATAACAACCTTAACCCACAAGCGGACCCAACAGACCTTGCCAAATGCCTCCCAACTTAGGCAAAGAACCAATGTTAACCACATGGCCTGTAATCACCACAGAAGAAACCATCTTCACCATGAAGTCTTTACACTCAGGGACCCCATCGGACCCCTGCCCCCACCGAGCCTTCTCCAGAGGACAGCAACCCATCAGCGCCATGCTCACACCCATTCTGAAAGCCTCAATATCTTCTGTGAACTTCACAGATGTTTGGAAACACATAATTGTCCTTTTATTGCCGAAGAAAGCCTGCGTGGACTCTTCAACACTCACCAACCACAGACCTATCTACCTTCTACTATTTATGGCCAAGGTCTTGAGAAAGTCATCAACAGATACCTCATAAAATACATCAACAAGCCCCAACTCCTCAACACAATTCAGTCGAATCACAGCTCTGAAACTGCCCTTACCACAGCCACATATGACATTCACATGCTTATGAATGGAGAAGACATGGCAGCATTGCATCCTCCTGTACCTTTCTGTAGCTTTTGGCATGATCTCCCACATCATCCTCACCCAATTCTTACACAACATTGGAATCCAAGTACACGCAGTCTGATGGATCTGCTAATTCTTGACTGGAAGGCCCCAGTCAGTTAGTCTAGCACCATACACCTCGAACACCCATGACCTTATGTGAATTTATCCAAGGATCCTCCTTGAGCACTACTCTCTGCAATGCACACATTATCCCTCTAGTCAGCATCATCCCTTCTCACTACATCAACATCCTCTCCTCGGTAGATGACACACAGCTCAATCTCTCCCTCATGGACTAGATATGCAGTACTCAAATTAAGATGAATGCCTGCATCACATACTGGCTGAAGATCAACTGTCTGAAGTTATGCACCAACAAGACCGAAATTATGATCTTTGGGAAGAGGACTTCACCTTGGGACACCTCCTGGAAGCCAACAGAGTCAGGACCGACACCTGTCCTCAACACCCATGCCAAGAACCTGGCAGCCATAATCACTCTCAAGCTCCCATGGCACGCTTACATCACACTACACTTCAAGGAGCTCCACTGTCTTTACATAATACTGGCCTAGAAAACCTCAACAATTGGTTCTGCTTTCACAAAACTTTGATGTACCTCCCCTTATCCAAACTCCTACTTGCACATATTCTCCCCCATATGGAAAACCATGTTTGGGAGTAGACCCTTCTCCTACATCACTCCTGAAGCCTGAAATGACCTGCCACTGCACACAAGAGCCTTCTCCACAGCTCTTGAATTCTGCAAGAAGATGAAGAACTGGCTTTTCAGGTAGTTTCACAAGGCCCTAGGTTTAGATAGACTCGCTCCTGCTTACCGCCAAAATACCCTCCTCGGCGAAAGTGTTCTTTCCAAATCCACAATCATAACATATCATTAAATTAAAACTTACATCAGATAAATGTTATAAATAGTTATATGAAAACATGAAAGTGTTAATGAAAATGTAGGCATTGATATAATTTACCTTTGACTTCTCATATAGAAACTATACATGTGAGGTGTTAAAATGCAAGAAGCAAATGTTAAAATAACTAAAAGATGTATTTATACAAAAGATGCCATGTATAAATAAATGATTGAGTAATGTACTAGTAGAATTGAATATTTGGTTGTGACATTATCGTGTTGGGTGGTATATGTGGATATTAAGAATGTTTACCATTCATCGTTGACTCAACAATGTCCATCCATCGGGGTGCAGCAACTAAATTAGTAGTATGGGCTAAAAATGCAGCCACTAGTTAAAAACACACCTGCAAACAATGACGTCTGCTCAATACCTGACTATACAAACCCAGAGGTAGCTGCATTTCAGGGGTAAGATCTACATGTAAGCCCTAGTGCATGCCTATGTTGTACACTACCCAGCAGGCTATGATAATTTTGCAAATAACTTCTAGTAAGTACAGAAGCACCACAATATGATTAATACATCTGAAGTGCAGTTTGAGGATGCCAAAAGAATGCTCAGTAATGGTGTGTGTGTCCTGTTGTGGCTATGGGGTTGATGAGAGTCAGATGGAGGGTATACCCAGCATCACCTGCAGCAAAGATATACGTTACCATTTTAAAAAGTGGGTATATGTTACAGGCAGAAGACATTTTTTAAGTTCAGGCATACAATGTTAATATCAGGGGTATTGTATTGTGATCGGGTAAAGCTATATTAAGATGTAATTCCCCAGTTACCCATGCAGTGCCAGTTATCTAGCAGCTGAAGTACATGTCCTTGAAATTCCCAACCACCATGAGCAAAAAATCAGAAGATGTAGCTGTCCTGTGTATATCCAGAAAAGGCAGCATACACATCAGTGAAGTAGCCCCCGGCATACCAGACAACTTGCACATTCAAGGAGTGCTAGTGACGTCAGATGCAGAAATTATGTTTCTTGTGTCAGGGTGGATGAATTACCACATTTTTGCAATCAGTGGTGCCTATTACATGAGGGGCATAGGCGAGGACTAAGAATTCCCCTGCTCTCTGATGCATTTCATTAGGTGACGATGGAAAGATCCAGTGGAAAAGTACCCCCTGCCGTACATATAAAGGAACTCTGTCTTAGGCCTTATCCTTCTATATGGTCCTGGAATTCCTCAGGTCTTGCAATATCATAATAATGAATGGCAGACAGCACTTTATCCCATATATATATAGGTTCACATGTTTTTTGTTTGTAGCGCCTACATGAATGCTAGAAAGAAATGGCTAAAACCAATGTGCAACCTCTTGGGAACTAGGTCCTGCGCAATAGCTTTTAGGATCATGAAAAGTAACTCAACCCAGTACATTGTATTTAGCATAAGTAAATTCCTATACTCTGCCTACATAACCCGTAAGAAACAAGGACAGGTACTCTGAGTTGGAAAGGTGTATATGTTTACATAACTCTTACATTTTTAATATTTTTATATATTTTTAAAATTGAAATGAAATGAATTGTAAAAGCTATTCTTTCTCCATGTACCATTTTCTTAAATTGCTGCCATGTTTACAGCTTGATTTTCTATGTATGTATGTGACTTTTATGGCCAAATTGGCCGAAATAAAGTAATAATAATAATAATAATATATATTGGCTGACTGAGGGCATCACAACTCGCCTATTATTAAGAATTTCAAGGTGGGTTTTTGCATTGGGATTACAAAATCCCATTGTTAGACCTTAAATCCTTGCCAAGGTTCCCCCTGACTTTTTGCTTTCAAACCTCCTGTTTTTGTTGACCTTGGGCCTATGATTTAAATTCTACTAGTGGGCCTTTAGCACTGATTGTGACAACCTTCCTCTTTCATACATATAAGTCACCCCTAACATAGATCCAGGACAGCCCAAGGGCAGGGTGAAGTGTATTTAAAAAGTAGGACATGCCCTTTTAAGTCATACATATCCTAGTAGTGAAAAACTCTTACATTTGTTTTTCACTACTGCAATGCCTATCCCTCCTATAGGCTAATATTGGGATTACCTTATTACATCTTCTAAGAGTATTTCCTAATTGGGAATAGATGGTACCCCTAAGTTTGGTGTCTCTGGAATCACAATTCAAAATCCTAACTTATGCCATTTTTAGAAAGTTAGAATGTCCTTATTTTAACCACTTGGTGCCTCCTGCCTCACTCTGAATACATGTCTGGGGTACGTGACAGCTGGGCTTTGTGCATTCCCTCTGGACAGCCACACAAAAAGGGGGCTTAGGTGTGACTGATGGGCCATCCACATCCTGGGCAGGCTGGGAGGGGAGGGGCTGGCACTTAGACCTGACCGGGCTTTGCCCTGTTCCCACACAAAGCACAGCATACCCCCTGTAGTGAATCTGGAGCCAGGGCAGGAAGCACAAGGGCCTTTCAAAGGCCTATCATTGGAATCTCACCTACTTCAAAGGCACAACTGGGTAAAGGTATTGGGCCTCATACACTACCAAACCACAAATTCAGTACACTTCTGGACCTGTGGCTACTCTGCCAGGAAGAAGGACTGCTGTGGTGCTGAAGGACTGCCACCCTGCTGGACTGCTACTCTGCTGTACTCCCAGCCTGGGTGAGAAGGGTTGGGCCTACTCCACTTGAACCCAGAGTGACTCCAAGGGCTTGTCTGCTTGCCTACTATTCTAAAGTCTCTGGAACATCAAGAAATTCCACCAACCTCATTACAGGATCTGGACTCTGCCATCCGTGAATCCTGCCCTGTCAAGTGGTACCAATCCAGCCCTTGGGAGTAGGTAGAAAGTGCTGCTCTGGCAGAAATCCATGCATTGGCACCTTGTGCTACTCGGGAACCAGGGCATCTCCATTGACACCAAAGCATTACCACCACTGCAAGGACAGAAGACATCACATCACCTCCAGTTCTCAACACATTCTTGACTTGCGTGACTCTAAACAACGCATCTCTTACATGTTGGGGTTTGACGTAGATGCATCTCCAAAATGCGTTGATCAGAACCAATGCAGCGCGCGCAAAGGAATTTGTTTTATTTATTTAAATGTGTACTTACCTCCGTTCATCCATATTCCGGTGTTTACATTTCCCCACCCCGCCTCACCGCCCCACGGAACTCCCTCCACTGACCACTACTGTTGAATCCTTAGCATGGAGTCTTCATTAGGACAGAAGGATAGAGCACCTAAAAGAGATTGAATACTCCGTATTACTTACATGAAGCCTCATGGCTGAATGTGAATGCTAAATAAAAGAAAGTGGTAGTTACCAAGTCAGAACACAGCAAGGAAACTCAGGCTGGATAAAATGGTTGAAGGGCTCCTTAAAACTCCTACAGCAGAGAAAAAAACGAGCATAAGTCAATGGAGGGACATGGACTGGGAAAGCAGAAACTTAGGGACCCCAGTGATATAAACTTACTTGGAACATAAGCAAAGGTGCAAATAATCGCCTTGGTGCGACCATTCAAACGACCAAAAGGTGATGGGTGGACAAATCATAAGATTTCACATTTAGAAGCCTTTGAGGATGCAGTCAGTCACCTGGCCATCAAGGCACACAAATGAAATTTGGTTGGAGGATCCCACCGTCTCTAGGATCAAACTTAGTGTGAACCAGAAATTACACGCATTTAGGCAACCTCATAAGCGTTAATAAATGACACGTAGATGGAAATCAACCGGGAGCGTTTAGTGATCATCCATGGGGGTGGGGGGAAAGAAAAGTCAAGATTGTAGGTGGAAGCCTCGCACAAGAATGTCAAGACATGCATGTGTAAAAAACTAAGGGGCATATCATCAACAATGGGCAATAAATATCGCCAAACGCGTCTAGCGCGTTTCTCAATATCGCCGGATCACATCGCCTGTTTAGCGGCGTATTTGCAACGATTTGCCAATAGGCGAATGTGAATCCGGCGATATATGGCGATTTCCATCAATATCGCCTGAAAACCAGCGATATCTGGACTGCGCTGTTTAAAATGTTGATGATAGGGAGAAGTAGATGTAACCTTACAATCCACCTCCCATTATGCACATAGCTTAGTCGACAATTTTGCAGACGTTAGTTATTATTATTAAAATTAAATTTATATTGCGCACAGCTACCCTTGACAGGGTTTCCCGGCGCATGCGTGTCCACAGCTGTAGACTAAGTGAACTGAGCTAATTACTGAGAGAAGAGCCAAGTTTTAAGATCACGGCAGAGCCTGAGATAAGAGGATTCATGTTTCATGAAGTTAGGGAGAGAATTCCAGAGTTTAGGTCCAAGACAAGCGAAATAGCGGCCACCCATTCTAGTTAATTTGAATCTAGGAAATACTAGATTGCCTAAGGTGGAAGAACGTAAGGATCGGGAGGGGACGTAGGGACAAATAAGTACCTGCAAATAAGCAGGGGAAGAACCTTGCTTAATTTTAAAAATATGACACAAGGTCTTGAACATTAATACGGCTTTCAATACGAAGCCAATGCAGATTCCGAAAGTAAGGAGAAATGGGGGTTTTCCTGGGGACGTGGCAAAGAAGGCGAGCCGCAGATTTTTGAACCACCTGGAGCTTGTTCAAAAGTTCCTGACTGCCCCCTAGGTAAAGTACATTGCCGTAATCCAGGCGAGAGATAACAAGTGCCTGGACCACAGTTTTTTGAGTGGAAACAGGAAGCATCCAGATGATCTTCCGCAGCCATCTAAGAATGGTAAAACAGATGGCAGCAGTACTGACCTCCTGTTGGCGCATAGACAGTTGGTTGTCAATAACAAACCCCAGATTGCGGACCTGAGCAACAGGCTGGGGGAAAGGACCCATTTCCTGGGGCCAGTGGTAAGGGCTCCAAAGATGTTTATGTTTGCCCAAGATGATAACCTCAGTTTTGTCGCCGTTTAATTTAAAAACATTAGCACTCATCCACTCTGATACTTGACGTAAACCACTCTGCAAAGAAGATGCAGGCGCTTCTTTAGTAGAAGATAAAGAAAAGATGATTTGAGTATCATCGGCGTAGGAATAGAGGGAGAGGCCAGCGTCCTCTACGATGGTCGCAAGAGGTCTCACCTAGATGTTGAAGAGCAGTGGGCTCAGAGTGGACCGCTGGGGAACTCCATACGCAGATGGTCGAATAGTGGATGAAGAGTCGGAGGAGAAAACCTGAAAAGTATGGTTACTGAGAAAGGAGGTCAGCCACAATAGGGCAGGACCTTCAACTCCTGCTGACTGGAGAGATTTACAAGATGGAATGAGACACAGTATCAAATGCCGCTCTCAGATCTAATAAAATGAGTGCCATAGTCTCCCCTCGGTCAAGGCCGGAGCGCAGTTTCTCAGTTACCCCGAGTAAGGTGGTCTCTGTTGAAAAATGGGTCCTGAATCCTGATTCAGACGGATGCAAAAAACCTGAATTTTCTTTGTGAGTTGTGAGCTGAAAATGTACACATTTTTTCTAAAATTTTAGAGAGCGCAGGTAAAAGTGAAATTGGACGGAAGTTAGACAGGATGGATGGGTCAGCGTTGGGCTTTTTTAAAAGGGGGACCACCATCACATGCTTCCAGTCCAAAGGAACAAAGGACTCCCGTAAAGAGGAATTTAGGAGTGCCTTAAAAATTCCCAAAACAACAGGAGATAATTGTTGTAAAATATTAACCGGTAACAGGTCAAGGGGAGAGCCCGATTTTACCCTGGCTAAACAGTCAAAGAAGGATCCATCTTCAAGGAGGGGCCAGTTTGAAATTTTAAATGTCGAGTGAGGAAGGCTCGTGCAGGTGGTTCCTGACTGAAGCCTGTCGGAGTTAGCAGGAGCAGAAGTTGTTAATTTGCTGTATATAGTCTCCACCTTGGTAATAAAGAAATTGGCAATATTATTGCATTTGGTAGCATCAAGGGCGGGAGGTGAAGGAAGGGTGTTAGCGTCTGCCAATTTCTTAACCATTGAAAATTGTACTTGGGGGCGATTCAGTGAATTATTAATAGTATTGGAGACAAAAGTGGCTCTTGCTGCCTTACAGGCAGAATGATAGGTGTGGAGAGCGGCTTTATAGTCAGATTTGCAACTGGGAGTGTATAATTTGCGCCATTTTCTTTCCAAATGCTTACATTTGGATTTCATAATCTTCAGATCATTATTAAACCAGGGGGCAGGGGGATGATGGGAGAAGCTGAGTTTCGGTGTCAAAGGCAAACAAAGATTAATGGATGTAGATAGCCAATTAGATACCGCCACATTTAAAGATCGAAGAGGAAGGTTCAAATCCGGAAGATTAGCCACTAGAAGGCTATTTAATGAGCCTAAATTTAATTGATGCCATGGTCTTCTGCTACCAGAGTTGCGTGCAGGGATAGGCGTGAAATCTTCTGAGAAGGTAAGTTGAAAATAAATAGCGAAATGGTCTAACCACCCTAACGGAGAAGCAGGTAAGCTACAGTCCAGTAAAAGGTTGGACAAAATAGGATCCAATAGGTGCCCCGCCTGGTGTGTGGGCCCCTTCTTTCGTAGTATCAGATTAGAGCTTCAAGATCAGCCAAGAGAGTAATGCTCTCAGAATTCTGGGGATCTTCTAGATGGAGATTCAGGTCACCCAGAATAGTAAAATTGGCCGCTTGTAAAATAAAAGGGGCAATTAGGTCAGAAGAAGAGGACAACCATTTCTTAGAGTTAGCAGGGGGACGATAAATAAGCATGCCGGATAGGGTCATTCGGGGAGAGACGGCAAGTTTAAACAAAGCTGCTTCGCAATCCGGAAAGGGTTGAGGTTCCAGCTTGCAAGAATACTTCGATTGAAAGATTATCATTATCCCACCTCCCCTCCCGGTGCCTCTATCACTCCTGGCAATAACATAGCCAGGGGGGAGGGCACACGCAATATCAGGGCCGGAACTGGCGTGAAGCCAGGTTTCCGTAAGAAACAAAGCATCAGGCTTCTCTGTATATAAAAAATCAAATATATGTGCTTTGTTCTTTGGAAGGGACCGGCAATTGAAGCTCCAAAAATGTAAGTGCTCGCCTACCTTTGGAAAGGGATTTTTCTTAAATGCAGAAGAAACTGAGGCCCTTGAGGCAACAGTTGGCCGCGTGGTGTGACAGTGGCCCAGCGCAAAGCTACAGTTGGAGCATACAAATCTCTGTGACTGGAGGTTATACGTAGTGCACAGCGGGGAGACATTGCCTCTCAATGACCGAAGGTAATCGGCAGTATATATTAATTAATTTAACATAGGTGGGGCAGGTGAAAAGTCGCCGATGGCCGCTGGGAGCGTCAGGGCGCGGACGGGCGCAGACGGGCTTGCCTCTGGTGCGCCTCTGGCGCGCCAACGGCGCGCCCGCTGCGCGCGTGCGTTGCGCGCTTGCATCGGGTCATTTAAAAATTAGCCAGTGCAACCCGATAGGCAGCAGAGATAGAGCAGACCCCACGTGACTCAAGCAGGAGGCAGAGACCGAATTATAGCTGCGCCATGTTGGGAGTGCAACGAAGCAACACTAAATACAGTAAAAATAATACCACGGACATGAGGTGAGGAACAAAGGTTCCTGATGTTTATTATTTTAAGATGCAGGTATGAGGGCATGAAACAGTGCAACAATTACTTAAAACGTTTTAAAATATACTCGATAGCGATCAGCAAGTAGCAAGTAGCGGTTTCCTGCGATGTCCGAGGTTAGCGCGGCTTTTTCCATCGCTACGCGTTATCTTGGCTGGCTTGTTAATACCGCGATGTGTGGTTATCGAGCATTTTCATGTTGTTTCCTGAAGGTACGCCTACTTTGCATCTCATTAGCGATGCAAAGCAGGGCGATACCAAAACGGCAGCTAACATGCGCTAATGCGTGTTAGTGCCAGCTAGATAATAGGGCGATGTCATTTTCGCCGCTTTTTTGGCTTTTAAAGCCAAAAAAGCGGTGAAACGGCCCTTGATAATATGCCCCTAAGGGGCATATTATCAAGCACGGCATTAAAATTATCGCCGCTTTAGCGGTAGAAAACTGCCGCTAAAGCGGCGATAATGGGCTTGATAATATGCCGCAGAGAATTCCCATAGAAGCCCATGTTGACACCAGAACATGGGCTTCTATGGGAATTCTCAAGGGCATATTGTCAAGCCCATTATCGCCGCTTTAGCGGCAGTTTTCTGCCGCTAAAGCGGCGATCATTTTAACGCCGTTTCTTGATAATATGCCCCTAAGAGCGTGTGGCTCTTAAAAACAGTCACGATATGAATGAGCAGAGTGAAAGAATCCCTAAGAGGTTGGATGGAGTAAGTTAAAAGGTAAAACATACCCCATAGTGCTCGTATCGCCTCGCGATCATACTACAATAAAGCTACCAACCACGGTTGGTGCTTACCCTATAGGCGACGTGATAAATCTATAAGGAAAGGACACAAAATGAAAGGCGTTTGAAAAACGCAAGGCGCACTGACAAGGCAGAAAAACGAAAAGCACAAAATTGTGCATAAATTAAAGAATGCTCAAGCCAATAATCTTAGCAATCGCCTACCTCCGTTCGCCGTCAGTGTCAAGAAGGACTAGTTCGGCTGGGCCCAGGTCGTTGCCTAAATAAGGAAACAACTGTACATGCACGCGTTGTGCAGCTGCTCCGTGCACGCACGTTTCAAGAAGTCAACTTAGCTCGGTGATCCAGATCGGGCGATCTCGGTCAGGAAAACGGATACAGGGACGGAGAAGGATTCCCTAATCACAAGTGAATGCGTAGTGGTCAAGTAGAGTATTTTAAAAGCGTGGATTGGGTAATGATACCAGGTTGATTATAATCAATATACGCCACAACCTAACAGAATTCTTATTCTGAGCAAGGGCCCGAATAACAAAGCCCATCTTTGAAGAAACCGTTGGCGGACCGCACATTTTGACATTTTGAGGCCTGAAGTCATATGGGTACTGATATGAATAATCACAACATAAGTCATGGCATATATATGCCGTAGTTAACATGATGTCATGAACAAATGCATCAATACAACAATGAGATACATCCAATAGTACATCTGTGATTGCGAGCATCGCATTAGGACTTTTGATATCACATAACAGGTCATATATGTTGATTAAGAAAATGTCCAGGGGATATTTAAGATATATAGGGCCATCTGTGGTATCTTGCGAGATAGAAAAGAAACAGCACAAGTATTCGCATTGTAAGTCATTACATAAGTTGAGTCACAGAATATTACATATAAGGGGCAGGCAACACAGTATACCATGTATCCCATAACATATCCCTGAGGGTAGGAAAACCTCATATCTTTTGGTGTCGAGTCGCATCGTCGATTGCAATGGAAGCCTGCAAAGAACTGCTGCTGCCATGAAGAGGAGAAGTGTCCGAAGAGATCCAAGCCTGGATCTAGGGTGGAAGGAACCTGAAAGCAGAGGGGACAGAGTCTGGGTCACTAGCCAGTGACCGAGGGCAGGATGGACCAATGCCCACCGATGTCGGGTGCTTCAGGTGAGTTGATGAGTGTCTTGACTCTTCAGCCACGAGGTCCAGGAGGCGTCGACGAAGCCCACGAGCCGGATTCAAGCTGTCCCACAAAGTCTGTCGAGTGCTGCGGTGTCGGCGACCAGAATGGACCCAACAAGCCTTGGCAACGGCAAGTCACAGGAATTCAGAGAAAGGACTGCGGTGCAGACCAGCAAGGTCTGAGGGACTCACCCAGTGAGGGTAAGTCAGGGCACATCTGGCACAACCAGGAAAGCTCAAGCAGAAGAGGAGTTGCCTTTGTGGAAACCTGCTAGCCAACGGGCTAGTGATCGCGAAAGAGTCTCAAGCGGTCGCACTTGAAACTGGCCCACGGGTCACTCGTGGAGTGGATGGCAGCAATCTTTGGTGCAGGAGGTGCTCAAGGCTGGGGCTACTCGGAGCCCAAAGCACAACTTCGAGGAGGACCAGGAAGATAGTGTTGCTGCAAAAGTTCATGGTGTCCAGGGGTCACGGTTCCACGTCACCCACGATAGCCATGGGCCTCAGCTTTGCTGTGTACTCAGGGTCGCCATGGAGAAGTCTGGAAATCCATGTCTGGTGATGCAAAGACTTCGGCGTCTGGCGGGAGCTTCAGCGATGCAGACCGGTCAGTTGCTTCTTTGGTGCCTGCCAAGCAAGGGAGTTACTCCTTGACCCCAAGGGAGATTTCTTCAGTCTTCTAGTCAGGATAGAACATCGAAGGTCCAGGATGTACATTGCAGAGTTTCGTCCAGGGTAATCTAAAGTCCTAGGGACTGGATTCCTATACTTATACTAAGTTTAGGGGATGGACTAACTCTAAGGCCCCACCTATGGGTGGGTCTAGAAAGAGGGGTGGTTACACCCATTTCCTTTGTCCAGTTTCGCACCAGAGCAGGGGCAGGTAGCCCCTGCAACCGGTTTGAACTGGACTATGCACAGGGACACCAAATGTGCCCCCAGTGCAGGACTTCAAAGCACCAGAGAGTGCTCCCGCCCAGCCCCAATACACATCTGCCTGTCTGGGGAGATGGTTACACCTCCCTGGGACAGGAAACCTATTGTTCAGGCCTCCCCTGCCGGAGTTTCGGTCAGCAGCAGGAGGCCAGACCCGTGTCTGTGGCAGAGGCATCCATTTTGTGATGTCAGGGCTCAGGAAAGTCCTAGTGTGACCAGTGTGAACATGTCTCTCCCTCTAGAAGGGTGGAATGCTACCCCTGCTGCCAGTACTGGCGGGGGGAAGGGTAGTATTCCAAGATGTTTGACACCAAACACGACAAGTTTTGATGCAGCCATTCCAAAGTTAGCATTTACCGCGAGGTTATAATGCACTTAAGAGTATATGGTATGGCTGTATCACAGAACAGCCATAAGGAAGTATTTCCGAAAGCTGCAGAGAGGCTCAGCTCATGCTTGGGCACCCTCTCACACAAAACCAAGCACTCTGCCTTCAGGATTGTGAAGGCCTGCCATAGGAGTTACTTATAGGTTTATATGTGCCTGTATAAGGTAGTGAAATAGGTAGCCTATACCACTGTAAGGGGTGCAAGCACACCCTTACCCAGGCTGCAGTAGCAGACCTGAGGTGCCATTTCGGAGTGCTTCCCAGGGATAGCATAATACATGCTTCAGCCACTGGTAGGCCTCTGAGGTACCTATACCCTAGGTACATAGTATACCATATACAAAGGGCTTGGCTTATAAGGCACTCCAGAATCCAATTAGATATGTACCTAATGTACATGTAAACCATTTTAGAGAGGAAGCAGCTAGGCTGTGGGCCTGATTAGCAGGGCCACAGCCAGACTAAAGTCGAAAAACAGTGAAACACGAGCAAAAAGTGGGGGTACCCATGTGAAACAGATCCTACTCTCCTACACAGCCCCCCCCCCAAAAAACGCAGGGACATTAAACTAACCTTGACCAGTTGAGTCTTCATGTTCTAAATGGAAATACCTAGACAGTCCATCTGCATTGGCATGGTTACTCCCAGGTCTATGTTCCACTGTAAAGTCCATCCCCTGTAGGGACATGGACCACCTAAGCAGTTTGGGGTTTTCACCCTTCATTTGTTTTAGCCATAAGAGGGGCTTATGGTCTGTCTGAACTAGGAAGTGAGTACCTAACAAGTAAGGCCTCAACTTCTTCAGAGCCCAAACCACAGCAGAGGCCTCCCTCTCAATGGCTGACCAACGTTTCTCTCTAGGGGTCAGCCTTCTGCTTATGAAAGCTACTGGCTGATCCTGACCTTCATCATTCAATTGTGACAGCACAGCCCCTACCCCCAATTCAGATGAATCTGTGTGGACAATGAACTTCTTGGAGTAGTCAGGACTCTGCAGAATGGGAGCAGTGCACATGACCTGCTTCAGGTCATCAAATGCCTTTTGACAGCTAGCTGTCCACTGAACCTCTTTGGGCATCTTCTTAGAAGTTAAGTCATTCAAGGGTGTCACTATTGATCCATACCCTTTGACAAATCTCCTATAGTACCCAGTCAGGCCTAAGAAGGCTCTCACCTGAGTCTGGGTAGTTGGAGCAACCCATTCCATTATGGTCTGGATTTTGCTCTGCAATGGTTGAACCTGGACTCCACCTACAAGGTGGCCCAGGTACACAACCTGACTCTGCCCTATCTGACACTTAGTAGCCTTAATAGTTAGGCCTGCTTTTTGCAGGGCCTCCAAAACATTCCTCAGGGGGGCCAGGTGATCCTCCCAGGTGGAGCTATAGACAGCAATATCATCTAGATATGCTGCACTAAAGTCTTCCAGGCCTGTAAGGACTTGATTCACCAACCTTTGGAAAGTGGCAGGGGCATTCTTAAAACCAAAGGGCATTACCACAAATTGATAGTGCCCACTAGGGGTAGAAAATGCTGTCTTTGGCTTTGCATCATCAGCTAGTCTGATCTGCCAGTAGCCAGCTGTCAGGTCAAATGTGCTTAGAAACTTGGCTGAGGCCAAAGTATATATTAGCTCATCTGCCCTGGGGATAGGATTGGTATCAGTCCTAGTGACTGCATTGAGTCCCCTGTAGTCTAGCCAAAACTTCATCTCTCTTTTCCAACCACTGGTGTGAGGTTTAGGTACCAGGACTACTGGGCTAGCCCAAGGGCTAACTGAGGGTTCAATCACACCCAGATCCAACATCTTTTGGACTTCTGTCCTTATACAGTCCCTGACAAGGCCAGTTTGCCTGTAGATCTTATTCTTCACAGGTAGACTGTCCCCAGTGTCCACTTCATGAGTGCACCAGGTGGTCTGACTCGGAGTCAGAGAAAACATATGTCTAAACTGGCTGAGAAGGTTTATGCAGTCAGTTTGTTGCTGGGCAGTGAGGCTGCCTGCCAAGGCTACACCATCTACTGACCCATAATCAGGGTTCTGAGAAAGCAGGTCAGGGAGTGGGTCACTCTCTTCCTCCTGTCCTTCATCAGTATCCATGAGCAAGCCCATGTCTGCCCTGTCAACATATGGTTTAAGTCTGTTGACATGAAGTACCCTATGGGGACTCCTAGGGGTTCCAAGGTCTACCAAGTAGGTAACCTCCCCTTTCTGTTCAACAATTGTATGGGGGCCACTCCATTTGTCCTGGAGGGCTGCTGGGGCCACAGGCTCCAACACCCACACTTTCTATCCTGGCTGGTAAACAGTCAGTACAACCTTTTGGTCATGCCAGGCTTTTTGCAGTTCCTGGCTAACCTCAAGGTTTTTGTTTGCCTTTTTCATGTATTCAGCCATCCTGGAGCGGAGGCCAAGTACATAGTCCACTATGTCTTGCTTTGGGGGCTTAAGAGCTAACTCCCATCTTTCCTTCACCAAACACAATGGACCCCTGACAGGGTGACCAAACAAAAGTTCAAATGGGCTGTAGCCAACCCCCTTTTGAGGCACCTCCCTGTATGCAAATAAAAGGCAGGGCAAGAGCAGGTCCCATTTTTGCTTATGCTTCTCTGGGAGTCCTTTGATCATGCCCTTTAAGGCTTTGTTGAATCTCTCAACTAAACCATTGCATTGTGGGTGATAGGGTTTGGTGAACTTGTAGTTCACTCCACACTCCTTCCACATAGCAGTCAAGTAACTAGACATAAAGTTTGCATCCCTGTCAGATACTACCTCCATAGGAAAGCCTACTCTTGAGAACACACTCAAGAGAGCTCTTGCCACCACAGGTGCTGTAGTGGTCCTTAGGGGAATTGCTTCTGGGTACCTGGTGGCATGATCCTCCACCACCAGTATGAATCTGTGCCCAGATGCTGTTTGAGGATCCATGGGACCAACAATGTCAATCCCAACCCTCTCAAAGGGAACCCCCACCACAGGTAGTGGTATCAGGGGGGCCTTTGTAGTGCCACCTGCTTTGCCACTGGCTTGGCAGGTTACACAGGAGCGACAAAACTCCTTTGTGTCTTCAGACATGTGGGACCAGTGAAAGTGAGGGACAATTCTGTCCCAAGTTTTGTTCTGACCCAGGTGTCCTGCTAGGGGAATATCATGGGCTAGTGTCAATAGGAAACCCCTAAACCTCAGAGGTATAACCAACCTCCTGGATGCACCAGGCTTGGGGTCTCTACTCTCTGAGTATAGGAGTCCATCGTCCCAATAAACTTCATGGGTGCCACTAGCATTCCCAGCAGCCTCATCAGCAGCTTGCTGTCTGAGGGGTTCAAAAGAGGGGCAGGTTTTCTGCTCCTGGCTCAGATCAGACCTGGAAGGGTCCCCTGTCCACAAGAACACAACCTGGTCAGGTTCAAGCTCCTCTGGGACAGTTCCTTCTTCAGGCCCAAGATCATCTCCCTGAGGAGACTGATCAGCATTCTGAGTCAGGTGGAAAGGTTCTGCCTTAACCCTACTGCTCCTCCTCTTGTGAGGCACCTGGTCCATTATTCCAGAATCCAGGGCCTGTTCAGTTTTAGACATTTTTGCCTGTGACCTGGTTACAGCAAAGACATGTGCAGGGACACCTAACATTTCTGCATATGTCCTGAGCTCCACTTCAGCCCAAGCTAAAGTCTCTAGATCATTTCCAAGCAAGCACTGCACTGGTAGGTCTGCACTTACCACAACCTTCTTAAGGCCAGTTACCCCTCCCCAGGAGAAGTTAACAACTGCCAGAGAGTGGTCTGTTCTGACATTGCTAGCATTAGTCACTTGGTACATTTCACCAGGTATAATCAGCCCAGGAACCACAAGATCTTTTGTCATCATTGTGACACATGCTCCTGTGTCCCTGAATGCCCAAGCTTCTACTCCATTTATTAAAGGCTGCTGTCTGTATTTGCCCAGGTTACTGGGACTCACAAAGGGGGACATATCCATGCCCCTATCACTGACAAGCACAGCCTGAGTTGGAACTCTGACTAGGCCAGAGTCCAACTCAGAACCCAGGGTCAACCCTACTACACCCTTATTCTGTGTATTCCTACCACCAATTGTAACTGCACTAGGGGGATCAGGTTCCTTAGGGGCATTTGTGGTAGCTGGAGTATTTTCTTTGGCCTTGGTGCAGTCACTAGTCCAGTGAGTTTTCTGTTTACAGATTTTGCACCAAGGTTTCTTTTGGCCTTTCCCTTTGTTAGCCTGTGAATCCCCACCTGAAGAAGATTTTTGGGGCCCTTGAGAGGACTTCTAGTCTTTACCCTTGTCCCCACCCTTGTCTGAGTTTTTGGAATCTTGCTTCTTTGGGTCACCACCTTGGTTCTGTACCTTCTGCCTCACCCTGGTTCTGACCCATTTGTCTGCCTTCTTTCCCAATTCTTGGGGAGAGGTCAGATCAGAGTCTACCAGGTCCTGGTGCAACAGCTGATTTTGACAGTTATTAAGAATCTGCTCCCTCATTATCAGATTGTACAATCCATTGAAGTCACACAGTTTATTGCCCAATAACCAACCTTCCAGAGCCTTAGCAGCACAGTCAACAAAGTCAATACAGTCTTGATTTTGTGCTTTTGGGGTGTCTCTGAACTTTAACCTGTATTGTTCAGTGGTTAGGCCAAACCCATCTATTAGTGCACTTTTCAAGACCTGGTAATCCTCAGCATCTTCTTCTCTTAGAGTGAGGAGCTTATCTCTACCTCTGTCTGCAAAGGAGAGCCATAAGATTGCTGCCCACTGACCTTGAGGGACCTTCTGTACTTTACAGGCCCTCTCCAAGGCAGTTATCCATTTGTGGATGTCATCCCCACTCTGGTAGGGAGGGACAATCTTACTTAGGTTTCTATGGTCATAAGACCTCTCCCTATCTCTAGGGAAATTGCTGCCACCAAGGGACTCTAGTCCTTCCTTTTTACTAGCTCTGTAGAGCTCTAGGGCTTCCCTATCTAAGGCCATCTGCTGTTTTCTGAGGTTGAACTTGCCTTGCTCATACTTCAGCAGTCTCTCTCTCCTCTCCTGGGAGGTTTCCCTCCCTCTGTGAGAAGAGACAGAGGTCCCTATAGAGGAGTTAGACTGGGCAGATCCCCTTGACAGAGATCTATCCCTTCTAGCCCTATTTTCAGGTCTACCTGGAAGAATAAAGGAAGTAGCATTATTGTCATCCTCCTCATCCTCATCCAGGAGATCTGGGTTCACCAGAGTCTGGTCATTGTCACCAGTCTGGTCAGCATTAGAGGTAGGGTCAGGGGAATTGTTGCCCCTAGGCCCACCCTCACCTGCTGTCCCACCCACACTGTCTAACTCATCAGGCCCACTAGGCCCTGTGATATCATTCAGCTTAAGTATCTTTATGAGATGCTGGGTGGATGGACTTTTGCCTGTCTTCAGCTTCCTAATGGAACATAAGGCCCTTAGCTGAGCAAAGGAGAGATGCTCATATTTATAGGGAAGGAGCGCACTGGTTCCTGGCTGGTTAGACATTACTAATGTGGTGTGGTGTATTGCACTACCTACACTAGTGTGGCCTACTAAACTCTCTTGAGTTGTAGAAAGGCTGTGCTATCCCATAACACACAACTCTAAGTTCAGTAGAACTTACTGTAGCTAAACTTGATATTATATGTACCCCAGGTACCTCTAGTGGTTTTCAGTTGATCAATTCAATTGAGATTATCTGGTAAAACAATAGCAAGATTGAATCCCACACGCTGCACACCAATGTGAGAAGGTGGCCTGGTATATGCTGTCCACTAGTTCTAGTGGGCACCTTCTATCAGTCCAAACAACCCCTTATGGTGATAGGTTAAAGACAACCTTTATCGAAAGCTATCGTAGTGGTAGCTATGGAGAGCAGCCTTCAGGCTAAGTCTTGAAGGAATGTAAAGCAGTTTGTTTTACCAGTCTATAATCTCTTGAATGATCAAATGAAAGGACAACCACACCAGGTATATATTTAAAATATATGTATTTAGGTTCAAACACACCCCTCTAGTCTCTTTATGAGACTGGAGTTCGAAGTAGTTAAGTTACAAGTGAGCAATCATCAGTAATAGCACAAATACACGTTTGGGCCCTAGGGGCGTACCAAACCATATACCAATAAAGTGGTATAAGAACCACGACTGAACTAGACACAAGGCCTAGAGCCTGTAGAATCACTGGGACCCCAAGGAACCACCCAAGGTAATGACACAGGAGACCCACGGAGACTGTATGCAGTGTGTGAACACAACCGCGAGTTCCCGTTAGCTTCTATGGGCAATGTTGCGGTTGGAAATTTAAAGGTTAGGGACACTTCTAATCGAGTCAGAACCAAACCCTTTGGGACTTAAGAAGTTAGCACCCACGGGAGCACCGGATTTCTCGAGTTACCTCACCCAGGGAAGCCGGGTGCGTAGGTATCTTTTGGTGTCGGGTCGTGTCGTCGATTGCAATGGAAGCCTGCAAAGAACTGCTACTGCCGTGAAGAGGAGCAGTGTCCGAAGAGATCCAAGCCTGGATATAGGGTGGAAGGAACCTGAAAGCAAAGGGGACAGAGTCTGGGTCACTAGCCAGTGACCGAGGGCAGGATGGACCAATGCCCACAGATGTCGGGTGCTTCAGGTGAGTTGATGGGTGCCTTGACTCTTTGGTCACGAGGTCCAGGAGGCATCGACGAAGTCTGTGAGCCAGATTCAAGCTGTCCCACAAAGTCTGTCGAGTGCTGCGGTGTCGGCGACCAGAATGGACTCAACAAGCCTTGGCAACGGCAAGTTACAGGAATTCAGAGAAAGGGCACATTTGGAGCAATCAGGAAAGACCAAGCAGAAGAGAAGTTGCCTTCGTGGAGACCTGCTGGTCAACGGGCTAGTGATCGCGAAGGAGCCTCAAGCGGTCGCACTTGAAACTGGTCCACGGGTCACTCATGGAGTGGAGGCCAGCAATCTTCAGTGCAGGAGGTGCTCAAGGTTGGGGCTACTCGGAGCATAAACAAGCACAACTTCGAGGAGGACCAGGAAGATAGTGTTGCTGCAAAAGTTCACGGTGTCCAGGGGTCATGGTTCCATGTCACCCACGATAGCCACAGGCCTCAGCTTTGCTGTGGACTCAGGGTAGCCTTGGGGAAGTCTGGAAATCCACCTCTGGTGATGCAAAGACTTCGGTGTCCGGCAGGAGCTTCAGCGATGCAGACCGGTTAGTTGCTTCTTTGGTGCCTGCCAAGCAGGGCAGTCACTTCTTGACCCCATGGGAGATTTCTTCAGTCTTCTAGTCAGGACAAAACGTCGAAGGTCCAGGATGTACGTTGCAGAGTTTCGTCCAGGGTAATCTAAAGTCCATGGGAATGGATTCCTATACTTATACTAAGTTTAGGGGATGGACTAACTCTAAGGCCCCACCTATGGGTCTGGACAGAGGGGTTGTTACACCCATTTCCTTTTTCCAGTTTCACACCAGAGCAGGGGCAGGTAGCCCCTGCAACCGGTTTGAACTGGACTATGCACAGGGACACCAAATGTGCCCCCACTGCAGGACTTCAAAGCACCAGAGAGTGCTCCCGCCCAGCCCCAATAAACATCTGCCTGTCTGGGGAGGTGGTTACACCCCCCTTCGACAGGAAACCTATTGTCCAGGCCTCCCCTTCCGGAGTTTCGGTCGTCAGCAGGAGGCCAGACCCGTGTCTTTGGCAGAGGCATCCATTTTGTGATGCCAGGGCTCAGGAAAGTCCTACCGGGTTTGACAAGTGTGAACATGTCTCTCCCTCTAGTAGGGTGGAATGCTACCCCCGCCGCCAGAACTGCCGGGGAGGTAGTATTCCAAGATGTTTGACACCAAACACGACATGTTTTGATGCAGCCATTCCAAAGTTAGCATTTACCGCGAGGTTATAATGCACGTAAGAGTATATGGTATGGCTGTATCACAGAACATGACATCAATTGTGGGAATAGGATGCACACCTTTTCTTTGCTAATTTTCAAACTTGTCATATTTTCTCCTCAAGTTGCGTGCAGACTGGTAAGGTGCCAGCCCATGTGACACCTATCAAGAACAACTTCATGGGGAGGGGCGTCCTCTCGCCCCAAACCAATCGCACAGCTCGATTACGCCTTTTTGGCATTCTTTACTCCTTTATATTCATCAAAATTGTTCCTTATATTCCATCATCTTTTTTCATTTTTGTTACATTTATATTTTCATACACACGTGGAATTTAATGCCATTTTCCAAATTTCTAATGTCCAAGATGTGTCCCTACGGACCTCTTTACATGAACACGACTGAAGCAGAAGTTCGTAAAAGGCAGTGTTTATTCAGAAAATACCCAATTCATTTCGGGCTACAAGCGCCCTTCGTCGGGGGTCCCTATAAGTAACAATAAAACAGAAAAACAATAATCGGTTTTTCTTTTATGATTTTACATCTTACAATATTCATCCTTACAGGTTGATGTACAATTTATCACTATTTCACTTTGCATCTCATTTAGCTCGTATGTCCCCTCAATAAAACATAGTATAAATAATGGCATGAATGATCACCCTCCTTCTACTAAACAGGCCAATATTTTTCTTTCCCATTACCTCTTATTCCCTCTATCTTTGTCACCCAATCACCATTCCCTGCTTACAGTCAACATTTCACACCCACATATATCATTTTCCCTCTCCTAATCCCTTACCTAAGTCCTCCTCTCTCTTTTCCAACACCGCCACACCTACCAACATATTACACAAGCCAGCTGTCATCCATCCTCTCTCTCCCAACACTGATCTCTCCTTACTTGCTACCAACATTCCTTGCGCCTGTTACCATAATCACCTTTCAATCCATTTCCCTCCATCCTCCTCCTTCTCCTCTACCAACGTTCCAGGCTGCCCCATTTTATTCCAGACCTGCCGTCACCCACCCTCTCTTTCCACTAACTGACTGCTGATATGTGTTGATATCCTCCAATACATACATTCACACACTTTCATTTAAAACGCCAACTACACTTCTAACCAACAGCTGTTATCACCCTCGCGTAGATTTCCGTACCTGCCACGAGCGTTTAAAATCAACCGTCCTCATCACTGTTCCAGCAAGAATCATTCACAACATACCCCCTCCCTTATTTAACCTAATTATCCCGCCCTTATTCCTCCCAATTGGCCCATTCCTACACTGCAAAGTTGATAAATCCTAGTGCATAGATTAATAATGCTAAACTAGCCAAACATCATTCTAGAGTGCAATAAACAATTATGCTGTCTCGAATGATCTTCTTACTAATTTTGCACAAAAGAATATTTCAGGGCATTGGGCCAAGGATACATTTTATGATCAATTCATTGGTATTCCTGATGAAACAGTGCAGTCTCAGTCTGAACATTATAAGGCTTGATAAAATCTAAAGCTGCACTGAACCATCCTAGACCACAAAGTTGTAATTTATAATTAAATCCAAATACTGCCAAGAGGCATTGAATTGCTTTAGACCTCCAACCCTTTTAGCATATCTTTCCTCAAATTGCTTCATTCTAGTAATTTTACTGAGCCATTCTTGATAATTTGGAACCCTAGAGGTTTGCCACCTTTGCAAAATCAGAGAATGAGCAACAGTGACGACTACTGCCAAGAACCTCTGTCCTGATATAGATACATTACAGGATTGCCCATTATGGAAATAATCGAAGACTACCAAAGCTGGATCTAAATCGATTGGTACCCCGATAGCCGAATTTAACACAGATGCTAACTTAGACCAAAAGGTGCTTAATCCAGGACAAAAATAAAAAATATGTAGCCAGACCCACTTTCCCAGATGCATACAATGGAAACAGTAATTATCGAGAGCCTGGATTTTTATTTTTAATACCTTTGGGGTGTAGTAGGCCATCCAGCAAGACATCCTTTTAAAATTTGCAGCTCTCAGCGACTTATGGCCTAAAAGATATATAGTCCCCCAATCCCTCACTGAGAATTCACAATGAGTTGTTAACTGTATTTTATCCAACATGTTCTTAATACCGATTAGATGTACCTCTGAATGGTGTATTAGCCGGTACCAATGCCCTTTTCCAGCCATCCTTGACCTGAACCGGGCTTTGAATATAGTATGGCTGACCTGACTACGATCATAATTATTAGTTTTGAGAAACGATAAAATCTGATGATAGCCAAGTAAGAGCTGTGAGCCTAATTCACTACACCGAGCAGAGATTTTGAGCCATGTCATCTGTCTACCCAGAAGTTAAAAGTGGCCCGTCTCTCTAAACCTGGCTTGTTCTCAAAGAGTAATGGTGACCAATGAAATTGTCAAGCCGAAATAGCCCAACTCGTGAAGCGTGAGAAACACCCAGCTGGAGGAAATTTTGTTATAACGGTATATACTCAAATGCCTAGCACCTTAATCTGCTAGGGCCTTATATCTAGTTTTCTTTGCAAATTTGGGAACATTAATCAAAGCTGGTAGATGCATGCCTGCTTCCTGGATCATTCTATCCAAGAATAAGGAGTCTATTATTCCACTGCCTTCCAAAATTCTAGCACAAAGTTCTAAAATGCTACTTGATAATAACCTTGAAAATGGGGAGAAGCGGGCCCGCCCTGAAGAATGTCCAACTTGAGGGCAGAATATTTAACCCTAGGTGCTTTATTACTCCAAATAAAATGCCTTAGTAGCACATTTAAATCCATAAAATAGCTGTTCTTAACTTTAAACCAGATTGGTCGCACACTGCTACACCTACCAGGCGTGTTCCCCCAATGAAAATGGTCCCTGAAGGTCAGCGTCGGCGGATACACCTATGCTCGAGTGTGAATGCAAGTATGCGTGGCGTGTGCCATCCCTGGACACGTGTTTCGAGGTAGTTGCCTCTCGTCAGCAGGGAGTAGGAAAATGTGTGGGGTTGCTGTGTAAGCTGCTAAAATCGTTATCAGGTCTAGTACCTCTCGTAGCGCGCAGGTGCGTAACCATGAGTCCGTCGACTCCACCGGCTCAAGGGAGCCTGAATATAAAGTTAAACCAGATTGGTCGCACACTGCTACACCTACCAGGCGTGTTCCCCCAATGAAAATGGTCCCTGAAGGTCAGCGTCGGCGGATACACCTATGCTCGAGTGTGAATGCAAGTATGCGTGGCGTGTGCCATCCCTGGACACGTGTTTCGAGGTAGTTGCCTCTCGTCAGCAGGGAGTAGGAAAATGTGTGGGGTTGCTGTGTAAGCTGCTAAAATCGTTATCAGGTCTAGTACCTCTCGTAGCGCGCAGGTGCGTAACCATGAGTCCGTCGACTCCACCGGCTCAAGGGAGCCTGAATATAAAGTTAAACCAGATTGGTCGCACACTGCTACACCTACCAGGCGTGTTCCCCCAATGAAAATGGTCCCTGAAGGTCAGCGTCGGCGGATACACCTATGCTCGAGTGTGAATGCAAGTATGCGTGGCTTGTGCCATCCCTGGACACGTGTTTCGAGGTAGTTGCCTCTCGTCAGCAGGGAGTAGGAAAATGTGTGGGGTTGCTGTGTAAGCTGCTAAAATCGTTATCAGGTCTAGTACCTCTCGTAGCGCGCAGGTGCGTAACCATGAGTCCGTCGACTCCACCGGCTCAAGGGAGCCTGAATATAAAGTTAAACCAGATTGGTCGCACACTGCTACACCTACCAGGCGTGTTCCCCCAATGAAAATGGTCCCTGAAGGTCAGCGTCGGCGGATACACCTATGCTCGAGTGTGAATGCAAGTATGCGTGGCGTGTGCCATCCCTGGACACGTGTTTCGAGGTAGTTGCCTCTCGTCAGCAGGGAGTAGGAAAATGTGTGGGGTTGCTGTGTAAGCTGCTAAAATCGTTATCAGGTCTAGTACCTCTCGTAGCGCGCAGGTGCGTAACCATGAGTCCGTCGACTCCACCGGCTCAAGGGAGCCTGAATATAAAGTTAAACCAGATTGGTCGCACACTGCTACACCTACCAGGCGTGTTCCCCCAATGAAAATGGTCCCTGAAGGTCAGCGTCGGCGGATACACCTATGCTCGAGTGTGAATGCAAGTATGCGTGGCGTGTGCCATCCCTGGACACGTGTTTCGAGGTAGTTGCCTCTCGTCAGCAGGGAGTAGGAAAATGTGTGGGGTTGCTGTGTAAGCTGCTAAAATCGTTATCAGGTCTAGTACCTCTCGTAGCGCGCAGGTGCGTAACCATGAGTCCGTCGACTCCACCGGCTCAAGGGAGCCTGAATATAAAGTTAAACCAGATTGGTCGCACACTGCTACACCTACCAGGCGTGTTCCCCCAATGAAAATGGTCCCTGAAGGTCAGCGTCGGCGGATACACCTATGCTCGAGTGTGAATGCAAGTATGCGTGGCGTGTGCCATCCCTGGACACGTGTTTCGAGGTAGTTGCCTCTCGTCAGCAGGGAGTAGGAAAATGTGTGGGGTTGCTGTGAAACACGTGTCCAGGGATGGCACAAGCCACGCATACTTGCATTCACACTCGAGCATAGGTGTATCCGCCGACGCTGACCTTCAGGGACCATTTTCATTGGGGGAACACGCCTGGTAGGTGTAGCAGTGTGCGACCAATCTGGTTTAACTTTATATTCAGGCTCCCTTGAGCCGGTGGAGTCGACGGACTCATGGTTACGCACCTGCGTGCTACGAGAGGTACTAGACCTGATACGATTTTAGCAGCTTACACGGCAACCCCACACATTTTCCTACTCCCTGCTGACGAGAGGCAACTACCTCGAAACACGTGTCCAGGGATGGCACAAGCCACGCATACTTGCATTCACACTCGAGCATAGGTGTATCCGCCGACGCTGACCTTCAGGGACCATTTTCATTGGGGGAACACGCCTGGTAGGTGTAGCAGTGTGCGACCAATCTGGTTTAACTTTATATTCAGGCTCCCTTGAGCCGGTGGAGTCGACGGACTCATGGTTACGCACCTGCGCGCTACGAGAGGTACTAGACCTGATACGATTTTAGCAGCTTACACGGCAACCCCACTCATTTTCCTACTCCCTGCTGACGAGAGGCAACTACCTCGAAACACGTGTCCAGGGATGGCACAAGCCACGCATACTTGCATTCACACTCGAGCATAGGTGTATCCGCCGACGCTGACCTTCAGGGACCATTTTCATTGGGGGAACACGCCTGGTAGGTGTAGCAGTGTGCGACCAATCTGGTTTAACTTTATATTCAGGCTCCCTTGAGCCGGTGGAGTCGACGGACTCATGGTTACGCACCTGCGCGCTACGAGAGGTACTAGACCTGATACGATTTTAGCAGCTTACACGGCAACCCCACACATTTTCCTACTCCCTGCTGACGAGAGGCAACTACCTCGAAACACGTGTCCAGGGATGGCACAAGCCACGCATACTTGCATTCACACTCGAGCATAGGTGTATCCGCCGACGCTGACCTTCAGGGACCATTTTCATTGGGGGAACACGCCTGGTAGGTGTAGCAGTGTGCGACCAATCTGGTTTAACTTTATATTCAGGCTCCCTTGAGCCGGTGGAGTCGACGGACTCATGGTTACGCACCTGCGCGCTACGAGAGGTACTAGACCTGATACGATTTTAGCAGCTTACACGGCAACCCCACACATTTTCCTACTCCCTGCTGACGAGAGGCAACTACCTCGAAACACGTGTCCAGGGATGGCACAAGCCACGCATACTTGCATTCACACTCGAGCATAGGTGTATCCGCCGACGCTGACCTTCAGGGACCATTTTCATTGGGGGAACACGCCTGGTAGGTGTAGCAGTGTGCGACCAATCTGGTTTAACTTTATATTCAGGCTCCCTTGAGCCGGTGGAGTCGACGGACTCATGGTTACGCACCTGCGCGCTACGAGAGGTACTAGACCTGATACGATTTTAGCAGCTTACACGGCAACCCCACACATTTTCCTACTCCCTGCTGACGAGAGGCAACTACCTCGAAACACGTGTCCAGGGATGGCACAAGCAACGCATACTTGCATTCACACTCGAGCATAGGTGTATCCGCCGACGCTGACCTTCAGGGACCATTTTCATTGGGGGAACACGCCTGGTAGGTGTAGCAGTGTGCGACCAATCTGGTTTAACTTTATATTCAGGCTCCCTTGAGCCGGTGGAGTCGACGGACTCATGGTTACGCACCTGCGCGCTACGAGAGGTACTAGACCTGATACGATTTTAGCAGCTTACACGGCAACCCCACACATTTTCCTACTCCCTGCTGACGAGAGGCAACTACCTCGAAACACGTGTCCAGGGATGGCACAAGCCACGCATACTTGCATTCACACTCGAGCATAGGTGTATCCGCCGACGCTGACCTTCAGGGACCATTTTCATTGGGGGAACACGCCTGGTAGGTGTAGCAGTGTGCGACCAATCTGGTTTAACTTTATATTCAGGCTCCCTTGAGCCGGTGGAGTCGACGGACTCATGGTTACGCACCTGCGCGCTACGAGAGGTACTAGACCTGATACGATTTTAGCAGCTTACACGGCAACCCCACACATTTTCCTACTCCCTGCTGACGAGAGGCAACTACCTCGAAACACGTGTCCAGGGATGGCACAAGCCACGCATACTTGCATTCACACTCGAGCATAGGTGTATCCGCCGACGCTGACCTTCAGGGACCATTTTCATTGGGGGAACACGCCTGGTAGGTGTAGCAGTGTGCGACCAATCTGGTTTAACTTTATATTCAGGCTCCCTTGAGCCGGTGGAGTCGACGGACTCATGGTTACGCACCTGCGCGCTACGAGAGGTACTAGACCTGATACGATTTTAGCAGCTTACACGGCAACCCCACACATTTTCCTACTCCCTGCTGACGAGAGGCAACTACCTCGAAACACGTGTCCAGGGATGGCACAAGCCACGCATACTTGCATTCACACTCGAGCATAGGTGTATCCGCCGACGCTGACCTTCAGGGACCATTTTCATTGGGGGAACACGCCTGGTAGGTGTAGCAGTGTGCGACCAATCTGGTTTAACTTTATATTCAGGCTCCCTTGAGCCGGTGGAGTCGACGGACTCATGGTTACGCACCTGCGCGCTATGAGAGGTACTAGACCTGATACGATTTTAGCAGCTTACACGGCAACCCCACACATTTTCCTACTCCCTGCTGACGAGAGGCAACTACCTCGAAACACGTGTCCAGGGATGGCACAAGCCACGCATACTTGCATTCACACTCGAGCATAGGTGTATCCGCCGACGCTGACCTTCAGGGACCATTTTCATTGGGGGAACACGCCTGGTAGGTGTAGCAGTGTGCGACCAATATGGTTTAACTTTATATTCAGGCTCCCTTGAGCCGGTGGAGTCGACGGACTCATGGTTACGCACCTGCGCGCTACGAGAGGTACTAGACCTGATACGATTTTAGCAGCTTACACGGCAACCCCACACATTTTCCTACTCCCTGCTGACGAGAGGCAACTACCTCGAAACACGTGTCCAGGGATGGCACAAGCCACGCATACTTGCATTCACACTCGAGCATAGGTGTATCCGCCGACGTTGACCTTCAGGGACCATTTTCATTGGGGGAACACGCCTGGTAGGTGTAGCAGTGTGCGACCAATCTGGTTTAACTTTATATTCAGGCTCCCTTGAGCCGGTGGAGTCGACGGACTCATGGTTACGCACCTGCGCGCTACGAGAGGTACTAGACCTGATACGATTTTAGCAGCTTACACGGCAACCCCACACATTTTCCTACTCCCTGCTGACGAGAGGCAACTACCTCGAAACACGTGTCCAGGGATGGCACAAGCCACGCATACTTGCATTCACACTCGAGCATAGGTGTATCCGCCGACGCTGACCTTCAGGGACCATTTTCATTGGGGGAACACGCCTGGTAGGTGTAGCAGTGTGCGACCAATCTGGTTTAACTTTATATTCAGGCTCCCTTGAGCCGGTGGAGTCGACGGACTCATGGTTTCGCACCTGCGCGCTACGAGAGGTACTAGACCTGATACGATTTTAGCAGCTTACACGGCAACCCCACACATTTTCCTACTCCCTGCTGACGAGAGGCAACTACCTCGAAACACGTGTCCAGGGATGGCACAAGCCACGCATACTTGCATTCACACTCGAGCATAGGTGTATCCGCCGACGCTGACCTTCAGGGACCATTTTCATTGGGGGAACACGCCTGGTAGGTGTAGCAGTGTGCGACCAATCTGGTTTAACTTTATATTCAGGCTCCCTTGAGCCGGTGGAGTCGACGGACTCATGGTTACGCACCTGCGCGCTACGAGAGGTACTAGACCTGATACGATTTTAGCAGCTTACACGGCAACCCCACACATTTTCCTACTCCCTGCTGACGAGAGGCAACTACCTCGAAACACGTGTCCAGGGATGGCACAAGCCACGCATACTTGCATTCACACTCGAGCATAGGTGTATCCGCCGACGCTGACCTTCAGGGACCATTTTCATTGGGGGAACACGCCTGGTAGGTGTAGCAGTGTGCGACCAATCTGGTTTAACTTTATATTCAGGCTCCCTTGAGCCGGTGGAGTCGACGGACTCATGGTTACGCACCTGCGCGCTACGAGAGGTACTAGACCTGATACGATTTTAGCAGCTTACACGGCAACCCCACACATTTTCCTACTCCCTGCTGACGAGAGGCAACTACCTCGAAACACGTGTCCAGGGATGGCACAAGCCACGCATACTTGCATTCACACTCGAGCATAGGTGTATCCGCCGACGCTGACCTTCAGGGACCATTTTCATTGGGGGAACACGCCTGGTAGGTGTAGCAGTGTGCGACCAATCTGGTTTAGCTGTTCTTAACTTTGATGGGGACATTCAAAACAAGAAAAAATTAGAGCAGAAGGACAGACATCTTGATAAGGGCTACTCTGCCTACCAGAGTCATGGGGAGAAGAGTCAATTTTTCGAGCAGACCCTTTATCTTATAAAGCCTTGGGAGATAATTTAGCTGGAAGAGTTTAGAATAATCCTGAGTTCCATATGCTCTCAAATACTGAATTTGCTGTCAGATGTCTTACCTGAGAATGCAGAAGTGCTGAAGGGCCTCGAGAGGAGAGTTAAAAAGCAGATCTTCTGTTATTATTGGGTTGATTTTTTAACCCTGATAGCCTTAAACTTGTCAAATTCATGCAGTGCCTGCTGAATATTTCCCCTTTCTGGTTTCAAGTACATGATAATGTCATCAGCAAACAATTTTAACTTACATAAGAGAAGTGCCTCTATAGCCTGAGAAGCCTGAATCCTAATCGCCAAAGGCTCTATAAAAAAATGTAAATAATATAGGCGAAAGGGGACACCCCTGTCGGGTCCCCCTGTTTATTGTGACCATTCCAGCTAGAGGAGAATTGACAAGAGTTTGGGCGTTGGCTCCATGATACACTTTTGATAACATACTAACAAAACCTAAAGGGCACTCAAGACTTTGCAGGCCAAAAAAACATGCCTCCCAGTTAACCAGATCAAAAGCGTTCTCTGCATCGACCATGATAACCACATCCTGCGTCTGGTTACCTGAGAAAGAATTGATTGCCTGGAGTAAGAAACTTTTATTTGCAGCCATCAGCCACCCAGCAACAAAGCTTGTTTGGTCCATATGGTTTACAGCATGGGCCACTTGACTAATAAGAATGGCCGATAGCTTCATGAGCAGCTTACAGTCAGTGTTAAGGAGACTAATAGGCATAGGGTGTTACCTTCTTCAGGGGTTTTGCCTTTTTTCAAGAAGCTGACAATAGTTCATTCCCTGAAATGAGATGTTAATTCTCCACCATCATTGACAATATTAAATAGATTGGTCAGAAAAGGGAGTAATTATTCAGCAAAGGTTTTATAAAATTTGGCTGGGAAGGCATCATTGCCTGCAGCCTAACCACAAGGCATTGAGACTAAAACATATTTTAATACATTAGCTGTAATAGTTGACATACGCTGGTCAGCCTGGGTGTCTTATATAGTCAGCTTTCTAATAGTCTGAAAATACTGTGTTATGCTTATCATTGAAGTGGGATAGCTGGTTTCATAAATGGACTTTAAATGCTCGAGAAAAGCCTTAGATACTTTATCCTTATCTGCAACCATAATAGCTGAAGCAGGGTTCTTCAGTTTCCTGACATATGCAGACTCTTGCTTTACATTAGCAGACCAAGCCAGATACCTCTCGATCTGCCGACTCTCTTAATATCGTTTCTGTTGATAAACCCTAGAGCTTGGGATGTAAAAATAATCCCTTAACTTCTATTTGGCCTTTTTGTAGGCAGAAGAATGCCTACTTACCTTTGCTACTTGCAGCTGAGCAATTTTCTATGGATGTTCTCTATGTTGGAATGTCTTATAAGCAATAAACTGTCCTCTGGCAGTGGCCTTGAATGCCTCCCATATAGAAAAATTGGAAGTTATAAGCTGGTTCAGTTGAAAAAATTCCTTACTGAATCCCTCATCTCATTTACCCATTGTTGGTCTGCTAATAACGAGCAATTCAGCTGCCATTCCGAATGATCTTGACTTCAATAATAACAGAAATAAGGGAATGAACGGAAAAAGAGTTGGCCCAGATATCCGAGCCTGCCCTTGTGATTGAATGGGAGAGTAAGAAGAAATCTATACAGGAAGAGGTACGATAACGACTTGAAAAACAGGTGAATTGTTTAATAGCAGTGTGATCGACCCTCCATGGGCCAATCAGGTGGACTGCTCCCAATCCTATTTTATATATCTGCTGCAGAGGTTCAAGTACATCGGCCACCTGGGCGTAATAATTTAATGAGTTAGTAAGAAAGCCATTAACTAGAGCCTTGACCCAGCGCCAGCGACTCTGTGGGTCCCTTATTATATCGCTTAGGAACCAGTCGAGGGCTCTATCCAGAAATATCGCAACCACTCTTGCTGCCTGCGCAGCTGAGGCAAACAGCGCATGCAAGTTCTGCCTTGGCATAGACATCTTGGGATGATTATCCTTAAGCTGAGTCTCTTGCTGAAAGCACTTCTGGGGAAAAAGACACAAGCCATCTCTTGAGTGCCCCACGCTTCTGTCTATTAACCATTTCATTAACATTGCAGGATAGAATTCTAGTTTTATATCCCATTTTCAGCAATTATTATTATTACTAAATGCCGTAGCCAGAGCAAGAGAAAAGATCTGCTCAGTTTTTAAATAAATTTTAAATCTTACCCCTCTTCTTTATCCAATCAGAATGTACAAAAGGAGAATTTGCTCATTTTTTTATATATGTTCCTACCCCAAAAACCCACCTGTGACCCACCGATGAGCACAAGAGCGACCATAATGAAGGAAAAATACACAAACAAAAAACCACCCCTTGTTGGAGGGGAAGAGCCCACAATACATCTCCCAGTGTGTACCTATCTAAGATTGATACCATGGCTTTGTGCCCTTGCACCATCTCCCACCCCCAACCCCCATCCTCAATCTTGAAAAAAGAATTTAAAAAATCCATTACAAACTACCAGGACCCTAATATCAAACATCATTATTAGTGACATCAAATCTTCATTTATGCTAATTATACAGTAAAAAAAAAAAACGAAAAAACACTTTTGAATAGTTTTAGAAATCCAATGCAAAAGCTCCAGAGCCTCATAGACATTTGAAAACAGATGAGATTGCCCTTTCAAGAGAACCTTCAGTTTAGATTGCTGTGCATTGCTGGCCTGTACCCCTTGCGCTTTTTATAGGTGGAACCCTTTAACAAAATCCTTTTAGCGTCTAGCTGCAGCAGCAACAAATCAGAAAAGATCTGAAACATGGGGCACCTTCGGTGTAGAAAACTGTTTTTGGTGTATTACCGTTGATTGTACCTTCTCTTTGACTCGATAATCCCCAAAAATGACAAGAATTGTGCGTGGGAATTTTGAGGTTGTGGAGCATTGCACTGGGACTTGATGAGCTCTTGTTAAAGTTATTTCCCCAGAGAAACCCAGCAAAACATGGGACTTAGGGCCATATGTAGATAATTTCTATTTACCGATTCATAAATACCGAATTTTACAGATTCGGTATTTATGAATCGGTAAATAGAATGTAGGTAAACATTCGGTAATTATTACCGAATCGGTAATATTCGGTATTTACCGAATCGGTAATAATGCATCCCTTCCAATTCATTCCTATGGGCCTGGAGGCCCATAGGAATGAATGGGAAGCCATTCACTATTACCGATTCGGTAAATACCGAATCGTTAATAGGGGGAGCATATTCATGGGTGGCAGGGTGTCACATTGACACCCTGTTGCACCCCTGAATCGTGCATGTGTGCACATGTGGCGCACATACGTGCCCTAAGGGCATGTATGTCTGCCACATGGCACTTTTCAAAAAGCACAAAATTGCTTTTTAAAAGGTATTCGCTATTTACCATCAACTTGTAGCTGGTGGTAAATAACGAATCCAGAAACCAAAAATGCACTCACTTGAGTGCCCCCTACATAGGATTTCAGGATTCGGTAATTTACCGAATCTGTATTTTACCGATTTCTTAAAATTCCGATTCGGTAAACTACCGAATCCTGAAATCCAGCCACCTACATCTCAATTGCCTAAATTCCGGTCGGTAACAGGATATTTACCGATTTTCGGCCGTTACCGACCGGTATTTAGGTACCTACATATGGCCCCTAATAAATTAATTGACCCACAGAAGCATTTTTTGGTCCTTGCAGCCATCTGGAACTCCGACAATATGGAGATTGGAGCTGCATGAGTGAATTTCTAGATCTTCAATCTTGTTTTCTAATAAGGACTGTTGCTTATGAAACTGGTGATTTCCTTCTGGGTTGTTGTGAGCTGATCATCTAACTCCCAAATCCTGAATTCGGGCTCCTTCAGCTTTTCTGAAAGCTGTGCTATAGATTCCTCAATTGTATTGAGCCTTGCATGAAGGTCAGTGGTTTCTGGTGCTTGAGAGGCCTTCAAATCTCTAATTTCTTTGAGGATGAGATTGAGCATGTTTTTAACTTCCAGTTGTAGAGTAGTGGTTTCAATACCCTGCAGGAAAGCTTCTTGCTAAGTCCCATCCACCAGATTGCTCCACTGCATCCCGGCTGGTTCTTCTTCCAGACTTCAGTTGGGAAACACTTAATGCAGCCGCCTGAGGACCCCATGAAGATGAATGCAGGGTTTCCTGTTCGCCCATGAAAGCCGAAGCAGATAGCACCAGAAGAGAAGGCAAGACCATTGTCTAAGAGACTTCCAGTAGATCAGTGCTAGCCTTCATTTTCTGAAACAACCCATAGTACTGAACTGTGACCTGTACCAGGGCTAATTCATTATGTACAGAAATTCCAAATGTGTCTCCCTAAGTCCCCTGGTTAGGAGTAGACACCGCTGTAACCAGCAGATTTTAGCGACCCAGCTGGAAAAGAGAGTCTGGTGCCTCAGAATCAGAGTGTTCGACAGTATCTGGGGATGTCAAGCTATCCTCAGTATTTCCTGTACGTGGGCCTGTGCTTGTGGCCATCATCAGGTACTTTTGTGGGAGGGAGGTGCGATTAGCGCATGCCGCTCCCTGAACTTCAAATCTTTTGGCCTGTAGTACCAAAGCTGAAGCCTCCCAGTTGGTGGAGGCACCTGATGCCTTAGAATACTTCTGTGTAGTTATCACAGTGACTATGTGAACCCACACAGCTACCCACTACTGGGTGGCAATCCTTGTGCTCCTCAAGATCCAAAGTTAATCAGAGAGCACTTATGGTCCAGTTCTCTCTGGTCCCAGCCCAGAACTCGGTACAGACCAGCTCTTAGTCTTACCAGCACACCAGTTGTTGAAATACTCCTCCTCAGGTTCTGACAGGGCTCAGCTTTCCACAGACTGCAGCTCTACTTCTCTAAAGTGCTTATTGAATTAGGGAGGCTGACCACCAGTAGTAAAATTAACAGGCTTGGTCCCTCCTTTCAGGCGTCGCTCTGAGCCCTTCAATAGATTGAGTTTGGAGGGCTGAAGGAGTTGAGCCACCTGGAGCAGCCCAATGCCGCTGGCAGAGCTCCTTGAACCGCAATTCAGCCCATGGTCTGGGAGGCAAGCTTTGGGTCTTGAAGCAATTTCTAACACGAAGGAGTTTGTGGAATGAAGACTGCAGCATGACCCGCGAAGCAGTGAGCCACGCGGCGGGGTTTTTCCTGCAGGGGAACTAGCCATGCTAATGCAGCTCCAGCTTCCTGCCCTGACTGGAAACGAGGACACACTGTCAAGCGAGGGAAGGGGGAGGGATTGTGGCGCTCAGCCGCAGAGCATGTGGGATCCACTCGCTGCCCACATCCCTGCAATAATATTCTTGTGTTACAATATTTTTGACGTTGTTGTTGTGACATACAACCTAAAAAACAAAAATATATATTTTAACATTCTAATAAGTTGTGAATACTATACTCCATAATAATTGTGAGTTTTCATTTGAAATAAACTCATTTGTTTTCTATTTTTTTGTATCCTTTCTGGCAAAGAATATTGTACTTTTACCGACCTAATTTATATTGTAATTCAAGTCTGCATTTTTTATTGATGTAGGATGTGTGAGTCAATAAATAATTGCTGCCATCTACTGTTATTCCTTAAACCAATGTCTAGGTCATTGAAAACAAATATTCAGCATAAGAAACATTATTCTTGATAGAATGTCAACCCTGCAGATAATTGTTCCTTTGGACAGTTTTATTACTGTCCAGTAAAATGCCCAATTAAGAGAAAATGGAACATGTTGTAGTACGACAGGCATTATTAATCACCATTCAAGAGTTAATTCAGATTAAGTGTTGTGCCTAGCATCTGTTTCAGGGAATGCCTGTACCTTCCCTTACGTTTCAAGTAACTAACACATTTGCATTGCACAAGACCATTGAAGTAAATTAATCCACGGAAGATGATTGCTATTCATATTAGGAACACGGGCTTTCAAGTGACCTTTCCCTTGCCCTTCTTTCTTTTTCAGAGGCCTTGGCGGATTTGGATGTATGGTTTTAAGCAAAACGGTATCTCAATACCGTAAATATGTTTTACAAGGTGTCCTTTCAGAGTATATTTCTGTTGATGACAAACAATAAACGAATCTGAACTCTTTTATGGGTATGGTATTAAGGTATTAAGTCTACTGCATTTGCGTACGGGGTTATGTGCTTGACGACAAGGTCATAAGCTTCATTTCTGGCAGGTTATGTTATGTTAAATGCACTTATAGAGCGCATGGCTGCCCCGTCAACAGGGCTGCCCAGCGCTAGGTCCAGCAGAGCGGAAAAACGAGGTGGCTAGTAATTAGAGAAGAGCCAGGTCAACTCAGCATTTCCCATTGGTCACAATAAATCACTGTTATGTATCAATAACACCTGCGTCGTCCTTTGGTTGGGGCCTGCAGTCTACAAAGATGCTTGTTGGATTGACACCATTTTTCCATTCATTCGTAGTAACTATGTATCCTATTACCAATGAGCAGTGTTGCAGTTCTGCAAGCGGCGCCATAGTTGCATTTGCATACATTCAGTGATTGCATGTGTGCCAACCAATGGTACAGGGGGCCAATGTTCCACAGGTTAGCTCAGTAAGCGCCTGGTACCTTGACGACTCTCTTTAATAGTTATCATTTTGAGAATATGATAGATGACAGGAGACGAAATGCATTGAATGGCCATGGGGTGAAGTTTATTTAAGGAAATGTATCTTTTGAAATGTGAGACACACGTGGACGTGCAATAATCGTTATAGAAAGAGGTTATATGTGTTGATGTTAGAATAGGGACAGGATCATGTGATAGGAGTATATTAATTTAAAAAAACGCTTGTACTGGGTTTGTATCTACTGACTGCACCCAGGTAATTTAATATTTATACGGTTTGAGTAAGTGGCACACTTCCAGAGAACAAGCATGTCAAAGATTACTATCAAATATGTACATAAAATGATTACACCAAATAGACTTAAGCAGTTCTGGCTGGGAGGCTCATGCAAAACATGGGACTTAGGGCCATATGTAGATAATTTCTATTTACCGATTCATAAATACCGAATTTTACAGATTCGGTATTTATGAATCGGTAAATAGAATGTAGGTAAACATTCGGTAATTATTACCGAATCGGTAATATTCGGTATTTACCGAATCGGTAATAATGCATCCCTTCCAATTCATTCCTATGGGCCTGGAGGCCCATAGGAATGAATGGGAAGCCATTCACTATTACCGATTCGGTAAATACCGAATCGTTAATAGGGGGAGCATATTCATGGGTGGCAGGGTGTCACATTGACACCCTGTTGCACCCCTGAATCGTGCATGTGTGCACATGTGGCGCACATACGTGCCCTAAGGGCATGTATGTCTGCCACATGGCACTTTTCAAAAAGCACAAAATTGCTTTTTAAAAGGTATTCGCTATTTACCATCAACTTGTAGTTGGTGGTAAATAACGAATCCAGAAACCAAAAATGCACTCACTTGAGTGCCCCCTACATAGGATTTCAGGATTCGGTAATTTACCGAATCTGTATTTTACCGATTTCTTAAAATTCCGATTCGGTAAACTACCGAATCCTGAAATCCAGCCACCTACATCTCAATTGCCTAAATACCGGTCGGTAACAGGATATTTACCGATTTTCGGCCGTTACCGACCGGTATTTAGGTACCTACATATGGCCCCTAATAAATTAATTGACCCACAGAAGCATTTTTTGGTCCTTGCAGCCATCTGGAACTCCGACAATATGGAGATTGGAGCTGCATGAGTGAATTTCTAGATCTTCAATCTTGTTTTCTAATAAGGACTGTTGCTTATGAAACTGGTGATTTCCTTCTGGGTTGTTGTGAGCTGATCATCTAACTCCCAAATCCTGAATTCGGGCTCCTTCAGCTTTTCTGAAAGCTGTGCTATAGATTCCTCAATTGTATTGAGCCTTGCATGAAGGTCAGTGGTTTCTGGTGCTTGAGAGGCCTTCAAATCTCTAATTTCTTTGAGGATGAGATTGAGCATGTTTTTAACTTCCAGTTGTAGAGTAGTGGTTTCAATACCCTGCAGGAAAGCTTCTTGCTAAGTCCCATCCACCAGATTGCTCCACTGCATCCCGGCTGGTTCTTCTTCCAGACTTCAGTTGGGAAACACTTAATGCAGCCGCCTGAGGACCCCATGAAGATGAATGCAGGGTTTCCTGTTCGCCCATGAAAGCCGAAGCAGATAGCACCAGAAGAGAAGGCAAGACCATTGTCTAAGAGACTTCCAGTAGATCAGTGCTAGCCTTCATTTTCTGAAACAACCCATAGTACTGAACTGTGACCTGTACCAGGGCTAATTCATTATGTACAGAAATTCCAAATGTGTCTCCCTAAGTCCCCTGGTTAGGAGTAGACACCGCTGTAACCAGCAGATTTTAGCGACCCAGCTGGAAAAGAGAGTCTGGTGCCTCAGAATCAGAGTGTTCGACAGTATCTGGGGATGTCAAGCTATCCTCAGTATTTCCTGTACGTGGGCCTGTGCTTGTGGCCATCATCAGGTACTTTTGTGGGAGGGAGGTGCGATTAGCGCATGCCGCTCCCTGAACTTCAAATCTTTTGGCCTGTAGTACCAAAGCTGAAGCCTCCCAGTTGGTGGAGGCACCTGATGCCTTAGAATACTTCTGTGTAGTTATCACAGTGACTATGTGAACCCACACAGCTACCCACTACTGGGTGGCAATCCTTGTGCTCCTCAAGATCCAAAGTTAATCAGAGAGCACTTATGGTCCAGTTCTCTCTGGTCCCAGCCCAGAACTCGGTACAGACCAGCTCTTAGTCTTACCAGCACACCAGTTGTTGAAATACTCCTCCTCAGGTTCTGACAGGGCTCAGCTTTCCACAGACTGCAGCTCTACTTCTCTAAAGTGCTTATTGAATTAGGGAGGCTGACCACCAGTAGTAAAATTAACAGGCTTGGTCCCTCCTTTCAGGCGTCGCTCTGAGCCCTTCAATAGATTGAGTTTGGAGGGCTGAAGGAGTTGAGCCACCTGGAGCAGCCCAATGCCGCTGGCAGAGCTCCTTGAACCGCAATTCAGCCCATGGTCTGGGAGGCAAGCTTTGGGTCTTGAAGCAATTTCTAACACGAAGGAGTTTGTGGAATGAAGACTGCAGCATGACCCGCGAAGCAGTGAGCCACGCGGCGGGGTTTTTCCTGCAGGGGAACTAGCCATGCTAATGCAGCTCCAGCTTCCTGCCCTGACTGGAAACGAGGACACACTGTCAAGCGAGGGAAGGGGGAGGGATTGTGGCGCTCAGCCGCAGAGCATGTGGGATCCACTCGCTGCCCACATCCCTGCAATAATATTCTTGTGTTACAATATTTTTGACGTTGTTGTTGTGACATACAACCTAAAAAACAAAAATATATATTTTAACATTCTAATAAGTTGTGAATACTATACTCCATAATAATTGTGAGTTTTCATTTGAAATAAACTCATTTGTTTTCTATTTTTTTGTATCCTTTCTGGCAAAGAATATTGTACTTTTACCGACCTAATTTATATTGTAATTCAAGTCTGCATTTTTTATTGATGTAGGATGTGTGAGTCAATAAATAATTGCTGCCATCTACTGTTATTCCTTAAACCAATGTCTAGGTCATTGAAAACAAATATTCAGCATAAGAAACATTATTCTTGATAGAATGTCAACCCTGCAGATAATTGTTCCTTTGGACAGTTTTATTACTGTCCAGTAAAATGCCCAATTAAGAGAAAATGGAACATGTTGTAGTACGACAGGCATTATTAATCACCATTCAAGAGTTAATTCAGATTAAGTGTTGTGCCTAGCATCTGTTTCAGGGAATGCCTGTACCTTCCCTTACGTTTCAAGTAACTAACACATTTGCATTGCACAAGACCATTGAAGTAAATTAATCCACGGAAGATGATTGCTATTCATATTAGGAACACGGGCTTTCAAGTGACCTTTCCCTTGCCCTTCTTTCTTTTTCAGAGGCCTTGGCGGATTTGGATGTATGGTTTTAAGCAAAACGGTATCTCAATACCGTAAATATGTTTTACAAGGTGTCCTTTCAGAGTATATTTCTGTTGATGACAAACAATAAACGAATCTGAACTCTTTTATGGGTATGGTATTAAGGTATTAAGTCTACTGCATTTGCGTACGGGGTTATGTGCTTGACGACAAGGTCATAAGCTTCATTTCTGGCAGGTTATGTTATGTTAAATGCACTTATAGAGCGCATGGCTGCCCCGTCAACAGGGCTGCCCAGCGCTAGGTCCAGCAGAGCGGAAAAACGAGGTGGCTAGTAATTAGAGAAGAGCCAGGTCAACTCAGCATTTCCCATTGGTCACAATAAATCACTGTTATGTATCAATAACACCTGCGTCGTCCTTTGGTTGGGGCCTGCAGTCTACAAAGATGCTTGTTGGATTGACACCATTTTTCCATTCATTCGTAGTAACTATGTATCCTATTACCAATGAGCAGTGTTGCAGTTCTGCAAGCGGCGCCATAGTTGCATTTGCATACATTCAGTGATTGCATGTGTGCCAACCAATGGTACAGGGGGCCAATGTTCCACAGGTTAGCTCAGTAAGCGCCTGGTACCTTGACGACTCTCTTTAATAGTTATCATTTTGAGAATATGATAGATGACAGGAGACGAAATGCATTGAATGGCCATGGGGTGAAGTTTATTTAAGGAAATGTATCTTTTGAAATGTGAGACACACGTGGACGTGCAATAATCGTTATAGAAAGAGGTTATATGTGTTGATGTTAGAATAGGGACAGGATCATGTGATAGGAGTATATTAATTTAAAAAAACGCTTGTACTGGGTTTGTATCTACTGACTGCACCCAGGTAATTTAATATTTATACGGTTTGAGTAAGTGGCACACTTCCAGAGAACAAGCATGTCAAAGATTACTATCAAATATGTACATAAAATGATTACACCAAATAGACTTAAGCAGTTCTGGCTGGGAGGCTCATGCAAAACTAAGTGGTCTGAGGAGACCAAATATGCTGGACAATGAAACAACACAGGGGTAGATTCTCAAACATTTTGCACAGGGTTAGCATAAACAAAGTGATGCTGAACAGCACAAAATAATTTTCCTATACAAAACATATGCTAGACTCATGCACACACTCTAGCTCCGTGGTGTTAAGGTGTGTGCGTGGCGCTCAGCAGTATAATTCAGCACAAGGGAGGAGAGAGCCATATTGCTGTAGAGATGGCGCGCTCCTGCTCCCTCACTGTCATGCACCCCAGCGCAGTCTCTTCGGGTGCTTTGTTGCGTGTATTTTTTTAAAATCTGGCCCTTAGAAACTTGTTTACATTGATTCTGCATTAATTGTGTGTTGTTCAGTCTTACATAGGTAAAAACTGGCATTTGTCCCTTACGCAGCCATCTACATTATATTTTCCAGCAAGAAACCATGTGGTATTTTTCACCATTGCGTAAACAAAACTGTGTTGTGCCCTACATCTTATGAAGACATACAGGGAGTGTGTCATTCCCACTGTTTAATCAAACAGCACAGGTCAATCACATACAAACCCATTCCCCTTCAGATCTCTTAATCATATTAATTCCTATTTATTATGCAAGGAGTACACATTTTGACACTCAGTGTTATACAACGCAACAGACCCAGGGTACAAAAGGTCACGCACAGTGCGGGTGGTAACGGATACATTTTTGTTTGTTGGGTGCTTGCATGGCGTTGATGGGGAGACACAATACTGCTGCTTGTGATTCATTATTATACCTGCTGCTGCTAATGAGTCCTTATTATACCTGCTGCTGCTTATGATTCATTATTATACCTGCTGCTGCTAATGAGTCCTTATTATACCTGCTGCTGCTTGTGATTCATTATTATACCTGCTGCTGCTTATGATTCCTTATTATACCTGCTGCTGCTAATGATTCCTTATTATACCTGCTGCTGCTTATGATTCCTTATTATACCTGCTGCTGCTAATGATTCCTTATTATACCTGCTGCTGCTAATGATTCCTTATTATACCTGCTGCTGCTTATGATTCCTTATTATACCTGCTGCTGCTAATGAGTCCTTATTATACCTGCTGCTGCTTATGATTCATTATTATACCTGCTGCTGCTAATGAGTCCTTATTATACCTGCTGCTGCTTGTGATTCATTATTATACCTGCTGCTGCTTATGATTCCTTATTATACCTGCTGCTGCTAATGATTCCTTATTATACCTGCTGCTGCTTATGATTCCTTATTATACCTGCTGCTGCTAATGATTCCTTATTATACCTGCTGCTGCTAATGATTCCTTATTATACCTGCTGCTGCTTATGATTCCTTATTATACCTGATGCTGCTTATGATTCCTTATTATACCTGCTGCTGCTAATGAGTCCTTATTATACCTGCTGCTGCTTATGATTCATTATTATACCTGCTGCTGCTAATGAGTCCTTATTATACCTGCTGCTGCTTGTGATTCATTATTATACCTGCTGCTGCTAATGAGTCCTTATTATACCTGCTGCTGCTAATGAGTCCTTATTATACCTGCTGCTGCTTATGATTCATTATTATACCTGCTGCTGCTAATGAGTCCTTATTATACCTGCTGCTGCTTGTGATTCATTATTATACCTGCTGCTGCTAATGAGTCCTTATTATACCTGCTGCTGCTAATGAGTCCTTATTATACCTGCTGTGTTTCAAAGATAAGTATGTTCATTGTCATGTATGCACTCGATGCAACTTTAAACAAACTCTTCTAGCTGTAGAAAGAAGTGGGAAATGGCAAAGCTACTCTGCTCGAATCACTGAAATCACCTCGTTTCCTATCTTTGAGAGGCCATAGAAGTGATTTTCTTTTTAATAAAACAATAGGGTTTTTACCCCATATTTGTAATGACGTCTGTACGTATTGTACTCAGATATGAATCAACAGCACGCCTACCATGTAAATGCAATATATTGTGTATTAAGTTGAAATCAAACGATAAACATTATTTCACAACATATGGGTTTTGAAAAATTAGCGTTTTTTTCTAAACCCAATTTCATTCTTCACTAATTTTGCAAGATATGAACCGAGTCAGACCCTGTGGATGCTGGCTGATAATTAAGAATAACCTCACTTTTAAAACAATTTAAGTTCCTGTGAGGGAAGGCAAGGAAATGTGAGATACTCAAGGAATGTATTTCTTTTTTTACTACTAAAAATAAAATACAGACAGGATACAGTGCATTACCTTACAGTGCTATAGATACTCCGGACCACACACAGGACTTTTGCACTCATAAATAAGATTTGTAAATCCAAATTGCTGAATTTAGGATTGTAAGACGTTCACAAAACCTGACCTTTCTGTTGCATAATCTTTTACTCCTGCATAATATTATCTCACAACCGTGTAATATTACAAGTGAGTAAATCATACATGAGGAGTACGGTGTAAGTGTTCCATGGCATGGTTAGCCTTAAGAGTTTGTTCGCTCCGACAAACATTAGAAAGGCTGGAGGTTGGTTTGAGCTTCTCCTGTCAAGAGCAAACTATTCTGCTCCCAACCCCCAGTGTGGCAAGGGGAACAAAGCACCATCAAACCTTGTAAGGCTATATAGGAAGGGACGTTTCCTCCATATGAGAATGGTTTGTCTCTAGAGAAAAAAAAGGGAATAAAACTGTGTAATTTCACATAGATGCTGATATTTGACAAGGCATAATTGTATACTGTACACAATTTTATGGAAATCTCAGTATGACTAGAGGAAACCACTAATGTATAGAAATACTCCTGGAAAACTAAGCCTGGAACAGCTTTCAAAGTGTAATCTTGCAAGGGTTTGTGATTGCCAGAAGATTGTAAAGCTGGGCACTTGTAAAGTAGTAAAATTCCACCTGGGGAGCCATTCATTTCTTATTCAAACAATCCTTCCATCTTTAAATGACAGTCATTTTACATTTAACAAACTTTGCCAGGTTATTTTGGGGCCAATCCACAGAGCCATTTGCCCATTTAAGCTCAATTTACTTGTATAAATGACAGATTTATAAATGCAAATTCAAATTTGTAATTCATAAAAAATGAATTTATACCTTGCCGAAATAAACCTTTTTTCACATGTGCGCTATGCGTTTTTGAGTTTTATGGACCTTGAATACTAGCATTTTGGATTTCAGAACATCTCTCACTGCTTGTGCCTTTTAGCTTTCCTATGGCTTTGGAAAGCCAGGACCCACCTCAAAGGAACTAAAGAAAGCAAAACAAGTTTGCGCAAATAGTGAAATAAAAGTTAGCCTAGCATCGAGGGGGTAAATGTAGGCTCTGAGATAACTAGTCTAGATAATAGGATGGTTATTTTTCAAGATGTTGAACAGAACATAATTTCAATATTCAAACGTTGACACATTCATACCAAAATTCAAATGAAATGAGCGACATGCATAGCTCTCAACCAAAAATGTGAATAAAAGTTATACAATAGGAAAGCACAAAGTGACACAACAGAAGAGCGTAGGTTTGAAGTGGAGTAATGCTCAGGGGCGCAGAAGGTACAGAAAAAAAACAACACAAAGCAATCAGAGGACTATGTAACAATCTTTAGAGTTCAACAATCAAGGCTGCTCTACAAGTGAAATCATTATTGGCACACTGTATTTCACCAAAGATAGAGAGGAAATGTAGGATTTTGTTGCTAGCCTGCTAAAATGTTATTGCTATAGTAGGGCCGGGGTGTTTTGGAGGACTGTACAGACAGGGCACATAGAGATGCAGCAAAGAAAACACTTAATCAGTCAAAGGGGCCTGATTTAGATTTTGGCAGAGACGGGAACTCTATCACAAACACGTGCAAAAGGATATAATGCGCTTGTAGTAAGGTGGACGGGGTATCGTCATGTCTGTGAGTGGAGTGCCCACCAACCAAACAATAAATCAGATCCTAAATTCTGATGAATCAAAGTAAACTTCTTGCCCAAAAACATTTAAACTTTAAATAAAATAAAAATATTCCACAAATACTTCTATACAGATAGTAGAAATAGAAATGGCTGTACTCTCTTTGCACAATTTTGTGAACAGGCCCCAAATTTGCACATTTTGGGGCCAATTCACAACGGTATTTGTGAGTTTATGAAATACTTCTACAGGGACTACTGTAATCAGACATGCCCCATTTGAATTGGCCCCTCTGGTGTGCGTTGAGCTATCCATATGATTTTTAAGAATCCTTTAAAATTCCATTTCGTAAATTGGATAAGATGTGCTTTTATGCAATATATGTTATGGCTTCACAAGGGCTGGGTATCTTTCTGCTCTGCTTCTCTCCTTGTGAAAAAGAGTCAAACCAAACAAGCATGCACTTTATACTTTCGCAACATTTTCTTCTGTAATGGTTACAAGTGTATAGTTCCACTGACAGGAGCTAAACAGTTGAGAAGCTGCAGTCCCTCCCTCTTTCATGTATCACTCCTTACGTCCTCCTCTCCCATTGACCATACTTCCTGTGAGTTAACTCCTGATTTCAGAAGAAAATAAGGATGTCCTTCCAGGCAAAGCTTGCTTCTATGTTTATGAATAAATGTTCATTTAGGGAAATCTGAATAAGGATACGTGGATGGATTTGATGTAGCCATCATCATTACTTAGAACTTTTACCCAGCTGCATTAACTGTGTTTCTCTGGTTTTTAATTATTCTTGATTTAGTGGCTGTGAAAGGACATGTTTCTGCTGCTCGTGGAAGTATGTATTTGGTTCTTATCTAGCATGAATCTTTAGGTTTTTATGATCCGTTGCGTTTTATAAACTGAAAAAACACATTTAATTGACCTTGAAGACTACTCTTCTTAAGAAATAAGAAAAAACTATTTGTTTAAAGCTATAACTTTAATTGAGCAGATGATGAAATATTTAGATTTGAGAGCTATGTGAAGGAATAGAACTCTTATAGGATGGCATATAATTGTTATTTCGTTCAGCGTCAGGCATTCTCTACAATTGATTTAGATTTCTCGTTCTCGTGCACCACAACATTTTGTTATGAATCACTCTGACCTGGATAGAGATTAGACAAAGGTCTAGCCATGCTAGTTACTATTTGCAGTAGAAATCGCAAGAAAAGTAAAAGGGAGAAATGATGCCCCTTGGACAGTAGCTTCCTAGAGCTCCCTATGTTGACAATACAAATAAACGTTTTGCAGACCTCATTGAACAAGTATTTGAATTGTACAGCCTACATTATAATATTTGGGGGACCTGCTGAAACTTGGATACAAGGGAAGGATAAGTTACTGCACAGGGAGTAAGCAATAAAACAAGAAGGAGATGAAAGAACTGCATGAAAAGATACAAATGATGGAAAGATAATCCGTTGCCTGAAGGTGTTAGCGTCCCTTCCGGGATCATGTTACTATTACATCTTCCGGAAATAGACTAAGCCGGAATATGGATTGTTTCACCCCATATGTTTGTTAAATTTGCAATAAAAACCAATACATATTATTGGTCAAATGATTAACCCCTTCGCTGCTAGGCCTTTTCCCCTCCTGTGCTAAGCCTTTTTTGGGCTATTTGGGGTAGTGCACGCTTAGGCCCCTGTAACTTTTTGACCACATTAGGTATCCACGCCAAATTTGCGTCCTTTTCTTCCAACATCATGCGGATTCTAAAGGTACCCAGGGTTTGTGGATTCTCCTAGAGGGTTCCCAGAAATTAGTCAAAATACAGAACATTTTGTTTTTTTTGTGAAAAATGGGAAAAGTGGCTGCAAATGAAAGCATATGGGTTTTTCTCTACAAATGATATCAAAAAAGGGTTTGTGGGGCTGAAATCATCATTTCTCCAGCTTTTAGGGAATGACAGATTTTTGTCAGAATTCCAACTTTTTTTACACAGTTGTGACATTTTTCTGAGACATACCCTATTTTTGCAATTTTTTTTGCTTTCAACCTCCTTACAGATTATGGTAGAAATGGGTAGAAGAGCAATAATGGACCTTGGAAAGCTATACATTTTTGAAAAGTAGACAAAATTCGAAATTCAGCAAGGGGTCATTTGTGTAGATCCATCAAGGTTTCTTTATAGAAACTAACAGTTAAATATAGGAAAAATTAAAAATTAGTTGAAAAAAGCAGCCTTTTGTGTCAACGTTTTCACCTGTAACTTCTTCTAATTATGACATCTCTTAGAAAGCAATATACCGTTACATCCGCTGGATCTTCCTGGTTGTGGGGATATATAGGACTTGTAGGTTCACCAAGAGCCCAACGAACCCAGTGTAAAAAACTGAGCAGCATTCTGTAATGTTTTGTTTTTTAGTTCCGGGTATATAGCAATTATAGTGTGAAAATGTATACATGGAAAAATTGGTATGAAAGACACCTATGTATTTCTGAAATGGGAACGAATTATAGAGTTTAGAAACAGTGCATATTTGCACATTTTCGAAATTGGGAATACTCATACTTGCATGACAATTATTGGTCATTTTTCAAAAAGACTTTTTTTTTTACACAATGTCTTTCATTTGGAAGGGAGAAATGCAATCAAAAATCAATAGGTAATAACAGTTGCTTTACAAATCTGAACTACCCTAAGTCTCCCGATAAAAATGGTACCTCACTTGTGTGGGTAGGCATAGTGCCCACGACAGGAAGTGGCTCAAAACCTAAGATGAACACACCACATTTTCGCACTAATAATTTACACATTTTTTGCGAAGAGTCTAGCTGTAGTTTTTAAACCCTAGCTCTGCCGGCACCTAGGGAAACCTAGCAAACCTATACATTTTTGAAAACTAGACACCCAGGGGAATCCAGGATGGGGTGACTTGAGGGCCTCCCACCAGGGTCTGTTACCCAGAATCCCTTGCAAACGTAAAAAATTGACAAACAAACCACATTTCCCCACATTTCTGTGATGGAAAGTTCTGGAATCTGCGTGGATCCAAATATTTCCACCCACCCCGCGTTCCCCAAAGTCCTACAAGAAAAATGGTACCTCACTTGTGCGGGTCGGCCTAGTACCCGCGACAGGAAACGGCGCAAAACGCAACCTGGTCACACCTCAATTTTGCAGTGAAAAATGACCCTTTTTTGGCAAAGTGACTAGCTATAGATTTTGAACCCTAGCCCTGCCGGCACCTAGGGAAACCTAGCAAACCTATACATTTTTGAAAACTAGACACCCAGGGGAATCAAGGATGGGGTGACTTGAGTGCCTCCCACCATGGTCTGTTACCCAGAATCCCTTGCAAACGTAAAAAATTGACAAAAAAAACACATTTTCCCTACATTTCTGTGATGGAAAGTTCTGGAATCTGCGTGGATCCACAAATTTCCACCCACCCCACGTTCCCCAAAGTCCTATGAGAAAAATGGTACCTCACTTGTGCAGGTCGGCCTAGTGCCCGCGACAGGAAACGGCGCAAAACGCAACGTGGTCACACCTCAATTTTGCAGTGAAAAATGACCCTTTTTTGGCAAAGTGACTAGCTGTAGTTTTTTAACCCTAGCCCTGCCGGCACCTAGGGAAACCTAGCAAACCTATACATTTTTGAAAACTAGACACCCAGGGGAATCCAGGATGGGGTGACTTGAGTGCCTCCCACCATGGTCTGTTACCCAGAATCCCTTGCAAACGTAAAACGTAAAGAAGTGACAAAAAAAACACATTTTCCCCACATTTCTGTGATGGAAAGTTCCGGAATCTGCGTGGATCCACAAATTTCCACCCACCCCTCGTTCCCCAAAGTCCTACGAGAAAAATGGTACCTCACTTGTGCAGGTCGGCCTAGTGCCCGCGACAGGAAACGGCGCAAAACGCAACGTGGTCACACCTCAATTTTGCAGTGAAAAATGACCCTTTTTTGGCAATGTGACTAGCTATAGTTTTTTAACCCTAGCCCTGCCGGCACCTAGAGAAACCTAGCAAACCTATACATTTTTGAAAACTAGACACCCAGGGGAATCCAGGATGGGGTGACTTGAGTGCCTCCCACCATGGTCTGTTACCCAGAATCCCTTACAAACGTAAACAATTGACAAAAAAACCACATTTTCCCCACATTTCTGTGGTGGAAAGTTCTGGAATCTGCGTGGATCCACAAATTTCCACCCACCCCGCGTTCCCCAAAGTCCTACGAGAAAAATGGTACCTCACTTGTGCGGGTCGGCCTAGTGCCCGCAACAGGAAACGGCGCAAAACGCAACGTGGTCACACCTCAATTTTGCAGTGAAAAATGACCCTTTTTTGGCAAAGTGACTAGCTGTAGCTTTTGAACCCTAGCCCTGCCGGCACCTAGGGAAACCTAGCAAACCTATACATTTTTGAAAACTAGACACCCAGGGGAATCCAGGATGGGGTGACTTGAGTGCCTCCCACCAAGGTCTGTTACCCAGAATCCCTTGCAAACGTAAAAAATTGACAAACAAAACACATTTTCCCCACATTTCTGTGATGGAAAGTTCCGGAATCTGCGTGAATCCACAAATTTCCACCCACCCCGCGTTCCCCGAAGTCCTACGAGAAAAATGGTACCTCACTTGTGCGGGTCGGCCTAGTGCCCCCGAAAGGAAACGGCGCAAAACGCAACGTGGTCACACCTCAATTTTGCAGTGAATAATGACCCTTTTTTGGCAAAGTGCCTAGCTGTAGTTTTTGAACCCTAGCCCTGCCGGCACCTAGGGAAACCTAGCAAACCTATATATTTTTGAAAACTAGACACCCAGAGGAATCCAGGATGGGGTGACTTGAGTGCCTCCCACCATGGTCTGTTACCCAGAATCCCTTGCAAACGTAAATAATTGACAAAAAAAACACATTTTCCACACATTTCAGTGATGGAAAGTTCTGGAAACTGCGTGGATCCACAAATTTCCACTTGACCCGCGTTCCCCAAAGTCCTACGAGAAAAATGGTACCTCAGTTGTGCGGGTCGGCCTAGTGCCCGCGACAGGAAACAGCGCAAAACGCAACGTGGTCACACCTCAATTTTGCAGTGAAAAATGACCCTTTTTTGGCAAAGTGACTAGCTGTAGTTTTAGAACCCTAGTTCTGCCGGCACATAGGGAAACCTACCAAACCCATGCATTTCGGAAAACTAGACACCCGGCGGCTTCCAGGGAGGTATGGCTTGCGTGGATCCCCCAACGTTTACTTACCCAGAATCCCCTGCAAACCTCAATTTCAGCTGAAGAAATCACTTTTGTCACACATTTTGGTGTGGGAAAGTTGTGGCATCACCGGGCTCACACAAATTTACCACCACCCAGCGTTCCCCCAGGTCTCCCGGTAAAAATGGTGCCTCACTTGTGTAGGAGGCCCAAGTACCCGCGGCAGGCAATGGCCCAAAACGTAGTGAGGCGACATCAAAATGGCCTATCGCAAAACCACCTGGTTTTGCAAGGGGGGTCACTTGGGTTTTTGGCCCGGTGCTCGGCGGCCATCTAGGGAAACCTACCAAACCCATGCATTTCTGAAAACTAGACACGCGGCGGCTTCCAGGGAGGTATGGCTTGCGTGGATCCCCCAACGTTTCCTTACCCAGAATCCCCTGCAAACCTCAATTTTAGCTGAACAAATCACTTTTTTCACACATTTTGGTGTGGGAAAGTTGTGGCATCACCGGACTCACACAAATTTACCACCACGCAGCGTTCCCCCAGGTCTCCCGGTAAAAATGGTGCCTCACTTGTGTGGGAGGCCCAAGTAACCGCGGCAGGCAAGGGCCCAAAACGTAGTGAGGCGACATCAAAATGGCCTATCGCAAAACCACCTGGTTTTGCAAGGGGGGTCACTTGGGTTTTTGGCCCGGTGCTCGGCGGCCATCTAGGGAAACCTACCAAACCCACGCATTTCTGAAAACTAGACACCCGGCGGCTTCCACGGAGGTATGGCTTGCGTGGATCCCCCAACGTTTCCTTACCCAGAATCCCCTGCAAACCTCAATTTTAGCTGAAAAAATCACTTTTTTCACACATTTTGGTGTGGGAAAGTTGTGGCATCACCGGGCTCACACAAATTTACCACCACCCAGCGTTCCCCCATGTCTCCCAGTAAAAATGGTGCCTCACTTGTGTGGGAGGCCCAAGTACCCGCGGCAGGCAAGGGCCCAAAACGTAGTGAGGCGACATCAAAATTGCCTATCGCAAAACCACCTGGTTTTGCAAGGGGGGTCACTTGGGTTTTTGGCCCGGTGCTCGGCGGCCATCTAGGGAAACCTACCAAAACCACGCATTTCTGAAAACTAGACACCCGGCGGCTTCCAGGGAGGTATGGCTTGCGTAGATCTCCCAACGTTTCCTTACCCAGAATCTCCGCAGCAGGCAAGGGCCCAAACATTTTTTTGATAGGCAATGTGGATTTCGCCTCACTACGTTTTGGTGGTAAATTTGTGTGAGCCCGGTGATGCCACAACTTTCGCACACCAAAATGTGTGAAAAAAGTGATTTTTTCAGCTAAAATTGAGGTTTGCAGGGGATTCTGGGTAAGGAAATGTTGGGGGATCCACGCAAGCCATACCTCCCTGGAAGCCGCCGGGTGTCTAGTTTTCAGAAATGCGTGGGCTTGGTAGGTTTCCCTAGATGGCCGCCGAGCAGCGGGCCAAAAACCCAAGTGACCCCCCTTGCAAAACCAGGTGATTTTGCGATAGGCCATTTTGATGTCGCCTCACTACGTTTTGGGCCCTTGCCTGCCGCGGGTACTTGGGCCTCCCACACAAGTGAGGCACCATTTTTACCGGGAGACCTGGGGGAACGCTGGGTGGTGGTAAATTTGTGTGAGCCCGGTGATGCCACAACTTTCCCACTCCAAAATGTGTGAAAAAAGTGATTTTTTCAGCTAAAATTGAGGTTTGCAGGAGATTCTGGGTAAGGAAACGTTGGGGTATCCACGCAAGCCATACCTCCCTGGAAGCCGCCGGGTGTCTAGTTTTCAGAAATGTGTGGGTTTGCTGGGTTTCCCTAGATGGCCGCCTAGCACCGGGCCAAAAACCCAAGTGACCCCCCTTGCAAAACCAGGTGGTTTTGCGATTGGCCATTTTGATGTCGCCTCACTACGTTTTGGGCCCTTGCCTGCCGCGGGTACTTGGGCCTCCCACACAAGTAAGGCACCATTTTTACCGGGAGACCTGGGGAAATGGTGGGTGGTGGTAAATTTGTGTGAGCCCGGTGATGCCACAACTTTCCCACTCCAAAATGTGTGAAAAAAGTGATTTTTTCAGCTGAAATTGAGGTTTGCAGGGGATTCTGGGTAAGTAAACGTTGGGGGATCCACGCAAGCCATACCTCCCTGGAAGACGCCGGGTGTCTAGTTTTCAGAAATGCGTGGGTTTGGTAGGTTTCCCTAGGTTGCCGCCGAGCACCGGGCCAAAAACCCAAGTGACCCCCTTGCAAAACCAGGTGGTTTTGCGATAGACCATTTCGATGTCGCCTCACTACGTTTTGGGCCCTTGCCTGCCGCGGGTACTTGGGCCTCCCACACAAGTGAGGCACCATTTTTACCGGGAGACCTGGGGGAACGCTGGGTGGTGGTAAATTTATGTGAGCCCGATGATGCCACAACTTTCCCACACCAAAATGTGTGAAAAAAGTGATTTTTTCAGCTAATATTGAGGTTTGCAGGGGATTCTGGGTAAGGAAACGTTGGGGGATCCACGCAAGCCATACCTCCCTGGAAGCGGCCGGGTGTCTAGTTTTCAGAAATGCATGGGTTTGGTAGGTTTTCCTAGATGGCCGCCGAGCACCGGCCCAAAAACCAAAATGACCCCCCTTGCAAAAGCAGTTTGTTTAAACATAACTATTGCTTTGTTCCTACAGCGTGAGAATTTTGGAACAATATTGCAATGAAAATGTGGGAGACATTTTGAGGTTTGCAGGACATTGAGGGTAAAAAAACTTTTTGAATTCACAAGAGAGACATCACCATGAACTCCCATGGGTTTTCGACAATATCTACAGTTGGTGGGTTATTCTTACATGAAAAGTACACCTTGGCAGAGAAACTAAAGACAAAGATTCCTGCACAACCATCTATTCCTCAAACACACACACATACTGGTTGGATTTGGCACGAGGGCGAGTCATGGTTCAGTGTGTTAAATTTTATTAACAAGAGATTTCACAAAAATGAAATGCACTGTCAATAATTAAATTCACAAAAAACCAAACCAATGACTCGCAGCTCGTGAGCTGTAAAGCCACCTCAAGACACCAACCACTTTACAGGCCATTCACACACCTTTCATACGTGATATAAACAATACCATTCGCACCAGGCACAAAAGCAACACATTAAAAAATTCACAAAAAGGGACAAGGTACACCCTGCTTCAGAAAGACAAATATTACTGCACAGCCATCTAATCCTCAAGCACACACACATACTGGTTGGATTTGGCACGAGGGTGAGTGATGGTTCAGTAGATACAATTGTATTAGCAAGTGATTTCACAAAAATGAAATGCACTGTTAATAATTGAAAGGGCGAGAAACTGAACCATTGACTCACAGCTCGTGAGCTGTAAAGCCACGACAAGGCACCAACCTCTTTACAGGCCATTCATACACCTTTCATACGTGTGAGACATACAAAACCATTCACACCGCCAGCCGCGGGCCCATCACATAACAAAACTCACACCAGCACACAGCGCCATTCAAGGGCCCATCACTTTCACACGCCCACAATCCTGACACAGCAACTGCACAGGCTGATGGATTTCGTGGAGTGGCACTCAGCTAGCAGTGTGTGTAGTGACCAGCAGAAAGTCACTACTCACACACAGCCAGCCGAGTGCCAGTCCACGCACACCGCTAGCCAAGCGCCAGTCCAGGCACACCGCCAGCCAATCGCCAGTCCAGGCACACCGGCAGCCAATCGCCAATCCACGCACACCGCCAGCCAAGCTCCAGTCCACGGACACCACCAGCCAAGCACCAGTCCGCACACACCACCAGTCCACGCACACTGCCAGCCAAGTACCAGTCCACGCACACTGCCAGCCAAGCACCATTCCACGCACACCGCCAGCCAAGCTCCAGTCCACGCACACCACCAGCCAAGCACCAGTCCACGCACACCGGCAGTCCATGCACACCGCCAGTCCACGCACACCGCCAGCCAAGCACCATTCCACGCACACCACCAACCAAGTGCCAGTCCACACACACCAACAGCCAAGCGCCAGCCTACACACACCACCATCACATTTAGGATTTTTTTAGAAAAAAATAAAAACACAAACAAATCGCAAATAGATACAAATCTTCAAACACAAAATCAGCAACTAAATACATTGCACTAACACCAACCTTGAAACAGAATCAAATTTTCCAAAGAATACAGACCAGGCAGTTCACTTTACCACTCATGAATGCTCCCAAAAATTCTTTTTGGGTGTGGTACGCTCTAAAACAAGCAGGGACACACAGTCCAGGTTGAGAAGGACAGTCGGGGCAGTAAATACGACTCTCCTTCCGCGTACCTCTTCGCCAACAGACTCTACATCTCCTACTGGGAAAATCTTTTGAGGGTGTGGGAGGAATGTGATCAGGAAAGTGGCGATCTTTCAATCTAGCAACATCCTCCACCACTCCAACTCTAGGAACACTTGCCTGTTCCACTACAACAAGGCTGCCTATTACAGACTCCTGAAACTTAGCAAAGTTCATCTTTGACTCAGGGCAAGAATCCTGGAACACAACAAAAGCATTAAACATTGCCAAGTGGAAAAGAAGGATAGCCAACTTCTTGTACCAAATGCAAGCCTTACGAAGAGCAGCGTAAGGTTCCAACCTCTGATCTACTCTGCCAACACCACCCATGTGCCTATTATAGTCTAAAATGCACACAGGTTTGCGCGCTTCAGCGACCTGACCCCAAACAGTCACAGGTGCAGTGCTTTAATCATGGATGGTAGTCAGCATGTAGACATCTCTCCTGTCTGAAAACTTCACAGCAAGAAGCTCCTCGCAACGCAACACACTGCACTGTCCCCGCACAAGCTTTTGACAAACCAGTTCTTTTGGGAAACCTTTACGGTTAGAGCGGATTGTGCCACAAGCAACAGTGTCCACTTTGGTCAGTTCCCTGAACAACCGCACACCAGTGTAGAAGTTATCTACATATAAATGGTGGCCTTTGTTAAAAATTCCTCTACCAAGTTCCCAAACAATTTTCTCAGTCACTCCAAAAGTGGACGGACAACCAGGGGGGTTAATCCTGGATTCCTTACCGGTGTACACCCTGAAATTAGAGACATATCCAGTCCTACTGTCACACAGCATATACAGCTTAATTCCATAGTGTGCCCTCTTACTAGGAATATATTGCCTAAAAACCAAGCGGCCCTTGAACAACAACAAAGTCTCATCCACTGCAATTTCTTTCCCAGGAGCATAGATCTCAGGAAATCGATCAACAAAGTGATCAAGGACAGGCCTAATCTTAAAAAGACGGTCACAATCAGGGTGATCTCGTGGCAACGCTAAACCATTATCAACAAAATGCATCATCCGAAGCAGAAGCAAATACCTGTCACGACTCATGACTGCCGGAAAAATAGCAGTTGCCATCAAGGGACTAGTAGACCAATATGAAGACATTGATGGCTTCCTTAGTAAGCCCATCAAAAAAGTTAAACCCAAGAACTTCTTCATCTCTTCAAGATTTGTGGGAGTCCACCGGGTAGCTCTAGAATATGGCTTAAGACTGCCACTGTTGTCCCTCAAAAACTGTTCGGCATACAAATTAGTCTGCTCAACAATCTCTGCTAAAAACACATCGTCTATAAACATCTGAAAAAAATGTATCGGAATTTTTTTTTCAGTATTCACTCTACACCCTGGAACACCAGTAAAGTCTGGCAATGCCGCTGCACAATGCCAGGGGCAACCCAGAGGTCATCACTTTCAAAAGGAAACCTTGCAGCCCCAGCCTGCAGCCCAGATGCCTCTTGCCGCACTACACCAACGGGAAGCCTTGCAGCCGCAGGCTGCAGCCCAGAAGCCTCTTGCCGCACTACACCAACGGGAAGCCTTGCAGCCCCAGACTGCAGCCCAGATGCCTCTTGCCACACTATCGGCAAACATCAGTCTCCTCCTCTAACACAGGCACTTCATCCACACTAAGAGTATCTACATCATCCGATGACTCCATATGGAGAGAAAACTCACTGCCAGAATCGTCCCCTGCCATCTCTCCCTCAGATGCAGAGTCAGTCTCTGAACCATGGTCAGAGGAAGACTCAAAAAGCAAACCAACAACCTGCTGAGCAGTAATCCTGCAGCTAGCCATTATACTTACTAAGATATAGAACTGCACAAACAAGTCAACAACAACCAACAATGTGCAAACCGAGTAAGTAAAGAAATGTGTACCTTTATCACAAAGATCAATGTACTCAAAAACTATAGAATTCAATTACAAGAGACAGCTACACTCACCAGAACCTACTCTGCAGTGACACAGCAAAAGCCAACGATATCCAACTAGAAAGAAGAAAAAAAAAACAAATTACTCACAAGACAACAAAATACACATCGAGCACAAATGCAAACAGTTTTTGACACTCAAAAACCAAAGATACTGCTATTATTACACCATTTGCACAAAAAAATCATGCATAGAAATCAAACACATTTACATTGTACAAAAAAAAGTCTCTTACCAAACTACACAAACAGCAGAACCACCAGTAATGAAACGGCAAACTGGAAAGAGCAAAAGCCTTCACCTAGAACAAAAAAGTAAAAAAAAAACATTGCAATTGCAATTCACAAAAAATATAACAATAAACATTATAACATGCTATGTTACTACCCAAATGGTCAATCGGGTTGTGTGCCAGGTGGGGCAGAAAACAGCAGGAAAAAGAAAGGCTACTCTGTCCCGGGGCGGGTGGGCCAAATACATATTATAAAAAATTGCACCCTGGAAGCGACCCTTGCCCAAGGGGTCACTTCCTTACTTCTAAAAACACACATGCCTGGTGTCTAGTGGGCTTTTCTGCCCCCCTGGGAGCAGCAACGGACAGAAAGACGACCGATCTGCCCCCAGGGGGGGGCAGAAAAGTCTTCCCATTTTTTATGCCCCAAAGGAAGCGACCCTTGCCCAAGGGGTTGCTTCCTCATGCAGAAAAATACATCCCTGGTGTCTAGTGGGCTTTTCTGCCCCCCCTGGGAGCAGAAACGGACAGAAAGACGACCGATCTGCCCCAGGGGGAGCAGAAAAGTCTTCACATTATTTATGCCGCCAAGGAAGCGACCCTTGCCCAAGGGGTCGCTTCTTAACTTCAAAAAACACACTTCCCTGGTGTCTAGTGGGCTTTTCTGCCCCCCCGGGAGCAGAAACGGACAGAAAGACGACCGATCTGCCCCCAGGGGGGGCAGAAAAGTCTTCACATTATTTATGCCGCCAAGGAAGCGACCCTTGCCCAAGGGGTCGCTTCCTAACTTCTAAAAACACACATCCCTGGTGTCTAGTGGGCTTTTCTGCCCCCCCTGGGAGCAGAAACGGACAGAAAGACGACCGATCTGCCCCCAGGGGGGGCAGAAAAGTCTTCCCATTATTTATGCCCCAAAGGAGGCGACCCTTGCCCAAGGGGTCGCTTCCTCATGCAGAAAAATACATCCCTGGTGTCTAGTGGGCTTTTCTGCCCCCCCTGGGAGCAGAAACGGACAGAAAGACGACCGGCAGAAAAGTCTTCCAATTATTTATGCCTGCAAGGAAGCGACCCTTGCCCAAGGGGTCGCTTCCTAAATAAAGAAAAATACATCCCTGGTGTCTAGTGGGGCATCCCTGCTCTACGATCGCGACGCTGTGCGCGATCGTGGATCAGGAATGCCCAGCATTGATACATCAGGGGAGAGGAAATACTCTTTCCTCTCCCCCGATGCCTCAAGGCCTCCCAATTCCCCCCCCCCCCGCCACACCGGAGCCAAACACCTACCTGCTCCGTTGGACGCGCTGGAAGAAATGAATTCCAGCGCGTCCAACGCTTCCTGATGACGTCGGCGCGCGCTGTGAGCGCTGATGTCATCAAGAAGCGTGGGGGGGATCGGGGGTGGCAGCGGAAACTCTTCCGCTGCCAACCCCCCCAATTGGTGCGAAAATCGAGCCCCCAGGGGGGGAGCGCCAGCGCTTCCCCCAGGGGCTGTGCTCATGACGGAGCGGTTCCGTCATGAGCACCGCCCAACCGATGCTCATGACGGAACCGCTGCGTCATGAGCATCAAAGGGGTTAAAAACATTCTTCCCAGAAGTCATCAGTATTGAACAACATTGGCAATTCATTGTCAAATTATACAGAGATCTGGGCCTAAATCCATCGTTTTTTTTGCTCACCCATGCCATTCCAGTTTGGACCCTGCCATATGCAAATCAGTCTTGACCCTGTGCCCAAAGGGAACAGTCCAGCCCGAACTGCCAGGCCAGGTCCTCCCTGGACTGGAAACAAGCATCCTAGGAACGGTTTAAGGTTTTCAGCCCTCATTACAAAATACACAAAGGAGGGCCCCTGAAATATAATAAATAAGGGGTGAACCAGGGAGAGAAACAACAGTAAACGATAATCTACCCCTTATCTAGTTATTTATACAGTTCTGTAATGAATCAAAAATAAACAATGTCCCACAGAAATATAGTTTACTTCATTTAGTATCAAAAATAAAAATATTTTTTTTTGGTAAATAATCTCATCACAAAAATATGTACAATAAATGTGACATCAGATAGCTCTGAAGGAAATTCATGCAATACATAGGAGCCCTAATCTTGTAGAGAAAGAACCATACAAATTCAGTACGTCTCCACAAATAACAAAAGAAAAACATGAAAAAAACATATAATGTGAAAAAGACAGCTAACAGTATCACAATAGACTCCAATCAGGAACACAATTACAAATTACACACAATATACATAAAAAACGAAGATGCGCCGACGCGTGTTTTGGGGGTACCATGTACTTTACACCCTCTTTCTTCAGCGTGCAAAGTTCATAATTTCATTCAGTGCAGATGAGTCATCTGTCATCATGGATATATTAAAAATGGGCTCTACACAATGTAATATGTTATATTCCACTGTTCAAAAATGGGCTAATCCATACGAATATGTCCAGATATGACTTGGGAGTTAATGACTGACAGGGCTGTCTCTGTCTCTATGATGCCATTCAAAAGTCCTGGATACGTTTAATCAAATGCGTGACGTAGAGATGAGGGATATGGTTCAGTAGCCAGAGCCTCAGGACTCATAAGTAGTAGTTTATCGGAAAAAAAGTTCCCAGCTGATTGCCCACTTCGTAACGAAAGAGATAGGCTGGCCAATCCCAAGAGTGGGAAAAATATGGTACTCTTAGGGATATCCCTCGTGGCTGATGTCCGCTCTAAGCATCAAATATATATAGCCAATAGAAGAAGATTGAGGGGATTCCGCCATGATTAAGTACACCACCATCTGGGTCGTGTGTCCTCCAGTGGATACAATCAGACAGAATGCAGAACAATTTCCATCAATTGTTCTTTTTGCAATTGTCACCCCGAGTGGGATGGGTATGCCCAGACGTGGGTCCCGTGCTCTCCATGCCACTGGAGTCAAGCAATCCTGGCTGATGAGGGCTGAAAGCCCGAAACCGGTCCTAGGATGCTTGTTTCCAGTCCAGGGAGGACCTGGCCTGGCAGTTCAGGCTGGACTGTTCCCATTGGGCGCGGGGTCAAGACTGATTTGCATATGTCTGGGTCCAAACTGGAATGGCATGGTGAACAAAAAAACGAAACAATGGATTTAGGCACATATCTGTCTACTGGGGTGAATGTATGACATTGTTCTGCATTCTGTCCATCAATTGTTTGTTTTGCATTTGTCACACTTAGCGGAACGGGTATGCCCAGGCGTGGGTCCCGTGCTCTCCATGCCACTGGAGTCAATCTATCCTGGTTGATGAGGGCTGATAGCCCAAAACCGGTCCTAGGATGCTTGTTTCCAGTCCAGTGAGGACCTGGCCTGGCAGCTCGGGCTGGACTAATCCCATTGGGCACAGGGTCAAGACTTATTTGCATATGGCTGGGTACAAACTGGAATGGCATGGTGAGCAAAATAATGATGGATTTAGGCCCAGATCTCTGTACTGGGGTGAATGTATGACATTGTTCTGCATTCTGTCCATCAATTGTTCTTTTTGCATTTGTTACCTTGAGTGGGACGGGTGTGCACAGACGTGGGTCCCGTGCTCTCCATGCGACTGGAGTCAAGCTATCCAGGCTGATGAGGGCTGAAAGCCCGAAACCGGTCCTAGGATGCTTGTTTCCATTCCAGGGAGGACCTGGCCTGGCAGTTCGGGCTGGACTGTTCCCATTGACATTGTTCTGCATTCTGCCCATCAATTGTTCTTTTTGCATTTGCAGGCATTGTGATGTCAGAATGTGATGGTAATGCCTTATAGTAGTCAAGTTCTGATGTCTTTTCTTTCGTAATTGGGGACTGGTCGCCAATTATTAAGAATTCAGAGACATGCATTTATAAATGGATTACAGAATCCCATGTATTATAAAATAAATACATGCATACAAACATACATACGTGTGTAAATGCATAAATATTCATAACATTTTACAAGTCTTGAACATGCAATACAATATTTTAGTATATCCAAGGTTAATACGACAACTGAGAAACTAGGTTCATATGCAAGGAAAATATGGCAGATGCATCAATTGCAAATTTGAGAAGCTGATCTTGACTGTCATGTTGCAAAATGTTGTGATATTCAAGAAATGTTGGAAAAGGTATGCACCAGCATCAATACTAGTTTTATTCCAACAATGTTCTATTATCTACTACATTGCTTTGTGTTGTGTTTACGTGGACGTCATTTAGGGGTCACCAGAGGTACAAGCTGCAACTCCTGGGCTTCAACTTGCGACCTCTAAAAAGTTATTTATGACAGCAACCAGATCAGCATACTTACTGTCCTGGTGCGCTGACTAAAGCAGCGTTTGAACTCAGCACTCCAGGCTCTTTAAAAAAAATAAAAACATTTTTGTTGGTCTCCTACACACAAGGCAAAAGAGATCATTTTTACACATTTTCCAGGTACACTCGTCTGAAGGACTGTTAAGGAGCCAAAACTGAGGCAGACTGTATACAGCTCGCCTTCTCACCCAAGGTCATAGCACTCAATTTGAGCTAGTGATTTTTGGTGCTAGGCACTGACACTTAGTTGTCAACACAGTTTACCACATTGTTTGTCTAATTTAGAGATGAGTACAACAAAAGTTGTTAATCAATTCTATATACAATACAATAACTAATACCTGCCACCCAAGCTATTTTTTTATAGCTTGGGGGGGTGGTATTGTCAGAATTGTGATTCTTGTAGCCGTGTGATGGTTAGTAATTTTCATTGGCAGCGCTGGCAGAGCAACAGGTGTTGCAAGCTGCAATGACCTCCTGACCAGGGCCATGGTAGGTGGTTTTTTAAACAAAATAAGCGCTGGGGAAGCATCATCTCATCTCCTGTGCCTGTGATCACTGCAGATCACAGTCGGTTGCACTGACAGCAGCTCAAGAAAGGAGCAAAGCGACAAGAGCAGCGCAGTAGATTGAGTACCATTGAGTCGGGTAACAATAAACACATGCTATTCAGCGCCAAGATACCCTTGAGGAAACAAGCCCTTTGCAGATACACGTCATGTTATGTTGGTGAAATAGCTGCATAGAAGGGGCCCAGGGAGGCAGCTTTATAGAAGTGAAGCAGAGTCAGCAACACTGAAGCGCAGAAGGAAGATGGAAGGGCAGACTTAAAGCATAGAGACGGCAGCATAGGTAGTGAAGCAGGGAGACACCAGAAAAGGAGTTCAGCAGGGAGACAGCAGGGCAAGAGTGAAGCAAAGAGACAGTACACAGCTAGCGAAGGAGAGACGGTAGATCAGAAGTGGCGCATGGTGACAGCAGCACAGGCATGGAGAGAAGGGAAGGCAGGCCATCAGTGGTGCAGGGTAACAGCAGCACAGGCATGGAGAGAAGGGAAGGCAGGCCATCAGTGGTGCAGGGTAACAGCAGCACAGGTGTGAAACAGTCAAACTGCAGTGCAGATTTGATAGAGGCAGCATCAAACTAGAGTAGCGAAAAGAGAGCACAAGATTGGAGCAGGGAGACAGCAGCATAAGCGGTGAACAAAGAGACGGACCATGGGAAGGGAGGAAGGCACCTTATGTAAGCATTTTATCTCTTTTCTCAACATCCTGTATACATGTGAGACTGAGCCTGAAATTGAGAAAACGAGGACTGGCAAGGATCAGCAAGGTAAGAAAATAGCTTGTCTCAACAGTAAACATAATTCTGAAGGGTATACAAACTAATATGCAAAGTATACGATAACAAAAATGTAATTTTGCAGTTGCTCATCATATCACAGCGGTAGCTTGGTCTCTGAGGCTTTGCCTGAGCTTAAAGCACGCTTGAGATCTTGAAGATCAAGGTTGCCTCTAATTTCTGTAATCCTGGTTTACAATGGCTCTTTTGGCTTTTTGTAGCTGCACTCCAGGTATATCATGACTGCAGCATAGTTAATCTATGACAACAGCATAACTAAGATATAGTTTGTATGAGAAATTGGGTTGTTGGTTGAGGGGGGTATGAGCCCATCTCAAGCAACATCCACAATCCCTGTCAGGGTGAACCACAGCCAGTCACTGATTTAACCTCTTGTAGCTCTGCACAAAAACAGTGAGACTTAGAGGCAATATGTAAGGTATTTATGCAGCACACAAACAGCAATAAAGTAAAAAGACAACACCAGAAAAATCCCACTCCAATGTAGGAAAATAGAGTAAATTGTAATAAATTATTTGACACCACAAATCAACTCAATAGAGCTCGAGTTATGAATTTTTAAAGTTTAAGGTAAAAACTAGCACCTAAACGATTGAAGCACCAACCGCTGACATCTATTTGTGCAAGACCGGGTTAAATTTCAAATTATGTCCAATGGCTATGGAGTGCGTGTCGGATACAAGAAGTGGATTGGGCCCGGTCGGCTCTTACCTTTGAATTTAGAATAATTTTGTGGGAAAATGTCTGAGGTGGTGAAGTTTAATGTGGCAAGGGTACAGACAGTGTCCGAGGAAGGGGCACCATCCTCTGGGAGCTGCTGGACAAAGTTGTGAGGAAGATTTCTGTGTTCAGACTTAGTTTCTTTTTTTGAAGTCAAAAGTCTCTAGCAAGATGAAGATACAAGCTGTAGCAGATGAGTCCTCCACGGGGCCAGACAGACGTTCTGCAAACGACCACTGAACAGGATTTGCTACTGCGAAGAAGAACATTAGTATCAAATTCAGGCGGATCGACGATGCACCTTGGGCGGTAGCTCCTGGTCTCCTTTTGGTTCTCAAAGCAATTTTTGGCCAAAGTTTTTCAAAGTGTTGAATTTGGGAAATATAGGCACCTTTAGCACCACAACCAAGGGTCCAGGACTGGAGGGACACCACTTAGAGGTGCAGGACTCACTCAGGCTGGGTCCAGGTGCAGATGCAAGTTGAAGCCACACCTTGATCCTGCAGACTTGGGCAACTACCGCCCTATCTCTCTTCTGCCTGGGATCTCTAAAATCACTGAAAAATATGTTAACCACATCCTTTCAAATTTCCAGGAAACCTCCAACCTACTGCACCCATCCCAAACAGGCTTCCGGCCTCTGCAGAGTACGGAAACTGCCCTGCTAGCGGGGGTGGAGGAAAGCAGGAAAATCCTAGATGCAGGAGGCACTGCAGCCATCATCCTATTGGATTTGAGCGCAGCATCCGACACGGTGAATCACCAGGTCTTCATTCACCGTCTCGGCAATCTGGGAGTAGTTGGAACTGCCCTGAGTTGGCTGCGCTCCTTTTTGAAAGAATGTTTATTCCAGGTTTTTGGATCATCACTGAGCCCTATGCTTTTCAACGCGTATATGGTCCCTCTGGCTTCAATCGTGGCCCCGTTTGGGATCCATATGGTTACCAATGCCGACGACACCCAACTGGTCATAGCTTTAAACCAATCCACACAATACTCCACGACCCTGAAAGCATGTCTTACGGAAGTCGTAAAATGGATGGGGTCTTCCCATCTGAAATTAAATGGAGAAAAGACCGAGATTATGACTGGGCAATTTTGACAATACGTCACTCAGAACCATCTGGCCAGTATGCATGGGCCCAGTTCCAACCCCTAAGCCTGAAATAAAGAGCCTGGGTATCTGGCTAGACCATAATCTGACATTCCAAGCGCAAGTCAGTAAGACAGTAGCAATTTGCTTTGGCCTGATGAGAATGGCGAGGAAAGTGCTTCCCCTGCTCCCTCCCCAAGCCGAGAAAATCATGGCCCAATCTATTCTACTCTCTAGATTGGATTATGGCAATGAGCTTTATTTGGGATCAATACATTACAGATCATCCAGAATTGTGCAGCCAGATTGTTGATGGGAACATCCAAATTTATTTCCGCAAAACCCGCTCTCCGACTCCTACATTGGCTTCCAGTGAAAGAGCGAATTAGCTTCAAATCACTATGCATTGTCCACAAATCCCTACAGGGGATAGGCCCTCCCATGATCTCGGCCATAATCCATCCATATAAAGCAAGGAGAAAGCTTCGCTCGGATGATCTCCACCTAATCGGGACCCCCAGAATCAGACGAGCCAGAAGTGGCGGCAGACTCTTCTCTCTGAACGCAGGCAGACTCTGGAACGCCCTTCCCCTCCACCTCCGAAAAGAGTCTAGTCATTTCGCCTTCAGGAAACAACTCCAAACCCTTCTATTCCCTTAAACTAATCATTCTGTCTCTCCCACCCGTTCACTAGTCATGCCTAGCGCTGGGAGGCCTTCTGGTAGCCATGCGCTTTATAAATACCCCAAAAAAGATGGTGTAAGCCAGTTATGGCTCAGAGGTTCTGATCAGGAGGCCAGCCAACTGGACCACAGAGTCACTCTAGTTCACAGCCAAAGTGCGATCTCTAGAGAGCTGTTTGCACATGCGCGAAGGCTGTGCTGTGCACTTTAACTGTTCCCTGTCAGGAAAGAATAGTGTCTCCGTAAAGCGCTAGAGTCCTGAGAAAACATCTTGGTGAATTTCTCATTTTTCTTCTCCGCCTGCAGGATATTCAAGGTGGCACACCAATGGCATTCTACTTTTAGGGGTTTTAGTTCATCATTCTGAAAATACATTATTCTCACTGTAAATGTAAGTTCCAAGGATATATAAGAAAAACAAAATGAAATCCTTCACATTTCAAAGTTCAGTATGACATACCAGTAAGAAACCTATGAAAGCAAAATAGATATACATTAAGACTGGGAGTCTAGCCCTTATTTGAAGAATTCTTCAACCCGATTCGAAGGAGGGCACGGAGACTATTGAACAATTTAATTTACCAACAGAGAAGCTAGTCATGTGGAGGTTTAGATAGGTGGAAACAAATCCAGAACCCATAGAGTTAAGAAGAGATCGAATAAGAAGTAACTATGAGGCTTGGGAGTGCTGATGAGAAGTGATGAGACAATTGAAATGATGAGTGATGTTATTTTTCCTAAAAGTGATATGTACATTAATATTCACTGTGCTATGCTTCCTTAAGTGCTTGCCAACTACAGAATGCACACATATTGAGGGTGCAACAGAAAAGACACCTCCGAGGCACCATCACAGACTTCTGAGGCAGCCTCTCTTTCAATCCCCAACCCCTTTTGCTCCTGTGTTAGCATAACATAGAAGTGGAGCATTCCTTGTATGCAAACATAGGTGAGCATTGAAAATACTCTTCTGCTCCTATTGAACTATCGGTCCAAGGTTAATTTTGAGACCTGACAGCGGCGAACAGTCTATTAAATTACAAGTGTGCTGTGTGTGAATCACAGGAGGAAAAACCGGTATGTGAAGGACGCATAAGGACATGCTTTATATTACTCGCATGACACATGATAACCACTGTTTTCTTGGAAGGGTACCACGCCTTGTTAGACTTGACTTTGGGTATTCACAAATGTTACATCACCACTATTGGCCGATGTTTGTGTAAAAGACCACAAAAAGAAAAAATGAGGATTTTACCAATGTACATATGAACATGGGTTTCCACAGATGATCACCACTTATGACAATGCACATGTGCACTATATCATAGGTGTGATTCAATGTGTGTAAGTTACACACATAAACCAGTATGCTATTTTTTGAATTATATTTTTAGTCCTGAGGAAGTTGTGGGGTACACCTTGTCATGACAAAACACGTATTGGCTGAAAAGAAGAGAGAAAAGAAAGTAAAAAAGAAAAGAACAACAGCTAGTGTTTCAAAATTGTTTTCATACTATGATTTACAACTGAGCATGTGCTTGGGGGATTCATACAATTGTTTGGAGTGGTCTTTTGGATCACACAATTTACAGGGGGAAGGGTAAATTCCCTAGCTTTGATAGCACAGCAAAATATTTATAGCCCAGTAAAAATCGTGTGAGACAGTGGATGAGCACTAAAGAAACCGCAGTTATAGTCACCCCCACAGGAATTACAATTATTTAATATAATAAGGCAAGACAATTGTATCCAATGGGAGAGGTAGGCCTCACAGCAGTGAACAACTCATTTGTGCATTTTCACTACCAGGACATGCAAAACCTAAAACTACAAGTCAAACCTTTCAATTACAATGAGCCCTAGCCTATGGGCTGTCTAAGCCTTACCTTAGGGGTGACCTATATGCAATAGAAGGGGAGTTTAAGGCTTGACAAGGGGGTTCTCTTGCCAAGTAGTATTGGCAGTCTAAATCCGCATTCAGGCTGCAATGGCAGACCTGGGACATTTTAAATGGCTACTTAATTAGTTCTGCAGGCCCACTAGTTGCATTTACTTTATAGGCCCTGGGTGTACCACTTTTCTAGGAACGTATAAATAAATGAAATAATGCCAATCTAGTGTAAGCCATTGTTACCATATTTTATGGAGTGAGCACAAGTACTTTAGCACTGATTAGTAGTGGGAAAGTGCACAGAGTCCTAAGGCCAATGAAAAGGAATTCATTCATTTATGTTTCCATTGAACTTACAAGAAACCGTCTCCTCATTTACTGGTGTTGTCTGCGTATTTCTACATGCCAATTTGCATCATTCACAACACATGGTCTGTGAAAGTATAAAGCCATTATTGCAAAACACAATGCTGGACTTCCTGATAGGGTTTACGTTTTTTAGCATGTCTGACCAAGAGTATTCCTTGGAGCTTTCTGCACTGTAATTCTTTGTTGATCAAAAGGTTTTCATGGCATGGAATGAGACGAAGGTTAAAAGTATCAAAACTGTATGTTGCTGTCTCACCTCCTCCCCTGGGTCAAGACATTCCCCAGAGCCTATCACATTCAAATCCAGACAGTCAATCCACAACCAGGCAGAGACACACAGAAATGTTAGAGCACAAAAACGCAGCCACTTCTAAAAGAGTGGTTTCTAAATACGTAGTTCAAAAACCACATTCACAAAAAGATGTGTTATTAAATTGTGAGTTTAGGCACACTAAACTTCACCTCTACATCTTAAGCCTTTAGGGAGATAGGCTGGAAACATATTACATAGCCTTCCCCATTCAGTCCTATGGGCAAAATGGCCTTTGCACTGTGAAAAACGAAATGGAGAGTATTTCACTGTTAGGACATGGCACACACCTTAGTACATGTCCTACCTTTCACATACACTGCACCCTGCCCAGGGGGGTAAAGTGGACCTACCATAGGGGTGGATGATGTGCATAGAAAGGGATGGGTAAGGCCTGGCAAGTGGGTGCACTTGTCAGCACCACATGGCAGTTTAACAAACTGTGTGCAGGCACTGCAGTGGCAGGCCTGAGTTCTCTCTTTAGGGCTACTTGTGTGGGTGGCACAATTAGTGCTGCGGGCCCACTAGTAGCATTAGCATTACTAGCCCTGGCACACATAGTGCACTTTAGTAGGGACTTTACTTGTAACGTAAACATACCAATCATGGACTACCAATTACCATTACACTTTACACAGGGAGCACTTGCACTTTGACACTGATCAGCAGTCTCGGGGGAAAGCAAAAAGTTTAGGGAACTTCAGCCAAAAAAGTCCAACAGAGAGTAATTACGTGGTATGGTAGTTTGTATTGTGGAGTGGTAACCTCAGGTTTAGTCTTCCTCATCTCCATTGAAGCTAAACTATAAACTCAATGAGATAAAAAAAAAGAAGGAACTACTGAGGAGCACTTCTGGACCTAGTCAGAGGTATGAGCAGGGCCACTGGAATTACGCAACTGTTTGGCAACCACTCTTGCTTCTTTCTGCGTCTCTCTTGCCTCTTTCTGCATTTTTGTTGCTTCTTTCTGTACCTTTATTTCTTTTTCTATACTTCTTATGCCACGTTCTGCTCATCTCTTCCACTTTCTGCACCTCTCTTGCCTCTTTCTGTACCTCTGTTGCCTCTTTCTGCACCTCACTTACTTCTTTTGCCTCGTTTTGCTCATCTCTTCCACTTTCTGCACCTCTCTTGCCTCTTTATGTACCCCTCTTGCCTCTTTCTGCACCCTTCTTCCCTCTTTCTGTACCTCTTTTACCTCTTTCTCTACCTCTGTTTCCTCTTTCTGCACCTCTCTTGCCTGTTTCTGCAACTCTCTTGCCTCTTTTTGCACTTTTCTTGCCTCTTTCTGCACCTCTGTTGTTTCTTTCTGCACTTCTGTTGTCTCTTTCTACAACCCTCTTGTCTCTTTGCCTCTTTCTGCACTCATCTTGCTTCTTTATCCACCTCTGTTGCTTCTTCCTGTACCCCTCTTGCTTCTTTCTGAACCTTCTTCCCTCTTTGTGCAACTCTATTGCCTCCTTCCGCACCTCTCTTCCCTCTTTATGCACCCCTCTTGCCTCTTTGTGCACCTCTGTTCCTTCTTTCTGCACTTCTCTTGCCTCTTTCTGCAGCTCTCTTGCCTGTTTCAGCACTTCTGTTGGTTCTTTTGCAATGCGCTTGCTTCTTTCTCCACATCTATTGCAAATTTCTGCACCCCTCTTGCCTCTTTCTGAACCCCTCTTCCCACTTTCTGCACCTCCCATGCCTCTGTCTGTACCCCGTTCTCTCTTCTTTGCACCTCGTTTGCCTGTTTCTGCAACTTTCTTGCCTCTTTCTGCAGTTCTCTTGCCTCCTTGTGCACCTCTGTTGCTTCTTTCTGCATTTCTTTTGCCTCTTTCTGCACCGCTCTTTCATCTTTCTGCACCCCTGTTGTCTCTTTCTGCACTCGTCTTCCGTCTTTCTGCAGTTCTCTTGGCATTTTCTGTACATCTCTTGCCTCTTTCTGCACCTCACTTGCCTCTTTCTGCACTTCTGTTGGTTCTTTCTGCACCAATCTTGTCTTTTACTGCAGTTATCTTGCCACTTAATGCACCTCCTTTGCTTCTTTCTGCACTTTTCTTGCCTCTTTCTGTACACCTCTTCCCTCTTTATGCACCTGTTGGTTCTTTCGACACTGCTCTTGCTTCTTTCTACAACTCTGTTACACATTTCTGCATCCCTCCGGCCTCTTTCTGTACCCATCTTCCCTCTTTCTGTACCTCTCTTGCCTTTGTCAGCACACCTGTTCCCTCTTTCTAAAGCCCTTTTGCATGTTTCTGCAACTGTTTTGCCTCTTTCTGCGTTCTCTTGCCTCCTTCTGCACCTCATTTGCCTTTTTGTGCACTTCTCTCACTTCTTTCTGCACGCTTCTTCCCTTTTTCTGCACATCTCTTGCCTCTTTCTACACATCTCTTTGTTCTTTCTGCACTGCTCTTGCCTCTTTCGGCACCCCTCTTCCCTCTTTCTGCACCTCTTTTGCTTCTTTCTGTACTTCTCTCTCCTCTTTCTGCACCCCTCTTGCCTCTTTATGCACCTCTGTTGCTTTGCTTCTTTCTACACTTCTTTTGCCTTTTTCTGTATATCTCTTGCTTCTTTCTGCAATTCTCTTGCTTATTTCTGAACCTCTCTTGCCATTCTCTGTACCTCTATTGCTTCTTTCTGCAACTCACTTGCCTCTTTCTGCACTTCTCTTGCTTCTTTCTGCATCTCTGTTGCTTCTTTCAGCAATTCTCTTGCCTCTTTCTGTACTTCTCCTGCTTATTTCTGCACCTCTCTTGCGTCTTTCTGCACCTCTGTTGCCTCTTTCTGCATCTCACTTGCTCCTTTCGGCACCCCTCTTGCCTCTTTCTGCATCCCTCTTGCCTCTTTATGTACCTCTGTTGGTTCTTTCTGCACTACTCTTGCTTCTTTCCGCACCTCTCTTGCTTCTTTCAGCACTTTTCTAGCTTCTTTCTACACCTCTCTTGCTTCTTTCTGCACCTCTCTTGCTTCTTTCTGCACACACAGGGCTACTTTTAAACTGACCTCATGCTCAGCAGTGCACTCATGCACGTGCATAAAAGGGCTGCCATGCCCTATTAAATGCTAGGGACTTATAGGTAGTTTTAATCCCCCTGCCCTATTATGTACTAGGGCCTTACAGGGGAGGTCATGCCAATCACAGGGGTATCCCAACCCATAGTGTACCCTAGTGTATGTAGGTGTTTTCACTGTATTCTAATTGTCTTTCAGCATAGCACTGGCTCTGGGCCTGGTTAGGTTAGATCCCAGGGTCAGTCAGAGTGAGTTACCACCAGTATCAGACAGCAAAACGTTGGGGGTGCCCAGAGTAAAGGATGACTTTGCAACACGGCCTCCTTCTGCACCTCTGTTGGTTCTTTCTGCACATCTCTTGTTCCTTTCTGCACCTTTCTTCCTCTTTTGGGACTTCTGTTGCCTCTTTCTGCATTTCTCTTGCTTCTTTCTGCGCCTTTCTTCCTCTTTCTGAACATGTCCTACCTATGTATGCATAGTTAGAAATTAGCATTTAAAAAACCTTAGAAATTCACTGAAAAAACCATAGGTTTCAGGGACGTTATATTTAGAAATTAGCATTTAAAAAACCTTTGAAATTCACTGAAAAAACCATAGGTTTCAGGGACGTTGTAGTTAGAAATTAGCATTTAAAAAACCTTTGAAATTCACTGAAAAAACCACAGGTTTCAGGGACGTTATAGTTATTCGGACATTTCACTCGTACAATACCAGAGAAATTCAGCTGTTATAGTTAGTTGAGGTAACTATAACTCGCGCCCCCGCAATGCACTGCTGATGACATCACATATTACATCACTCATGACATGGTCAGTGACATCACTGATGACATCTCAAATGACATCACTCATGACATCACTGATGATATCATCCACGTGATAATCTGATGCACGTCCTCACACTGTAATATAACGTTTGATACACCCACTCTAATATACAGACTTCCATTTTCAAAACCAAAGACACACCAATACCAGTTACTACATACCCACTCACTGATTCCTACGTCTACACTCACATCTACTCATTCACCCATACAGTCACTCATCAATACAGCGCTATCATATGCACTCATACACCTATACAGCCACGCACACACCACCACTCACCGATAGAGTTGCTCACACACATAGTCAGTCATGCAAGAGTCATTCATACTCCCATTTACTCACCTACACAATTATACACACACCACCTCACTTATTCATACAGATTCTAACACATACTTACTCTCTTATACAATCACTGATACAAGCACACATTCATCAATGCACCCACTCTCACAATCACTCACTCTCACATATAGTCATTTATATAGTCCAACACTCACATATACTGCCTTTCACATATGTAGTTACTCACACATGTATCACTGAGACATCTAAACACTCACTAACACACCCATACACACACTCACCCACCCATACAGCCCTTAACAGATACACTCTTGAACCCATACACCCCTTGACTCACCCACTCACACATCTATGCACAAAGTCACGCACCCTCCACCCACCCACACAGATACTCAGGCACCCATACAGATACTCAGACAACCAATCAATAACCAATATAAACACTCATGTAGCTACTCACCAACCCATGCAGCTGTTTACACAACAACTGATAGACTGATACAGACATTCACACAGTTTAGTCACTAACTCATGCATTCAGTAAGACACATTTAAGCATTCACTTATACAGTCAGTCACACACCTACTAAATCCTCCATTCAGACACTCATACACCCACTCATTCTTCAATACTTTAAACTTTTTAGAAACACTCAGTCACTGGATGATGTCATCAGTGATGTCTTCAGTGATGTCATTTGAGATGTCATCAGTGATGCCATCAGTGATGTCACTGACCATACCATGAGTGATGTAATATATGATGTCATCAGCAGTGCATTGCGGGGGCACACGTTATAGTTACCTCAACTAACTATAACATCCGAATTTCTCTAGTTTTGTACGAGTGTAATGTCCAACTAACTATAACGTCCCTGAAACCTGTGTTTTTTTCCAGTGAATATATATATATATATATTACTACCACAAAAGTTGCAGGTCAGGCGCGTTCCTCCAGACCGAGAGGGCGTGTCACTTAGCCAGCACCTGCAAGCTGGCGAAAACACAACGTCCAGCCTCCCTTTTACTCAAAAAAGAGTGTGACACAGCTCTGGGGGAAAAACAGCGGCTTTATTGATTTTTTGCGCTGGTAATGCAATGTCCTCATCAGTGCCCGTTTCAGCTGCCTTGCTGTTCCTGGGGGTCCCTTATGTCGATGTAGAAGACTGTGGCCACTCCTACTCACGTGGTCACTTGCCCCGGAGACCCCCAGGAACAGCGAGGCAGCTGAAACAGGCACTGATGAGGCCATCAAAGGCTGAAACGCGTCTGCCCAGCATTTCAGGGACATTGCATTACCAGCGCAGAAAATCAATAAAGCCGCTGTTTTTCCCCCGGAGCTGTGTCACACTCTTTTTTGAGTAAAAGGTAGGCTGGACGTTATATATATATATATATATTACCTACTGGCGGTCGCCAGTAGGTAGTTATAGTTAGGACCACGTTTCCATAGGAAAACCTCAACATTCTATTTTGAATAACTTTGGCGCCGGTCGACGAATCCTCGCGAATTTCTCAAAATAGGTGGGGCGCTACGCTCCGCTCCTACCCTGAAAGTCTCGGGGGGATCCGTCAAGCGGGGGCTGAGATAAAAGGGGGGTCCCAAAACGCGTTTTTCCCATGCATTTTTCCATAGGACCTTTAGAACGAGCTACAGCCCGAACGGCTGAACAGAATTACTCAAAATTTGGCAGAGAGGTAGTCCCTAGGTCAAGGAAGTGCCTTTTGTAGGTTTGGTGTAAATCTGTTCAGTAGATTCTGAGAAAATAGCCTTTAAATCAATATATATATCTGAGCCAGCTTACGGTACGCTTACCGTACGCTTACGGTAAGCGTACGGTGGCGTGCGCGAGCGCGATTCTGATTGGCTCTTAGATCTTAGTAAACATTCGAATCGGCCGAAACCAGGAAGCGGCGGCCGCCATTTTGTGTATTTCACTCTGAAAAAAAAGAGTGAAAACAAGGAAAGGGGGCAATGAGGAGAGTTACAGACCCCCTAACAATTGTAAGGGGGTCAAAGATGGACAGAAAAGTACAAAAAAAATATTTATTGATTTAAAAAAAAATCACGGGGTACGCGTACGGTAAGCTTACGGTAAGCGTACGGTAAAAAAAATAAAAATAAATAAATGAAAAGCAGATTTAAGAGTTTAGAAATTAGGGAGCTCTAAAAAGAGCTGTTGTGTTTATGGAGTCATTTTATTAGTGGTACCTACAAGTAAGTACCGATGCAGAGTCTAAGGTTCAAGAGGAAGACTCTGTTCCCTTCATCATTGAAGTGCACACCATCTCCTCTATAAATGTCTTGCATGTCGTAACGCAAGTTGTTGTGGTAAATGGCACCCATACCATAGTCACGGAGGAAAGCAGAAACAGATTTGTTGACGTGCTTTCTTGCTTTGTCAATCTGTGGACAGAAATGATTGGACCAGTTCCATTTTTGCCTTTGGCATATGTTGGAAAACACAAAGGCAGTTTTAGGGAAAAGTGAAAACAGTTGTGCAAAGGTGTCCTTCATAAGCATTTCCAGACCTACCCCAGTCAAAGTGCCTAGGTCATTGCCACCACAGTGCACTATTATGAGGTCAGGGTGTTGGATTTGCATGAAGGATTTCACCAATGGCATCAATTGGTGCCACTTTAACCCTCTCTGACCAATCCATTTAATGTCTACATTTGGCAAAGCAAGGTCTCTCACCATATCTGTTTTCTCTGCAAACTTTTCACTCCAGAAGACATAGCTGTGCCCTACAATCCACACTGTGAACATCTTCAAAGGAGATCTGGATGCACTCAGGAGGTGTCTTTCAGTAGAATGGCAATATGAAAAGAAAGACAGTTTGGAAATGGAGGCATACATATTTTTTGCAAAACAAAAAGAACTGATTGGCTGTTTCATACCATTCCAGAATAAAAACTAGGCTGTATGTGTAAATTAATAGAAGCATGTTTTGTATTGGTACAAAAAAATGTGTAACCAAAGAACAGTACTATGGATTTGCTGTTAGGTTTGAAAAGTCAAGCACTCTTGCTCTGTGGAATTGAAACATTGTGTGTCGAACTTCTGACCTAACTGAACACAGCAGTGTTCCATGAGCTGTTGCTATGGTAGCAGGCAGAAGTCAAGTTGGGGGAAGGGTACTAGGCAGAAGTCAAGTTGGGGGAAGGGTACTTTTGGAAAAGGGTTGGTTTTCAACCAATAGAAATGTGTGATTACATTTGAAAAAAAAGGGGAAGCACTGAGATTTGAAACTTACATGTATATGTGTGGAAAAATAGAGGGAAAGTTTGCCATTATCTGGTTCTGCTGAGAGGAGAGAGGTGAACACAACAGAGATCCTGGCTCTGATAATCTGCTGTTTGAGTGTCACATTTCTTTCACAACTAACTAATTTTAAAGGTGAGTTTACAGTTTGAGAGGGTATGTATGTGGTAACTTAAGAAATGAATAATAGAAATGGGAATTGTTTTTGTTGTAGTTACACATGGTGGTTTCATAATGTGTCAGTGTGTAAAAGTGATTTACACTTGCCCCTGAAAAAAAAAAGAGCAGTAAGTGTGCTTTCAAATTGGCAAAGAAATTTCGTTTTGGGACTAATGTGAAAATATGACTCTGTGTGCATAGAAGAATTATAGGCAGAGATTTATTGCGTCTTGCTCTGGTGATTTCACAGTTGCATTAGATGGAAAGGGGGAGCGAATTTTTGGGGGAATAAGCAGAGGGTTAGCACACACCCATGTCCTTGCCGTGTATAGTCATGCACAGTATTTACAAGCCAGTGGGGTTTTCAGGTTTAAGTCTGTAATGCAAATACATTCAGCATCACTAAGGCTGGTTGCCCTTGGTGGAGTGTAGGCAGTCACAGAGAATGCACATGGTGGTGGTCTGAAAAAAAAACAGCTTGGACACGTGCAATTAAATAAATCAAAAATAGTGGTTTCATAATGTGTCAGTCTGTAAAAGTGATTTCCAATTGTTAAAAGAGGCAAAAATATTTTTTGGAAAAAAAAGGAAATATGTGTACTGTATTATAAATTGTTATAAAAATATTAATACTTTTTTCTTTTTTTTCAGATCGATATAGAAAATTTTTGAAAACTACAACCATTTTAAAAACTATATTTTAAAAAAACAAATGAATAAATATTTTTTTGAGTGAGTATGGTAAGTCAATGTAATGTGATAAATGATTTTTAGTGTTTTTTTAAAAAAAAAAAAAAAAAGGTACGCTTACCGTACGCGTACGGTAAAAAAAAAATACAAAAAAGTTTTTAAAAACATATGTAAAAAAAAGATGAAAGATAAGGTTGGCTCTTAAAAGAGCCGTTGTGTTCATGCAGGGACAGAGGAAAGAAAGATTGGGAATATTAGACGGTACGACAAGTGTGCTGATCTATTTTATTGTTCACTAGGGAAATACTGGTCTCCCTATAAGTAATTAGATCGTGACAAGTGGCGCACCGTACTTCAACCCTCGCAAACCGAGGGTTAATTTCCAGAGGGCCAGCAAAAGGAGATTCTCCCCCCACAGATGAAGGGCTCACCTGACCTGCAGAAGAAGGAGTCTGCCCTGCAGATGATGGTCCAGGCTGAGCTGCTGTGGATGTACTGGCTCGTCTTTCTGAAGAGTTACCTCCAAAAAGATGACCATGTGTCCTTTTGTGTACATCCTTGAGGTGTCTGATCATGGTATGATTCCCAAAGGAATACTTCCTGTCAGGATTACCTCTAGAAAGTACACGCTGACACAGCCTGCAAGTAACTAAGGGTGCATTCACCTTTTGCTGGCCTTCTGGAAAAGTAAAATAATCCCAAACATAAGAAGGCTTTACTTTCCTCGCTCTCTGCCTCAAGACAGTGCTGCTGGTGCTAGCCTCACTCTCAGAAGGGCTCTGCTGTTCTGCCATCGTATCCCAAAGACAAACCAGCTCCTTCTTCCAAGGGATCACAAGCAGAAATGAGGGGAATGGGTGTGGTGTAGGAGAGTTCTAGAACTGAAAGTAGTTTCCACCAATCAAAAGTTGTGTTTCATGATCACATGACCTACCGTACGCTTACGGTACGCTTACGGAGCGCTAAGGGCAAAAAGTACGCGTGCGCGTAAAAAAGACACGCGCTTGCGCGCATGCGCATAACAGTCATTTCCCGGCACTTCCGCGTAACGCGCGCGTGTTGCGTAAGCGCGCACGCGTCCCACGCGCAGTACGCGCAGCTACGCAAAGTACGTAACTATGCGCAAGCAGCGTAGATAGATTACGGACGTTGCGTAAACCGTACGCTTACCGTGAGCTTACGGTACGCGTACTATAAAAAAAAAAAAAAAAAATCTGGAAATAAATTTTACATGTTTATTTTAAAAAATATATATAAAAAAAATATTTAAGGATTTTAAAAATTTAAGCATAGTCTTTATAAAAGATAAGAAAATTAAATTAAAAATATGTTTGAAAAAAATGAAGAATAAAAAAAAAAAATAGCATTTAAAAAACCTTGCAAATTCACTGAAAAAACCATGGGTTTCACACACGTTATAGTTAGGAATTAGCATTTAAAAAACCTTGCAAATTCACTGAAAAAACCATGGGTTTCACACACGTTATAGTTAGGAATTAGCATTTAAAAAACCTTAGAAATTCACTGAAAAAACCATAGGTTTCACACACGTTATAGTTAGGAATTAGCATTTAAAAAACCTTAGAAATTCAGTGAAAAAACCATAGGTTTCACACATGTTATAGTTAGCTGGACATTTTACTCGTAAAAAACCAATGAAATTGCCCCGTTATAGTTAGTTCAGCTAACTATAACTCGCGCGCCCGCAATGCACTGCTGATGACGTCACATATTACATCACTCATGACATGGTCAGTGACATCACTCATGACATCACTGATGACATCTCAAATGACATCACTGATGACCTCACTGATGACATCATCCTTGTGATAGAGTGGCAGACCTCCTCTCACCTTAATATAAGCTTTGATACACACATTCAAAAATAGAGACTAAAAATTTCAAAACAATGGACATACCAATACCAGTTACAACAACCTCTTCAGTAATTCTAAGATCCACATACACATCCACTCATTCACCAACAGTCCTATACAGTCACTCATACATGTACTCACTCATCATATGTACTCATACATCTATACATCCTATTACACAATGCCACTCATCCATAGAGTTACTCACACACATAGTCACTCATGCTAATAAAGAATAAAACATACATTTACTTGCATATACAGTAATACACACACCACCATACTTACTTCTACGGAAACTTACACATACTTAGTCTTTTAAACAATCACTTATAGAAACACATACTTATTCATACAGGAACTCTTTCAATCTCTCCCTCTCACATATACTCACATATATACACCAATAGTCACATATACTAGTTTAAAACATATGTAGTTACTCCTGAAGACACTATTGAGACAGTCATTCACTCACTAACACACCCATACACACACTCATCCACCCATACAGTCCTGCACACATGCTGTCTTCAACACATACAAACAGTGAGTCACTCATTCATGCATCTATGCACTACGTAATACCCCCCACCGTACCATACAGACACTCAGACTGATACTCAAAAAAACAACTAATAACCTATATAGACACCCATGTAGCTACTCACCAACCCATGCAGCCACTTATACACAAAGTGAGAGATACACTTAATCAGTCAGTTACACAATCAATTTTTCAAAAACAAATCATCCATTTAGACACTTATATACCCATTTATTCTTCCATCGACCTTGAGATATACATATATAAAACATATTTAATTTTCAGAAAAACACACATTCACTGGATGATGTCATCAGTGAGGTCATCAGTGATGTCATTTGAGATGTCATCAGTGATGTCATGAGTGATGTCACTGACCATGTCATGAGTGATGTAATATGTGACGTCATCAGCAGTGCATTGCGGGCGCGCGAGTTATAGTTAGCTGAACTAACTATAACGGGGCAATTTCATTGGTTTTTTACGAGTAAAATGTCCAGCTAACTATAACATGTGTGAAACCTATGGTTTTTTCACTGAATATATATATATATATATATATATATATATATATATATATATATATATATATATATATATATATATATATATATATATATATATATGGTCCATTATTCAGTATATGAGTGCAAGTGAAGCAGGGTGCCTTCTTTGTGATTTTGCCCAGTGGGGAATAACTGGTTTTAGAAGATGACTTCCTTCCCATCCAATGTTGTTATCAATGTTTTTCTAATGTTTACCATCTTGCGATCTCTGTTTCTTTATCCCTCTTACTTCTCTTCGAGAAGGGTCTTTAAGACAGCCTTTAGGACATGTATTGTATAGTAAAGTTTAGAAATTATAATGTGACACAAGAATAGTCCTGGTTTTACTGCATTATTGAAAACATATTCTTCATGGTCTAGCATATGTGGCCTAAAGGTAATAAATAAAAATGATTCACTCTCGACACATGAATTCTGTTTCTGTCTTCAGTTTCCAGTTCAAATTGTTTTCAATTATCCAGGAAATAGGTATACAACTTCCCCAAATCGTCAAAGATTGCCTTTCAGATTGCCATATAGACTTCTAGGTCTGAACTGCATGTGCTCAAGCAATAGCTGATGTGCTCCATTATGCTTTATTTACAACCTATCAATTACTTTGACGATCTTTATGGTGTGAACAGATTTGCGAAATCACTTGCTTTCAAAGTGTCAATCTCCCTCTTTTAGTAGGCGTACAAGGAAACTCTTTGTTTTTATTATGATACTTTAAGTGAGCATCATTGGCAAAATAAATGTGAAGATCTATTGGTAATCTACATTACATATGAAATCCTTGTCAACTTTCCTTTCAGCATAATCACTGATGTGTCAGGAAGCCTGTTAGGCTAGTAAAGGAGTCAGTGCCGCTTTTATGTACCTGTATCCAGGCTTTCTGATTTTGTTGCAAGATATTTCACTTTGGGCACTCCTCTTTTCAACAGAGCTAAGGACTTTTGAAGCCATCCTCTTTAAAAGGGATTTTCATCCAGTGTGCTTGCAGATAGACAAGTTACACGAGGGAAAGCATTTGGGTAGCTAAGAGGAAAATTAATGGTGTAAGGGAACAAGTAGTCCCCCCTGTACGGACCACTAATAGGTAGATTATTATGCTAACAAAGGAATAAGAATTTATATTTTCTATTCTTGCTTTGTGTGTTTCCGGAGCACAACAGTCTCTAGTGAAAACTACACAGGGACATTTTAAACTCTTCTGCACAGTCGTTGCACTGGAGAACATGAGTTAATCTGGGAGCTAAACAACATCCTACTTCCTCTTCACTTTTGGTTTTATAAATAAATACAACAAATTACATTTTTGAATATTTGTGCAAAACTAATTAAAATTGGAAAATTGCGAATTCTGGTTTTAAATAACAAGGAATAATCAGAAACATTTACTGAGGGCCTGGAAGATCTTGCAGTTTGAACACATAAATAACTCACAAAACTTCTGGGATTCAGAATTTTCTAGAGTCCACAGACATATTAGAAGTGTTACTCAAAATCGTCTGCCAAAAGAATTTGGGGCATATCTTCAAGCGGATTGTGCAACTGAAACATCACTGTTTTTGACGTTACGGTCGCGCAATGCCCTGCACCATATTTACCGAAGGGGCTTTAAGCCACTTTTGTGGCTTAATGCCACTTTGTAAATACAGTATCCTTTCACTCCGCTTATTGATGCTGCCCTAGATTTTCAATGAGATGTAAATCTGAGGCAGTGCCAAGAACGAATGCCATGAAATAGCAGGCGTTAGAATGACGCTACGAGGAAAAATACTTTAATGTCTGCTTGTTTTAGTTTTTTCTATGTGTGCTGCATTCTGCAGCACATATAGATAGAGCAATATCATATTAATGATTGTTTATGTGCACAAAGGTTTTCCTTCCTGCACATAAACAATTATTAAATAATGGCGATTTTCTACCTCTATGTGTGCAATAGGAATAAACCATGAATAGAGATGGAAACATAGCGGCAGGTGGAGACTGTCTCCATCTGCCACTATGTTTCCATCAACCATTATATTGACCGTGTGACATTTGTTTTCTGGAAATTAATTTATACAAGATCTACATTTTGTGCTTTCTGAATAGGATATTTACATCACCGTTTTTCTCTATTCATGGTTTATTCCTATTGATGGTCCATTCCTATTTTTGTATAAAAAAACAATAAATAATTATATATTGCTTATCAAGTAACATTGAGTTATGTTGAATTTTCTGTCCTGTTTTGCAGAGTTGCGCCTGGCTCACTTTGGATGGTTTTAATTAGTAGTTTGCTACTGTTCTTTATCTAAACATTGTCTATCCCTGCGTATAGCAAACTCATTGTTTATGTAGGGGTCCCCTTTTTCTCAACAAACTCAGTGGCTGTAGTGACAGAACTTTTTAACACAGCTCAATAGGCCTAGGCTTGTGTAGTAGGTGTCCGTCCATAGCAAAGATCATACTTGCAGCCATTTAAGATGAGAAAATAGTAGGAAGCAGTGTCAGTGACTATATAAAAGAACTTGAAGGTTATGGGCCTTCTTATCCTGCAATGGGATATTGAAATCATGCATGATTAATAGTAAGGTGGCAACGCAGAATATGATTTGTTGGGGTAATGCTAAATCCTCCATTGCAGAATTCTCCACATCGGAGGTCCTGCTGGTAGAATTATCTCCATCATTCCATCTGTATGGAGTAGATAACACCACCCTACGCTCCAAATGGAGGATTTAGCACGTTCCCAGTAAATAGAAAGATACCCCATTGCTGCCCAACTCTAAATTAGGTACTGTACTGCTTATACAGATTTCAGTGGTACAGTATAAATACAATATTTAGAAGATAATTTTTTTTTGTGCTAAGTAAATATGCTAGACAATCTTGTGAGAATGTGCCTCTTTTCCATGGTTACCCCACACTTTTTGCCTGGTTTTGATGTGGTTCCAAATGTAGTGCATAGGGTCCTGTCAACCAGGTCCCCTGTGCCAGTGCTCCTTCCCTAAAACAACCACCGAATTGGTACTTATGTCCCCTGTACATCCCTAGCAAATGGTACCCTAGGTACATAGGGCCTGGGAGCCGAAGAGGGTCCCTTAAAACCCACTCACTGGGACCATGCCCCTGCTCTTGCAGCCTGCATGCCCCTGTGTGGGAGAAAACAACAAAGTCAACATGGTACCCTGCCTGGGTGCCATGCCAGCTAGCACTCCCTGACAGCATAGGTAAGTCACCCCTCTAGCAGGCATCACAGTCCTAAGTTAGGGTGCACTATCCTCATGCAGATATGCCCCTACAATATTGGGCATGATTTCCTAATATTGTAAGTGGCAGTGAAGCCATAGAGAGTACAGGCTGTGAACTTGACAACTCGAGTTCCACAGCACCATGAAGGCTACACTGACTATAGGAGTATTTGGTGCCAAACTACTCCTTTCAATAAATCCACACTAATACCAATGTGGGATTTATTGTACCATGTACCCAGCGAGCACCTCAGGGGTGCCCCATGAATCCCTACCAACCCTGAAGTGGTCTCTGACCATCCGTAGGCAGCAAGCCTCCACTAGACATGTTTCTGGACCCTCGGTGGAGAGACCCTGATCTCTGGGACCAGAAGCAATGCACATCCTGGGCAGAAGTGTCTTGGCTCCTCCTCTAGGATGGGCGAGTACTCAAAGAGGGATGCTTCAAAGGCTTGCCTCCTTTGTAATGTGACCACCAGTCTCTGCTGCTAGCAGCAGATGTGTTAGACCTGGCACCTTGGCGTGAGTCTCCCTTCCACTTTTTGTCGTTGTGCCTCATGTGTTTTTATGGTGTTGGACGCTCAGAGCACTGCACCACTGCCAACCAGTGCTCCCTATGTAAAATGTGTATGTTGGTTGGATTCCATGATTGGCTTATTTGGTTTACTATCAGACCCCAGTAAAGTGCACCAGGAGTGCCAGGGCGTGTAAATACAGATGCCGCTGGTGGGCTTGCAGCACTGGTTGTGCCATCCACAGAAGCGGCATAGTAAAATGTGTCTAAGGTCTGCCATTGCAGAACCTGCGTGCAGTCTGGTACTGTCATGCTGACTGGGCAGGTGCACCCAATTCCCAGTCCCTAAACCTTCCCTTAACTTCATATTAGTCACCCCTATGGTAGGCCCAAGGGCAGGGTGCATTGTAAGCATACAGTAGGACAAACCCTGATGTGTGTGGCATGTCCTAATAGTGAATTACAGCCATTTTCGTTTTTCACTATTGCAAGGCTACCTGTTCCCATAGGCCAGAATGGGCTGTTAGAATTGTTACATCCTATGATCCTAACAGACCCAGGGAACATGGTAGGAAATCGAGTTTAGTATGCCTGAACTCAGAATAATAAAATACATCTTTTAGTAAAGTTTATTTTAATATTCTGTGTTTGCAAATACCACTTTTAGAAAGTTGGTATTTGCTTGCCTAACCATTTCAGCCCGCCTCTGCTATGATGTGTATCTGCCTGTCTGGTTTGTGTGAGTGACAGGGCTGGGGAAACCCAGAGGGGCAGGGCTAGGTAGTCTGGTGGTGAATAGAGAGATTGACATCCAGATGGGTGGGAGGAGTGCACCTGGACTCTGAATAGGGCTGTGCTCTGCCACCACAATGCTGGCTCCACCTCCTGTGGAGTGGCTGATGTCTCTGCCCTGCACCCTGAATAGAAAGGCAAAGTCATGTCAACAAAGTGCTCAAGAACTGGTTTGGACTGGGCAAAAGCACCTCTACCCCAGAGGAACAAAGGAATTTGGGGTAGAAGTATTGGGACCCTGATCCCAACAAATTAGATCCTGCTTGACAAGAAGAACCTCTGCCTGAGGAGAATGAACTGGGAAAGCTGTAAGAAGGAGTACTGTCCCTGACCTGGGGGATTGGCCTGCAGTGGTTGCCTTGCTGCTGAAAGGAGAGGAGAAAAGACTACAAAGACTTTAATTCAACTTGTGCTTAAAAGATCCCCAAGGGCTTGTACTAAGCTTGCCCCCTGAACGAAGTCCCAGGACCAGTGGACTTCACCCCCAGCTCCCCAGAGTCTTTTGGAAGTGCCTGCTGTTGTTGTTGGTTCTTCTGAGGGACTGCGTGTCGCAAGGAGCTGGAAGCGCGACTCGAGAAGGAGAAGCGTGCCGCCGTCGGAGCTGTTGTCGTCGCATCTTGCAAAGGGTGTCGCCGCTGCAGCATCGCATCGAGCGGAAGCGTCTCGCATCATTCCGGAAGTGTCTCGCAAAGAAGCGTGTCGCCATCGCAGCCATCGTAGCTGACGCATTGCACCGCATCAAGAGAAGAATCTCGCATCGAGGAAGAAGCGTGTCGCCATCGCAGCCATTGTAGTTGTCGCATTGCACTGCATCAAGAAAAGCGCCTCGCATCCACGGAGAAGCGGACCGCCGTCGGAGCTGCTGTCGTCGCATCGCATAAAGGGGTGACGCCGCTGCAGCATCGCATCGAGCGGAAGCGTCTCGCAAACTTCGCATTGCACTGCATCAAGAAAAGCGCCTCGCATCCTCGGAGAAGAGTGCCGCTGCCAAATCCGCTGTCGTCGCATCGCATAAAGGGGTGACGCCGCTGTAGCTGACGCATTGAGTTGAGTCTTCTTGCAACATCGTAGAAGGGTAACGCATCTGGAAGATCTTCACGTTTTTATTTCTTTGCACCAAAAACTTCATCGCATCAGCATCGTTGCAACACTTTCGTTGCCATGCGTGTCGCATCTAAGGTACATTGACTTAAAGTGTCGCATTTAAGAACTTAAGAGAACTAAGCAAACTTCTACCACCTAAAGTAACAGTATTGTGTATTTTTGTCGTTTAATGGTCTTGTGGTAACTCTATATAAAGAATCCTTATTTTTAATATAAAAACCTGCGTGGTGTCCCTTTGTAGTGTTGTCACTTGGTTACTTTATGTGTTCACAAATGCTTAACCTATAGCGCTCTGAGATAAGCCTTGTCTGCTCGCACCTAGCTACCTAGAGGGTGAGCAGGGGTTGTTTCAGGAGTGTAACCCCTTACCCTGACTAGAGGAAAGGTTCCCTACTTGTCACAAGTACCTACCTGTGCCAACCAGAGAACCCGGATTCTAACAAGATGGCAGCCCCTGGGTTTACACCCCCACTTTGGGTGGGAAAACTGATGAAAAAATTCAAAAATATAGGAGGTGTGCCCACCTCTTCCAACCCCACTCCTAAGATGGGGAAAGTGAGGTGAAGCACAACTTTCAGTCCTCGCTATCTTGAAGATGGGGTAGTCCTCGAATCAGGGCTAGGTCTATGCCCTCTCCCACAGAAGGGTGGTATAATAGAGGATTCAAACCATAACTACTCCTCCCCTAAAATGCCTCTTACACTTAGTATATAGGTGGCACTCACAGACCTGGCACTCACATTTGACAGACCAAAGAAGAAGACTGAAGAGGACAGCTGAAGGATCAGTAACGTATCAGCTGCAGAAGGAACTATGCAAAACTCTTGCCACCTGCAACCAGTTCGACCACTGGGCCTGCTGTTCTTCCAGAAACCTTGCAAGGCCTCCAAGAAACCCCAAAGACCTTTCAACCTTCACCAAAGTGCCAAGAACCTCCCCGGCATCTGCTGGTTCAAGAACCGCCACAGTGAGGACTGACAGCTCTGTCGATGTGACTCACTGCTACAAAAGAACTCCCCGACCACATTGATAGAGAACCAACACTTGTGTCGAAATGACTTTGCCCCGCCAGAAGAAAGCATCCCAGCCGGATGGCCTCCACGAACTCAAGGGATCCTTTCGCCCCACCAACGCAAGCTGTGCCCAGCTCTGTGGCTGAGAGCCCGTACTCACCTGCACCTGTCAGACTCCTCCAGCACCTCCTTCACTGTTGGCCTGACCATCCTTGAACATCCTGGACCATCCTGGACCACTGTTGGCCTGACCATCATGGTGCTGTCCAGCACTGTGATGGTCCGCCGATGGCGGAACTCCTTCTTCCGAACTACAGCAGCTTGACGCTGGTGACCGCGATGGTAACTGTGTAGGCGGTCTGCTGAAAACCAACCCGCTACCTTACTCAACAAAGGACTGCAAGGGTAAAAATTATCAGTGTAGATACTGAATCCCGCACCTTTTGGGTGCCCCCAGTTCCCTACGACTGACATTGCCCGCAGTGTTGGCCTGAGACACCCAAAGTCTGGACTGGAACTGTAAGTAGCATACATACCTGTTACACTGCACAATTGTGTTCCTCTACAATTTAATATTGAACTGCTCTGAAATTGGAACTGTCAAACTTCAGAAACCTAAAAAGCATTTTTAATGAGAACCGCACTTACCATACTGTGAAGACTTTGGTCTTAAAATAAAATATAAACAAAGTATAATTTTCTTATATTGGTCTGGATCTTCTTCTTGAGTTGCATGTCCATTATTGATCACTGTTGTGCAATAAATGTGTTACACTCCTCTGTGTTAGGCCTAAGTGTGCTCAACCACTCTACCACAAAGAGAGCACTTTGGGTTTTACATTGAGCCCTATACATTTTTGGAAAACCTCTGCATGGTATTACCACCTAGAGTCAATATCATATACAGTGCCATCTTCCTACACATATTAACAAAGGTAAATTAAAACGTGCAGATGTACTCACTGCACTTGATGTAAGTCTACATTTTGTGCTGTTCACCATTTCTGAGTGTAGATATACACATAAGAGTAAGACATGTGTTCACTCCCTAAAGCCAGGGAGAGGAGACATCTAAGAGTAAATTTGCAAGTGTAAAGTTACCGGCTGCAATATTTTAACATGTAGATGGAGAGCACCACCACTATGTGTGGTGTTTGAATTAGTTCAAGTCTGGGCTGGAGTACATTTGCTACTGTTTGATTACCTTTAGTGTTGAAGTAATTGTAGAAGTGTAGTTTCTGAATAGCATTGTGCTTACTCTTTTGTGGGTGGGTGTTTGTAATGGCCTGTCCCTTCCTCAGGGACATATTATCAAGCACGGCGTTAAAATTATCGCCGCTTTAGCGGCAGAAAACTGCCGCTAAAGCGGCGATAATGGGCTTGATAATATGCGGCAGAGAATTCCAATAGAAGACCGTGTTGACACCAGAACATGAGCTGCTATGGGAATTCTCAAGGGCAAATTATCAAGCCCATTATCGCCACTTTAGCTGCAGTTTTCTGCCACTAAAGCGGCGATAATTTTAACACAGTTTCTTGATAATATGCCCCTTAGTTTTTCCAAAACCTCTCCTATTTTCCCACCACTACCCCAGTCCTTCCCACATTTACTAGTAAGTAGTAAATGTACATGTGCGTAGATCTCCCCATAGAAAAGACAGGTGTAAGTGGGGGTGGAGATTTTCACTTGAACGTTTGGAAATTGCATTTTGTAGTAAGTTAGGAGTTCTATTCTAGTGCTACTTTAAAGACTACGGGCCAGATGTACGACCCTTTTTTGCGGCTGCAAACAGGAGATCCTCCCGTTTGCGGCCGCAAAAAAGGTAATAGCATGTACAAACAGGCCACCATCTCTGGGAGGGCTGTCTTTCCCAATGGGCTCACAAATTGCGAGAGGGTCATTAATATTAACGAGCTACGCATTTTGCGACCCCATTGGGAATCGCAAACAGTGTGAAATACACTGTTGTACATCAGAAATTGACCCTCACAATTTGCAACTCGCAAAAGAGTCGCAATTTGCGATGCACAATTTTCTTGGTCATACATCTGGCACTACAAGCTGTCGTTTTTAATCGGTCCTGCTGTGTTCTGTTCTTATTCTTAAAAAGGAAGGTTAAGGTCCTAACATGGCATCCAGTACGTTGAGGTTTTTTTATCACTTCTATAGCAAAATCACTTTCCTTGTGTGTGCATATGATCATTTTTTTTGCACCAATGCAGTGTTTGCTCACATATACACTTCCCTTGGGCTTTCAAAGTGCAATCTTGAAAGTTTTGTGAATGCCAGAAAGTTGTGAAGCTGGGCACTTGTAAGTTAGTAAACTTCCAGATACAGAGCTTTGAATTTCTTTCTTAAACAAGCCTTCTATCATTAAATGACAGTCATTATTAATTTAACAAACTTTCCAAGATCATTTTGAGGCCAACCCACAAAGCCATAAGCTCAATTTAAGTGTACAAATGACAGATTTATAAATGCAAATTTAAATTTGGAATTCATAAAACATATATTAATACCTTTCTAGGAGTAAACCCTTTTTGCATGTGTGCCAGGCGTTTTTGATTTTTGCAGACCTTGAATACTAGCATTTTGGACTTCTGAACATCTCTCACTCACTGCTTGTGCTTTTTACCCTTGATTTGATTTTGCAAAGCCAGAATCCATACCAAAGAAGCTAGAGAAAGCAAAGCAAGGTTGTAAAAATAGTGAAATAAAAGTTAGCCTAGCATTGTGGGGGTAAACTTCAGGCTCTGGGATAACTAATCTAGAGGATATGATGGTTAGTTTTCAAGATATTGAACAGATCAAAATTCAGATATTCAAACATTGATCTATATTCATAACAAAATTCAAATAAAATGAGCGACATGCATAGCTCTTGACAAAAAACTGGGCAAAGGTTATAGAATAGGAAAGAACAAAATAACACAACAGAAAAGCATCGGTTTGAATTGGAGTCCAGCTCAGGAGCGCACAAGGTAAAGAATAAAACAACAGAAAGCAATCAGCGGATTATGGAACAATCTTTAGAGTTGAACTATAAAGGCTGTCATACAAGTGAAATAATTATTGATTATGGAGTGGAAATCTCATTTCATTTGAAGGGGTGCATCATAACCACGTTTAGAGCGCATCCGCATATAGTCTTGCAATTATATCAATGTGAAGTGTTAGGATTGTGAAATGCATTAACGCAGTGTGTGACATGTTTTAGGTTACTGACAGCAGCATGGAAAATTAACGTAGGGAATTCATGAAACTAGCAGAAAACGTTAACTTGAAGAACTCGTGATGTGAAATGATATCATTCATATACTAAATGTGTTCAGCAACAAAATGTTTATAATTTAGTGGCTGTGTTAGTTAAAACGCAATAGGGCTATGCCAAATTATAATGCTTAAAGTGACATGTTCATATGTTAGCTAAAATTGTAGGCCTGAGATGCATATCCCTGAAAACTCTCATTTTCGAATTATTATTTGAATTTCGTATGCGCTGTAAAATCTGTTCTTTCTCACGTTTGTATTGCAGGTGGAAAAGCATTCTTTTAGGGAAAATAATGTCTTTGCTTTAGTAGCTAGGCAAGGAGAGAAGAAGTAACAATCATGTGGCGTGCATCGATAAAAGTAAAGACACTGGGTTTCACACGGGAGAAGGCCTGGAAGCCAAGGACTAAATGTTGCCAAGGTTGCACATGGAGAACATTGTGGAAAAGTACGTTCAGGACTGTACCCAGAGTAGGCGGTGTGTGCGAGGTGCACTATGGGAAATTTACTTGTGGATAATTGATTGTTGGCATAGGGAAAATGCCCACTTCTTTCTTGCTTCCAGAGGGAGAACATCTCAGAACAAGCTCTTTATTTTGCGATTGAGGCTTTATTCTACTTGACCCATTGATGGTGGAGAGGTTTCTTAGGAAGACTTCATGCACTGACGCCTTTTCCCTTTCACTTAAAATGCTTAAATATGGATGTCAGCTTAGCACTACAGTAGGGATAGATTTATTGCTTTTTCTCATCAACCGTTGATGAAGGGCAATTTGGACTCATGCTTCCTGATTCTCTGTATCTTTCTTCTTGAATTAATAGTGTTGTTCATGCTGCATCTTCTAAAATGGATGCGTAGATTTGGCTTCATGATAATTCCTTTATATTTCTATACACTCATGTTGAGTTCTGTCTATGATCAGTTATTTTTGGCTTTGTAATAAACTAACTAACTCTATATAGTTGTCTGCGAGTTAATATGTATCAAGGAGAGTCATTGGCAAATTGATTGTGTCATTTACGATTTGATTTTCTCTCCTTCACATTTTCATGCAGTGAAAAAAAAACATTGGATTGTGTCTTTAGAGAAGGTCTAGAGCTAATTCACCCACCCTTTCATTGGCACACTGCATTTGACTAGTGATAAGGAGGAAATTTGGGATTGTGTTGCTAGTCTGCTAAAATATTAATTTTACATGAGGGTTGAAGTTTATTCTAAGGCGTTACTGGTTGGGCACAGAGAGATCCTTCACAGACAACACTTAATCAGCCTAAGGGCTTGATTTAGATTTTCTGAGGATGGGAACTCACTCTCAAACGTGACAAATATCCTGTCCACCTTATTACCAGTGCAATAGGATATAATGCACTTGTAATAACGTAGATGGGATATCCGTCATGATTGTGATTGGAGTGCCTGTAAACCAAACAGTAAATCAGACCCTAAATTCAGAAAAATCAAAGTAAACTTCTGGCATCAGAACATTGGAATTGTAAATAAAATGTGAATATTCAATTAATACTTCTATACAGTTAGTAAAAATAGAAAGGATTGTACTCTCCTTGCACAATTTTGTGAACTGGCCCCACATTCGCACATGAGTTTATGCAACAGTTCTACAGAATGTACTGCTTCATGTAATCAGACGTGCCTCTGTGAACTGTCCCATTTTTGCAAGTATTCAGCTTCCCTAACTTTCAAGAGTCCATTAAAATGCCATCTCATAGCTTGATTAAGATTTGCCTTTATTCACTATATGTTAAAACTTCACAAGGGTTGATTTTGCTTCTGTCCTTGTGAAAAAGAGTCAAATCAAACAAGCATGCACTAATCGTTAAACATGTATAGTTGACAGTGGCGGCTGCCACCTATGGGGAGTGGTGTGGCAGGCAAATGCGAGGTGGGTGCTGGTGCATGCGGTGCAACATTACATCAACAAAATTGACAACATGCATTACATTATCTTAACTTTAAATTGGTAATGTAACGCCTGTCGGCTATTTGGTGCACATAAATTAAATACATTTAAAGCATTTAAAAAAAAAAGAAAACTCACTTACCTTGCAGCACATCCGTGCTCTCGTCCAATGTCTTTCACTCCTCCAGTGTGGGCGCCAGGCAACTTCCTTAACCATTCCTAGTGGTTCTCTCATGCTGTTAACCAGCATGAGAGCAACACCAGCAGTTGGATCGAACAGGCTCTCTCAGCACTCCAAAGAGCACTGGAGGCCTTTGCTCAGTCTCAAACCAACTGTCCAAGACAGCTGGGTTGAGAGTTTAAAGTGTACATGTCTGGCAAGCCGTCATAAGACCAAAGGGATCATGCACACATTAAACATAAGTCCACTGCCTATAACTTCTTTCTGCTGCTGCCAGTCAGCATCTGCCCACCCCTATCCTGACCCTTGGCTCAGGAAGGGGTTATTGAAAAATGAAATGGTAATACATTAACTATATTATTTCATTTTTCATCTCTGAGGCATGGTGGGAATTTCAATCAGTGGGGTGACACCTCAGCTGTAATGGAGGTGCTGCCCCTGATAGTTCCACTGGCATGAGATAAACAGTTTAGAAGCCGCAGGTCCACTTTCATGTATCACTTCTTACGCCCTGGCCCATGGAGGAATATATGAATAGAAATAAGTGGATAGAATTGATTTAGCTGTAATCATTGCTTGAAATGTTTACCCCGCTGCATTAACTGTGTTTCTTTGTGTTTTAATTATTCTTGATTTAGTGGCTGAGGGAGATAATTTTTCTGCTGTACACGGAAGTATGCATTGTGTTCTTCTCTAGAATTATTTTATGGTCCGATATGTTTTCATAATGTATATTGTGTTTGTAGTTTGTTGTTCTACAGTGCAGTTGGTGTAAGATTTCTGGGGTAGGTTGATGAATATTTTAATTGTACTGTGGAAGTGTGCATAAGGCACAAACGTTTCACTTTACATGTATTCAGTTTTGCTGGGGGTCTCTTTCCTGTTTCATACTAGAAAGTACTCTATTCTATTGTTATGTTGCTAGTATTGTAGCATTCCCTATTTGCTGTTTGTTCTCAGTGAGTGAGAAAAACATTGATGTGTAGCTGTTAGCTAAGGTTGTTTTGAACCCTGTTTCAAGTGATTCTCCCTCAGTGGCAGAGTGGCACTTGGGCTGTGATGAACCCTGTTCCATGTGACTACCTCTCATTGGTAGGGAACTCCTTTGCCAAAACAAATGATGCCTTTTTTGATGCCCTTACACGGGCTGGGTGTGTGGAGTTTTTAGAGGGCGAGGATGGCTGATGATGAAGCATGACACCTGGTGGTGTGTGAGGCCAGTCCTTCACTTTTTGTGAGATGTCCACACTCACAATTTAATCTTAGAGTACCATCAGTCACTGTACTGGGAATGGCCCCATTTGCTGTGAAATATTGCACAGCCGGCATAGTTTTTGTAGTCTGTTTTCTGAATGTTTCTTATGGCAGAAGGCAATTGTTGCTTTTTGTTTTAAAAGGAGGGAGGTGTATGTTATCCTGCGTGTGAGGTTACTCAGTGATGTCCTGAAATGTCTGGGTTATGAGGGTTATCTGAAGGGTGGTTGAAAACAGACAGATCAGAGGAGAGCATATAACTACATATACTCTTGTGGGGTTATTTATGTACCCATTCAACTTACAATCAACCTCTCCAATCTATGAGAGGTGGGCAGTCTATGTGCCAGATAATAGGAGAACATATGTGGCAATCACAAGCATCCTAATTGGGTTGCAACATAGAGTTTTGACACTTTAAGCCTTAGTCTCACTCCATGCCATGCAAAAGTTTTTATCAACAAATCATTCTATTGTAATAAGGTCCTGGGAATCGCGATTCACAACCCCACCCCATTCTTTATGTTACATTTATGGAATGTAGCTCCCAATATGCAGAATATGTACCCATATCTACATCCTGAGGTGCCTTTATGGAAAAACACCTAATTTAGGATTTGGCAAAACCCTTTTTTTAGTAGTTTTGGCTATGTAGAGGATACAAGATGTACTGTCTGGGTGGCTCCCTAAAATCTTTGAGAAGCGACAGCTTGAATGTAATGTCCACCACTCCCCTCAATGGCGATATTTACAGTTATAACACTATTCAAATTGGCACTTGGCCTTCCCCATATTAACCTTCATGCTTCCCTATTTCAACTTACATGAAGACCTAGGACCAGCTTTAGGGGGTGGTCTCCAGGCTCTGTGGGACCATTAATTAATTCTTATGCCTTCCTGCACCCTTTTTTGCTTAATTACTTTTTGTTGGCTTTTGGACTATGTGCATTTTACTGCTTCTAAACAGTGCTAAAGTGATTGTGCTCTCTCTTTAAAATGTGGTAACATTGGCTTATCCACATTTGGCATATTTGATTTGCTTAGAAGTCCCTAGTAAAGTACACTACATATGCTGAGGGCCTGTAAATTAAATGCTGCTATTCGGTCTGCAGCCCTTGTTTTTCCACCCACTTAAGTAGCCCTTTAAACATGTCTCAGACCTGCATTGCATGAACCTGAATGTGCCTTTTTGAACTGCAATGTCGTCCTGGCAAGCTAAACCTCTTGACAGGCCTGAAACTTCCTTTTTAACACATGTATATCACTCCTAAGATAGACCCTAGACAGCCCAAGGGCAGGGTGCAATGCAGTTAAGATGTTGGACATGTACCTTTATGTTTTACATGTCCTGGTAGTAAAAAAAACACTTACATTTGTTTTCACTACTGCAAGGCCTATCTCTCCAATAGAATAACATTGAAATTAAGTTATTACATTTTATAAGTGTAATTTTTGATTGGGAAGAGATAAGACCCCCAAGTCTGGTGTCTCTGGAATCAGATTTTAAATTGAAATTCTGAAAATGTCACTTTAAGAAAGTTGTCCTTTTCTTACTTTAGCCATTTGGTTACTGCAGCCTATGTCTAATCACGTCTGGGGTAGTTGACAGTTGGGCTTTGTATATTCCCCCTAGACAGCAGCACACAATGGGAGCTTAGGTGTGACCTGATTGGCCATCCTGGCAGAATGGGAGGGAGGAGCTGGGCACGGCCTCACTTACACCTGAATAGGCAGTGTTCTATCCACACACAAATTGATGCATAACCTCCTGTAGTGAGTCTGGAGCTAGTGCACAAAGGGCAGGAACTCTGCCCTTTTAAGTCTCCCCAATGAGTTTCCAACCCCAAAGAGGTGCATCTCAGGTCCCTGGGCTCTCGGGTGGATCTGTTGCTCTTGAAATCAAACTTTTGGGCTCTGCACAAATGGGCTCGTTCACATCAGAACCATGCCTCTCTCCTGAAGAACCAGTGTGGACTGCCACAAGTCCATCTCTTCGCACAACAAGCATCATCTGCCGATGTGGATCGCCATCGTGAGGCTCCAGCCCATTCATCCACACCCACTGGCCTGCTCTTAATGCCTCACTGAACTCCCCCAGTTATGCGCTCCCAGCGAAATTCTCCCCTGTGAATGGGGCACTTGGCACAAAACTTGAGAAGGAAAAACTTCAGTCGGACTACTCTGGGACAGTATCGACCCGCGCTCTATTGCGGTCGGCCTGATTTTTTGGATTTGACCCGGTCCAGCAGAAACAGATATCCGCAGTTTGTGCTTTATGCCTTTAAGTGTTTTGCAGATTATCCTTTACAAATTCATAACTCTGGGTCTACTTATTGGATTATTGACATTTTTTAATTGTTTTATGTATAAAATTAAGCTCTGTTGTTCTAGCCTGGAGTATTTTTGTGGTGTTTTCACTGTGTTACTGTTAGAAGTTTTGCACAAATACTGATGAAAGAAACAGACAGTAATATTAAACAAATAGAATGGTCTTGTCCATCATGAATCCAAATCTGGCCTGCAGTACAGGAAGCCGTAAAAATGTCTTGTGACTATGTATTCCAACTGACTGAGAACTTGTTCAACATCATAGGAATGACCTCACCTGGAGGAGATAGTCTGAATAATTATTTCCTATAATAAAATTGTGTATTTTTGGAAGGTGGAAAACTAATCTACCCAGAGAAGACTGATTAAAGGAAATATTAAATAAGGTAGGCAATGAGCAGTTGATGTATACAGACAATGACTAAAGATCTGAGACCATTTCCTGACTCCAAGCAAGGGTTAGACCTCATATATCACAAGTATACACAGGCAGTTAACTAAAAAATGAAAGGGCACACGTCTTTTGGCCGATTACCCATAGAGGCTCGGGGACACCATTGAATACCAAATGACACCACCCATGAGATGTGGAAGATATGCCGGGCCCGATTCACAGAACTAACTTAAGACAAAATCCTAAACTTACTACCATTTTGGTATTCACAGAAGGCACTTACTCATTTTGGTATTCACAGAAGGCACTTACTCATTTCGGTATTCACAGAAGTTAGGAGTCCTAACTTTAGGACTCCTAAATGCCTTCTGTGAATACCAAAAGTCTTAAAATTAGGATTTTTCTCCGTTTAGTAGTAGTATAGTTAGGACTCCTAACTTTAGGACTCCTAAATGTCTTCTGTGAATACCGAAAGTCTTAAAATTAGGATTTTTCTCAATTTAGTAGTCCTAAGTCTAAATTTAGGACTACTAAATTGAGAAAAATCCTAATTTTAAGACTTTCGGTATTCACAGAAGGCATTTAGGTCCTAAAGTTAGGAGTCCTAACTATACTACTACTAAACTGAGAAAAATCCTACTTTTAAGGCTTTCGGTATTCACAGAAGGCATTTAGGAGTTCTAAAGTTAGGAGTCCTAAACTTAGGACTACTAAATTGAGAAAAATCCTAATTTTAAGACTTTCGGTATTCACAGAAGGCATTTAGGAGTCCTAAAGTTAGGAGTCCTAACTATACTACTACTAAACTGAGAAAAATCCTAATTTTAAGACTTTCGGTATTCACAGAAGGCATTTAGGAGTCCTAAAGTTAGGACTCCTAACTTCTGTGAATACCGAAATGAGTAAGTGCCTTCTGTGAATACCAAAATGAGTAAGTGCCTTCTGTGAATACCAAAATGGTAGTAAGTTTAGGATTTTGTCTTAAGTTAGTTCTGTGAATCGGGCCCGCCATCTTTATAAACTATGCATTGGATAATCATCCTGGTTGGTTGAGTTGGTATTGCATAATTGTTTGGGACAGGTCTTGGGAAGCTAACTTGTGTGTCTGATGGTTTTTGTAGTTGCTACTGTGCTAATATGTTTCATGTTGGGGGTGTTCACCAAAACGTAGAGGTATGTGATTTATTTTTACCACTTTTCTTTTACACTCACTAACCTATGATTTGTATTATTCAGTATATGTTTGTGATTGAAGCAGGGGGCCTTCTTTGTGATGTTGTTCTTATCGATATGCTGGGAAATCAAATCTAAACTGGTTTTACATGAAGACTTCCATCGCATCCAATGTTGATATCAAGGTTGTGTCATGTTTACTGTCTTTCGATCTTTGTTTCTTTATCGCTCTTGCTACACTTTTGAAGGGTCTTTGAGACAGCATTTAGGAAATGTATCGTATGTTAACGTTTAGAAATTATATTGTGACACAACAATAGCCCTGGTGTTATTGTAATATTGAAACATATTTGTTATGTTCTGTATATGTGGCCTAAAGATAATAAATACAAATTATTTACTCTCGACACATGAATTCTGTTTCTGCTTCAGTTTCCAGTTCAATTGTTTTCAATAAACCAGGAAAAAAGGATACAACTTCTTTAAATTGTCAAATATTGCCTTTCAGATATTGTCACATAGACTTCTAGGTTTGAGCTGAATTTTCTCAAACAAAAGCTGATGTGCTCCATTATTCTTTATTTGTAACCTGTCAATTACTTTGACGATCTTCATGTTATAAACATATGTGCCAACGCGCATGCTTTCACAATGTCATTCTCCCTCTGTAGTAGGCGTACAAGAACAATCACTGTTTTGATTGTTATAATTTATGAGCATCATTGACAAACTTGAAATTCTTGTCAACTTTCCTTTCAGCATAATCAGTGATGTATCAAGAAACCTTTTAGGCTAGTAACGGAGTCAGTGCTGCTTTTATGTATTTTTAACCAGATTCCTGATTGTGTTGCGTGATATTGGGGGCTGGATCATGAAACATTTCTGGCAGCCGCTATTTCATGTCCTTCGTGGGGAATTAGTGGCCAGCCCCCCACAGCAGTGCAGTAAATATGGCTTGTACCCTTGAACTATACCTCTGATGCCACTACCACTATGCACTATTTACCCGAGGCAGGTTCAGCAATAATGGAGATTTAATTATTAAACTAGGGACCGCTCTGAAAGCGCATCTTCTACTAGCAATTGCTCACAGGCACCTGCTATTGCTAAATGACTCCTAAAATTCCAATATAGAACATAATGACCTCATGAATGATACACAGAACGTCATGACATCATAGGCATTGATCTCTGCATTATCCTCTCAAGCTACAATTTCAGCAACAATGAATCAAACATAAGCATAAAAAACGAAAACAAAAGAGTATAGAAAAAAAAACTACCAGTATACAAACTAAGGTCTTCACTATGTGTAAACTAAATGTACTTAGATGCGTATGGAAACAATCAGTAAATTACAAAAAATTCTGAATGTTACAAGCACTTGTTCCATATGTATTTTTAAGGAAATATTGAAAAATATTTGGCTATTAGCACTGGAAAATCAACGACAGGCAACATTGTTGACTGCGCCTGCGAACAGCAATTTGACTGTCAGCAGGCTCACTGAAGTTATCCATGAGATCGTTGTTGTTCATGCTTTTGAGGTCGATAATGGGCTTTTCAATGCCCTCCAAAATAGCATTTTTAACTTTCACCACTTATCAATAGTAAGTGGATCTGTGAGTTTTAATGACCTTTTCTGGTGTGATCAGGAACTGTTACCCATAATCTTTCACCAGCTTTCAGTTGATGCGGAAGAACTTGGGGGCATATCAACAACAACCGGCGATAATTATCTCTAAGCGCACTTAGCGCTAGGATAATTATCGCCAGCTAGCGTGAATTTTTATCGCTGAGATAGCGTGCTATTAGCAACGCTTATCTCAATAGCGATAAAAATCCTCACGCTAACAGGCTAACGTGAGATTATCGCTGGAAACCCAGCGATAATCTCACGTTACCTTGTTGATAGGGATAGGCAAACTTAGCCATGATATCCTCCTTCCATAGGATATCATGGCTAAGTCAGAAAAATACCAGACTTAAAAAAGCAGCGTTAACCGCGGTTAGCGCTGCTTTTTTTGTCTCTAACAGGGTTAGCGACATTCTTGATAATAGGAGAAATGTCGCTTAGCGACATTTCTCTTATTATTTTACTCTGGAACGCCCCCTTTGCATCTCATTAGAAATGCAAGGGGAAGCGTAGAGTAAAAGGGTGCTAACATGCAAATTTGCATGTTAGCACCCTGTTGTTGATAGGGCGCTAGTTTTATCTCTCCTTTTTTGGCTTTTAAAGCCAAAAAAGCAGAGATAAAGCCCTTGTTGATATGCCCCCTAGTAAGACAACGGCGTGAGTTAATGCACATGCCGTAAAGATGTGCACGTAACCCGCAAGTGACAGCATCCAGTCCAATTATACAAACATGAGCGCCAGGGCCGGCTCTACGGCGGTGCGACCGGTGCCACTGCACCGGGTGGTGGATTCCAGGGGGCGCCGTGTATGCAAGTTTAATATTATTCTAAAGCACCTGCTGCCGCGTTTGTTACCTCAGGCAATTTCAGCGCAACAAAGAAATGTCAGGATAAATCCTGTGATTAATGTTCTTTCTGAAGAGAGTTCGGAATTGTGTTTAATTGGTGATTTGACTCACTATAAAGTAGTGCAGAGGGTTAATACCTCTGTTGCAGAAAACAAGTACTGAACAGATTACAAAGTGCATAGAATTTAAATAGGTCAGTGGGTTACTGCTTTTAAAAGCGATATAATTTTTTTACTTGCAATTTATAAGTTAAAATCCTAATATAGGATTTGAACTTATAAATTGCAAGTAAGAATGATGTCTCTTTTAACAGCAGTAACTCATTGACCTATTTACATTCTACGCACTTTGTAATTGTACTGAACTATTAACTTTTATCAAAGAATTGTATGCCTGCTGCAAAGTATATATTTAAACAAATATTAATGTTGCAAAAAGGATTAATTTGGGCAGAAATCTATTCTCATTATCAAAGAGAACACCCAACTATGTTTTTTTTTTAATTCTGAGTTTGTGTTTCTCTAGACCAAGCAATATTAAACTATACTGCCTACCAGTATTGATGACATGTGACTCCTACACCTTGTAGTCCTCTGTCTTATGTAACATTTCCTATACGCTGAGTTATACAAGTATGATTGATTGTCTAAGTGTAATGTGTGTGCGATGGAAAGTGCTCTGACACCCTACACTGGTATGAGTGGCGCTATGTATGCATCTGAGAGAGTGTGGTTATGGAGACTTGGGCACCGTTAAAAGGTGGTGGTGAAGGAATCCGTGGTAGAGGTGGTCATTGGGGGCGCCAACAAACATTGGGGCATATCAACAACAACCGGTGATAATTATCGCTAAGCGCACTTAGCGCTAGGATAATAATCGCCGGCTAGCATTGATTTTTATCGCTGAGATAGCGTGCTATTAGCAACGCTTATATCAATAGCGATAAAAATCCTCACGCTAAGTGGCTAACGTGAGATTATCGCTGGAAACCCAGCGATAATCTCACGTTAGCTTGTTGATAGGGACTCACAAACTTAGCCATGATATCCTCCTTCCATAGGATATCATGGCTAAGTCAGAAAAATACCAGACGTAAAAAAGCAGCGTTAACCACGGTTAGCGCTGCTTTTTTGTCTCTATCATGGTTAGCGATATTCTTGATAATAGGAGAAATGTCGCTTAGCGACATTTCTCCTATTATTTTACTCTGGAACGCCCCCTTTGCATCTCATTAGAGATGCAAGGGGAAGCGTAGAGTAAATGGGTGCTAACATGCAAATTTGCATGTTAGCACCCTGTTGTTGATAGGGTGCTAGTTTTATCTCTGCTTTTTTGGCTTTTAAAGCCAAAAAAGCAGAGATAAAGCCCTTGTTGATATGCCCCTTGCTTCCTTTAGTCAAAATACCTATTTTTATTGATTTGAACCTTCTGTACATTTTGCTTGACTATGCTGTCTATGTCTTACAACACAGTATGTGTTAAACCTGCTGCTCAGCCAGTGTGACCGGGATATGGAATGTTGGTGTGTGGTGATGCTGTGTAATGTTGGGTGAGTGAGAGTGTCAGTTGGAGAATGGGCTGAGCAGCAGGACGGCTGCTCCTGGTGGGGCTCCTCAGACCATCTACTTAAACAAATGTAGTGGACTGGCAGCCGACACCCAATCCAGACAATCAGATATAAGTCAATAAGGACACTCAATGAGGAGCAATACACCAATAGTGTGCACAAATTAGCTTTAATAAGACATTAAAGTAAATACATGTTAGCACAAAAACAAGGTTATTATGCACATCAGGGTATAATGAATAAAAGTAACAAGCAAAAGATCTGATTCACTGAAAGAAACTAAGATCGTATACACAAGTATGAAGTTCACTAAAATAGAATTCCGGAAGCTCAGCCGCTCAGGGTCAAATACCTAATTGATAACTATGTAACAGATGAAATAACATTCTCTTGTTCGTGACTCACAAAACAGCATTAATCAACTGGCTATGTTATGAAGTGCACAATGGCTACTGTATTACATTGGAATATCCAAAGCAATTCTGTAAACATATGAATCAGAATGGAGCATAATACATTTGATCATAAACACCACAATGACACTTTGATCAATTAGAATAAAGCAGTGAAATAAAGGCCCTTCATCTCTGGGTGGAACGTAAGATAGAACGTAACTTATCCACAGTGCTGGGAAGCCCTCTCCTTTCTCTTGAGTCCCTTTCTCTCTCTCGAGCGTCACAGCCAAGGAACAGCACGGCCAGGGAGGCACCTATATGGGCGATGGCAGTTTGCACGACTCCATCTGCGAGCTTCAATCCCTCACACATGCCTCTGTGCTTAAATATGCTGAATCTTGGCTTGTTTCCGCTTCTGTTCTTTTCTCGCAATTTCTAGCTGTGTTATCAGTGCGTGTCCTTTGGCTGCCCTGACGCTCACTAATCATCTCTTTGGACGTCTTTTGGGCTTTTCCTGAACTCTCTTTCTCAGGGTTAGAACAGCCTTCGCCTGCACCTCTCCCACACTTCCTGCTTCTCGTAGCTTCTTAGTGTATTGTAAATAACATGCTGGCCGCAGATAACTTTGTATATGGAATGCTGAAAACAAGCTTGGAAGCGACAGCGGGAATCGCCCACTGAACAAAATTACCCAACAATTCATATGCTCAACTAAACTGTTGGTTTATGGGTGATGAAGTGAGCTTTTGAGATGTTTGACACCACTTTGTTGGTGAAACAATTGAAACTCTTGTCTAACAAACTGTACTCCATTGTCAGAAACAAGAAAATATGGAAATCCTTCCCTTAAAAATACATCTTCTAAGAAGTCAATCAAATTCTTCGATGTGGGATCCCCCATAAAATGCACTTCTGGCCATTTTGAGTAATAGTCTATCAAGACTACAGCAAATCTGGAGGAAAATTGTAATGAATTGAAACGATCTACAAGGTTTACCTTGTCCCAAGGTTTAGAGGGCAAATAGGCTGCAACGATGGGCTTCTAGTTTTTAGACCTTTTTCACAATTATTGCTATGTACACAATTGCCCACCTGCTCCTTGATATGTTTATTCATACTGGTACACCAGAATATTTCACACACTCTACGTTTAGTGACTTCAACCCAAATGGCCATCATGCACACCACACATAATTCTCTTCTTCAAACTTTCCGGAGTCCCAAACGTCTCTCCCTGCATAAGTATACCATCTTTCACTGATAGTTCTGCAGAAATCTTTACATACGTTTGAAATTGATAGGGTATATTCTTCTCCTTGGGCCACTCATTCTTCACAAAATGTGTTACTTGCTTCAAAGATACATCTTTACTCAACTCTCTTCTCCATTTCATTTCACCAATAGCACACATGTTTTCAATATCAATGCATACAAAGAAGAAACTTTATTGCTCCTCTTCTTCAGCTATTTCCATGTCCACCTCCTCGACCGTAAATCTAGATAAATATTCAGCCCTGATATTTCTGTTGCCATGGATGTATGTAACTTCAAAGTCATAGTGCAACAACTTTGTGGAAAGCCCAGAGATGCTCAGATGATGATCTTTAATCCTATCCCCCAGAAAGTACAGAGCCAACTGGGTTATGATGGGTTCGCAAAATAAATCACGATTACTCTATATGTATGGATGAGATTTCCTTATAGCCCATCAACAGGATGACAACTCATTTTCAATTACTGAAAAATTAATTTCAGATCCTCTCAATACTCTGGAAGCATAACTCTGCCTGTTTTCAACCCCATCTTTTACTTGGGTGAGAACAGCTCATAATCCAAAACTGCTTGTGTCAACCGTGACAGTACATTGCACACTTTGATCAAACAATTTAAAAATTCTTGATCCAACCAATTGGGATTTAATCCATTTAAAACCCTCTTGACAAGACTTATCCCACAAAAAGGTCTAATTTTTCTTTAACATACACGTTAAAGGTTTTACTTTTGACGCACAGTAAGTAAGTAAGTAAAAGACTTATAAAGTGTGTGAATGCCCAAATGTATTTTGGCGCTAGCATCAGACAGCAAGCACCGTAGCAGAACCTAATGTGATGGAGAGCGCATGAAGAGACAAGTTTTTAGCTGTTATCTGAATCGTGGTAGATCTGATTGAGTTCTAATTTTAAAGGGCAGAGAATTGCACAATTTGCAATTGTAGAAGAAAAACTTTTGCCATCCCATAAGATCTTTTTTAATCTAGGGATGATCACCTTTTTTGCATCAGAAGATCAAAGCACACACTTGGGAGAGTACCATTGGAGGGTTTTGCTGAAATGTTCAGGACCAGCATTGTGAAGGGCCTTGTGCGCCATGCAAAGAGCTTTGAAATTGACCGGCTTCAGAATTGAAAGCCAATGAAGTTTGATGATGTTTTGGGAGCCCTAGCTGAATTTTGTAATTTATGTGATCAGACCAGCTGCAGCATTCTGGAGAGTCTGGAGTTTGTTCAATAAACATTATTGGATACACAGGTACAGAGCATTGCACAAGTCAATCCTAGAAATGACTAAGGCAATAACAACAGATTTTTGGAGCTCTAGCAGGATGAGAGGAAAAATATTCCTCATGATTCTCAGCAGAAAGAAGCTGGATGAAGTGACCTGATTTATTTGGTCCGAGATCAAAAGGTTTCTGTCAAAGACAACACCTAGGTCTTTGGCTTTATCAACTGGACAAGGGAGTGGACCACGTTTATGAAGCCACCTGAAGCCAGACCAAAATTAAAATGATGTGTCCTTGCCGAATATAAGTACCTCCGTTTTGTCTGAATTTAACTTGAGACAATTTTCCTGCATCCAGATAACAGCATAATCCATGCAGTTGTTAAATCGTTTGCCAACCGCTTCGACATTGCACAAGACTGAGCCCATAATCTGCATGGCATAGGAAATCACAGAGAAACCAAATGATTGAATCAAGTTTACTAATAGGGCCAAGTACATATTGAAAAGGATGGGGCTCAAGGATGACCCTTGACGGACAACACATGGGAGGGACAAGGGCTCAAATGTAAAGTTGCAGAGAGATTCCTCTTGTTCTCTATCCACCAGGAAATAACTTAAAAAGGAGAGGGCACAATCTATGATAAATATGGACTTCAGACAGTCAATTAGCACAGAGTGGTTGACAGAATCAAATGTGGCTGATAGGTCTAGAAGAATTAGAGCCACACTTCCACCACTGTTGACCGAGGACCTCATTTCTTTTGTTGCAGCCACTAAGGTTTATTCAGTACAGCGATTGGACCTAAAACCGAACTGGATCCATGTTCAGAGTTTTTTCAAGAATCTTTTCCTGCAGAGGAAGGCTGGAGATGGGCCAGTAATGGTTCGCATCTAGGGAATCGAGGGAGGGTTTTAGAAAGTAGGGGAAGAACCAATGTCTTCTTCTAGGTTGAGGGGAAATGTGCTGAAATTATAATCTTGTATAGTAGTTATGACAACGGAATTACTACTGTCCCGAGAGCCAAGACGCACATTAGAGAGACATGGATCAGTAGAGGTGCCTGATTGTGTAGCCTTGATGAGATTGCCAACTTTTTCACAGGTAAGAGGGGGGAAGGCTGAAAGGGTGTTGGATGTTGCATTAACATTAGCATTCCTAAACTCAGAGGGGTTGCCATTCAAATTAGGGGTAAATTAATTGAAGATTACATTAGCCTTCAATTGGGAAATGTCAGCTAACTTATTACACAGAGTTTGGTTATGGTGTGTTGTTAGTGTTGCAGTCAGATATGAACCTTAAGTTAAACTCGCAAAGACATGAATCCGGTCTTGTCAACTGGTGGAAAAGCATCAATGATGCCTTTGACAAGGCCAGGCCTTGGCTCCACCCCATGCTCAGTTAATATTGGGCATAAGTATAAGAAAGTGGTGGAGCACGGGTTAACTCCAAAATTGCCACCGCCGCGCTCCTTCACTTTAGAAACACAGGGATGAGTCGTATTTACAATAATACGGTGCACCCCTATGCTTCTCCCTATGCTGGTGCTAAATTCAGCTGCCTAGTGCCAATGCAGGGACCCTTGCACCATAGTGCAAGAGTGCCGACATTGAGGGAATGATTGTTTATGTGCAGGAAGGTGCCCCTTCCGGCACATAAACAATTCAGAATGGCAATTTGTAACTTCTATGTGTGCTGCATTGTGCAACACACATAGAAGTTGCAAATCATTATTCATGGCAATTTGCTCTTGTTATGTGTGCTGCACAATGGAGCACACATAGACACAGCAAAAACGAGGAGTAATAAAGCATTTCTCCTCGTTTTGTCATGTTAAGACCAGATTTTCCCTGGTCGTAATTTTGGCGCTGCCTCCTATTTATGCCACCCTTGAAAATAGGGTTTGTTCAACCATAGAGGGTTCTGGCCCATAATCAGTAAGGCTAGGCCAATCTATACACTATCAACAACATGCATGCCAGTACTGAATCAAAAATGTGTGACCTTTTACTTCCTCAAACCACACGTGACACTTATTGTGATTGAAAAGAAATTGTTTATTTCATTTTTAGTAAATTCTGAAAGGAGAATTGCAAAACACAAGTTCTTGATTTTTTGATTTTTTGATTTTTTTAAATAATATTTTTTCATTTACATCTATTCAATGATTTCATAGATCACAAACAACTTAACACACACATGTTATAAATTGCATGTAATGTGTACACGTATACATTTTGACAAAACTTCAACTCTGAGTACAAAAAACAATTTGTGCGTTAAGGTTCCACACACAATTTGAAAATAATAATGACAACATACACATGAAAAATTATTCGAAACAGAAAAAATGAAAACATGAAAAAGTGCAAAAAGCAGGGTTGTGATATTAGTTTCACAAAATACCTGTAGCCTTTTTTATAATACAACCCTAGTCTGGGCGAAGGCAAAAAAGTGTAGTATTCAGTTTAACCTGGATAATTCAGTTGGTTAATTTGTAAATTGATTTAAGAACGTTAACATGAGAAGGACTGGTTAAACTGCTACAAATTACATATTCACTTGTTTGGTCATAAAACGAGGTCTACACATTTCAAACCCCAAAATTCCTTTTAAGGGCGTTCTCTTCAGGACCTGGAATTGAAACAAAGCTGGAAGAAGAAAAGCAGAGAGAGTGCTCGTGTTAACACTTACACCTTCATATATACCAATTGCCACTACCTATTAAATCCACCTACTTATTTACCTTGAAAGAGATTACCAAATCTCTACTCCAACCATGGATCTCTTGGTTATTCCACGTTGGAAAAGTGTTAATTTTATAGCCTACAAAAATAGTGTAAGAAAAGAAGAAGGAAAAAGGAAAGCAGGGGTGTCAGTCTAAAATGTTTGAAAACTGTATAAAAAGACTTTGTACGGAAAAAACGTCACTTCAGTGAGGGAACTTACTTTGATTCCACTGTAAGAAGATTGCAGATACAAGGACTGGTCGTGTTGGCAGTGTGGAACCACAAAGGAGACAACAGGTGCCGATCACGATCCGGCAAAAACCGGGTACGAACCGTCGGACGGAGCATAATCTCCGCCCGACGCGTACCCGGTCGTCAAATTTTACAAACAAGGAATTACGATTCGCACGGGTACACCATTACCGTACGATTCGTAAAAAAGCCCAAACGAACAAAAAACACCTACCAATGCGATCCGGGAAAGCGCCGACCTGACGTCGGGACGCACGCAGCCAGCCATTCACGACCCAGGAATCACGATTCGCACCGACGTCACCCCGCACGGTGAATAATTTGCGGCAGCCAAAAACTGCCGGGAAATCAGGACGACGCGAACAAGGACCACCAGTACGCGACGGACAGACGACGCCGCGAACAAGGAGGACCAGTACGCGACGGACAGATATGGACCCGAACCTACGAGTCATCCCTGCCCTCATAGCAGTACACCTCCTCTACAGGTTACGACGCAGACGCCGCAGAAGGTCAGAATAACTAAGGGAGGGGGGAAAGTGGGGTGGGGTGGGGGTGGCACGACCAGGGCAGGCCACAAAACAACCACATGAGTCACACACCACACATGGCCTGGACATACCTGACTCCCATGCCCTGGTCACCACGAGGGGGTGGGGGCGTGTCCTGATAAGCCAGCGACCGCCACAACGGAAGTCCGTCACCACGCGAACCGGCAACACAACCAGACAGGTACGTCCCGTACCCACGCCTGAAGAGCGTGGGTACGAGTCGGACCACGCCCACACACGTCACCCCAACAATGGCGGGACGGATCGCACCCACGTGGCAAAGGCCTGGGTACGGGCCGCACAAACATCACATAGCGTGGGGACGGATATGTATGGACCCTACCCCCACCACGTATGCAAGGAGCGTACCCCCCACCCCAACAGTGTAAGTACGACCCGTACCCCCACCCGCGTATGCATGCAGCGTACCCCCCATGCCAACAGTGTAAGTACGACCCGTACCCCCACCCGCGTATGCATGGAGCATACCCCCCATGCCAACAGTGTAAGTACGACCCGTACCCCCACCCGCGTATGCATGGAGCGTACCCCCCATGCCAACAGTGTAAGTACGACTCGAACCCCCACCCACGAATGCAAGGAGCGTACCCCCCACCCCAACAGTGTAAGTACGACCCGTACCCCCACCCGCGAATGCAAGGAGCGTACCCCCCATGCCAACAGTGTAAGTACGACCCGTACCCCCACCCGCAAATGCAAGGAGCGGACCCCCCTGCCCAACAGTGCAAGTACGACCCGTACCCCCACCCGCGTATGCATGCAGCGTACCCCCCATGCCAACAGTGTAAGTACGACCCGTACCCCCACCCGCGTATGCATGGAGCGTACCCCCCATGCCAACAGTGTAAGTACGAACCGTACCCCCACCCGCGTATGCATGGAGCGTACCCCCCATGCCAACAGTGTAAGTACGACTCGAACCCCCACCCACGAATGCAAGGAGCGTACCCCCCACCCCAACAGTGTAAGTACGACCCGTACCCCCACCCGCGAATGCAAGGAGCGTACCCCCCATGCCAACAGTGCAAGTACGACCCGTACCCCCACCCGCAAATGCAAGGAGCGGACCCCCCTGCCCAACAGTGCAAGTACGACCCGTACCCCCACCCGCGGACTTACGGAGCGTACCCCCCATGCCAACAGTGTAAGTACGACCCGTACCCCCACCCGCGTATGCATGGAGCGTACCCCCCATGCCAACAGTGTAAGTACGACCCGTACCCCCACCCACGAATGCAAGGAGCGTACCCCCCATGCCAACAGTGTAAGTACGACCCGTACCCCCACCCGCGTATGCATGGAGCGTACCCCCCATGCCAACAGTGTAAGTACGACTCGAACACCCACCCACGAATGCAAGGAGCGTACCCCCCACCCCAACAGTGTAAGTACGACCCGTACCCCCACCCGCGTATGCAAGGAGCGTACCCCCCATGCCAACAGTGTAAGAACGACCCGTACCCCCACCCACGAATGCAAGGAGCGTACCCCCCATGCCAACAGTGCAAGTACGACCCGTACCCCCACCCGCGGACGTACGGAGCGTACCCCCCATGCCAACAGTGTAAGAACGACCCGTACCCCCACCCGCGGACGTACGGAGCGTACCCCCAGCCCAACAGTGTAAGTACGACCCGTACCCCCACCCGCGAATGCAAGGAGCGTACCCCCCTGCCCAACAGTGTAAGTACGACCCGTACCCACACCCGCGGACGTACGGAGCGTACCCCCACCACACCAGTGTCAGTAGACTCGTACCCTCACCTCGAATGCATTGTGCGTACCCCCACCGTGTATGTGCCAAGCGCACATATCCAGAAATCGGAGGTGTGTGTGCAGAGTCCACCCAGCAGTGCCCTGAGACAGGAGGGGTGGGTGCAGAGTCCTCCCAGCAGTGCCCAGACACAGGAGGGGTGGGTGTGGAGTCCTCCCAGCAGTGCCCTGACACAGGAGGGGTGGGTGCAGAGTCCTCCCAGCAGTGCCCTGAGACAGGAGGGGTGGGTGCCTATCACTCCCAGCAGTGCCCAGACACAGGAGGGGTGGGTGTGGAGTCCCCCCAGCAGTGCCCAGACACAGGAGGGGTGGGTGCAGAGTCCTCCCAGCAGTGCCCTGAGACAGGAGGGGTGGGTGCAGAGTCCTCCCAGCAGTGCCCAGACACAGGAGGGGTGGGTGCAGAGTCCTCCCAGCAGTGCCCTGAGACAGGAGGGGTGGGTGCAGAGTCCTCCCAGCAGTGCCCTGAGACAGGAGGGGTGGGTGCAGAGTCCTCCCAGCAGTGCCCAGACACAGGAGGGGTGGGTGCCTATCACTCCCAGCAGTGCCCTGACACAGGAGGGGTGGGTGCAGAGTCCTCCCAGCAGTGCCCTGAGACAGGAGGGGTGGGGGCCTATCACTCCCAGCAGTGCCCTGAGACTGGAGGGGTGTGACACATGTGTGTGAGGCCAGAATTATCCACATGCATACTGGCTACAAGGGAACATGTCCCCATGAACTCATGTCAACAGACTCCACACACAAGTACAGTGATCACCAAGGATGCCACGATTGTCGCAGGTGGAGACATGGCCCTGCATGCATGGCCAAAGTAGAAGGGCTCCGTCACACACACAGCTCATGTAGACACAGCTCTGCGCTAAACATTGGGAACACCCTGCAGGGAAGAAAGCTGGGTACACAGAGGAAGGAATACACCCTTGGACAAGTGCACCATGCAGTAACTGCCTACATGAACAAAGAAAGTTAGCCAACACCTTGTGATGGCACACAGATCACAGGGTCCCACCAATGAGCAGTACACTACTACATATCCCACACACCCAAACCCTTACACACCACCCAAAACCATGTAGCAGCCCCACCAACACCAATACCAGCATAGCAGTAGTGTGATAATGAAAACACAATTAAGCTTTATTCAGCAGGAGCACAATGTCCGTGGATCGCAGGCAGTTCAATCTTCACAAAGCCCATAGGGCAGTCAATGATTCTCAGCTGGATGGGGGACACAGTGGGATGCGTGTCCCCTACCTTGCCTGCACAGTCAAATGGCATCGTCTTCCACACTGGTGAGGGCATCAGGGGGGGGGGGAGCAACAGGCACCGCAGGGACATCAGGGCAAAGGGGCGGCGTTGTGGGTGCAGGGATGGAGGAGTCCACCACAGGGGGTGGGTCAGTGCCAAAGGCGGAGGCCAGGATGGCACTACACACCTTTGCAAGGTCCTCCAGGGAGTCCCCTGCACCCGAAGGGACCTCAGGCCCCAAGGAGGGGGGGGGGGTCAGAGGGATGGGTCGCAGCGCCACCGGGGGAGGGTGGAGACAGGGGGGGAGACTCAACCACCCTGACCGGGGACCTCCTTGACCGCTTGCGTGGTGGTGTAACTGTGGGGCTCAGGGACAGAGCGGCCATGAAGGAGTCCTTGGGGGAGATGTGGCCAGGAGAGCTGAGGGGAGGGGATTTGGAGGGAGTGGACTGGGTGGAATGCGGACTCCCACTATGGCTGCGTGTCACACGTTTGCCCCCCGACCCAGTGGGTGTGCCTACCTCACCCTGTGTGTGCGTGTCAGGAGGAGTGCGGTGGACCTTCCCTGCTGGTGTGGTGCCCGTGTCCGTTGATGTGGGTGCATGCCGACGTCTGGGTGTACGTGTGACAGGCATGGGAGTGGGAAGTGTGGATGGGGCAGGGGTAGGTGGGGGGAGGTCGCGCTGCAGGAGACCCACTGCTGCAGTCAGTGTGGAGTCGATGGACCTCAGCAAGTTGCGTTGGTCAGCCTGCGATGAATGAATGCCCTCCAAGAAAGCCTCGATGTTGGTGAGGGTTTTGCCGTGGGCATGGAGGATATTAAGGATCGCAGCCTGACCAACCTGCAGTTGCCGCTGGATGTCCACAGACTCAGCATTGGCGACAGCAGTGGAGACAGGGGCAGGGGGTGCGGTGCCTGGCAGGAAGGAGACATGCTGTGACCGGGCACGCTGGGAAGGGACACGAGCAAGTGGGAGGCGGCTGGTGGAAACTGAGGGGGCGGTGCGAGGTGTTGTTCCGCTGTCAGCTGCTGGTGCAGCCTCCGCCCACTCGGAGACATCGTCCCCGAACCTGTCAGCTTCGTAGTCTGATGTGCCAGTCGACAGGTCCTCGGCCACACTCTCCTCCGCCTCTGTCCCACTCGATGTGCCAGACCCGATGTCACGGCTGGCACTGGTGCTCGGTCCCTCCGCCTGGTCTGTGTCCATGTCTCCCTCTGTGTCCCCCGACGATGCTGTGGGCAGGGTGGAGAGACAGAAATTATTCAGACACCTGTACACATCTGTCACATGAGTCCAATCTACATAGGTAACATTGCATGGCCTGAAAAGGAAGATCCCTAACATCTACTGAACAGGGTACCGATGTAGGGCATGAAACACACAGTTGTTTGATCCACCATGCCACTGAAATACCATGGAGAGCATGAGACAATAGCTAAACACAGGAAAAGGAGTCTGACATAGCACCCAGGCCCTGGGGACAATCCAGCACTGCATCTGCACCACACAGCGTTGGCGAAAATACCGATGACCAGGGACCATATCCATGAACTTGAGACACATGCTGCATAGGTAATGCTGAAAACATGCACAACATGACTCGGTCACTGCACATTGCGTGTGTGTCCAGGCACATCACACACTGCCCAGACCCAGCAAGTGGTAATCAGGATTTAACACATAGGCATTGCCCGCCCCAACAAGACCCTACACGAGGCAAATTGTGGAGACACAGGTGGCACCAACATCTCATGGTCTGGGTGATACACACAGGGGCAGGCAAAAAGCAAGATTGGACGCCAAACAGCCAAGGTGCGCCTGTACAAATAATGAGGTACCAGTGCCCATCCTCAGATGAGTATAACAAGACACACAGGCACTGGCAACTGTGAGTATGAAGAAGGACAATCAGGTCAGGCTGCACAGTGGACACCTGTACAAATTAGCACGTCTATATACATGGTGACAGGGGACAATGGCACAGAGCACAACTTACGCTGTAGACACTGACAGTGGCCACGTTTATGATGACACATACACCACTGAGGCAAAGGTGCCCCAGGGGACAGTAGTGGGCACGCAACTACATGCTACTGAATGGTAATGACTGCAACACACGTCACCATCCCTGCACTATGTGTATCGCACACTCATGCACATCATGTCACAGGCCACTACAGAGGACATGCGCGCTGTAAGGCATGACACATGAGAGACCAACTCCCATGTCTGGAGTCAGCATCAGTGCCAACTGACATGGAACCCACATGCAGTGAACTTGACAGTGCACAGGCAAGGTCCCACAACCTGTTACACACCACCCCCACACATGATGCTACAGACATTGTTCCCGTGGACAAAGCGCCAGCCTACATTACCCTGTGAAGGAGTGACTACACACAGACCAGGGAACACATTGCAAGGAGGGGAAGGGTGGCAGGGGCACAGCGCTATACTGGGGCAAACAGGATCTGCACAGCACCTTTAAACCCTGCCAGTGGATTCATGCTACTGTGCCCTTACAAATGCCGGTGACACACAACAAACACACATGTACCTACCCCCTTCCGGCTGCTGTATCGCCTGTAAGCGCCTCTCAAGGTCTGGAAAGACCACCGGCAGCACACGCCTGTGGAGGTGGCTCAGACGGCGGCGGCCGCGGTTCTTGTGGCTCTCAGGTGAGTCCCCCAGCAGGAGCCGTGCAATCCTCCGCGTCCAGCACCGGATATCCTGCCAGCGTTTCCTCACCTGGGCCAGGCGCCGCCTCCGACCATCCACACCCCTCACGGCACTGACGGCGGTCAGCCAGATCTGCTCCTTGGCAGTGGCGCCTACCTGTGAGGAGGAACAAGTGACACCACATCAATACACCAGCCACATGTCACAGAGAGACATATGGGTACAAATTAGCTGGTAACAACAAGGCATGTCATGCAGCCAACGCATTGCACCTTTGTCATAGGGACATCATCCCCTGGTGAGGGAAAAAGCACTACGTGCCACAGTGGGTACACAGGTGGAATGATGGCAATGTCACAATCAATGATCAAGGCTCACACTGTGCATCACACCCACCCCTCCTGTCTCAGGGCACTGCTGGGAGGACTCCACACCCACCCCTCCTGTCTCAGGGCACTGCTGGGAGGACTCTGCACCCACCCCACCTGTGTCAGGGCACTGCTGGGAGGACTCTGCACCCACCCCTCCTGTCTCAGGGCACTGCTGGGAGGACTCCGCACCCACCCCTCCTGTCTCAGGGCACTGCTGGGAGGACTCTGCACCCACCCCTCCTGTCTCAGGGCACTGCTGGGAGACATCAGGCACCCCCCCCCTGGGACCCCCCCGACAGTACATGGCATGTGTGTTACACCTGGACGCAATGGCAGAAGTCACAGTCACCACATAGGGACAGTCTGTGGCAGTGGCCTATGCACTCACCTGATAACCTGGTCGCCCATACAGCATGGAGTACTGTGGGAGGATCACATCCAGCAGAGCCATGTTCTCCTCCAGGGTGAATGGCTGTGTCCTCTCCACAGCCCTTGACATGGTTCCAGGGAATCAGTAGCAGCAGCTGGGTCGACGAATGCAAAGATGTGCAGGCAAGTGCTCCCTCATGGGACCTGGCTGCCTTATATGTGCCCTTCTGCCCAGTCTCATGCACAGGAGTACAGAGAGATTGGTCACTCACATTTGCATCCTATGTTTCCACCAATCCCTTCAAACCTAGCAGTCTGTGGGTTCTCGATCGGTTTCATTCTCCTGCATGATGTCAGCCCCACAAACACATTGCAACAAAGTAGACAAATCCCAACTGACTTCTGCTGTGCACCTTCCAGAACAATTTCGAATTTTGTACTTGGTCTCCATGACAACCAGCATGCATGTAGGCCTTAATACTTGTCCCCTATGTAATTTGGAGCATCACACACAGGTACGGTGCGTGTGGGGGCCCTAGGGCACCCCAAATGCATGGCAACGGCCCGTACATGCATGCCTACGCTCTCCATCACTTTTGGTCTGCACGCGTATGCGTACCCGTAGTGGTACGGACCGTACACTCGCATCTACGCTCTCTATCACTATGGGTCTGCACGCGTATGCGTACCCGTAGTGGTACGGACCGTACACTCGCATCTACGCTCACTATCACTATGGGTCGGCACGCGTATGCGTACTCGTAGTGATAGTGAGCGTAGATGCGAGTGTACGGTCCGTACCACTACGGGTACGCATACGCGTGCAGACCCATAGTGATAGAGAGCGTAGATGCGAGTGTACGGTCCGTACCACTACGGGTACGCATACGCGTGCAGACCCATAGTGATAGAGAGCGTAGATGCGAGTGTACGGTCCGTACCACTACGGGTACGCATACGCGTGCAGACCCATAGTGATAGAGAGCGTAGATGCGAGTGTACGGTCCGTACCACTACGGGTACGCATACGCGTGCAGACCCATAGTGATAGAGAGCGTAGATGCGAGTGTACGGTCCGTACCACTACGGGTACGCATACGCGTGCAGACCCATAGTGATAGAGAGCGTAGATGCGAGTGTACGGTCCGTACCACTACGGGTACGCATACGCGTGCAGACCCATAGTGATAGAGAGCGTAGATGCGAGTGTACGGTCCGTACCACTACGGGTACGCATACGCGTGCAGACCCATAGTGATAGGGCCGTACACTCGCATCTACGCTCTCTATCACTATGGGTCTGCACGCGTATGCGTACCCGTAGTGGTACGGACCGAACACTCGCATCTACGCTCTCTATCACTATGGGTCTGCACGCGTATGCGTACTCGTAGTGGTACGGACCGTACACTCGCATCTACGCTCGCCATCACGATGGGTACACATACGGCAGCACTCCCACAGTGATTTGGGAACATGCACAGGCCCTCTCAGCAGCAGTACGGCGGATTTTACACATCACTGTGGTGATAGGCGACACACATGTAGGAATAGGGCGGACATACTTGTCCATGGATGGACATACTTGTCCAGGAATGGACATCAAGGCATCGTCTGTGCATTACCACATGTGTGGGGCACAGGTGTCACAGGCTGTGATGTGGAACATGCCTCCTGAGTGGAGAAGGCACCAGATGTATGATGAGATGTGTACATGTGTACTGTGTGAGGGTGCAATGTGTGCCAGGCATGCCCTTGACTCCTTTGACATGTGTGCATGTGGGACTGCGCACTTGGGGTGAGCGTCACTGGCATGGCACGGACACCAACACACGGAAGTGTCCCATTATGCCCGGTACAGGGGTCATGACACATGACTCATCACTACCCACAGTGCACAATGTGACTATGCCATATATGTGTCCGGGATTTACATCGGGTTGATGTTGTAGCACCCTCAAAAGCTGCAGCCGTTGCAGCAACCAACATGTGGCTGTGTGTAGATTGTCATTGCACACTGTTCCCAACACCATGCCACATGTGTTATCGGATGTGAGGTGCACATGTATGCAAGGGACACGGAGTAGCGTGACAAGGCCATGTCAGCAAACTCACAAGGAATGTGTGGGGAGTCATGACATGTGCACCTTCATGGCAAGGTGTGTGGGCTGGACTAGTGTAATGTCATGTGACCTGTGGCTCAAGTGTTCCGCTGCCAGTCTCTGCAATCGGCATCACACTTCTGCTAATGTGTGGGTGTATGTCACTCCTGTCTTGCGTCGGGCAGTGCACTTGCACTGGGACACAGCTATTTTCATGGCGTGGCATGGGGAGGTTCTCAATCACCGTGTGTAGCTGGGTCTTGGAAGGAGTGTCACCTTGCATCCATACGTGTCCTGGGCATGTAGCACATGCCTGACTCCCTATGTGGCATGTGTGTATTGCCAGATTTACATGTGCTCAGTAGACATGAGTTGTTCTCGTAGTGCACTCACTCTTCCTTGTCACTTCCAAATTACTGCAGAGCGCCTCCTGTTGCCCGAAGAATTCCAGACTTGGCCACCATGCAGGAGAATGACACGATCCGGCTCTACCGCTTCACCCAACCGTTGATTCTGGAGCTGACGGCGAGACTGGCACCACACCTGCAACCGCAGCACAGGTATCCTACGGCACTGACACCCCAGCTGAAGGTAATGGCTGCCCTACATTTCCTTGCCACGGGTACCTTCCAATATACCATAGCTCATGTTGGTGGCATGTCCCAGAGCATGTTCAGCGGTGTGCTGCATGATTTCTTGGAGGCCATGTTGATTCACCTGGATGACTTCATCAAGTTCCCAACCCCTGAACAGATGACTGAGGTCAAGCGTGGTTTCTATGCCCTGGGAGGGATGCCCCATGTCATTGGGTCCATAGATGGGACACATGTAGGTTTGGTACCACCACACGCACGGGAGGTGGCGTACCGCAATCGGAAGCACTACCACTCCATCAATGCCCTTGTGGTGTGTCTGTCCAACATGGTGATTTCACATGTCTGTGCTCGTTTTCCAGGATCAGCACACGATGCCTACATCATGAGGCGTAGCGGGATGCCTGATATGATGATGCAGCTGCGCAACGAACGGGCATGTGTTGTTGGTGGGTACAGTCTGTCTGTCCTGTATTCTGTTTGGCCGAGCAGCACTACCGCTTCGCCAGTTCTAACGATATCCATGTGCTTTCCATTTAGGGGACGCTGGCTATCCCAACATGCCTTGGCTGCTGACACCTCTCCGCAACCCCATCACGCCGGCCCAGCTCCGCTACAACACCGCCCATGGCCGGACAAGGCGAGTGATAGAGAGGACGTTTGGCATGCTGAAGAGCCGATTCAGGTGCCTCCACAAGACCGGCGGCGCACTCCCATATGCCCCGGCGAAGGTCTGCAAGATCTTCATGGTCTGCTGCATGCTGCACAACATGGCAGTTGAAAGAGCTGTGCCACTCATCCTGAATCAACATGACGAGGACCATCCACCCGTGGAGGACGAAGGGCTTGGCAATGGGGCTAGTGATGTGGAGGATGTGGAGCCGCAAGAGGACATCCGGACTCGGCTCATACGCGACTTCTTTGCTTAGTGGTGAGTACCAGTGTCTGAGTGTGCACGCCTTGGTCCCCGTGTGGCATGTGTTGTGATGCGTGTCTCCACCTGCATGTATGGCACGTGAGTCAGAGGTGTGTGTGGGTGTGTCACTGGAGTGATGGTGGCAGTGATGGTAGTATTTCCACACTCATAATTGTGACCTAGCATGTTGTCATCCATACATGTGTCGAGTCAATGCACATGCAAGTGGCTGTGCTTTTTGTGGCTGACTTCTTGTGTGTCTCTCTTCCCCAGGTACCTGCGCATGCCGTCTTCTGGTTGCATTGTTGTGGCACTGCTATTCCTCATGGACATGGCATCGTGGGCTGACTCAGCGTTATAGGCACGGACACGTTTGGAAGTCTCCATGGGGTAAGGGATGCATCTGGGGTGTATTGGGTGTGGCAGTTGTTCACGATGTGTGCACACTGCCCCGGTCGGGGTTTGGTTCCTCTGCAGACATGTGGCATCCCCATGGGACACGACATGCAGCTGGGTACACCTGAATAGATGGGCTGCCTGGTTGTCAGTCATCAGTGATGGGATAGTGAATTGTGATGAAGGCATCAATGTGTGTGACACTGCCCTCGGACACATACGGTTAACATTGTCTTGACATGGCGTGGGACTTCCACATCAGCGGATGTATGGTGTATGGCAGTCTCTCCGTGAGCAGCTGTGGGTATTTAGCTGTTATCCGACACTTGTGTGCCAGTTCCATGGCTATCACGCATTTGTGCTGCAGAAGGGGGGTGCCAGTGTGGGAGCCACATGTTACTCCACATGATGTGTTCATGTGTACTTCAAGTTGCCTCTGCAATCCCAAACACATGACTATTAAAGGTGTCCCTATGCCTCCAAGGTGCCTCTTCTCAGTCAATGCTGGTGTGTTGCCACGGTGCATCCTGCATGTCTGGCATGGTATTCCCTGATTGTGGCTATGTGTCAATGTGTCGAGTGGCAAGATGCAAGCTGTGTGTGTGTGCTGAGACTGTGTAATGTGCATGATGTCCATGACTGTGTGGGTATTGTGACATGTGCCATCCCCATGCATCCAACGTTGTCCATGACCCCATTCTCTGCATCCACCGGACTCAAGCTTGCAGGACATGGTTCTGCCACCTGTCTACACGTACCTGGGTGCCCCCCAGGACACGGGCCAGGATCCCTGACCTCTGCGCATGACTGTTGCTGTACTCAATGTGTCTGTCAGCACGGTTGTTCGGCCACCCCCTCAGCTGGTTCTGACCATCACGGGTGTGTATGGTGCTCCATGTCTGTCTTGCCTAGAAAACTGTGACCCATGTGTCCTGTGCCAGACTCAGGCCCCAGGGTGTGGATGGTTGAAGTGAACAGATGACTCAGGCATGTCTAGACTGTACAAGACACATGTTAGGTAATAATGCTACCAGCAGGCATCTACTCTTAATAGTGTGATTTATTATTGTGGGGGGGGGGGCAAAGTGAGGGCCTTTCCGGGATTAGGGAATCCAAAGTTCAGTAGGGGAGTTGGTGTCCTTGCCATTGGAAATCCTCAGAGTCCATGCCACAGTCTTTGTCAACATTGGTCAGCCAGTGACCAGCAGGGCCATGTGGCAGAGAATGTCTCTTGATGCTGTGATGCTGTTGCTCCAGTGGGCCAGGTGCCAGGCCAGGTGTCCTGGGAGATGGTGATGTAGCAGCCACCCTCACGGTCCTTTCCGTGGACGACCCGGCTTCCTGCGGGGAACCTCAGCAGCAGGCCGTGACGACGTCTGGGATGCTCCGTCGGATGTTTCCTCCTCCTCCTCATGATCCCTCCCTGTGGGTGGTGATGTTCTCCGCCTTCTGGCACAGGGAGGGTCGGCCATGGTGTCGGCCATCCGACGGAGTTCAGCGTGAATCCCCTGGGACGCCGTCACTTGCTGAGCCTGTCTGTCCTCCATCCTCCGTTGGTGTAGCTGTAGACAGGCTATTAGCTCCGCATGTTGCTGGGCCTGCTGGACCTTGATCCCCTCGAGGACGGACACAACCTGGGCCATGCCCGTGGTGTCCTGCCGGTATGAGTCCAGGATGTTACGGACATGGGAAAATACCGGATCCCCAGCCAACTGGTCAGGCTCGCGCCTCCGCCGTCCTCCACTCCCGCCACCCCTGCCCACTTGCGTCTGGCCTGCACTTGTGGGCACATGGGGTCTCCGGGACCCCTGAGGGGTGGCATTGGCGTTGTCGCCTGCCTCCTCCTGGGTGCCCGGGACACCGTGTCCCTCCTGGCGAGCCTGGCTGCATTGTGGTGTTGGGGCAGGGATCCTGGGTGTCTCCTGGGATGTGGCAGGAGTGGGGGTGGTGGTTGGCACGGTTGTACCTGACGCAGGTGCTGCAGGTGGTTGGACACCAGAGGGGCCAGGTCGGTCGGGGTCGTCCGCAGAGTGGTGAGAGTGGTCGCTGCCGGTGGGATCGGTCTCCTGCAGATCCGGGTCCTGTGAGTGTTCCCCCCCAGTGTTGGGGGGTGCAGCACGACGTTGACCTGTGTGTGAGAGAGACAATGTTAATTTGGATCCATGCAACATCCATGTTTCATCCGTTACAAAGTTGGCACATTTCCTCTTGGAATTAGGATCTGTCTTGCATTCCACTCACAGTGCACTTGTGCATGTGTGTGTCCCTTGGGCACCAATTTGGCCCCTTTCACTATGTGTGGCACAGTCTTACTTGCTGCGTCAAGTGTGACTGCAGTCAGCAGTGGAGTGTGCATGTGTGCCGAGCTATGCATTTGCGCCTTCCTTGTAGCACTGTACATGTGCACATGGAGTGGATCCACACACTTATATGATGCAGGTGGCTGTCCTTGTGCTCGTGTACAGGTTGTAACATGGCCCTGCGTTTTGCCATGATGAAGAGGGGGGGTTCTGGCACTGGCCACCCTTGTCTACATGCACGCAGTCCACCTGCTGACGAGCAGACATTCACACACACCAAAGGACTGATTTGCTCTCCCTGTGTCTCCCTCCCTCTCTGTCCCCCTCTCCCTCCCTCTGTGTGTCAGCCTCCTCCCTGTGTCCATCTTCCTGTGTCTCCCTCTCTCTCAGTCCCCCTCTCCCTCCCTCTCTGTACCCCTCTCCCACCCTCTGTGTCCCCCTCTCCCTCCCTCCGTGTGTCAGCCTCCTCCCTCTGTCCGTCTCCCTCCCTCTCAGTCCCCCTCTCCCTCCCTCCCTGTCCCCCTCTCCCACCCTCTGTGTCCCCCTCTCCCTCCCTCCGTGTGTCAGCCTCCTCCCTCTGTCCGTCTCCCTCCCTCTCAGTCCCCCTCTCCCTCCCTCCCTGTCCCCCTCTCCCACCCTCTGTGTCCCCCTCTCCCTCCCTCCGTGTGTCAGCCTCCTCCCTCTGTCCGTCTCCCTCCCTCTCAGTCCCCCTCTCCCTCCCTCCCTGTCCCCCTCTCCCACCCTCTGTGTCCCCCTCTCCCTCCCTCCGTGTGTCAGCCTCCTCCCTCTGACCGTCTCTCTCCCTCTCAGTCCCCCTCTCCCTCCCTCTCTGTCCCCCTCTCCCTCCCTCTGTGTCCCCCTCTCCCTCCCTCCGTGTGTCACCCTCTGTCACCTTGGCCCAGCTTCCTGGGCACACACTGTTAGCAGATCTTTGAGTGGCCCTTGGCCTGTTGATGTGAGTTTGTTTCTGATCTCCAGGCACCCATTTTGTCTGCTGTGTGTCTGTGCGCTGCTGCTGTGGTGGTGTGTGCTGCCACTCTTTCACACTGTTGGCTGTTCATTAGCTGCTGTCATGTGCAATACAGTGCCTTCACCCCCATGTGTTGATGCAAGGCGTCCGCCATTTGCTGGCAAGTCATTCCTGTGTTGGGACACAGTGTTTGTCTGGCTGTGACCTAGGCCATATGGGCAGAGGGCATTGTTGTCTGCTTTGGAGTCGCACTATGTGATTCTTGGTGCCCAGCCTCCCGCCATCCGGGTTACCGTGTCATGTGTTGTTGTCTTCTGTGGCCTGTGACTTGACATTGTCCAGCTGGGTGCATGGGGCATGGTGGCAGCAGTGGCATGTGCCTGCTCATGGAGTGTGGTTGAGTAATGCGATGGCTTGTGGTGGTTGCGTGCCTGTTATTAATTTTGGTTGTGGTTGCAGTTCCCCTCATGTGAGGTGCGTTGTTTGTGTACTCACCCGGGTCTCGGAGTCCTTCTACTCCTTCAACTGCCTCCACCGGCAGTATGGCCATCACCCTCTCCTCCCAGGGATGGTACTGTACGGCTCTGCGGGAGGGCCCTCCTCCGGTGGCGTTGGCCTGGTCGTGTTCCTCCTGCCTCTTGGCTCTGACCCTCCTCCGCAGATCGTACCACCTGTTCTGGCAATCCTGCTTGGTCCTCCTGGTGTCCGCAACAGCATTCACAGCATCGACGATGGTCTGCCACATGGCTGTTTTGGCTGCCTGGCTGGTGCTTCTGACCAATGTTCCAAAGATCTGTGGCTCGACTCTGAGGATTTGATCAACAAGGACCTCCAACTCTCGGTGACTGAACTTTGGATTCTTGGTAGTGGGCATGGTGAGGGGTGTGGGTGGGGATGGTGTGGGTGTGGGGGGGGGTGTGGATGTTGGGGGGGGGGTGTGGATGGTTGTGTGTGTGTGTGAATGTGATGAGAGGGAGTTTGTGAGGGTGGTCGTGTGAAGGTGTGCAAGTGTAAGGTGTGGTGTAGCTTGTAGTCTGGTTCTGTGGTGTCTGGCAGCAGTGAGTCTGTTGCAAAGGCTCATGGTTTGTGTGTGTGGGCCTTTTTTATTGGTCCATGGGTGGGTGTGGCAGTTTTTGAATTTTGGGTGGGTGTGTTATAAGGAGTGGTGGTGTATTGGGCCTCTGTTTGTTTTTGGCAGTTGCAGGTCAGTGATTGTGTTATTTTAGTGGTTGTTGGCCATGTTTAGTGGCTGTGTGCCTTTCGAATGGTGTATTCTTGTGTTGTTTTATTTTGTCCTGGTTGTGTACGTGCGTTTTGAGCGTGTGTACGGTGTGTACATGGGCCATTTGGTTGTACGATTTTGTCCTTGTGTGTGGCTTTGTAAGACTCGTACATGCGGTTGTGATGTTGGGGCATGGGGTGCGCTCCGTACTTAGGAGGTTGTGTTGGGGGTGCGCCAGGAACGTACTGGGGTGGGGGTACGACTGGAACGTACTGGGGTGGGGGTACGACTGGAACGTACTGGGGTGTAGGTACAGGGGGGTACGACACGTCCAGGGGTGGGGGTACGACTGGAACGTACTGGGGTGTAGGTACACGGGGGGTACGACACGTACTGGGGTGGGGGGGTGTACATTGACGGTGGTACGACACGTACTGGGGTGGGGGGGTGTACATTGACGGTGGTACGACACGTCCTGGGGTGGGGGTACGACTGGAACGTACTGGGGTGTAGGTACAGGGGGGTACGACACGTCCAGGGGTGGGGGGTGTACATTGACGGTGGTAAGACACGTACTGGGGTGGGGGGGTGTACATTGACGGTGGTACGACACGTACTGGGGTGGGGGTACGACTGGAACGTACTGGGGTGTACATGGACGGTGGTACGACACGTCCAGGGGTGGGGGGTGTACATTGACGGTGGTACGACACGTACTGGGGTGGGGGGGTGTACATTGACGGTGGTACGACACGTACAGGGGTGGGGGTACGACTGGAACGTACTGGGGTGTAGGTACACGGGGGGTACGACACGTCCAGGGGTGGGGGGTGTACATTGACGGTGGTACGACACGTACTGGGGTGGGGGGGTGTACATTGACGGTGGTACGACACGTACTGGGGTGGGGGTACGACTGGAACGTACTGGGGTGTAGGTTCACGGTGGTACGACACGTCCAGGGGTGGGGGTACGACTGGAACGTACTGGGGTGTAGGTACACGGGGGGGTACGACACGTACTGGGGTGGGGGGGTGTACATTGACGGTGGTACGACACGTACTGGGGTGGGGGGGTGTACATTGACGGTGGTACGACACGTCCTGGGGTGGGGGTACGACTGGAACGTACTGGGGTGTAGGTACACGGGGGGTACGACACGTCCAGGGGTGGGGGGTGTACATTGACGGTGGTACGACACGTACTGGGGTGGGGGGGTGTACATTGACGGTGGTACGACACGTACTGGGGTGGGGGTACGACTGGAACGTACTGGGGTGTAGGTTCACGGTGGTACGACACGTCCAGGGGTGGGGGTACGACTGGAACGTACTGGGGTGTAGGTACACGGGGGGGTACGACACGTACTGGGGTGGGGGGGTGTACATTGACGGTGGTACGACACGTACTGGGGTGGGGGGGTGTACATTGACGGTGGTACGACACGTCCTGGGGTGGGGGTACGACTGGAACGTACTGGGGTGTAGGTACACGGGGGGTACGACACGTACTGGGGTGGGGGGGTGTACATTGACGGTGGTATGACACGTACTGGGGTGGGGGGGTGTACATTGACGGTGGTACGACACGTCCTGGGGTGGGGGTACGACTGGAACGTACTGGGGTGAAGGTACAGGGGGGTACGACACGTCCAGGGGTGGGGGGTGTACATTGACGGTGGTAAGACACGTACTGGGGTGGGGGGGTGTACATTGACGGTGGTACGACACGTACTGGGGTGGGGGTACGACTGGAACGTACTGGGGTGTACATGGACGGTGGTACGACACGTCCAGGGGTGGGGGGTGTACATTGACGGTGGTACGACACGTACTGGGGTGGGGGGTGTACATTGACGGTGGTACGACACGTCCTGGGGTGGGGGTACGACTGGAACGTACTGGGGTGTAGGTACACGGGGGGTACGACACGTACTGGGGTGGGGGGGTGTACATTGACGGTGGTACGACACGTACTGGGGTGGGGGGGTGTACATTGACGGTGGTACGACACGTCCTGGGGTGGGGGTACGACTGGAACGTACTGGGGTGTAGGTACAGGGGGGTACGACACGTCCAGGGGTGGGGGGTGTACATTGACGGTGGTAAGACACGTACTGGGGTGGGGGGGTGTACATTGACGGTGGTACGACACGTACTGGGGTGGGGGTACGACTGGAACGTACTGGGGTGTACATGGACGGTGGTACGACACGTCCAGGGGTGGGGGGTGTACATTGACGGTGGTACGACACGTACTGGGGTGGGGGGGTGTACATTGACGGTGGTACGACACGTCCTGGGGTGGGGGTACGACTGGAACGTACTGGGGTGTAGGTACACGGGGGGTACGACACGTACTGGGGTGGGGGGGTGTACATTGACGGTGGTACGACACGTACTGGGGTGGGGGGGTGTACATTGACGGTGGTACGACACGTCCTGGGGTGGGGGTACGACTGGAACGTACTGGGGTGTAGGTACAGGGGGGTACGACACGTCCAGGGGTGGGGGGTGTACATTGACGGTGGTAAGACACGTACTGGGGTGGGGGGGTGTACATTGACGGTGGTACGACACGTACTGGGGTGGGGGTACGACTGGAACGTACTGGGGTGTACATGGACGGTGGTACGACACGTCCAGGGGTGGGGGGTGTACATTGACGGTGGTACGACACGTACTGGGGTGGGGGGGTGTACATTGACGGTGGTACGACACGTACAGGGGTGGGGGTACGACTGGAACGTACTGGGGTGTAGGTACACGGGGGGTACGACACGTACAGGGGTGGGGGGTGTACATTGACGGTGGTACGACACGTACTGGGGTGGGGGTACGACTGGGACGTACTGGGGTGTAGGTAGACGGGGCTATGACACGTACTGGGGTGGGGGTTCGACTGGAACGTAATGGGGTGTACCTAGACGGGTGGGGGTATACATATACGGGGGGTACGTGTCGGACGTACGGGGGCTGGGGGGAGTGTTGGGCGCGTATGCGGGCACATGTCTCCATGGTTGCTGTAGGAGTTCGGTGCGGACGGTGTTTTTTCCATACGGTTGTAACCTCGGACGCACGGGATGGATCGTGATTCCTCGGTCGGACTTGGATTTTCACGTTTGTACGGTAAATCGTCCGAGGACGTGTCGGACACATTTTCCGACCCGAGGACGTGTGGGGAATGATTCCCAGTGCGGTTCGTATGGACTTTTTACCATGCGAATCGTGATTGCCAGTTCGTACGGCACTTGTACGATTCGTACGGTAAAAAGACCCGATACGAGTCGCACGGGGGAATTTTTTACCGGATCGTGATCGGCACCTTAATATATTGTGGGGGAACTTGTGTTTCTTAGCTAAAAGACGAGAGTGGACAGCCTTGGTGGACACATACCTTGAAATTTGTACATTTGTCCCGTGTGGTAATGTCTTGGAAGACCATTTTTAGACCCTGAAACATGAATAAAAAATACCTTGTTGGTAACTTGGAGAATGAATGCCTGACAATGATAAGGTTACTGTGCTACGATTGATAGTCAGTGTCGTAATCGTTCTGAGAAGGGTGGAGTCAGCCTTCATGAACAAGGGGGCCATGGTCCCATCTGACGTAAGAGGTGGTTGACCCTGTGCTGAGGGCACTGCACATTCTATGTGATATAACTCATTGTGAAATATTACTCTCAGAAAAGGGGGGACTGAGGGATGTTGCAATAATAAAGCGGCTGCCTGAATGGTGTAGGTGTCATGGTTGTTTCTAAAAGAAAAAAAGCGGGAGGCGCTTATGTGAAGTCCTGTGTGGGTGATTGTCTAAACCAGCACGCATGCTATTTATTCATACTTAGTTAGAGTTTGGAAAGCTTGTCTGATTCCTCTCCGTGTGAGCGAGGGGCCTGTTTGTTGTATCGTATCTGTGAAAGCGAAGAGCTCTGTTATAAAGTCCAGCAAAGGTAATTGTCAGGAAGCAGCCTGCATGCATGTTGTTGAAAATCAAAGCAAGGTTGTGAACTTGCTTTTTACTTCATGAAAGTGTGGAGCGCTTGTCTTTTATGATCGATTGTTTTACCAAGTTAAATATGGCAATGCGTGTGCGTAATACATTTGAAATGGTCATCTCACGAAGATGCCGTAGCGCTTACCTTTGTTGGGAGGCTGTTTAGTTGGGGACCATCATCATATCTCCGACTCATTTAGCAACACTTCCGTATTCCCAAACATCGCGCTAATCAAAACACTAAATGATCTACTAAGCAACCTCAATCTCACACAACACTGCACAGAGAAAACCCACATCAAAGGCTCTATCCTCGACGCCATTATCTCTCATGCAGATACTGTCTCCATCGACCTCACCTTGCATGTGGACTGGTCGGATCACCATATCATTCTGTCCCAGCTAAACCAAAGGATCCAAGACCAACCCTGCACTTGGGACCCTCCACGCTGGGTGAGAAATCTAAGTCAAATTCCACTTGTAACCTGGAGGAGAGGGTAAGCTCCCCCTCCCCATCCACACAGGTGAACTCTCAGTAACATATCTCACTTCTCAGTAGAACACCACTATGACCTCCATTATGGACCAAATATCCCCCCTGAAACTAAAAAGAGGCAGAAACATTCCTTACAGATCATGGTTCAATACAGACTTAAACTCAGAAAGAAGAGAACTGAGAGCGGCAGAAAGACTGTGGCAAAACAACCCGTCCACCATCCGTCGAGTTAGACTCAAAGCAGGGAGATACAATAAAACATAAAAAATGAAAAAACGTCCTTCATTTGCAATGCCCTTGACAACGCAAAGAACAGACCTAAGGAACTATTCAGCCTCATCAGGCAACAAACCTCCAAAGCCCCCTGAACACAAGTTATGGCCTCCAAAGTCCTGTGTGACAACTTTGCCAATTTCTTCAATGATAAAATCTCCAAGATAGAACTCTCCTTGGACGTACAAAGCAGTCCCCACTAATTCAGAAGATATCACACCCAAGCGCCCTCCTAACTTCTGGAAATCTTTCAACCCCATCACCGAAGCAGAGGTCATCAAAATGATCTCCAACACCAAACCCTCAGCACATGTCATGGATCCCCTACCTGCCCAACTGGCCAAAAAGCTCAAACTATGCCCAGCCCCATACTGGACTAAGATTATAAACAGCTCCTTGAGTACTGGAGTCATGCCTGACTGTCTCAAAATTGGCCAAGTCAATCCTCTACTGAAAATAACCTGGCTCTGAAACAATTGATCTGAACAACTTCAGACCCGTCACTAACCTCCCTCTCCTAGCAAAAATTCTGGAAAGATGTGTTCTCCTCCAACTCACTCAACACCTAGACAGCACCAACCTTCTTGATCCGCATCAATTGGGGTTCAGAGAAGGTTACAGTACAGAGTCAGCGATCCTAAATGTAATAGACGATATGGAAAAATCTCTGGATAAAGGCCAATGCTGCCTACTCATACTCTTGGATCTATCGGCAGCCTTCCACATGGTTGACCACAAACTACTCATGAAAGCACTTCAAGAAAGGGCAGGAGCAGAGGAGGTGGTCCTACTGTGGTTCACCTCTTTCCTACAGAACTGCACCCAAAGTATAAAAATCAAGAACTTCTCGTCTGACCCACTCCCCGCATGTAGGGGTGTCCTCCAAGGATCAGTACTCTCCCCACAACTTTTCAATATCTATATGGAGCCCCTTACCTCCATACTAAAAAAAAACAACATTCCCTTTCACCTCTATGCAGACGATACCCAAATGTATCTGGAAACCTTCTCCACAGGTGTGGGGCTAGCTCAGCAAGTCAGACACACAGCACGGCTTCCTTCTCACATCAGATGGGTCGAGCAGTTGCCTCCTCCATGCAGCTGGGGTGCAACACTCCACATAGACACTCACCCACATGACAAGGAACATTCACACACATCAATGTCCAGGGGGCGTACACATCATTTGGACACTCTCACCACAGCTCCACTCAACTCACACACATCTGTGGGTACAGTCACCTGTCACACCGGGGTGACGACTGGATCACCGCAGGACAATAGAACAAGAATGCCCAAGAGGATTAGCCAGGCTGAATGTGCCATGCACTATGCAGTGAATGTCACAGTAAGCACAATGCAAGTGAGGAGTGCACACATGAACTACATCAAGCCCTGCATGAGAGACATAAGGCATCCACCCCCCTCTGGGACCCACTCTAAACAACATTGCATGTCTGTCACACCTGGACACAATGCCAGAAGTGACAGACACAAAAAAGGTGCACAGGCAAAGGTAGTGGAGTCAGCACTCACCTGCTCCCCTGGTCGACCATACAGAATGGGGTACCGTGGGAGGATCACATCCAGCAGGGCCTCATTCTCCTCCTGGGTGAACGGCTAGGCCCTCTCCACAGTCCTTGACATGGTGCCAGAGGAAGACAATACAGCAGCAGTGGTATCGACTGACATGTTATGCAGGCAAGTGCCCTCTCATGTTCTGCCTGCCTTATATCTGCATTGCTGGCCTATTTCATTCACAGGAGTACAGAGTGATTGGTCAGACTTATTTGCATCCTACGTTTCCTCCAATCCCTTTAAACATACCCAGTGACAGCCTTAGCATCTTTCGAATTTGCAGCATCATGTCAAGTCAACAACCACTTTGCAACAATGTATAATGTGGCCAACTGCTTTTTCCAGACCACATGATGTAACGTTTTGAACTTGAAACTCAGTATCCATGACAACCAGCATGCATTTATGCCCTAATACTTGTCCCTCATGTGTCCCCATTGTAATTTTTAAATCCCCACACAGGTACGGCGCGTTTCACACGTACCCCTAGGGCACCATCACTACAGTGATACGGCCCGTACACGGGTGAGTACGGCCCCTATCACTATAGTTGTGTTACCGTAGGCCATAGTGATAGGGGCCGTACTCACGTGTGTACGGCCCGTACACGCGTGAGTATGGCCCGTACTCACGCATGTATGGGCTGTACATGCGTGAGTACGGCCCCTATCACTATGGCATACGGTAACACAACTATAGTGATAGGGGCCGCACTCACGTGTGTACGGCCCGTACACGTGCGTGTCCGGCCCGTACTCACGCGTGTACGGGCCGTACACGCGTGAGTGCGGCCCCTATCACTATTGCCTAGGGTAACACAACTATAGTGATAGGGGCCGCACTCAGGTGTGTACGGCCCATACACGCGCGTGTACGGCCCGTACTCACGCGTGAGTGCGGCCCCTATCACTATGGCCTACGGTAACACAACTATAGTGATAGGGGCCGCACTCACGCGTGTACGGCCCGTACACGTGTGTGTACGGCCCGTACTCACGCGTGTACGGGCCGTACACGAATGAGTGCGGCCCCTATCCCTATGGCCTGCGGTAACACAACTATAGTGATAGGGGCCGCACTCACGCGTGTACGGCCTGTACACATGGCCTCACAGCGTGTGTACTGCGTTTCACAGCTTACACTGGTGATAGGAGGCGCACACGAAAGGAATGGAGATGTCAGACTCGCACAAGGCTGTACATCAAGTCATTGTCAGTGCAGTCCTTCATGTGCAGGGCCTAGGTGTGTCAGGCAGTGATGTGGCACATGTCTCCTCATGTTGTGGCACAATAGATGTGTGATGAGCTGTTTACACATGTCATGTGTGATGGGGCACTATGTGGCACACTTCCCCTTCACACTTTGCACATGTGTGCATGTAGTACAAACGTGTCAAGCACTGCATCACTGGTATGCCACAGTCACCAACACCGGCAACTGTCCCCTGATGGCAGGTACACGGATAATTTCACCTGACATGTGACTACCAGCGTGCCACGATGTGACTATGTCATGTGTGTGTCATGTGTTCCCATGAGCTTGCAGTTGGTGTTCCGTCAACTCCATCTGCTGTTGCAGCATGCAACATGTGTCTGTGTGCATATGTGCATGGCACACAATAACGCACACCATGCCACATGTGCAATACCATGTGACATGTGTCTGCATGAATCGAAGATGGTATTGCGACCTGAGGACATATCTGCATTGTCTCAATGTCTGGTTTATCAGCATTTGACATGTACCCCTTCATGGAAAGGTGTGTGATCTGCCCTTTTTAAATGACATCTGACCTGTGCATCTAGCTTCCCGCCTGCTGTCTGTATGAGATTACATCCTTCAAATGCAGATATGTGGATGTCTGTCACTCCTGTAATGTGTCTGGCTGTTCACTTACACTGGCACACAGCTCGTTTCATGGCATGTCACGTCGTCCTTGCAAATAAACTATTGTAGCTGGCTCTTCGTAGGAGTATCACCTTGCTGGCATACGTGTGCTGGATGTATTGCACAGACCAGACTCTGTATTTAGCAGATGTGTATTAGCTGTTGAACATGTGCTCATTTCATTGACATTGTTGTTGTGATGTACTCGCTCATCGTTATTCCTTCCAAATCTCTGCAGGGCACCGCCTCTCCCCCGACCAATGCCAGACCTGGGTGCCATGCGTGAACATGACTGCATCCGAAGATACCGCTTCTCGCGAGAATTGATTGAGCACTTGACCACCCGGCTGGAACCACCCCTCCAACTGCGACACAGGTATCCTACTGCTCTGACCCCCAAGATGAAGGTGATGGCAGCCCTACATTTTTTTTGCCACCGGTACCTTTCAATTCACCATAGCTGATGTCGGTGGCATGTCCCAGACAATGTTCAGCCGTGTCCTGCATGATGTTTTAGAAGCCATGTTGGAGCACCTGGATGAATTCATCCATTTTCCCACTCGTGAGCAGTTGACAGGTGTCAAGGGTGAGTTCTATGCCCTGGGAGGGATGCCTCATGTAATTGCGGCCATTGATGGGACACATGTGGCTTTGGTACCACCACAGGCACAGGAGGTAGCCTTTAGGAACCGCAAACATTATCACTCTATTAATGCCCTTGTGGTGTGTCTACCTAACATGTGGATTTCCCATGTCTGTGCCCGTTTTCCAGGGTCAGCACACGATGCCTACATCATGACGCGTAGCAGGGTGCCACAAATGATGCTGCGGCTGCACGACGAATGAGCATGTCTTGTTGGTGGGTATACTCTGTTTGTCCTCTGTTTAGTGGTATCTTTGTATCTTACGGCATCTCCTGACCCACTTCTTCACATGATGTTTCCATGTAGGGGACTCTGGCTATCCCAACACGCCATGGCTAATGACGCCTCTCCGCAATCCCAGAACAGCCGCAGAACACCGTTACAACGACGCCCATGGGCAGACCAGGCGCGTGATTGAGAGGACGTTTGGCCTCCTGAAGAGCCTATTCCGGTGCCTCCACAAGACCGGCGGGTCCCTCCCATATGCCCCGGTGAAGGTCTGCAAAATCATGGCAGTGGAGAAGGCAGTGCCACTCATCCTGGATCCCGATGAGCAGGAACATCCACCCATGGAGGATGAAGGGATGCGGCATAATGGTAAGTCCCTGTGTCTGAGTGTGCATGCTTTGAGCCTTGTGTGGCATGTGTTGCAATGTGTGTGTCCAGCTGACTGTGTGCTAAGTGACTTGGAGGTGTGTTCTGATGTGTCATTCAAGTAATGATGTAATTCCACACATTTTAGCTGGGACACTAATTTGTTAAATTAGCATGGTGACAACATCATTCCTGTAGAGTACATGTCCATGTCTGCCGATAACTAGCTCTTTGCTGACTTGTGGTGTGTCTGTCATCCACAGTGTCTTGCGCCTGTCGTCTGCTCGTGTCATCGTTGGCCTCCAGCTATTCCTCATGAGTATTGCAACATGTGCTGAATCAGCGTTCCATGCGCAGACATGGTGAAAAGTCATTTTGGGTAAGGAGTGCAGCAAGGCATTTTGTGGGTGGTACGTGTTTGTTTTATGTTGGGACTGCTCCTGTGCATGTTGTGTTACCATGCATACCTGTCGACTCACCATGGGGCACATGACATGTGGCATGGCTCCCATGACTTGATATTCACCCTTCCTGACAGTCATCTTTAATGTTTTGTGGAATGTGATGAAGGCATCAATGTGTGCATGAACATACGGGATGCTGATGGTGGACATAGTGTGGGACATCCCCATAAGAGGCTCAATGGTGAATTGCAGACTCTCCATGTGGAGCAAGGGGTGTTTGGCTCACCCACTTCACTTGTGTGCCAGCCCAGTAGGATTTTACACATCTGTGTGTTGCAGGGGGTGTCCATTGTAGGTCCCACATGGTCAGAGGAATGACCTGTGAGTCTGTTCAAAAGGATGCATTTCCCTTAGTGTGAGCCTGAGTAATAAAGGTGTTCCTCACACTCCAAGGTGCCTCATCTCTGTCAATGCTGGTCTCTTGCCACTTTGCATGCGGCATCTCTGGCATAGTTGTGAAAGATTGTGCATAGGAGTCCATGTGTAGTTTAGCAACATGCATGCAGTTCCTCATGGATAATGATCCCTATTGTGCATGAAGTCCATGGTTGTGTGTGTATTGTGGCATGTTGGTCCACACAATGGGCCATCAACACCTGCTGAGGGTGTGTCTCCTGTGCGCAGCTCGGCCTTCAGTTCCCTGATCCGGTGTCATTCATCTTTGGTGTTTGTGCATGCATTGTCTCTGGGTGTGCCATGTGAAACCGGACACTCCTTCCTTTACACACGCCTGTTGCAGTTGTCCTTCTGACATCCTAGTCTTTGTGTGCAAATTGTGGAATATTTTCAAGGACATGCCGCCTGCTGCTGCGGACCCTTCAGCAAGGGCCCACAGAGTATCCTGATTTGGCAACACACACGCCTCAAAGATGCTCCTCCCTTCCTCCCTCAACCCATTCATTTGGATGTCTTCAGCTTGTCTATGCCACAGTTGGCGCCATGCGGTGGCAAAGGCTGGACCATCAGCACATGCAACGTGCACATTGCACGACCCTCATGTCCTTGCATAACCCACATCACACTACAGTCTGATGTAGCAGCCACACTCCAAGCAATGTCCATCCGCAAATCTACCGCCTGCTGTCAGACATACCCTAAGCGCACACACAACAGGTTTGCATGCTGAGTGTGCAACTCCAACTGCCTACACAGTGCTGCCACGCCTTCCAGGCCTGTCACACCAACCAGGTCATGTCCCTCCTACTCCCCACCGGCTCTGTACCCCAGCAAGGCCATTGGAGTGGGACTCAAGGCTTCTGCATGTAGTATGGTGTCGTCGTCTGGCACATGGCACAGGTATCTCCTCTCAGCGTGTCAATCTACAATGTGTTCAGGACCCCCCTCTCCACCATCACATGCACACAGCACCTCATCAGCTCAAATGCCATTGATAGCCAGGTGCTCCTCACCCTCACCAAAGACGCAGACATTGCCAGTTCCATTATTCCTGAATGCATGAGATCCATTGATGAATGGCGGTACATGAGCCACCTGAGGCTGGACTTGTACAGGACTGAGGTGATCATCTGAGGATTGTCCCCTTACAGCTAGGTCAAGTGCTTGTGTCCTACCCGCAAGAGGCCTGCACAAGCACCCAGTGGCCAGACACACAAGATGGTGTGCATGATGTATTGCTCGCACACATTTGCCATGTCAGTCCACAGCATCTGTACCTCATGCTGCAACGCCCTCTGCATTATGCACATGATCCACAGATAGATCCACTCCAAGCATAGACAGACCATCCCCCATGTCCACGACAACATCCGTGTCAAATACTGCCCTGCCCTCTATGGAGCACGTACATGCAAACTCCCGGGAAACTTGTCCACATCCAGGGTGCATCTGCACACCTCAGCTTCAACATCCTGCGCCCCAGCCACATCACCGTCCACCATAGATAGCTGCAATGGATCACTGTCTGCTGCAGGATGACCTCAACACTCCCCACCCACACTCAGGAGGCAGTCCACAACCCTGACACAAAACCAACCTTGTACGTCTTGTCATACTAAACCCCGTTGGGCCATCTCCGTGCATCGTCCTTGCCCTGGCCACCATTCTTCACATCCACCGTACTCCAGCATGCAGGACATAGTTCTCCCATCTGCCCACACATACCTGGGACTCCCTCCCAGGGAACCTCCACATGAGCCATGACCTCCACGCTTTCATGATAATCTTCCAAATAGGTCTGTCCGCACAGTATTGCAAACCCCCCTCAGCAGCTTGTGGCCATCACAGGTGTGGGTTCTGCTCCATGGCTGCTTTGAATGATACCTTGTGACCCATGTGTGTCCTGTGCCAGACTCAGATCCCAGGGTATGGCTGGCTGGAGTTAGTTCAACACTCAGGCATAGTTTGACATTTACACACAAATATGTTGTGGAATTAAGCTACATGACAGCAATGTCTCATGAACCAAATAATATTTTTATTTGCGGTGGGGTACGTGTTTTGGTAGGTGAAATTAGGTGCTCTACCGGGGGAATAGAATCCAAAGTTCACAGGGGGAGATGGTATCCTTGGCATTGGAAGTCATCAGAGTCCAGAGCACAGTGTTGGTCATCATTGGTCAGACTGTGACCAGCAAGTCCATGTGGCAGAGAATGTCATTGGATGAGGTGCTGCTGTTGCGCCAGAGGGCCAGGTGCCAGGCCAGGTGACCTGGGAGATGTTGATGGTCCGCTGCCTCTCACGGTCTTTTCCGTGGACGACCCACCTTCCTCCGGGGACCCTCAGATGCAGCCCTTGACGATGTGTGGGACGCTCCGTCGGATGAATCCTCCTCCTCCTCCTCCCTCCCTGTGGCTGGTGCTGGTCTGCTCCTGCTGTCACAGGGAGGGCTGCCCATGTTTTCGGCAATCCGACGGAGTGAATGGCTAATGTCCCTTTGCACCGCCAGGAGCTCAGCCTGTCTTGCCTCCATCCACTCTTGGTGTTGTTGTTGACTGGCATGTTGCTCGGCCTGCATGTTCTTGATCTCGTTGAGGGTCCCCTGCATCTCTGTGAGTCTTGACACTACCTGGCTGATGCCCCTGGTGTCACGCCAGTATGTGTCCAGGATGTGGCGTATGTGGGACATACCGGTTACCTCAGCTGGCTGGTCAGGTTCGCGCCTCCGCCTGCCTCCACTCCCACCACCCCTGCCCACTTGAGCCTGGCCTGCCGTTGTGGGCACATCGGGTCTACGGGACCCTTGAGGGATGGCATTTGCAGGGTTGCCTGCCTCCTCCTGGGTGCCCGGAGAACCTTGTCCCTCCTGGTCAGACTGGCTCTGTTGTTCAGTGCGAGCAGGGCTCCTGGGTGTCTCCAGGGATGTGGCAGGAATGGGGGTGGTGGTTGGCACAGATGTACCTGACGCAGGTGCTGCAGGGGCTTGGGCACCAGAGGGGCCAAGTTGGTCGGGGTCATCCACGGAGTGGTGAGAGTCGTCGCTGCCGGTGGGGTCATCTTCACGCCGAGCCTGGGCCTGTGATTGTTCCCCCCCAGTGCTAGGGGGAGTTCCACGACGTTGCCCTGTGTGTGAGAGAGAGACAATGTTAATGCTGTTTCATGCGACATCCATGTTTCATACATATTCATGTTGTCACAGTTCCTCCAGGTAGTTGGATGTGCCTAGCATTCCTCTCAATGTCCACTTGGGGATGGGTATGTTGCGGGGGACAGATTGAGATGTTCTCCTGAGTGTTTGACCAGTAGAAATTAGGCTAGGATGCTTATTTGGCTATAGATTGGTCTTGTGTCACATGTCCATTGTGAGTGTGTAAATCCGTTGCCTGCCCCGTGGGTGTGTGCTTGTGTAAGGGGGGTGTGTGTGACCGGGCCTGCTGTTGGGTGTAGTGTGATTTGTCATTGGGTCTCCCAGGTGATGTGTCTGTCCCCTCATGGTGAATGCTGGCATGACAGTGAGTGTGAGTTCCTGTGCTAGTTACCTGTGCTTGTGGAGTTGGTGTTTGAGTGTACAGTGGTCCCAGGAAGGCCTTGTGCTGCATACAGCAGGGCCTAGTGTCAGCTACCTTGTCAGTACTTTGCCAGTCCCTGTGCATTGTGCATGGGTATGTACCTATGCCATATGGGCTGAGAGCATTGGTGTCTGCTTCTCATTTTCACAATGTGTTGTGTGAGGCCCACCCTCCCAGCCTCCCGGACATCCAGTCTTGGGTTTGTGGTTGGTGTAGCCTGGGACATGGCATTGGCTTGATTTGTGCATGGAGACGTTGGTGGCATGAGCGTGGTTTTTGAGTTTTGTTGTGTGCGGTGCGTGCTTGGGGGAAGTAGCGTTCATTTAGTGTATTTGTGGTGTGGATGGCATTCCCCCCATGTTACGTGAGTTGTTTGTGTACTCACCAGGCTCTGCGACTCCTTCGACTCCGTGTACTCCCACCGGCGGAAGCGTGGCCATCACCTTCTCCTCCCAGGGATGGTAGTGTACGGGTCTGCGGGGCAGCCCTCCTCCAGTGATGGGACTCTGGACGTATTCCTCATTCATCTTCCTCTTGACTGCCCTGCGCAGATCGTACCACCTGGCTTGGCATTCATGCCTGGTCCTTCGGATGGGCGCAACAGCATTCACCTTATCGACGATCCTCTGCCACAGGCTGTTTTTTTGGGATATGCTGGTCTGTCTGACCAATGTTCCAAACAGCTGTGGCTCGACTCTGATGACTTCGTTGACAAGGATCTCCAGCTCCGTCGTTGTGAACTTTGGATTCTTGTCTGTGGGCATGGTGTGGGGTGTGGGTGTGGATGGTTGTGAGTGTGTGGGTGTGAATGTGACGGTGTGTGTGTGAATGTGAGTGGGGGTGTTTGTGAAGGAGGTTGTGTGAAGGTGTGTGAGTTGAGGTGTAGTTAAGGGCTCAGTAAGGTGCAGTTGTTTGTGTGTGGGGTCTGGCAGCAGTGGGTCTGTTGCAAAGGCTCATGGGTTGTGTGTGTGGGCCCTTTTTATTGGTCCATTTTTGGGTGTGGCTGTGTTTGAATTTTGGTGGGTGTGTTATAAGAGGTGGTTGTGAGTTTGGGCCTCTGATTGCCTGTTTGGATGTGCCAGGTCAGTCTTTGAGATGTATTTTGGAATGTAGACGTGTTTTGTGGTGTTGTGCGAGTCAAATTGACCCTCCTTGTGCTGTTTTACAGTGTCCTGGACGATTATTTTTCACGTAGGTACGGTCTGTACATACGTGATGCTGGGTGAGGGTGCTGGGGTACGGGGTTGGGGTGCTGCGCGTACATGCTGTGGGGTACGGCACGTAAATGCGGGGAAACGGCGCATACAGGTGCGGGCCTAGGGCGGTGGGGGTATGGCCCGTACAGGTGCGGGCATGGGGTGGTGGAGGTACGGCACATACAGGTGCGGGCCTGGGGTAACCACGTACATGGGGGGTACAGCACGTACATGCGGGGGTACGGCGTGTACAGGTGCGGGCCTAGTGCGGTGGGGGTACGGCACGTACAGGTGCTTGCCTAGGGTACCTGCATACATGGGGGGTACGGCACGTACATGTGGGGGTACGGGGCATACAGGTGCGGGCCTAGGGCGGTGGGGGTACGGCGCATACAGGTGCGGGCATGGGGCGGTGGGGGTACGGCAGGTACAGGTGCGGGCCTGGGGTACCCGCGTACATGGGGGGACAGCGCGTACATGCGGGGGTACGATGCGTACTGGGGGTATGGCACGTACAGGTGCGGGCCTGGGGTACAGTGCGGACAGGGGGGTGTACGGTGCTGACATATTGGGGGTTGGGGGGGCTGTAGGGCTCGTACACGGGCACAAGTTTACCCGTGTACATGTGTGCTACAGCGTTGGTTCCGTATGGGGCCTTTTACATGCGGTTGTGTATTCGGACAGGCGGTACGAATCGTACTTGCGCGCTCGGACTTTTGTTTTATGATTTGCACGTAAAAATGTCCGGCTCCCTCTCGTACACTTTTCACGAGGCCATTCGGACGTAAAAAATTCCAACTCCCTCTCGTAGAAATTTCCCGACGCTATTCCTAGGTATTTTTCACGTCCGAATCGTACTTGGCAGTTTGTAAGGTATTTGTACGATTCATACGTGAAAAAATACGGATACGAGTCGGACGGTAAATTTTTTTAACGGATCGGAATCGGCACCTAACTAGTTAAATAAATGCAGAAATATTCACATTTCAGCTTAATTTTTTCTCAAAACCTAAATAAATATGGATAAACACAGGTAAAATTAGCCACAAAATAAATATGGATAAATAAGGACAGAAATGACAAAAATATAAATACCATGAAACCAGGAGCCCTATTTATATCTTGATACCTCACTTTCGGTTTACAATCAACTTGGCTTAACTATTATGTGATGTTGAGTGTCCCTCAGCCTGTTTCCATAGACATGGGGTAGGTGGTTTATTGTTGGTGATATCATGCGTGGTGCTGCATATACTTATTCTCTTGCACTCATTTAAATTCCATACCTGTCGGCTATGCAGTGAGAGATTTAGAGGCCTCAGTCTTGTTCATTCACCTGTCAATTTGAGACATATTGTGCGGTGCTACATGTATGTATGCATGTTTTGCCATTTTTCACGTAAGTGGCTCTTGCCACAATGGTCCGTTTGTTTCCTTGGCAGCAAATTACCACTCACGTCAGTGCATTTGGTCAAATGTGTCCTGCGACATCAATGAAAAAGCTAATTTGGAGTTTTGGCATGGGATAGTGCAAACATTTATTTTGCCAGTGCAGAAAAATCAGCCGCCGTTCATGGAGGAGAGAAAGAAGAGTCCTGGTCTGAACTGGATTCCACAGAGTAAAACTGATGATTTCGAGCAGGCAAATTGTAGCTAACCGTAGACAGCTTGGCCTGAGCAGCAAGACAGTCCCCACGGAAACACTGTGAGGTGTTGTGTCAACAACACCTGGCACGAGAGCGCTTGTCTTTGTAAGAAATCTGTTACCAGTAGGTACTTCACACTAAACCTTTGGAGGGCTGTGATAAACTCTTTTATACAGTTTTAAAATTGTTAAATGAATTTGGATTGGTATTGTTTTAATATAGGACCTGGAGGAATTATTGCGAGAGGAATAATACAATGCAGTCAGGAAAGCCCGTCCCTCAAACCTCCCAGCAATTTCTTCTCTCCATTAGTTCTGTCCACGCACCACTCTACTGCATATTGCAGCATTCTGACTAGATGGTACATTTGCAGATCCGGGGGCCCAGTCCCCAAGCTCCGTGTTCAAAGTTGGGGGCATATTAACAACAGACATATCGCCGCTTTTCCGTCGCTCTGCGCCGGAAAAGCGGCGATTATGAATTCGCGATATTTACAATGCGCTACTAACATGCATTAGCGCATGTTAGCAGCAGTTTTCCTAACGCCTTGCCTCGCTAATTAGATGCAAGGTAGGCGTTCCTGAGGAAAACAGCATTGAAATACGCGCTAACACGGCTTCGCCATATTAACAAGCCGGCAGGGGACCCGCGAAGTGAAGTCTAAACTCGCGCTAAGCCCCCATTATCGCCGATTCTAACGTCTGCAAAAAAGCAGACTTAGCCTTATTACATATGGGATGTGGATTATAAAGTTGAAACCACACTTCAGTTTCAGCGAGCTCTACTCTTATCGCTGACAATTCATCTCCAGATTTCTAGAGTTAATGGGGTTATTAGCCACTATCGCTGGATTTCTTATCGCCATTGTGATAAGCGTTGATGATACAGCGCTATCACGGCGATGAAATCCATCGATAGCCCGCGATAAGATAAACATCGCTAAACGCGCTTAGCGATGTTTATCACTATTCGTTGTTAATATGCCCCCAAGAGTCTATTTAATTTGGCGAACGTAGACCCTGAAATGCTACAGAGGGAGTTCTGCAAGTGGTACAGGTGATCCAGCGGCGCACCACCAACAGATACTCCAATCTCATATATTCACCTGGGCCCATCAATGACACATACACATTCACTTGGCTAACCGCTGGGGGGTGTTCGTTTATCACTGATCAATAAGTTCTTTCCATTTGGTCGATGAACCAAATTAGTTGGAACTAGTTAATGGTGACGATGCATGTATCCTATTTTACAAATAATTCACCAATAATAATAAACACAGACTCAGGAAGTTTTCAAAACCTTTACCTAAAGTTTAAATGTGAGTGAACCATTCAAATACACCACGGACACCTTCAATCATTAGGGAGGAAGATTCAATCAATTCAAAAACACTCTCACGAATTCAATAGATTTACGTTGCTCAGAACGGAGAGGCTAGAGACAGCAGTACATAAGAACATATACGAATCATATAGTTAACACAGATGGTGTGGAGACCAACCACCTGACCAAAGGGCTGGCTAGGGTCCCCTGGGAAAGATCAGGCGACAGAGGCTTCAGGACAGGAATTAGGATAGGACAGTGGACCTCTCTAGAACCGACGACTTGCCGCACCCCTCTCTGACACTCTTCCTCCCTGTTAGATTTGCGCTTTTAATCCGCTATCCGTATTAATGGTTAGTAAACACATAGGCAAGCTGCGCTGTCTTATTTATGTAACTGTATTGTGCAAGGATTAATCCCGAAACATAATTAGTAATTCATGTTAATAAGTTAATAAGTTGAACGAGTGAATTGAATTTGAGAAAGTCTCTTATAAACGAGTCCTTGCTCCATCACAGGCATCTAGGTAGTAACACCAGTTTGCTTAATGCCAACCTGCCTATCACATACAGTGGCAATCGATTCCAGAAGCGGATGGATGACTCTAGGTTTTCAAGCACTCTACCCATATTCAGATGGTAGCGGGCATCTGAGGAGTGTGCCACCTGTACCCCCAGATACCGGATAAGATCCCCCTCCCAGTGGAGCTATGTTACAGGGAGATCGTCAGGATCTATGGGGCATATTTACAACGAGGCAATAAAAAATTATCGCCTCTTTAGCAGCCGTTTTCGGCCGAAAAGCGGCGATAATTCTATCGCTATATTAGCAAGGTCACGCTAACGCGTGAAACCTTGCTCTAGCGTGGGGATTTCTAACGCCCAGCTTTGCATCTCTAATGAGATGCAAAGTGGGCGTTCCTGACCTGACATGATAGGAGAAATGTCGCTAAGCGACATTTCTCCTATCATCAAGCCCCATGCTATGAAGCATAGCGTCAGGAAAAGTAGCGATAAAACCTGTTATCGCTACTTTCCTAACACCTGCTTCAAGACTGCCTTAGCCATGATATCCTATGGAAGGTGGATATCATGGCTAGGTTTGTGAGTCCCTATTAACTAGCTAACGTGAGATTATCGCTGGGTTTCCAGTGATAATCTCACGTTAGCCAGTTAGCGCTAGGATTTTTATCGCCAATGAGATAAGCGTTGCTAATAGCACGCTATCTCAGCGATAAAAATCGGCGCTAGCCGGCGATAATTATCCGAGCGCTAAGTGCGCTCAGCGATAATTATCGCCGGTTGTTGTTGATATGCCCCCAAGTTCTCCAAACCCGCTAGCGGAAAAAGCACTGTTTTTGCTTGGTTACATGTAATCCTGACACCTCGCCAAATTCAGTCAAAATCTCCAGCAATATTCTTACAGACCTGTCCGGACATGTGGAATCACTGACATAATATCGAGGAGCTAAATATCGAACTACAAAAATATCGACTTCCAGAATATCTAATTCTTATCTACAAACAGGTAAGTACAAAAATATTGAATCCTAAATATCATTGTAAATAATATAGGGGCATATCATCAAGCCCAGGAGATAAAATTATCGCCGCTTTAGCGTCCGTTTTCGGACGGAAAGCGACGATAATTTTATCGCCTAATCAGCAAGGTCACGCTATCGCGTGAATCCTTGTATTATCGCCCTTTCCGCCAACGCCCATCTTTGCATCTCTAATGAGATGCAAAGTGGGCGTTCCTGCCCTGACATAACTGGAGAAATGTTGCTAAGCGACTTTTCGCCAATTATCAATGGGCATGCTAACCTGCAGAGCGACAAGCAAAGTAGCAATAACCTCTTTTATCGCTACTTTCCTTACGCCTGCTTCAAAACTGACTTAGCATGATATCCTATGTAATGTGGATATCATGGCTAAGTATGCCTTGCTCTATCAGCAAGCTTTCACCAAACCTTGTGCGAAAAAAAATCGATATTACTAACTTCGATATTGTGGAAATCGATATTTCTACCTGAATTTCGATATTCTGCATCACTATATTTTTGCAAATCGATATTCTGCCCATATGATATAAAAAACTCGATATTCTGTCCAGTCGATATTTTTTTTCTCGATATTATGACTAGTTACCGGATATGTGACTTAGACCAGCATGTCATCTGCATATAGTGAGACAACATGGGTGTTCTCACCCACCCTGATACCCCAATCTGCCATTTACCAATGTGGCTTAATTGCTAAGGGCTCCACCGCCACAGCGAAAAGAAGGCAATCAGAGATCGCATTCACGGTTCGGTCCCACGCAAAAGTATAAAGTAGCTGCACCCAGGACAATAACATCAGCTCCATTCCCATCCTTCTCAACACCTCCCATAGATATTTCTAGTTGAGGGTGTTGAATGCTTTTTCAATAACCCACACTACCAAAGCAGCCTCTAGGGCTGTAGCCACAACTGAGTGTAGCATGTGAAACAGTCTTCTTAGGTCCCTCTGACTCCCTCTTCCAGGCATAAAACCCCACTGATCCTATTGTATAAGAAGGGGGTACCAGCCCGCACAATCTAGTTGCAAGAAACTTTCACAGTACTTTCGTTTCAACCCCCATCATAGACAGAGGCCCATAGGAACCAGGGTCCGTCAGGGCCCTTCCTGCCTTCAGTATCATGGCAATCTGGGCTTCTGTCATGGACTTCAGTAGCACCACCACCACCTCCCAGAGAGTCTCCAATAGGCGGAAAAACAACAAGTCACAGAATGCCTGGTAATTCTCCACCGGGAGTCCGTCCGGGCCTAGCACCTGGCAATGCGCCATGTCCTGAACCACCTCCTTCAGTTCCTCCACCTGGAGCTCCTCTTTCAGCCCCCTCCCCCACACTGCTGCAGTAAGGTAGGGAAGCTCGAGGTCATCTAGAAAGCCTCCGGTATCTGCTAATCAGTCCCTCGCCACATCACTGTAAACGGCCGCAACAGAGAATTAATGCCTAACCGTGTCCCAGCCACGATTCGGTCTCTTCACCTCAGGAACCAAATTGACGGGTATGTGCTCTCTTGTAAGAAGCCATGCTAGGGGTCTCCCCAATGTATCCCCCTCTCTGTGCAACTGTTGTCGCTGCTCACACCCAACAAGGCAATACAACCAGTCCCAGAGCTCCCCACCTTCCTCTGGGTCTTTAACAGTGCTACGTGTCCCTCTCCCACAACATGTGCCTCCTGCTGGAGGTCAGCTAACGACCGCTCCTCTTTGGCTAACTCTGCCTCGAGACAGCATCTCGTACTGCTGATGCTAGAAATACATTCCCCATGCATCACCACTAGAAGGGCATCTCATTCCACTCCCCTCTGTGCTGTTGTGGCCCAATTAGTGTCAACGTACCCAATCATCACTTCCCGGAGCTCCTCTCGGCACTGGGCGTCTCCTAGTATCTGTGGGCGTAGGCTCCACAGGGGTACCCTCAACCTGGTTCCACCTGTTTCCGAATCTAGAAGCAGTAGTGCATGGTCCACGAGGAATCTAGCCAAAATACGCACATCCAACAGGTTGGCAGCTAACTCTCTGGATACCAGAAACCTATGAAGGTGACTATGCACATTGTGCGGTGATGCATAGCAGGTAAACTCCTTAGCCCCAGCACTTTTGTGCCGCTGGAATGTCACTTTTTTATGTTCCGGTGGCGCAATGTGCTACAGCATATGTATAACGCCACATGAAGCCACTTTACATGGCTTTTCATGGCCTTGTAAATATGTGTCCCTTTCATGCAAAATAACTGCATGAAAGGGGGATTCCATGGGTGTTTGTGTGGGTGTTCCCATGCTACACCCATGGAACCTGACACATTCCAAGATTTATGAGAAATTGTAAACTTCGGAATGCATCAGAACCTAATGCCACCCCAGGAGTGGCATTAGGGAGTCGCAATGAGGAGAAATGTTTACCTTGTGCATTCGTGTTTCTATGTGTGCTGCATTTTGCAGCACACATAGACAAAGGAAATCACCTGAATGCATTGATTTTGTGCAGGAAGGTGTCTCTTCCTGCACAAAATCAATCAGCCCCACAACGCAGGCACCCTTGCCCCATGGTGTAAAGGTGCCTGCATTGGCGCACGGCAGCCCATTGTAAGCCGCTTTGGGGAAAAGGACAAGAATGTGCCATATCAGATACATACAGCGCATTCCTGCCCTTTTGTTTTGATGTAGGGCAACACAGCAAGATTGCTTGTGGCGCTGCCCTATGTCAAAACCTCATAAATGAGGCCCCTTGACTCCTGGATGCGTCTCTTGCAAGACATCCGCACAATTCACTCATTCCATTGAGTCTCTCAGTGTGGCCGTCATACTGGGCTTTGTAAACAGCCTCGGGGAGTGTCTGTCCATCTAACCACCCAGGACACAATTAAAATGATCAACCCATATGAGTGGGATCCCAATATAAGGGAGTAGTTCTCCTCCCTATCTCAAGAAAGAACTCCCTCATCATCAGTGTTGGGAGCATACACATTTAGAAGTTACACCTCTGTACCCTCCAGCAAACCATACTTTAAGAGGTACCTCCCCTCGATGTCTGCCTTAAAGCCCCGGACCTTCAAGGAAACCTGCAGGGCAACCCAGAGCAGAACTCCCTGGGCATAGTTAGAGTGTGTGGCAGAATACAATTGCCATCTCCACTTCCTTTTCACTTTCTGTATGATGAATACAGGCCCCAGCCAGGCCCCCAGGACACAAGGGTTCGCTCTCCTGCAAATGGAATCTATAAGGAAGTTGGCACGGAAACTGCAAAGTACAAAGACAAAGTTTATTAACCCTTAAGGGTGGTCCTACAATCCATACAACACCCTTCAGTATTGCATAGAGTAGCACAAAGAACTTGCGTACACGGCCCCCTTTTATACACAACAGAGGGGCTCATAAGTGGGTGGATACAACATAGAGCGAAATTCATTACCATTTAAGGCCATTTTCGATACAGGATCAATATGTGGGCGGAGTCAACAATTTCCTGGGCCCGCGAAAACATGGTCAAGCGAGGACTAACTGATAACAGATGTGGTCAAGTCTGGGCATGCGCCAGACGGACAAAGGAGCTATTTATAGACTGTTACTAGGCAGATTGCAAGAGCAACTAACACGAAGATAGGACTCTTCTCGTGTTGAGCACGTGGAGACATGACAATACAAAATGGAGTCCAGACTTTAGTCAACATAACGAAGGAGACATGTTCTAAGGAAGGAGAATTCATGTCTTTGGTAAATGCTTAATCACATCGTCGTTTCAATTTACAACAGACGACCCTTTCAGCATTTACTGAAGACATCCGGTTTGTTAGGATAATCATCGTTTATGTCAATCGTCATCATTTCCTCTACTTCTTTAGCTAAATGTTTCTGATAAGTGACATCGGCAACAGCTTTCTTATCGGGAATACAGAATGATACACATAAGGAACAGAGCAAAGGACCACATTGGGCACAAATGCAACAAGAAAACAGAACTGCTACAATAATACAGAGACCAGTTAAAACCTTCCACCCCCAAGCAGTGATCAATGCCCAAAACCATCCAGAAAAGGTCCAAGTGCCGTTTTCTGTATGGATTTCAGTTGCAATTTTGTGCAACCTGTTGATAGCATTATAAACTGACGGCGTGTGGTCAGGGATAAACACACAACAACTACTTCCGATAATTTTACAAGCTCCACCTCGGTCAGCTAACATAACATCTAACACCATACGATTCTGCAATGCAACAATTCTAGTAATCTGTAATTCTTCCGTAAGATTCCCAAGAGCAGCAGCGGTCTGGTTTGTCACAGCCTCTACCACTCTTGTTAACCTTCGAACTTTCCTACTATTTAGGGCAGCTCCAACGAAGAAAAACAATCCTAAATTAAAATCAATATACCGCTGCAGACTAGTGTCAGTCTGATCCACATCATCAATTGATAGAGTACGTTTATACCTATTTACAGTCACATTATTTAACAACTTCAAATCCTTATGATAAGATGCAGGTGCCAAAAATACAGGGGGCAATAGAAATGCTACATAACATACTCCAGACCAACCGGCTGGCAAACGGTAATAACCTTTATTTCCACATACGAAGTATGTATTATGGGATGCTAAAAAGGTACTGTTATTCAACCGTCGATATTTAATATGGTAATGCAATCACTAACACCAACAGGAATATAACCCACACTCTGGACACACAGGTCCGCTTGAGCTTGTGCCACTTGAATCACAAATCTGTCTTTTCCCACAGTGTCTCTGGTGTTCGTGAAAATATAGGGAATCGATTCATTGTCTGGTCGATACTCTTCCCATTCCCAAATTGTCCCATTCGCTTGCGGATATCCATCTTTATCCTGATGACATTCTTTATTGAGTCTGAAGAGTAATCGTCCCACTGTGGGTTTCCGGGTGGCAAAAAGCAAAGTGTACCATGCTCTACAAGAGCCATTATGAGAGAAAGGAAGAGGTATGAATGGCGTTCCTCCTTTCTTCTGGTGAGCTAGCATCATACCACATATCCAACAGTTCCTAGCATTCGTGGCAACGTGGGTATGATGCAACATCTGGATGAAAGTGTTATTCAAATAAGACTGACGATGCTTCAATTCTTGATACGGAAGGGTATAGAAGTAGTGCTCCTCAGGCACTGGAGTAGTCAACACAAGTAACTTTCGAGCAGGAGTCACATCCTCCACAAACCATGTGGTTATCCCAACAATAGCTACTGTGAGCATAAAACCTGTTGCACAAAGGATTTTCTTTTTCTCCATGTCAGAAATAAGAATCAATATCTTCCTGAAACTAAAAGGTTTGTCAGAACTCTTCCCCTTGGGCAGCGGTCGATTTCTTCACCAGCGGGCCAAGACGGGTGTCGCTACACTAATGCAGGGCTGATCCCCCCCCCTTGCCTCATTGGCTCTCCGTTTCACTAACCCAAGGGTCGTTCTGACAACATGTCCCGGTACTGAAGAATTCACTTCCTTGGCCTGAGATGATATCGCTTTCCTCCAGGAGTCGCGTGGTCCGGGAAGAGCTCCTCAGTGTCGTTCGGTTCCCCAGCACGGCCTTTCTCTGCGGCCAGAATTTCTCGTTGATCGGTCAATACAGCAGACTCCACCAATCCGGGCGGTACTTTGCGGCAGTGCAGAGAATGGATCCAATTCTTTCTGTTGGAAACTCGCACAGCCGTCCTCGTTGCAAGTAGGACCTGCTCAGGACCAACCCATCTCGGCTCCAAGCTGTTCGTCCTGTCAAAGATCTTCACCATGACATAGTCGCCAGGACTGAGACTATGTCCTTCACCGGTGGACCGATCAGGGAGCGCCTCCCGGACCTGTTGATGAATAGAAACCAAGTTATCCGTTAACTGCGCCAGATAATCATTCATCATTACACAAGGTACATCATACACAGTCTTCGGTTTTGGTGGACCCCAAATATTCATTGGGCGTCCAAAGACAATCTCGTACGGTGTAAGACCGGTTCGAGAGTGCGGTACCGATCTAATTGACAATAACGCCAGCGGTAAAGCATCTGGCCAAGTCAAAGACGTCGAAGCTTGGATTTTAGCGATCTTGAGCTTCAGTGTACCATTATACTTCTCGACTAGTCCCGCAGATTGAGGGTGAAACACTGCGTGAAACTTCTGGGTGATGCCCAGACCCTTCAAAACATACTTTATAACATCCGCTATAAAGTGGGGTCCGTTATCACTCCACAGAAGTCTACAAACGCCATATCGAGGGAAGAACTCCTTCAACAGCATCTTGGCGGTAGTCATTGCAGTATTGTCTTTCGTAGGGTATGCCTCAACCCATTTGCTAAAGGCACAAACCACTACTAGAACATACTTCAAATTGTTACAGCGCTCAAGCTGGATGTAACCCATCTGCAAAACCTCAAAGGGTGCAGTAGGTGTTACAAATCCTCCTGCTGGAGTTCGAGTACCCTTTCCTGGGTTGTACCTCAGGCAGATCATACAGGTCTGCACCTCCCTCTTTGCCGTGCTAGCAATCTCTGGATGCTCCCAGACTTGGGTAAGCAATTTTACAATTGCGGAAGCTCCAACATGTGCTAGCCCATGTGCCATCTGAACCATAGGTTGTACAAAAGCCGTGGGTAACTTCCATCTATCCATCTGCTTATTTCTCCAGCAACCCTCATCATCCAATTCTCCCTCACTGGACCATTGCTCCCGTTCTTTATCAGAAGCGGTCCTCTGTATTTCTCGCACTTCTTCCTTCGCATCGTGCCATCTTTCTACTTGCGACTTCACTACATACATGGCAGTAGCACCGGGCTGCATCGCAGTCTCCCGTGCCACCCGGTCTGCTAACGCATTCCCTTCTCCAACTTTATCAACTACTTTCTTATGGGCACTACATTTAATGATAGCAATTTTCCTCGGATATGTCAATGCAGTCAAAAGGTTATGAACTAACTCTCCATGCATTATTTGTACTCCATGCGATGTTAGAAACCCTCTCTCCTTCCAGAGTAGGCCGAAATCGTGCGCTACTCCGAAAGCATAGCGGCTGTCTGTATAAACATTCACACACAATCCTGTACTGAGCTCACATGCTCGTGTTAATGCCATCAGTTCCGCTGCTTGAGCTGATTTCTGTGGTATGCGTGCTGTCTCCACTATTGTTTGCAGTGTGGTAATTGCATACGCTGCTGAAGTCGTACCGTCTGGTAGCTTCAGGCATGATCCGTCCACCCACAGTTCTCCATCTACATCTGTAAAGGGCGTATCCTGGAGATCAATACGACCCTTTGTCTGTTCCTCCGTCACAAGAATACAGTCATGTGCTTTCCGTGCTTCAGACTGAGTCTCGGGGTAGGGCAACAATGTGGCCGGATTTAACGTTACGCACCTCTTTAACGTAATATGAGGAGCCAAAAGCGTCAGCTCATATCCCGTTAAACGGGCACTGGTCAAATGCTGCGTCTTCGTCTGATTAAGCAGGGCATCAACAGCATGGGGGACTAATACCAACAGCTTATGAGATAACACAATTCCCTCGCTTTGGCGTATTGACACAGCTGTCGCCGCAACCGAGCGAAAACAACCAGGCAATGCTCGGGCAACAGGATCAAGTACAGACGAAAAATATGCACAAGGGCGCTGCTTGTCGCCGTGCATCTGCACTAAAACTGATAATGCACATCCATCTTTCTCATGCACATACAGCGAAAAAGGTTTGGTATAATCAGGGGTCCCTAACACTGGTGCTGAACAAAGGGCCTGTCGTAATTGCTGAAAAGCAGCGTCACACTCATTTGACCAAGGAAGCGGAATAGGTGTGTCTTTTGTCAAAAGGGCTAATAATGGTTTGGCTATGTGTGAGAACCCTAATATCCATTGCCTACAAAAAGAAACAAGACCCAAAAATGCACGCACGTCCTTCTGCGTGGAAGGTACTGGCGTGTCCAAAATTACTTGGATACGATCTGGTGTGAGTGCACGCCCCTCCTTAGACAAAAGGTGACCCAGATAAGTCACCTTTGGTCTACAGAACTGCAATTTCTTCCGAGATACTTTGTGATTGTGGGATGCCAAAAAGGAAAGCAAGGACAACGTACTCCTTTCACACAACTCCGGAGTGTCGGCCGCCAGCAAGATGTCGTCGACATATTGAATGAGGGCGACACCCTCGGGCAGAACAAAGGAGTCCAATTGCCTTTTCAAAGCTTGACTATAAATGCTAGGGCTTTCTGTGTAGCCCTGAGGAACTCTACAAAATCGATAAGACCTATTATTCAGAGTGAAACCAAAAAGGTATCGACTATCGGGATGAATAGGAATCGAAAAGAAAGCATTTTTCAAATCAATGACTGAAAACGTCGTCGCCGTAGGCGGGACCAAAGTAAGCAACGTCGTGATATCAGAAACCACCGGATACTGAGGTATCACGATCTTGTTTACTTCTCTCAAATCAATTATAAACCGATAAACCTTGGCATCCGTATCCTTTTTCAAAATGGGTAGAATCGGGCTATTACAGACGTTGTAGGGAACTTCCTCCACTACTCCCACCTTAATCAAATCCTGCACAATCTGTATAAGGGCCTCCTCCCCCTCCTGGGAAATACGATACTGCGGGAGGCGTGGTAACATTCCTCCTTGACACTAATATGGACAGGCGGAATCACCATCTGTCCCACATCAGTATCCGAAATGGCCCACAAAGCACGAGGGAGGGTAGCTAACACAGCATCCTCTGCAACCACACACATCCGTTCAGACCGAGGGTAATTGTCATTTAATATCACCCGCACTCCAGCAGGGGAGCAGCGAATCGTAGCTCTGAAGTGCTTTAACATATCAAGGCCCATAATGTTGTCCGGCGTGTTCGGGGCAAGCAAAAACGGACAGGGTGCAGAAAAAGAATCAACCTGAAATGTGAGGGGCCGCGAAAGAGGGCTTCGGGAGAGTGTACCGTCAAACCCTACCGATGTAACCGTTAAGCCAGATGGGGGAGCCCTCGGAACCAATTGTTTAGACAGCGCACTACGAGTCGCTCCTGTATCCACTAGGAACTGATCAGTAGAACCCAAAACCTCAGCTGATACATAAGGACCCTTCTGATCAACCGGCACCTCAACTGATTCTAACCCCCATCCAACGCATTCCTATGCATGCTGAGAATCATGGTACCCAGAGCGGTCAATCCCCGACACTTGATACTGGTTTTGTCGATCGAAAACATTAGGCCTATCTCGTTGCTGCCCGGCAGGGTCAAAACGAGCGTGATCGTTAGAATTCCCTCTAAAATTCGAGAAACCCCCTCTACCTCTCGGGCCACCCTGATTGTGTCCCTGACGCGAAGCATGCAACGCCGGGCAATCTCTGGCCCAGTGTCCCGATTGCTTACAATACGCACATTGATTCCTGTTCCAATCAGATCGGCCCGAGGGAGGACCATAAAATCCTCCCCTACCTCTATTGACACCCCGACGGGGCGGACCATATACTTGCGCTAACATCACCTTTGTTTTTAAATCTTTCGATTTCTTCTCCTCCTGTCCCTTCGCTTCTTGCTCCTGACGCTCATAATACTGAGCTATAGTCAGGAGGGCTGTCGGGGTCGCAGTGGACCAAGAACTTTCACTCGCTTTTAGGCGGGCTGCGATCGCCGGTAGTAAATTCGCCACATATTTATCAGCAAAGAGGTGTCGACCCGTATCATCCGTAAGTGACTGACCACTAAAATCATGAAACGTCTCCTCAAAGCGCGTAAAGAAATCTGCAACTGATTCATCGACTTTCTGCTTACACGAGGCTAACATGTTCCAGTCAATCTTTTTAGGGGGGATGATTGTCTTCAACTTAGTCAGAATAGCAGCGGGGAGATCTAAGATAACCTGAGGTGGTTTCTGCGCGGGCTTCCTCTCCCTATCCTCATCCTCAAGCTCAGACCACCGAGCCTTAAAAGCGGCAACATCGTCCACCTTCCGCACAGATCGCCACATATCTGGTGGTAAAATAAGCCCAAAGAACAAATCTATATCTGCTAAGGTCATAGTACAAGAATTCAAGGCCCCCTCGACTTCTTCGTAAAAGGCCGCTGGATTCTTGCGGGGATCAGGCAACGCATTCTTTAATGCCATGACGTCAGCCCTATGCCAGGGAGTATAAACCCAATTGTACACAAAATATCCCTTAGCATCGGCGGAGGTAATATCCGAACTAGTTCCCGCTCCTTTAGGAGGAACATACAAAGGCGCCGCCTCTCGCATTGGTTTAACATGCACTAGGTCGCTCTTATCTGACTGGGGGGGAGACGGCTGCTGGTCGTCCGCCTGCAAGGTCAAGCTCTCCTCTTCCTTGTTCCGGCGCGCTTTTTCCCGCCGTCGAAGCATTTCATCCCGTAGCGCAAACAGACGTCGGACCGCATCAGGCACCTGGGAGGGAGAGAAAGTACCATTACGCAGTGCTCTAGAATCCGACACTATCTCCTGCGGCTCAAAAACATCAGAATATTTCCGAAAGGCAGCAACCACTTCATCAGAAAAATGGCAGCAAAATACACTTTCTCCCTATCCTGCCAACCTTCCAGATCCGGTAACAGCTCTGAAAACGACAGCTTATTTGAAACTGCACGATAAGAAAGTTTCCGAAGCTCACCCGAGCGCTCAAGAGATAACATGGATCGTGTGTCTTTCTTATCTTTACCCGATCCAGAATCCTGAACTGTCGGAGCAGACGCACCTACATAGGGTGGCGGGGAACGATCTAATAGGAAAAAATCATCATCAAGATTAGTAAGGACAGGATAAAGAGGCTGCCGAACAGCATATTGACCCGACACTTGTAGCCTACGCTCCTTCTCTTGTCTCTCCGCCTGTTCTCTTTCCTCCCGACGCTTCGCTTCCGGTGCTCGCACATGATCATTCTTCCGTTGCTCTTTATCAAACAGCGCTTTCTCACGTTTCTCTCGCTCACGCACTTCTTTCACCCATAACCGCACACATTCAAACATGTCTTGACGAGCACGCCGTTTACACATACACTGTTCCACATACTCAATCTTACGCATATCAAACGACCCATACAAAGGCCATCGTAACTCAGGATCCTTTCTGGTGTATTTCCTCCATACTGTGCTGTACATTATGGAAGAAAGACCATGCTTCACATACATATCCCTATTAGGAGTCCCCTCTGGGGGAGCTGGAGCAGATTCCTCGAGGTTTAACCGCTTTCCAAAGCAGCAGCACCACTTACGGAGTGCGCTAAAAGCAGGCATGCTCAAAAATAATGCAAAATATGCAGTATTTATCAAAAAAATGGCACTTAAACGTTGTGCCGTTCAAAGTTACACAGCTCTGGAGAAATATCTCCACATTACCTGCCTATATGTGTTGCAACGCATATATTCTCACAATAATCAATACAAGATATGACCGGTCATCACAAATCAAACTCAAATAACCAAACCAGGCTTCAAAAACTCGGAGCAAGTACCGTACAACGGTTCTTACCAATCAAGAGTCCAGATTCCAACTGCCAAGTTCCAAAATTCGCCCAAACGGCTGTCACAGCAGGACCGACAGAAGAGGTCTCAGTCGAGGACCGGCGCCACCCAGATGGTCAGCTCGGAAGGGAAGGAAGAAAACCTCGGGATGCCAGGACTAAAGTGCCTCTGGCAGTGATCACATCCCCGGCCAAATTCCTCACCTTCGTCGCGACCAGTCCTTCGAGCATCCGAGTCGCCGATGAGCCCCACGTGACGGGCGCCAATTGATGAATACAGGCCCCAGCCAGGCCCCCAGGACACAAGGGTTCGCTCTCCTGCAAATGGAATCTATAAGGAAGTTGGCACGGAAACTGCAAAGTACAAAGACAAAGTTTATTAACCCTTAAGGGTGGTCCTACAATCCATACAACACCCTTCAGTATTGCATAGAGTAGCACAAAGAACTTGCGTACACGGCCCCCTTTTATACACAACAGAGGGGCTCATAAGTGGGTGGATACAACATAGAGCGAAATTCATTACCATTTAAGGACATTTTCGATACAGAATCAATATGTGGGCGGAGTCAACAATTTCCTGGGCCCGCGAAAACATGGTCAAGCGAGGACTAACTGATAACAGATGTGGTCAAGTCTGGGCATGCGCCAGACGGACAAAGGAGCTATTTATAGACTGTTACTAGGCAGATTGCAAGAGCAACTAACACGAAGATAGGACTCTTCTCGTGTTGAGCACGTGGAGACATGACAATACAAAATGGAGTCCAGACTTTAGTCAACATAACGAAGGAGACATGTTCTAAGGAAGGAGAATTCATGTCTTTGGTAAATGCTTAATCACATCGTCGTTTCAATTTACAACATGTACCTCACCCTCCATTTGGTGCGTCTCCTGCAAAATTGCTATATGTATGTCCTGTCTATGGAGATACGTCTGTATTCTGTATCTTGTGACATATGAGTTAAGCCCACAGAGATTCCAAGTCACCAGTTTAATACTGCGGTCATAATATCTCAGTCCACCCAAAACCCTCTACCTCAGCACCTTCTAACCCCGACCCCACCCAACTGCATTAACACCATACCTCCACAATAGCAATGACCACAATGATGCTACTGTACACCAAACTTTGATGTAACAACCCCTCCACCTTCAGGGTAAACACATAAAGGTACAACGTATGCCTCCCCAAATATCTCAACCCTGCTTTCCCTCCTCTCGTTTAATAAATGTCACCCCTGCATGCAGGAGTGTAGGTTTGGCAGGGTCCCAAGCTGCCCCCCAGCTCATAATCTTGCTTTGTATCTATGTGCCAGCCACAACGCAGTTGTCTTAGAGCTTAGCGATCCCCAAACCTGTGCCTCCCAGCACACTTTGCACACAACCTCACTAACCAAACACTCACACACAGCACCAAAACTCACATCCACCACAACCACACTCACCCAGCTCAGATCACCCAAAACCGTAGATGGGGGCTATTCCCATCTACTCAGTGCATGTTGCTCAACTGCTTTTGTCAACAGTGTTTACATCTCTCACAACACACCGATCAGGCCAACAAACCCACGCAAATAGGAACTCCCAGTGAGCCTTCAGTCCATGCATCTCATAAAGATAGTTAGGAGTCCCACCACACAAGAAATGTGAGCACAGATTTCAACCATTTCAGAAAGACACCAATGTCCCCCTCAGTCTCCCCCATGTCGGGAACCCCCCAGATGTGGGGTCTCTTCTACCACATCTGCGTCAATCCGATCAGAGTTTGTGACCTTCATGCCTCCCCTCTCTCCGACCACTGGTGCTCCAGATCCAGTGTGCCATCTTAGCACATCACTATTCGGATGGAGTACTGGAGGTAACCTCACCCGTGACTTTGTGTCCCTGTTGTCGCGGATTGGGGGGTATTCTGGGTCCAGTCACTTGAGACATGGGGGACCAGTGTGGGTATGCGCCCATCACCTATCACCTGTTATCTCCAGCCAATCCCATACAGCTTCAGGTGTGGTAAAGAAGTGCCTGGGCCTTCATTGATTATTTTCAGCTTCACCATTTAGAATATCATTTAATGTAGCCCCAATGCTTTCAGCTTTTGCTTTACTCCGTCAAATGCCAGTTGCATTTGCAGCACTTGACGCGTGTAATCAGAGAAGATGCGGATAATATGATTCTCAAAGGTAGGATTCCCAGCTTGTCGGACTGGATGCAGGATTGTATCTCTGTCCCTGTAGCTGAGGAGTTTTGCAATAACTGCACATGGTTGTGCCCCAACAGCTGGCTGCGGTGCTAGGACGGGATGCGCCCTCTCTATCACAAAGAGAGATGACAGTTTTGCAGATAGGGTTGTCAAAGAAACCAGGCACAAAGTTCTAGGATCTGTCCCTCAGCACCCTTTGTGTTGGACTTGGCCCTTTTTGGCTAAAGTTCCTTAAACGTTTTGCCTTCCTGCTAGACCTTTTTCTGACATTATGTAGCTGACTTAGATGCTTTGGGCACTTTGCCACTGCTGATGAGTGTCAAAGTGTAAGTGCTTCCTGTATAAAGTGTTATGGTAATTGGTTGTCCAAAATGGTATGTTTGTCTTACTAGTAAAGTCACTAGTAAAGTGCACCATGTGTGCCAGTGCTGGTAATACAAATGCTACTAGAAGGCCTGCAGCACTAATTGATCCACCCACACAAGTAGCCCCAAAAAGAGATCTCAGCCCTGCCACTGCAGTGCCTGGGCACAGTTTGTTAACAGCCTTGTTGTCCTGACAAGTACACCCACTTACCAGGCCTTACCTTCCCTTTTTATGCATATCAGAAACCCCTATAGTAGGCCCAAGATAGCCCCCTGTGCAGGGCGCAGTGTATGTGAAAGGTAGAACATGTACTGAGGTGTGTACCATGCCCTGACAGTAAAATACTGCCAAATTCGTTTTTCACTGTTGCAAGGCCATCTTGCCCATAGTAGAGAATGGGGAATGCTGTGTCACATGTTTCCAGCATATCTTCCCATAGGCATAAGATGTAGAGATGGAGTTTAATGTGCCTCAACTCAGAATTTAACACACATCTTTTTGTGAAGATGGTTTTTAAATTGTGTGTTTAGAAACCACGCTTTTAGAAGTGGCTGGTTTCTTGTCTTAAACCATCCTGTGTGCCTCTGCCTGTTTGTGTATTGACCGTCTGGGTTTGGATGTGACAGGGTCTGGGGAGCATCCTGAAGCCAGAGAGGAGTAGGTGAGACAGCAACAGGCTGGCCTGCATTTGATGTGGGGCAAGGAGTAGCCCCCTGGATGTGTTGCTGCCACCAAAGGATGGCTCCACCTCCTGCTGAGGGTCTGGGGCCCAGACCCTCACTATCAAAGGAAGAGGGTGTGCACTGGCAGAAAGACACCCAGGTCTGGTTTGGACTGGGTTCAGAGCCCCCTGAACACAAAAACTTCAAAGGCATGTAGGGGTATAAATGTGAGAACTGAAACCCTTGAACTCAAGACTGAAATCCAGACTGAAAAAGGATTGAAACTTCTTTGTGATCAAGAGGAACCTCTGCCAATAATGAACAGCTGAAGAGACTGAAGAGAAGGACTGCTCTTGCTGTGTGTTCTGGGGCTGTCCTGCAGTTTGCTGATTTGACTAAGGAGAGGACAAGGGACTTTGCTGTGGGCTGTGTCCCCCTGCTTGAGTGGACTTTGCTGTGTGCTGTGTCCTGAAGTAACTTGTCTCCATGGGCCCGAGGAGATCTGGTCCCCTGTTGTGGAAACTCAGGAACATCAAAGTTTCCAACCACGTCTCAGCGACGCTTGGTGCATGTGCTTTTGAACACCTGAGACTGCCATGTGGTCTGTGGTGCTGTCTACGAGGTGCCCCGTGACTGCATTGCCCCCGCAACGTGAAACATCATCCACACTGCTGCATTGCTGTTTGGGGCCCAGCCGTCATCGTAACTGAGGCTGTGAGTAAGGATCGCCGCCGCCGGCCGAAGCCGCAACGTGCTAAAGGATTTCTTGAAGCTAAGGAAGCTGCAAGGTGAAAGGGATCGTGATTGTTTTTCGCCAAGAGGAATCTGCCCAAGATCGTCAACGAAGGAGAAGGCAGTGCCGTAACCCGTCCGGCTGCAGCATTGCCTAACAACGGAGCTGCAACGTCATCGGGCCCGTCCAGCAGGATGGCTGACGAGCGGGGAGAGAGAGAGAGTGAGGCAGCGCACCCCCCAGGAAAGGCTTGGACTCCGGTCAGGAGCCGCAAGAGTGTGTGGCCTGGGGAGGCGTGCAGGAAGAGTACAGGAGTGCTCCGATATCTCTCCCGCTGCACCGCATTAGCCGTGCTGAGTCCTCGAGCGGCCCGTACCTGCCCTTCAGTACCGGGGCCGCCCCTTTAAGCTTACGACCGTTGTCTTTGCTGTTGGGGCCTAGTGGTGCCCGAGTTGACCGCGCAGATTGGCTTTTAGCATTATTCCTTTCTTTACGAACTGCCTGATTCTTGCATTACGAACTGCATTACTCTTGCATTACGAACTGCCTGATTCTTACATTACAAACTGCCTGATTCTTGCATTATGAACCGCATTATTCTTGCATTACGAACTGCCTGATTCTTACATTACGAACTGCCTTATTCTTGCACTACGAACTACATTATTCTTGCATTACGAACTGCCTGATTCTTGCATTACGAACTGTCTGACTCTTGCATTACAAACCGCATTATTCTTGCATTACGAACCGCATTATTCTTGCATTACGAACTGCCTGATTCTTGCATTACGAACTGCATTAGTATGTGCGTTAAGGACTGTCTTATTGCTACATTACGAACTGCATTACAAACTGCATAGCATTGCATTAGGACTGCATTAGATCATTGTGAACTGCTCAATAATACCGCAAGAACCTACAAGTGAATGCTGGCCTAATAACCGGCAAAGTGAAATATTACAAATACGCATATGTTGGATTTCTATTGTTTGGTCGGATGTATGATGATACAACGCGTACCATCACAACGCGGTATGTTACATCGCGGTTTTGACAACGCAAGTCGTTACATCGACTTGCATTGGAGGGCGCTGGATTTAGGAATAGTGTGAATTACTATTCCAACTCCAGTCTACGTACAGTAGGGAAGGTTTTGGAATAGTAATTCACACTATTCCTTAGTCTAGAGCGCCCTCCAGTGCAAGTCGGTATAACGACTTTCGTTGTAAAAATCACGATGTAACCATACCGCGTTGTAATGGTTTCGTGGTAAAGGATGTTTCCCGTTTGGTCTCATCGTATTCCTTTTGATAAAGATACTGCTATTTTTATAAGACCAGTGTGGTGTCCATTTGTGGTGTTATCACTGTGTTACTGGGAGTGTGGTTGCAAATACTTTACACATTGCATGGAGATAAGCCTGGCTTCTCGTGCCAAGCTACTGGGGGGTGAGCAGGGGTTATCTAAGAGGGCGTCCCTCCTTTCCCGGACTTGAAGCAAGGGTCCGTATTTCGACTAAGGTACCTACCTCAGCCAACTAGAGACCACCAGTTCAAACACTCTGCAAAACCAAGAACTCAGAGATTGCTGGCAAAGAGGTCAGTCAGTGTGGCCCATGAGGCAGCTACTTCTACCTGAAGCTTAGTCCTGTCTTGTTCAGTAGCCAGCGACTGCTTCACATTCTTGGCATAAACAGTCGCACTCGATGCCTCAATATCTGCCAAAACCTGAGCACCAGTGGGGCTTTGCACCTCGTCCATGCTCATCCCGAGGTGTCAGACTGGGCACCCAACCACGCCCACCCCCGGGGCCGTGAACTGGTCCATTTTGGTCTGCTGGGCATTGATCTGTGATCTGTCTTTCACCTTAATTTTCCCTCCACTTTGGGGAAGCAGTTTGCTCCTATTTGTCACCCAGATGGTCACGAACCAGCCTCGGTTCGCACCCCTGGGCCTCCAAGGCCTTCACAGTATGACATCACACTGCTGGTGTTCTCGTGACAGACTCCACAGTGTCGTCCACTGGCCAGGACTGGGGGTCAATACCATTAATCAGCCTCCGGGATCTCTGCGGGGAAACCAGGTCCTAGTTGCACTGTCAACGGAGGAGCCCCAGAGGCGAGATTCAATATGGTCTGGTCCCCCGGTAGGTTCCCACCCAAAGTGGGTCATCACTGCACGGGGCCCTCAACATCCACAGCCTGCTTGTAAAGTCACTGTCCTCAAGCAGGCCCAGTCAGCACCATCAACCCTCAATGTCTGGGGGAAGTCCGCTTAGGGGGTCACCCCTGCCATACCACTCCACGAGACCTCACCCCCTAATGTTCACAGTGGAGGCACATAGGGCATAAGCCCAGCTCTGCCAAGCCCTCCCTCTTAGTACAGCAGGGCGGCCGGTGGACTCCAATCTGCCTCACCTTACAGCAGGCTAGCTGCTGGTGCCGCTCTCAAGCTCCAGTGGCTCCTCCGGAGCAGCACAGACCCTGCCAAGGGTCCAACTACCAGAAGCTATCCACACACTTGGGCCCGCCGGACTGCGGCTCATCCAAGTCACAGGCTGCACCCAAGGCCTTCCTCTGGGTTGCCTCGCCCAACTTCACTCCCACTCCTTCCTCTCCTCACCCCATCCCCGGCTACTAGCCACTGCACAGCTTCTGTGGCTCATCTACACTCATCTCGGCGAACAGGACAGCTGTAACCACAGGGGATCTCGTTGTTGGAGGTACCCAAGTTCGGCCCAGGCTGGTTAGCCTTTGCAGCGGCACTAGACCAACACTGGCTCATTGCGAGGCACAGCACAGGCCACAGCAACTCTTCATGGGTTCAGGCGGCTCCCACCCTACTGCCACCCAATATGTTGGCAGCTAGAGTCCCCTCAGCGATGATGGCCATTCAGGTAGCTCCAGGAGCAGCGCAGTTCCAGGATATTGAAGAACTTACGTGTGTTTTGACAGGAACAGCAATCTTATCAGGCCATGTCCAAAATTTGGAAGTTGTTAGGAGCCACGATTGACACAGTTTATCAGAAAATATTATTGTCTAGATCAGCAAAGATTCAAGTTGATGGACAAGTACTGGGGTGGATCAAATCTAATTTATCAAACACAACTCAAGCCATTTCACTCCCCCCTTTCCGCTCTGAGCTACAAGCAGTGAAATTTGGAGTGCCCCATGGCTCAGCCCTAAGCCCTCCTTTTTCTAACATCTGTCTGTGCCCTCTAAAGAACATTAATCAATCTCATGGCATGAGTTATGCAAATGATACACTGTTGATTCCCTCCTTAGATAATGCCAGACCAGAATCATTGGACTAGTTTCATAATTATTTGACGGATGTCGCGAACTGGCTGAGCAAAAATCTCCCTAAAGTAAAATGGTGATTAAAAGGAAATTCTTTGCTGCTCAGTCAGCAAACCTTTTAGTCGACTTCCTCCTAACTTTTGGCTGTGAACAAACAGTGGTAACCTAGAAGTATCACTGACGGTCCGTACTCTTTCGGTTTTATTTTATAAGTTATCCTTGCGAGAACCATGTCAATAAAACCGTGGCAACGTATTTTTTGTGTTGCTCCAGAATTTAATGAAAACTTTACTTTTATTACCCCCTTCTGCAAGGACACTGGTATCACAGTTTACTATCCTAAGCAGACTTGACAACTGCAATGCCTTTTTAGTAGGAGCACCAAAATTTGTAATTAAAAGACTCCACAGAGTGCAAGCAGCAGCCGTGAAACTGCTCTAAAAGAGCTCCACTGGCTTCTAGTAAAGGAAAGCATTGCATTTAACTCCTTGTGCATATTTTTTAGAGCAATTCAGTAAAAGGCCCTATGCTGCTATTATGCATCCCTACATTTTGGAAATCTAGACAGGGGGGTCAAACATTCTCAGTTAGGGTGATCCAGCGGTGCACCAACAACAGATACTTCAACACCATATATTCACCTGGGCCCATCAATAATACATACATTCTAATTCACTTGGCTAACCCCTGGGGTGTGTTTGTTTATCACTGATCAATAAGTTCTTTCCATTTGGTCGATGAACAAAATTAGTTGGAACTAGTTGATGGTGATGCTGCACATATTCTATTTTACAAATAATTCATCAATAATAATAAACACAGACTCAGGAAGTTTTCAAAACCTTTATCTAAAGTTTAAATGTGAGTGATAAATGTGAGTGAACCATTCAAATACACCACGGACACCTTCAATCATTAGGGAGGAAGATTCAATCAATTCAAAAACACTCTCACAAATTCAATAGATTGACGTTCCTCAGAAAGGAGAGGATAGAGACAGCAGTACATCAGAATATATACAAATCATTTGGGGGCATATGTATGAAACGATTTTGTATTCGCAAACGCTGCGAATCGCAAAAAAACAGCGTTTGCGAATACAAAATCGCAAAATGAGATGTATGAGGCATTACAGCCTCGCATTCTTAAGGAATCGCTAATTTTGCGATTTCTTAAGTTTGCGTAAGCATTTAAGAAATCGCAAATTGCGATTTCTTAAATGCTATGTAACACGCATCCAAGTTGTGCGATTTCTCCTTAAGAAATCGCAAATTACCACCAACTCCTAGTTGGTGGTAATTTGCGTTTTCTTTGAAAAATGCACTTTTTTGCATTTTTCAAAGTGCAATGTGGTGCACATACATGCCCTTAGGGCATGTATGTGCGCCATATGCGCACACATGCTGATTTCAGTGGGTGCATCAGGGTGTCATCATGACACCCTTGCACCTTTGAAAATATTTTCAATTTGCGATTAGCAAATAGCGATTCGCAAATTGAGAAGGACTTCCCATTCATTGCTATGGGCCTCCTGGCCCATAGGAATGAATGGGAAGGTATTCCTTAATTGCGATTTCGCAATTTGCTCATCGCAATTAAGGAATTTTAAGAATTCGCAAAATTTGTGCGAATTTTTAGATATATCCCGTTTTGCAATTCTCAAATAGCGATTCTCAAAAAATCGCTATTTTAGATTCGCAAATGGAGATGTTGATACATATACCCCATAGTTACCACAGATGGTGTGAAGACCAACCCCCTGGCCAAAGGGCTGGTAAGGGTCCCCTGGGAAAGATCAGGCGACAAAGGCTTCAGGACAGGAATTAGGACAGGACAGTGGACCTTTCTAGAACCGACGACTTGCCACACCCTTCTCTGACACTCTCTTCCTCCTCGAGATTCTCCTGCGATCTTCTTTCTAATCAATTGCTTTAGATTGGTAAATCTTTATTGAATCTTCTTCAGCATCTCAGCATCATTGATAACTCCAACTGCATCTTCCCTCTCCGCATTCTATCAGGATCACACACACCCCAAATAACTAAACTACCTCAGTTATACCTTTTGGGATCCATGTACCACCCCCTAAAGTTGCAATATCGCAAAATGCAATTTCTGATTGGACAGGCAAGGGGCGTTTGGTCATCACACCATGATGGCATAGCACTTTCTTTATTCCCAAACCCATCCCTTTATTAATATTCATTTTATTTTATTCCCACCCAAGTTTATTCACAATTGAAACATTTTTAATAATAATGTTCATATGATTTCATCCTCTGCACTTCTGACATCTGAGTTTCCCAGGGCTTAGCGGTCGATGGCCTTGGATGTGGTCCTATCATGGGATCATTCTTCCAGGGAAAGTAGAGGTCCCACATGCGCAGACGGCTTTCACTCAAAAACTCGGGTTGTGGCAAGAAGGCCCAAGATACGAACTAATAAAAGGTCAAAAGAGATAATATTAATTCATTGTATACCACCTACATCTACTCTATTCCCTTTTATCTATTAATACTTTCCCTGCATTAACGCTTAGTAAATAAAGCGTATTCTAAATAGCAAAGCAGGTGCCATGCATGTGGGTCTTGAAGACGCCATGTTAGTGCCTTCTGCTCATGCGCAAGAAATTCCCTCCAAAGCTTGTTATACGTCACATTACATAGATGCAATTGACGCATGCGCAGTAAAGTTCTCCCTGTTAGAGCCGCGCTTTTAGTCCGCTATCCGTATTAATGATTAGTAAACACATAGGCAAGCTTCACTGTCTTATTTATGTAACTGTAATGTACAAGTATTAATCACAAAACACAATTAATAATTTCATGTTAATAAATTAATAAGTTAAACGAGTGAATTGAATTCAAGCAAGTCTCAAATAAACAAGTCCTTGCTCCATCAATGGCTTCTGAACTCTGGAATAAGTTACCTGGTTTCTTGAGAACCAATCAGGACTTGCTTCAGTTCAGGAAAGGACTTAAAACCTGGTTGATCATTGAGGGGAAAGTTGCAATTTATAATTGCTGCTATAATAATAATCATATATTGATAGCAAAACAAAACAGTGCCTAATTTGTGGAAAATAAGTGCCAGGGCCCTCTTTAGGAGGCCACTGCAGCTTGCACAAACCAATGCCCCTACCAGACCTGCCATTGACAGTACTAACACAATTACTAACCATCACACTTCTACAAGTGTGACAATTCAGCATTTTGCAGACCCCCAAAGCAATGAGAAGGGAGTAGGTGGCAAATATTAGTCACTTTTAATGTATATTGAATTAATAAACAACTTTTGTTGTCCACATTTCGAAAGCAGACAAACAGTGCCCCATGTGGCAAACTGCTACAGTGCCGGTGTTGACAATTACATGCTGGTGCTGAGTACCAGAAACCACTGGTTTAAATTAAGCACTCAACAAATTAAGCAAAAAAAAAGGAAGAAACAAGGAGGCAGGCTGCGAAATAGATGCAGGCCGAAGAAACAACCTAAACTTAATTTCCAGGTCACGGTGTGCCACTGTACAGACCACCCACAAAGCTGTTCTTCTCTGTTAAAGCAGGTGAGATCCAAGCTAAGGCAACTCGAGAAAATAAATGTGCTGGGGGTGAGCTTGAGAGGAACTTGTGAATGAAAAAACATTAAGCAGAGTTTCTCCATTGCAAGGACACAGGTGTCCTGAATCTTGGGTTTGTCACAGTGAAAAGTCCTATCACCTACTTAGCTGCTACTGGTGCAGATTGGGGTGTACAAATTTTCCCTACTTCCACGGATAGAGTAAATTCACAGATACACGCACATACACTCATCATACGCTTGGGCCCATTTCACTAACATACACTCAAATTACTCTATTAGCATTGAACCTGTGGAAAGAAACCTTCTAAACACCCTGCATCTACACTGAGATCGATAAGACCTAATTGTGACTGTCCTGAGTCATGATCTAAACAATCTATACAACAATAATCAAAATAGAGTACTCAATAATTGACAAGAAATAACCACCAACACTGTATTTAAAATTATGGTACTTTATCTAAAATTAGTCAAAGGAAAATCAATCAAAGTAAATCATTATTCTCATAATTACCTATTCTAGCTAAATGTCAGAATGGGTCAGGACAGGTCTCTCAGTAGAAGTCTCCCGAGTCGCCGTCCTCACAGCATAGATCCTCACCAACGCAGGTTTGGGAAGAAGTGGCAAAGTGGCAAAAACCCTCTCTAGGCTAACAATATTTATAATGTGTTTAACAATAGAAGGCAACATAAAATATTTTCGAAATTCGCTGAACCGCTGAGCAAAGCGAGCAGGAAAGGATGTAGCATCGCTACATTTGGAAAAATCTCCGCTCAGGAAAAATCACAAAAATAAAAAGACGGAAGTATAAACTCAAATTTGCAAAAGTATCTTTTAAAATGTTCTTCGTCAATATCTCAGCAAAGTCACTGCAGACTGGACAATGTTCATTGTATTTTATCCTTGTCCAAAGGCAGCTGGCAATTTTCCCAGAACTGCTGACCTCACGGAAGATTTTCTACCAGGCGAAGACTGTGGTCAGATGACTCTCGACCATGTTCAGCAAGGCCTTCTCATCACAAAATTCACTGGAATACAGGCTTTAAACGGTAGCCATTTTCCCACCAGGCCAAAATGTACCATCTTAATTAAAAGAGACAAAACAACGTTACCACAGCATAGTGATTAAACAGTGTTAACCCCACTAATACCCTTATGTGTATGTAATTATCTAGCCTTTGCAACACAAGAAAAGCATTAGTACATAACATTTAAAAAGCGTTCTTCCGTGCTTTAAATAAACAGCACTCAGCAACATTTATTAATAAAACATGCACATTTATTAAATAGCAACGCAAAAGCATTCCCACGTGTCGTTTTTCTCTTGTTAATTCATATTGATTAGTCAGAACATTTACACAAAACAAATAATTAGTAATTATGAATTAATATTTTTTATTCTCGACAAATAGACAAACCAGAGCTTAAAAAACCCAATAGATTTTCAACAGAAAACTCTGCTCCAGCAATCCCCCCTTTGGTGATATTATCACCAAATAAACAACCCAAAAAAAAAATTAGTAAAATTTTAATCCCAATTTTTAGGAGAAACTGGAAATGTCTTTCTCTTATACACAACACTAGACACCAGACTCCCTTTCATCATCCCTCTTTGTCTCCAAATAAACACTCTCCCTCAATTCTTCTAATTCTATTTCTTGTGGATCTCTTTTCCTTTTATTTCTCCTTTCAATATTTCTTTTAATCAATTTCTTTTTCCCTCCCTTGTTTTTACAACACAAACACACCAATCTTAGTATCAATAAAGCAATAATTATACAAGTCAAAGGAAACAATATCTTACCTATAATATTACTACCTATTTTTGCAATAAAATTCTTAACAGCAACTACTTTATTAGCTATTTTAGTCCAGATACTCTCAGCTTCCAGTGGTACTAATTCTTCATGCAAATCAGTAATATTTTTGATATAGACCTTCAGGTCTTTGCTTTTGTCTGGAATGTAAGTGCAACAATGTTGAACTTTCAATATTCCACAGACCCCACCCTCTTTGGCCAATAAAATATCAAGGGCAAGTCGATTTTGCATAGACATGGCACGTACGGCAATCAATTCCGTATTCACCAAAACAAACCCTCCAGCGGTATTTGTCGATAAGCGATCCACCACTGTTGACAGTTTCCGAATTTTATATGCATTCAAAGAAATTCCCACTGCTGGAATTAAAGCTCCAAAAATGTCACCCACTATTTCTGACCAAGTTTCTCTCTTAAAACGTGTTAGTAAATTAATATGTTCTACATCTTCTATTCTATCTACATGAAAAATCTTTGGAAAAACCAGGCCCACATAACACGTGCCATACCAATGGTCAGGCAACTTGTAATAAGCCTTGTTCCCACAAACATAATACACTCCTGGAAAAATTGGATCCTCTCCTCCTCTAAAACCCCATCCTGTTGCAATGAAGTATGTATCATGACACTCACTAGTCCCAACAAAGTATGTATCATATTGGGATTTCCTTCTTGTAATGCACAGCTTACCCTTCTGTGGTGCATCTAAAGATAAAGTTGGACTAGCTCCATTTCTCAATTATTTTCCCATCTCAATGTCCCAAATTGTCTCACTCATTTTGTATTTCCCTGCCTTTTCATGCATGCTCAATCTCCTTTCCTCCACCATGTTTAGGAAAGCTTTCTCCTCTTCTTTCAAACTGCAAGTTAAATTATTCTTAAAAATGTAATCTAATGTTAATTCTTCTTTCTCAATAAAAATCTCACCAAAAATGTTAGCTTCTTTAGCTGGATTCAGCTTCTCATTCATAGGCAATTGCCCAAAAATACTATCTTTGTTAGACATCTTATAATCTATTTTCCCTAGCAAATAAAAAACACTACTCAACACACTACAAGAAATTCCATACGTAGCTGGTAAATGGTGATAAGTAACACCCTCTGAAACAGATGCAGGTAATTGCATACATACGTAGCAATTCCTCACTTCCATTGTCTTCACATATTCGTACAATAATTTTGAAAAAACATTGCTAGAAAAATCATTAATTGACCTATCTTTATGCATGTAAGTATTACTAATTCTAGTTGGAACTACTTTTTGCGAACTTTTCTCTACATTAGTCTCATTCTCAGTATGTATTTCAAATGTACCTATTGAAATTCTAAATGTAACTAATAAAGCTAAAACACCCCAAAATAGCATTAATAATGCAGTACAGCAACAGCACATTCTACACCATCTTTTCAAGAAGGCACATCGACTTTGATTATTCTCTATGTTAGCCATTTTACTACTTTGACCTTGTCTTTTGACTTAGCCTCTACTACTCCACTACTGTATTACTCTTTATTTCTGGATTACTTCAAACAGCTGGATTGCAGACTTTCTCCTTTTCACTTTTCTCCAAGTGATTTCTTCAGTTCACTCAATTTGGATATTCATCACTTTTCACTCCTTCTTCTTCAGCAACATCAAATTGTATCAGATCATCAACAACATCCTGTGCATCCGACTCTTCTCCAATGTCAGTCAGGATAACTTTTAAGATTCCAACAGATTTATCCTTTTCCTCAACCACTTTTCTCAAGATCCCCTCCGGATCGTCTCGATTCACTGTTTCTTCTTCTTCTCCTCCTTCAGACAGTGCCACATAAGACCATTCCGGTGATCTGTACTTTTGGTTGGGTTTTCTAATTCTCTTTATCTCCTCAGGTTCTCTTGACTCCTTTTGCTCCTTCCTTTTTACTTCGTTTTGACTCTACACTTCATTCACTTGTTCAGCTTTCGATGTATTTGCTCTTATCAGTCTGTATCTCAGCCTCTTTACTCTGTTGTTAGGCCAAAAATCTCCTCTTACGACCTTTTTCAGTCTTGTTTCTGTATTATTTCTCTCTCCGATCCAAGTTCTTTTTCTCAGAACTCGACCTTCTGATTTTTCATTCTCACTTTCATCCGATTCTGTTTCAAATGCCTCTTCTTCTTCAGCAGTTTTCTTTCGCTCCACAGTCTTTTTCACCACTGTTTGAGACTTCCCTACTTCTTTCCCTCCTCGAGTCTCCGACACGCAATCTTCTTGCTGTCTACTTGTCCCTTCACCTAGCTTATCAGGAATGTTCCCTACACCTCCTCGGGGGTCTTCCGCAATCTGTCCCTCTCTATCTACTTCTGACCCTACTTCTTCAGGTATAATCTCAAGTGGTTCTTCAATCTCCTCCTCTTCTGATTCAGGAGTAATTTCTGTGGAACTGCTCTTTTCTTTTCTTTTTCCTCCACTGCTTTTTGGAACTTCAGGCTCTCTTACAGAATCTGATCTTCCTTCTGAGACTCTCAATGGTTCTCTTGAAGTCTTTTCTGCTTCTTTTCCTGAACTTTGATTTTTTCTCACTGGTTCTGGGTCTTCATCATCACTGGAATCTGATTCTTCAAAATACTCCTTACCAGTCCCATCCTTTGGGTTTGGAACTCTCAGAGTATGACTTGCATGTACCCAGTTTTTCACACCAGCACACTTCACTGCAGTTGTCGTAGTCAAAATAACTTGTCTTGGTCTTCCCCACCTTGGAACCAAGCAATTTCTTCTTCTGTGCACTTTAATCCTCACCCAGTCTCCTGGACTCAGATCATGAGCTTGCTTCTTCTCAAGTGTGGTAGCTTCTTCTCCAATCTGGTGAAACACAGAATGAACTGCGTCAGCCAGGCCTTTACAGTAATCCAAAATCATGTCATCAGTTATTGTCATCAACTTATTGACAGGCACATATGCATGTCGCATTGCGCGTCCCATCAGGATTTCATGCGGACTCAAACCAGTAGTTCTATCTGGAGTAGACCTAATAGTCATTAGCACTAGAGGCAAGACATCAGGCCATTTCATTCCAGTGGATAAACACATCTTACCAATCCTGTTCTTGATTGTGCCATTTATCTGCTCAACCACACCAGAAGCCTCTGGCCTGTATGCACAATGTAGCTTTTGCTGTATGCCCAATGCTTCACAAATCAAACTCATGAGCTCATTATAGAAGTGTCCACCTCTATCAGACTCAATCATTACTGGAAACCCGTATCTAGGAATCAACTCTCTTAACAGTAACTTTGCCACTGTTATTCCATCATTTCTCCTAGTCGGATAGGCCTCCACCCATCTTGAGAACAAACAGACTACCACTAGAACATACCTCAGTCTGTTCACTTGGGGCATTTCAATGAAATCTACCTGCATTCTCGTGAAAGGACCACCTTCTCTACCTATTGTTCCCAGACTCACCACTGTCTTTTTCCCAGTGTTAAATTGCTGGCAAATCAAACATCTCTGACAGATGCTTTCTGCAATTGTCCTGAACTTTGCATTGTACCAAGTTTGTTTAAAAGACCTGATCATCGCATCCCTTCCCAAATGTCCCTGGCCATGATACATCCTTGCCATTGCCGACAGCATGGAATTTGGCATGACTGGTCTGCCATCTCTATAGACCCAAACATGGTCTGTTTCTCTTGGGGCACAACCTGCCTTGATCCAGTCTTTCTTTTCTTCCTTTCCTGCCTCATCCTGCAACTGTTTCACTTCATCCCACGTTTCTAGGACATTAGTAAACATCACAGAACAAAAAGACATTTCTCCTTCTCGTTCCCTATTAATTGAGTGATTGTTCTTAGCACAATATTGTGCAATATCGTTGGCAAATCTATTTCCAACTGTCACAAAATCATCTCCTTGTCCATGAGCAGCACATTTCACCACTGCTAATTCTTTAGGCAGCTGTATCGCCTCAAGCAATTTCCCAATCACTTCAGCATTCTTTATTGGAGTCCCACTCGACGTCAAGAAACCTCTCTGTAGCCAAAGTTGGCCAAAATCATGCACAACTCCAAATCCATACTGACTATCAGTCATCACAGTTACTCTCAGATCTTTCCCAATCTCACAAGCTTTCGTCAATGCCACCAATTCAGCAACTTGTGCAGATTTCACTCCTTTCAATGGTGATGCTTCCATTACTTCTGAAACTTTGCACACTGCATATGCTGCACTCAGCACACCATCATCATTCCTCAGGCATGATCCATCTACAAACAGCACATGATCACTCTCAAGTAAGGGAAGATCCCTTATGTCTGGTCTCGGTTTTGTACAGTACTCCAGCACATCCAAACAATTGTGATCATCTTCTGTCTTCACACCCACATTTTCAATATCCGGCAACAATGTCGCTGGATTCACATTCACACATCTCTCAAGAGTCACATTTGATGCTCCCAGAATGACTTTCTCATATTTAGTCAGCCGACTATGTGACATGCACTGAGTTCTGCTTCTTGTCAAAAGAATTGCCACATTATGAGGTACGAATACCCTTACAGGATATCCCATTATAATTCCCTCACTCTGTTCCAGACTTCTGCATGTTGCAGCCACAGATTTCAGACAACCTGGTAAACCCACAGCTACAGGGTCAAGTGTCGATGAGAAGTACGCAATAGGCCTTCTCAGTAATCCATGTTTCTGAATTAACACTGAAAGTGCACATCCATTTCTCTCACTGCAGTACAATTCAAACTCTTTCTCATAGTCTGGCATACCCAAAGCAGGGGCTTCACACATTCTGCTCTTCAGCTCCTCAAATGCTGCCATTTGTTCTCCATCTAATTCCAATGGATCTGTCATTTCACTTTTTGTCAGCTTAATCAGTGGCTTTGCTATCAGCGAGAAATTAATTATCCACTGACGACAATAACCCACCATTCCCAGGAACATTCTCACTTCCCTCTGGGTCTTTGGGGCTTTCATTTCTCTGATAATTTTAATCCTGTCATCAGTCACTTTTCTCAGACCTTTTTCAATATTGTGTCCAAGATAATGCACCTCTTTCTTGCAAAATTGCAATTTAGCTGGAGATACCTTTAACCCTCCATCTGCCAGATGATTCAGTAAAGCTATGGTATCTACTTCACAAGCTTCACGTGTTTTTGATGCCACTAATAGGTCATCAATATATTGTACTAGCACTGAGTTTTCAGGCATGATCAAACTCTCCAATGACCTCTTCAATAACTGATTGAATACCGAAGGACTCTCTGTATACCCCTGTGGGATACGACACCATGCTAAAATACGCTGGCCAAATCTAAATGCAAAAATCGGCTGGCTGTCATGATGCAATGGAATTGAAAAGAAAGCATGACACAAATCAATCACTGTGTACCACTCAGCATCATGTGGAATCTGATACAAAATCACTGACGGATTTGGCACAATAGGACAACATGCCACCACAATTTGATTAACTTTTCTCAAATCCTGTACAATCCTGAACTTCCCATTAGGTTTCTTTAGCCCCATTATCGGTGAGTTACACGGGCTACTCAATAGTTCTCCCAAAACTCCTTGCTGAATCATTTTCTCAATTATAGGAGTTATTCCCTCAATTATTTCTGGTGTCATTTTGTACTGAGGAATGTTAGGATAAGTAATTCCCTCTTTCACTGAAATTTTCACAGGATCTACATTATTCATCAATCCCACATCTTCTCCAGTAAAATCCCAAACTGTCCTTTTCACTGTATCTCTCAACTCTTGAGGCAAATCTTCCGGATCAAACACAGCATATGCACCAATTAACTCACTCTCTCTATTTTCTAGAGTCATTCGGTACAAAACATCCTCATCTGGTGTTTCAAAAGCTATTCCATCTTACAAAGTAGATCCCACCTAACAGGTTCACTGGACTAGTGTCACAGACAATAAATCTGTGCATGTCTGAAAATTTCCCTATTTGTACTCTTACTGGTTCAGTAAGACGTGTCTTGATTTGTGTATTGGCTACACCAACTACTTGGATTGCTTCATCCGAGAGAGGAAGATTTCTAATATCTGTTGACCTGACAATTGATCTTGTTGCACCTGTGTCTACTAAAAAAGTAACACCTTCTTCATTTATTTTTCCATCCACAAATGGTCCTGCCTGGTCTATTTCTAGAGTTGCACCAAGTATGCACTCTTCCTCCTCTCTTCGGCACCGTCAATAATCACCTTCAGACTCACTCCCTTCATTCTTTAACAAGTACTGTTGTACCTGGTTAGAACGCCTTGGTTTGTTTACCTGCTCATCATTGTAGAATCCCGAATCCGGATTATACTTTTGTGACCCTCTATTCTGCGGCAAGGGCGGTTTTGGCTCTTGACTCTTCTGTTTCACAACAGAAGATTGTTGCTGCTGTCGATTATTCCCTTCGTTCTGCACCTGTTGATTTAAGTTTTTATTCTCATTATTCGCTAATGGTGGATTGGTACACTCAGATCTCCAATGTCCCAGTTGGCCACAGTTGTGACACGGGAACTTTTTTTTGGCTTCCTCAAGATTCCCCTTTCCTTTCCCTGCATATCTAGGTCTATTCCCTGGATTATTTCCTGCATTATTCGCCTGTTCCACTAATTGTGCTTCCTGTCTTTCCGCAACTTTCACTTGTGCCCACATTGCTTTCTCTTTCAGCTTTCTCTGTTTTGCTTCAATTTCATCACTGAAGTATTTTGCATGTCTCAAAATCTCATCTATTTTCTTACTCTGCCAGTCCACTGTATGTTCACGAATTCTCTCACTAATCTCAGGTCTCAGGCCATATACAAATCTGTATACAAAGTGACTCAAATCCTTGTCACACAGGTGTTCATCCCCACTGAATTGTTTAAAAGCCAGTATCAGCCTCTCATAAAAAGCATGAACCGATTCTTTTGCTTCCTGATGTGTTCGATCTATTTTAACCCAGTCTGTCTCTTTTGGAGGTACTTTATTTTTCAGGTATACGATCACCTGATCATACTTTCTCATTACTTCTGGATCTGGTGCTCCTGTTCTCTGATCTCTTGGATATTCCTCAGTAGGCCAACTTACAACTATTTTACACTCAGCCCACAAGTCTGCTGGAACAATTATATCAAACAGACTGTTCAGGTCAATCCACAGCACTTTTGACAATTTCACAAATCTGTCTACCTGCCTATACCACTCGACGGGCTTTTCTCTCAGTCGAGGGAAATCATTCGTAAATGATAAAATATCCTGTCTGGTCCATGGAACATGTACATATCCTCCTCCAGGTATTTCTCTCATAGGATAAGCAACAGTGGATGCTTTCTCTTTTTCTCTCACAGGAAATGCTGAATAAGTCCTATCCCCTGATTCTTCTCTCTTCTTGTACCACCTATCCTTCCACTTCTCAACATCACCCCATTTTCGCAATAAAGCGATCATCTCTTTAATCTGTCCTGTTCTACCAGCACCATTCAGATTTTCAATATCTTTGTCTGTGAAATCCATCCTGTAAGACTTCTGCAAAGCTTTCACTTTATCAATATCAACTCCATAGTCATTTGCTATTGCTCTTAATCTGTCATGTGTATTTTTAGTTCTCCAGGTGATATTCTTACACATAAATAACAATTCACCATCATGATGATTTTTTAGAATTTCCGTAGGAACTGTCCCTGCAACAAGCTCTTCTAATTCTACACGTAACCTAGCCACATCAATTGCCTGTGAATCTTTATCCCTCTTTTGAAGAACTTTCATCCATTCATTCAAATCCTCAGCTGTTATTTCAGTAGATTTTCTTACTGGAACCACTTTCTTCTGCGGTTCTAAAATCGGCATCCCTGAACAACTAGCTTCACCAGCATCCAATCCTGAATTAGACTGTATCTCTAATCCTTCACTACATGTCTCATATCTGGATTTTTCTGTCCTTTTTCCTGAATCTCCTGAAGGACCAGCCAAACTTGTCAATCTATTCCCAACATATGGAATCACCGGACCTATGGTTACGGGCACCGTAACAGCGTCTAGATTCTTTGTCAGCTCTTTGATCTTTTCAGTCAACTCCGATGTATTTCTGGCTAATTCTCTCGTATTTTCGCCACCGCTTCTATTCTCTCTTTCCCTAAAAGGATTACCACTTCTTAACTCAGGTGTCACATTTTCTGTCTCAATGATACGCAATGTATCTCTTATTGGAGAAACAACTGGTGTGCTCTCTTCTGGTTCTGGTCTATATGGAGGTGGTCTTTTGTAAATCATGTCATTCAAGACTTCATCCTCATACTCATTAACTCCATATCTTCTCACTTCTGCCTCAGGAACCCTTTCTGTACCCTTCTCTTCAGTTGTTCTCATAGGGTATAATCCCTCTGACATACTAGCATCTCGCCATCTCGTCATTCGATCATGATGAGTTTCACGACCATGTCTCCTCCCTAACATATACCTATAGTTTCCCCCAGACCTCTGCTTCTCTCGCTCATGCACTTCCTCTTCCCATTCCACTAAAGCCTCAAACTGTGTCGGCCTTGGTCTTGGGTCAAGACATAACATCTTTTCCCGCAAATTTTTCAACACGGCCAAATTAAATGAACCATGTTCTGGAAATGCTAGAACACCATCTTCCTTTGTATACCTAACCCAATTCTCCAACCATATACAGGTATGATACCCATATCTCGCATCCATGAAGGATGCAGGCGTTTTCGATGGAGGTAACAATTTACCCTCTCTCGTTTTAACATCTTTATCCTAGTCAAACCAATTTTTAATCTTTCTGAACAAAGATTTTTTCTTTTTCTCTTCTTGGTAATACATTTTAGCTTTTACCAAACTTTTCTAATCCTTTCCGTAATACAACTCAATAGTACGATGTTTTATCCACTAACAGCGCGACTCACACTAACGCACCAATCCTGGAGCGTCTACGTCACTAGAGTACAGAGTGACTCTTTCCAATCCCTGCACGGCTCACACCAACGCACCAATCTCAGCGCGAGCACTGTTCTGATCTAATATCCAATCAGAGCGCGGTCTGTTTGACGTCAGCAGTCGCTGCAGTCTCTTGCTCCTGTCTCCTGTCAGTCGTCTACCCCTCCTTTACAAAACTTCTCAGTAGACTTCGTGTCAGATTCTACAAAATCTATTAGTTACAACATATAAACATCTCCATTGTCTGCTTCGCTAACCAAAGAATAGTAAAGAAAATCTATTTCACAAGAATCCCGTTGACACAGTAGCATGCATTCATTAACTTTTTCCTCTAGGACTGCTCCAAAGAGTATTACAATTAACTAAATATATGAGCATTCACGCACATCCATACAAGAAAATATAGTACATACACACAGAATCCTGCTTTTCCCGAGAACAGCGAACAATCTGCCCCACTACAGAATTATAACATACGTTAACCAAGCAGTGTTTTCTCTGCCCAGTCCTTCAAACAAGCTCAGAGAATACCTATTACTCCTCCCGCAATAAGCTTTAACGGTGAACCTTACGGATCCCTGGGACTTAAGACCAGAGTTTCACAAATAACCTTCGCTACCATACACACTCCTTTTATACCAGAAATATTTCTAATAGTAACATACAACGATGTCACTAATTCCGAACACAGACAATGTGACGCGCAACTTCAATTGTCACACGTTTTTCCTGCATACGTACAGGACCAACAATCCCGTCTTTCCCGAGAGCAGCATATACTTCCCTCTGCCCTACTACGGAACTGCTACCAGCTCCCAAATTCCAGAAGCACTACATAAAACTCAACATGACGACTTCAACATATAGTATTAGTACATATACCAACATCAATCAATAATCAATAAATCAAAGCCAATGTACAAGCAATCTAATCAGATCAAGACAATCATCAATAACCATCCTCTGCTACCAGGAAATTGGTGCAGATTGGGGTGTACAAATTCTCCCTACTTCCACGGATAGAGTAAATTCACAGATACACGCACATACACTCATCATACGCTTGGGCCCATTTCACTAACATACACTCAGATTACTCTATTAGCATTGAACCTGTGGAAAGAAACCTTCTAAACACCCTGCATCTACACTGAGATCGATAAGACCTAATTGTGACTGTCCTGAGTCATGATCTAAACAATCTATACAACAATAATCAAAATAGAGTACTCAATAATTGACAAGAAATAACCACCAACACTGTATTTAAAATTATGGTACTTTATCTAAAATTAGTCAAAGGAAAATCAATCAAAGTAAATCATTATTCTCATAATTACCTATTCTAGCTAAATGTCAGAATGGGTCAGGACAGGTCTCTCAGTAGAAGTCTCCCGAGTCGCCGTCCTCACAGCATAGATCCTCACCAACGCAGGTTTGGGAAGAAGTGGCAAAGTGGCAAAAACCCTCTCTAGGCTAACAATATTTATAATGTGTTTAACAATAGAAGGCAACATAAAATATTTTCGATATCCGCTGAACCGCTGAGCAAAGCGAGCAGGAAAGGATGTAGCATCGCTACATTTGGAAAAATCTCCGCTCAGGAAAAATCACAAAAATAAAAAGACGGAAGTATAAACTCAAATTTGCAAAAGTATCTTTTAAAATGTTCTTCCTCAATATCTCAGCAAAGTCACCGCAGACTGGACAATGTTCATTGTATTTTATCCTTGTCCAAAGGCAGCTGGCAATTTTCCCAGAACTGCTGACCTCACGGAAGATTTTCTACCGGGCGAAGACTGTGGTCAGATGACTCTCGACCATGTTCAGCAAGGCCTTCTCATCACAAAATTCACTCGAATACAGGCTTTAAACGGTAGCCATTTTCCCACCAGGCCAAAATGTACCATCTTAATTAAAAGAGACAAAACAACGTTACCACAGCATAGTGATTAAACAGTGTTAACCCCACTAATACCCTTATGTGTATGTAATTATCTAGCCTTTGCAACACAAGAAAAGCATTAGTACATAACATTTAAAAAGCGTTCTTCCGTGCTTTAAATAAACAGCACTCAGCAACATTTATTAATAAAACATGCACATTTATTAAATAGCAACGCAAAAGCATTCCCACGTGTCGTTTTTCTCTTGTTAATTCATATTGATTAGTCAGAACATTTACACAAAACAAATAATTAGTAATTATGAATTAATATTTTTTATTCTCGACAAATAGACAAACCAGAGCTTAAAAAACCCAATAGATTTTCAACAGAAAACTCTGCTCCAGCACTACTAGGTGACACAATACCGTGACTCGGACTAAGGTTTGTTTTGCTTGTAGTACCTCTATCAGAAGTCTCTAGAACAGGGGATCCCAATCTTTTCCATACCCCACACCCCTAGGAAATTTTTCAATAATGTTCGCACCCCCTACAAAAGTCACGCAGGATTCCTATTTTGCATACAGTACATAGGTTCCCTCATAGCCGCACCCCCTGAAATGCCTATCGCACCCCAGATTGGGAACTCCTGCTCTAGAACGACCTATGAAATGAAAGCACCAACGTCAAACACTATTGCATTAAACAATATTCCTATATTCGCTCCCAGAAGTAAAGATTTTAAGTTGTGATCAATCACTGTGGATTTTCAACTCTGCACACTTCATTCTTACTCGTGATGAGGAAGTTTGATCTGTATCGCAGCACAGTATGTCTGCATCAAGCTATTAGGTGTTGGTGATAACCGGCAAATAATATTAATCGCCATCTTCATTTACATTTTGGTCTTGTCTTTCCATATAAAAAATTAAAAAATTAAAATTCGCAGCTGTATAAATGCATCTGGTTTTGTACTTATGCAGTTAAAAAAAAATCGAATATGAATTTCCAAATAATTGCACTACTAGAATGGTACCAGCTTCGGTAACGAATCCTGTGGTGTGAAGTTATAAAACCGAGTGTCTGTGGTGTGCAATTGGTGTCCCGCTGGAACACTTGTTTCCAGTTTGTATTTCCAGCGTTCTCCTGTGATGCTTGTTTGCATTCAGAACAACAAGTGATGAAGTCATCAATGGAACCCATGGTAACAGAGACGGATCATTTACAGTCTGTCTCCATTCACCAGGAAGAATGTAAGTGTAAATGCCGGCCTAGAGGCAACGACCGCTCACAAAAGGATCTTTTTCTTCTTCATTTTTGTCGCATGAGGAGGACCTTGGTGTGGTTAAAGCTTATTTAAACAAGCTAGGCTGCACAATGAACTGCAAGTGTCTTTAGTGAGTCTGTATTTTGCTGTACAAGAAGTTTCTCAAGTGTAATTAATAAAAGGTTACAGTAATGGCCCCCCGGGGGAGTTCAGTCAGGGAAATTCTTCCCCAGGGGTGCTTTGTGCAGAACAAGACGTGGGTAAGATAGGTTGTTTGGGGGGAAAGGTGCGTACCAGGGGTATTTATTGAGCGCACATATCACCCGAAGGTCTCATGGCGATGATGGACAACTCTGACTTTCCGGCTAGAGAAAAAGATCTTGCTTATGTAATGATCGAATAGCCATGTTTTTAACTCCCTACGGAATATAAGAGTCAGGAAGGGCGTGTCCAGCTTCTTCCGGACTTTGAGCACCATTGGGAGGACAGGGGGCTTTCCGGAAGAAAAACTGTGTGGGTTCTGTAGGCCCTGTTTCAATGAGGAGGGCGGGATACTGCACAGGAGCGCAGGCGGCATGTTGGTGGCCAACACGGAGGTGAGCGCTGCGCTGCAAACGTTAAGTGCAGCCGGCAGGGCTGATTTACTTAGGCCTGGCATTCTTGAACAGGCCTGGGTGGGGCTTCATCGCACAATGCTCTCTGTGTCGGGCAGGGTCGCTGTTGCAGCATGTGGGTGTCTCCGCAGGAGCGGGGTGAGGGCAGGAAAAGGTTGTGTAGGCTGGTGTGGTAAATATGTCTTTCTTTACTATCTATTATAGAATTAGAACGTGTGATCACATTTTAGTATTGTCTCATCATTTTAGAATTTTTATGTGTAATGTGGAACTTGCTGAGGTATGAGCTTGGGTTTGAATGTCAGAGAAGCGGTTGGAGCTGACCTGACAGGACGCTTGGGCTTGTACACCAATGGGTCTATCTTTGGCACTGGAATAAATCAATATTTATTTATTTATGACTCCCTCGCTTCTTTACAAAGGCGATGACTTGCTTTTAACATTGTGATGACCCACTGTGCCGATTTTTTACATTTCTGTGGAGGATTAACACGGTATTTACAGGAATGCTGCCTGATTGTCTTCATCCTTGACTCACTTTTTGATTCAGCGTGTCCGTGAACTATCGCAATCGTGAGGAATTCAAGGTACTTTTTGTTACGCCTCCGTTTTCAAAAATGGCACCGTTTTGAAAAATTGTAACTGAGCACTACTGTTTTACACGCAACACTCACAGTTAAACACTTGGACGGCATAAAAAACAAGTCGTAGGCTGTCAACACCGGTACTTGCAAGGCGTCTCACTAATTTTTTTTTTTTGCCTGTCTGCTGCGAATTAAATGGAGAAAAGAAAAGAAAACAATGCCCCCATGTCGATGAAACACACAACAAGTAGCCAGTTCATGCAGCAAAAATTGGATAAATCTGTGTGTGCTTCCCACATGTATATAGTTCATTTGTAGAAAATAATTCAGGCATAACAATGTTTAGGCGCACAATCCGTTGATGAAGGAAAAGTAAAACGCCCTAGGCAAATGACTTTACTTGTCCAGAAAATAATTAAAGCTCTTTGACAACAAGGCAGGTAGAATAGGCATTCAATGTTTAACCTGTGCAAGTTCTGAACTCAGGACAACATCTTGCACAGTGTATTTTGGTTACAAACCAATTGAGCCACACAACGTCCAACGCCCAAAACATACCTCTGTAGACTGTCTGTTGTAAAAGACACCGGTCGGGCATCCAAGGCGTGGATAAGCTTTATTTTTCAGGCTCAGCTGGCTTCGCTTAGGCGCTTGTGCAGTTTCATCAGTTCCTTAGGTTTTCGCGTGGTTCTTTATTTCCAATCGTCGCCACGGTTTATTAGTCATAAGTTAGATGGTAAAGAAGGCCCCACCGAAGAGCTCAACAATCAACTTTAACCCCTTCGATGCGCGTGACGGAGTGGTTCCGTCACACGCGTCGGTCACGCTGTGCGGGTGACGGAACCACTCCGTCACGGCCCCGCCCGATCAAGAACCCTTCAGCACAGCGCGGTAATCCGCGCCGCGCTGAAGGGGTTAATCCCATCCTCGTCGCCACTGTTACATTGAAGAAAGTACTCTGGCAGGTAAGTAATCCAGCAGACGTAGGTATAATTAAGTAGGTTTATTAGTAGTAAGATAGATGGTAAAGAAGGCCCCACCGGGAGCAGTATCCAGCTGCTCAGCCCATCTCACTCAAACTGACCACACTTCAAACCCTGCATTCACGAACATTCCGATGACATCACACACACAGGCTGAGCAGCAGGGAGAAGGAGAAGACAAGAATATAACACATTTTATTTATATTATTTCCATATGGAGAGCTGTTTCTCACTCGTGAGTCTGCTCGCGCTTGATATTTACCACGCGCTTTGAGCTACTCACGCGAGAGATTCTGTGACATCTTCCTGGCTACGGTTGCCAAGCGAGAGTTTGTATTCCTCGCTCTAGCTACTGTGATACGTATTAAGCGACCATATTTGGAGTACGTTTTTATGTCCACTTATGCAACGTAGCACCCATTTTGGATCTACAATTCACCGAGTTAAACCTTACGGAACTTAATTTGCATCAGCTGATTTACGAGCTAGTGCATGAATCTTTACCGGCTTCGTTTCAATTTCAAGCCGATTTGTAACTTTGCGAGTTCAGTGATTCGCACACTTCTTCTAAGTAAAAAAAAAATATTTATTTATATTAAGAAGATTTTCTAGCTGCAACTGAGTACTGCAGTTTTGCACATGTTTATTATTGTGCATACTTTCTCTACAGTCTACAGTAATATGCACATTGTTGATCTTTTCCTGTGTGAATTTCTACAACAGTGATATGCGCCCTATTCTACTTTCAAAGTGCATATTTCTATAAGAATCTCTACTACAGTGATATGCACACTATTCTACTTTTCAAGTGCATATTTTTACTAATGTGATTTTGATTCCTTTATTGTTTTTATTTTCTTTATTATTATTTTTTTTTTCTTTTCCCTCTTACCAAATTTAATATGGCTTTTTCTCAAATTCGCAACCAACACACAATATTTTTGCAGATAGCAGGTAAACCCAAATTGCGGTGGAAGAAGTGGTTTGTAACTTTTGAAAATTATATAGTAACCATTGCTGGTACAAAATTTTCAGCTGAAAGAAATAAAGCCATTCTCTTCAGTTATCTCGGGAACAGCAGCCATTGAGCTCTTCAAAAACCTTGTACCCATAGCGCCACCAAGTGACGGAGGAGATGGTTGGATTGTCTTTAAGGAAACAGTAGTAAGGCTTGAAAAACAATTTGAGGATGAAACTAATGTAATGATTGAGAGACATGCCTTTCATAAGAGGAAACAGCTATCTGATGAAACTGTTGAAGAATATGTAGCAGCTTTGAGGGTTTTAGCTGCAAACTGTGAATTTGGAGCTAATGTTGATCTTTCCATTAGGGATCAATTTGTGTTTAATTGTGAATCAAAGAAAATTCAAGAGAGACTTCTTGCGTGTCGCAATCCTACATTAGCTGAAATCATAGATTTAGCAAAAGGCATTGAAAGATCTTTTGAATCTTCAAAAATTATTTCTGCTGAAGAAATGAAAAGCACTAATTCTTCTTCTCCTATTTGCACTGTTCAGACTTATAATAAGAGTAATGTCAAAACAAATAGAGATTACAAACTGAGTTGTTATAGGTGTGGATCCAAGTTACACTTGGCAAACTCTCCTGATTGTCCTGCTCTAAAAAGTAAAAGTACTAAATGTAGTAAAATTGGACATTTTTCATCTATATACATAGCAGCTAAGAGAAGCTATAGTACCAGTGTGAATAATATTTCAAATGTCGAGCAAAATATGCAAAATTTACTTCTTACTGTTTATGATGATTTATTCAATGATTCTGTCAATAATCTCACTTTTCCTTTTAAGGCTCCGTTAGGAACTGTTTTGGTTGGCAACGTGGCTTTTGAAGCCATGGCCGATTCAGGTTCACCTGTTACCATTTTGTCTGATGTTTTCTTTAAAGACAATTGGGTGGATGTCAAACTTACTGTTTCTGATATCAATCCTAAAGCTTTTGGCAATTTTGATATTAAGGGGCCGATTCCGATCCTGTATTTTATTTTGCCGTACGACTCGTATCCGTATTTTTTTACGGGAAAAAGTACATACGGATCAGCCCGATCCGTACAAATCGTAGCGGGAAAAGTTTTACGAGACGGACCCGGACACTTTTCCGTACGAATCGTAAAAACACAGTCCAAGCGTACAAGTACGATCAGGAACGGCTTACCGATTTACAATTTGTACGGAAAACGTCCGTCCCGTACACGGGGAATGACTTGTACAAATGCAATATCTGTGTACGCACCGTACAGTAGCAATGTCGGTGTACGCACCGTACATAAGCGATGGCGGTGTACGCACCGTACATAGCGATGGCGGTGTACGCACCGTACATAGCGATGGCGGTGTATGCACCGTACCATACATGAGCGATGGTGGTGTACGCACCGTACATAGCGATGGCGGTGTACGCACCGTACATAGCGATGGCGGTGTACGCACCGTACATAGCAATGGCGGCCTACGCACTGTACATAGCGATGGCGGTGTACGCACCGTATATAGCAATGGTGGCCTATGCCGCGTACATACACAATGCATGGGACCGTGTGTCTGTACGACTCGTACCCCTGTACCGTACTGAACCACGGACACTGGAAAACAGCACAAGGAGGGCCTATTCGACTCGCACAACACCACAAAACACGTCTACACTGCACAAAAAATGGAAAGGACTCACCTGGACACATCCAAACAGGCAAACAGAGGGGCAAACTCACAACCACCTCTTTTGACACACCCACCAAAAATTCAAACTGAGCCACACCCACAAATGGACCAATAAAAAGGGCCCACACACACAAACCATGAGCCTTTGCAACAGACTCACTACAGCTACAGAGCACACACCAACAACTGCACCCATCCACCTTACCATATACCCCTTTACACAACCTCCTTCACACATACCCCCTCTAAACATTCACACCCACACCGTCACATTCAGACCCACACACCCACAACCATCCACACCCTCACTCCACACCATGCCCACAGACAAGAATCCAAAGTTCACAAGGGAGGAGCTGGAGATCCTTGTCAATGAAGTCATCAGAGTCGAGCCACAGCTGTTTGGAACATTGGTCAGACAGACCAGCATAGCTGAAAAATCACGCCTGTGGCAGAGGATCGTCGATAGGGTGAATGCTGTTGCACCCATCAGAAGGACCAGGAATGAATGCCAAGCCAGGTGGTACGATCTGCGGAGGGCGGTCAAGCGCAAAATGAATGAGGACTACGCCAGATCAACATCACTGGAGGTTGTGCGCCCCTGTAGACCAGTACATTACCATCCCTGGGAGGAGAAGGTGATGGCCATGCTTCCGCCGTTGGGAGTACATGGACTCCAAGGAGTTGCAGAGCCTGGTGAGTACACAAACAACTTACGTAACATGGGGGTAATGCCATCCACACCCCAACTACACCAAATGCACCCAACTACCCCAAAGCCATCACCAGCCAGAACCACACTCAAAAACTACGCTAATGCCAATAACATGTGTATGCCCCATTGACAAAGCAAGGCCATGCTACGTCCCATGCTACATGAAGCACCAACCCAAGAATGGATGTCCGGTATGCTGGGAGGGTGGGTGGCACAAAACACATTGTTGAACTCCAAATCAGACACAATTGCCCTCATCCCATATGGCCCAGCTACATACCCATGCACCATGCGCAATGCACAGGGATTGGGAAAGTACTGACAAGATAGCTCACACTCGGCCTGGGTGTAGGCAGCACAAGGCCCTCCTGTGACCAGTGCCAACACAAACACTAAGACAACAAGGTCAGATATCTAGGACAGGAACTCACACTCACTGTCATGGCAGCATGCTCCATGGGGGGAAAGCTACATCACCTGGGAGCCCCACTGCCAAATCACACTACACCCACCAGCAGGCCCTGTTACACACACCCCTTACACTAGCAGACACCACCAGGACAGGCAATGAATTTACCCACTGTCAGAATGGACATGGAACACAACAAGACCAATACATAGCCGAAGAAGCATCCAAGCCACAAATCGACATGTCAAAGACTCAGGAGAACATATCAATCTGTCCCCCGCAACATACCGATCCACAAGTGAACATTGAGGAGAATGCTAGGCACATACAACTACCTGGAGGAACAGTGCCAACTTGAATGTGTATCAAACATGCATGTTGCATGAAACAGCATTAACATTGTCTGTCTCAACGTGAGGAATATCCCCCCAACAATGGGGGGGAAGAATCACAGTCACAGGCTCGGGAGGAACCTGATCCCACCGGCAGCGACGCCTCTCAACACTCCGCGGATGACCCCGACCGACCTGGACCCTCTGGTGTCCAAGCCCCTGCAGAACATCAGGACCATCTGTGCCAACCACCACCCCCATTCCTGCCACATCCCAGGAGACACCGTGGAGCCCTGCCCGCAGTGAACAAACTGAGCCAGTCTTACCAGGAGGGACAAGGTGCGGCGGGCACCCAGGAGGAGGCAGACAACACCGACACTGCCATCCCTCAGGGGTCCCGTATACCCGATGTGCCCACAACGGCAGACCAGGCTCGTGTGGGCAGGGGTGGTGGGAGTGGAGGACGGCGGAGGCGAGAACCTGACCAGCCAGCTGAAGGGACCGGTATGTCACACATCCACAACATCATGGAGGCATACCGGCGTGACACCAGGGAGTTCATCCAGGTAGTGCTGACCTTCACAGAGATCAAGAATCACCAGGCCGAGCAACACGTCAGTCAACAAGAACACCAAGGACGGATGGAGGCAAGACTGGCTGAGCTCCTGGCGGTGCAAAGGGACATAAGCCATTCACTCCGTCGGATCGCCGACAACATGGGCAACCCTCCCTGTGCCACCAGGTGAAGACCACCACCAGCCATAGGGAGGGAGGAGGAGGAGGATTCGTCTGACGGAGCGTCCCAAGCATCAAGGCCTGCATCTAAGGGTCCCGCGAAGAAGGTGGGTCGTCCACGGAAAAGACCATGAGAGGCAGCGGCCCATCCACATCTCCCAGGTCACCTGGCCTGGCACCTGGCCTTCATGTGCGACAGCATCACCTCATTGACTGACATCATCTGCCACATGGACTTGCTGGTCACAGTCTGACCAATGATGCCAAACACTGTGGTCTGGACTCTGATGACTTCAAATGCCAAGGATCCCATCTCCCCCTGTGAACTTTGGATTCTATGGTCCCTTCATAGCACCTTTTTCTGTGCACAAATCATGCCCCAGAGCTATAAATAAAAAATTAAGACATGAAATTTTATGTTGCAGTCATTTAGCATGATTACACAACATACGTGTGGGGATATGTCGAAGTATGCCTGAGTGTGGAACAAACTCCAGCCATCCCCACACTTGGATCTGAGTCCGGTCGAGGACACACATGGGTCACAATGTATCACAAAATACAGACATGGAGCCCAATACTCACACGTGATGGCCTCAAGATGCTGAGGGGGTGCTTGCAATACTGCTCAGACAGACCAATTTGGTAGAGTATCATGAAGGTGTAGAGGTCATGGGTCATGTTGATGTGCCAAGGGGAGGGAGTCCCAGGTTTGTTTTGCGAGGTGGGAGAACTATCTCCTGCATTCAGTTTTTATGTGGATGTGATGAATGGTGGCCAAGGCAAGGTGGGCTGCATGGAGTTGGGCCAACGGGGTTTTGGATGACAGACATCCAAGGTCGGTGTTGGGTCTAGGGTTGTGGACTGCCTCCTGAGTGTGGTTGAGGAGTCTGAAGTTGATCCTGCAGCACACAGTGAGCCATTGTACCTATCTCAGGTGGACGGTGATGGGGCTGGGGTGGGGGATGTTGCAGATGAGGTGTGCGGGTGCACCCAGGATGTGGACAACTTCTCCTGCAGTTTTGCTGTTGTTCTCCGTAGAGGCCGGTGCTGTAGTTGAGCCGGCTGGTGTCGAGGACCAGGGGGACGGTCTGTCTTGCCTTGGAGTGGATCCATCTGTGGGTCATTTGCAGTATGTGGGGGGTGTTGCAGCATGAGGTACAGATGGTGGTGAGTTGCATGGTAATTATCAGCGATGGGTCCATGATGAACACCAGCTTGCGTGCGGGCCACTGGGTGCTGGTGCGGTGCACAGACCAGTGGGACACAAGGGGTGGAGCCAGCTGTAAGGGGACAATCCTCAGATGATGACTACTGTCCTGTCCAAGTCCAGCCTCAGGTGGCTGATGTTCAGCCATTCCTCAACGGATCTCATGCCTTCTTGAAGTTTTGATCTGGCAATGGCTGGGTCTTTAGCGAGTTGGAGGAGCATCTGGGTGTCAATGGCATACGAGATGATGATGAGGTCGTGTGCGCATGTGATGGTGGAGAGGGGGGGTCATGGAGACATTGAAGATCGTCATGCTGAGAGAAGAGCCCTGGGGCATGGGCCAGATGACCCCAGTGTACTACATGTTGCAGGGTGGAGGCAGACTCCCTGGGCCTTGCTGGTGAGCGACTTTCTGATTTAACTCTGGGCCCTCCTCTGGATACCAGTGTTGGAGATGTGTGAGCTGACAGTGTGGTAGCACATGGTGTAGAATGCCATAGAGAGGTCAAAGGTGGTGGCCTCACCATTGTTGAGCATGGCAAAGTTGTCGTTGGTGGTGGCAATGCTGACAGTTGCAGTGGTGTTATTACTGTGGAAGATGGTCTGGTGCCGATTGCCTGGAGAAGGTTGCATGGAAGAAAATTGTAATTTGCTTGTTGAGTGTCTTCCTGATGACATTTCTTTGGTAGGGAAGCATGGTGATGTACCAGGAGATCCTGCCGTACTGCCGTCCGCTGTCTAAGAAGTGCCTGGGTCTCTGCATGCCTCCTGCACCCATGGAATGTGGCAAACTCAAAGGAGACATTCAGGACGCGCTGGACGTGGGCTTCAAGGATGTGGAATGATGTGGTTTAGATGTTGTGTGGGAAGGGGCCTGATGGAGAGCCAGAGTGTATGTTGCAATGAGCCAGGTTGTGTCATTGCTGCTGATGGAAGTCTATAACCTGATGGGGGTTTGTCCTGCGGATAATAGTGCTGTCTGCGTCTGTGTGCCAAGGCTGTCGTGTATGCCCATGAGCTTGCAGTGGTACAAAGTTGCAAGGGATGTGATCTGCCTTGCAAGGCTGGGGTGTCTTGGATGGAGATCTGCTGTCAGTTCACTCACAATGCTGATGAGCCCCTTGATGTCGTGTGTTTGGGTGTCTCGGCACTATCTGAAGGATCTCCACTTGTCCTTGCTGATAAAATGGTGATGGCTGTGTGTGGTGTTTTCCAGGGCTGTAAGGCAAATGATGGCTCTTTGTGTTGCAAGGTTTGCACAAGAGTCCGGCTAAGTCTGTAGGAGTCCTGTAGGTCTGCCTTGTCCCAGGTGCATGAACTGTTGTTGTGCTTCACAGGAAAGTCTGTCAATGTGGCAAGATTGTTGGATCAGTTGCTGATCCAGTGCGTGAGGTTGCAGGGTGTGGTGGGGGTGTTGTTTTGAGTGTCCCACACAGCTTGTCTGTGGTGACTTACATCAAGCCTCTTTGGGGGATCGGGAGCGGGGTGTGGGGCAGTGTGTTGCTTGTGGGAGACGTAGAGTCAAATGTTGATGGATCAATGATGGATGGTGGTGTTGTTCCCCTCCAGCAAGAAGTTAGGGCGTGCATGCAGATGTACGTGTTGATGGCTTAGCGGAATACTGGATGTAGTCCTGCAGATCTGTAGAGGAGTGTTACACTGAGGGTTGCCATGGAGTTGCTGAAAACCCGGATTTGTGACTCTGAGGGTGTACTTGTGAATAAATAGAAATTCATCCCCCGGGACTGGTGTTGCCGTCTCTGCGGGTGGTCTTGTATCCGTGTGTGATGGCATTGAAGACGGCATGTGCTGAGGATGCTTTTGTCCAGGTTACTGTCATGAAGGTGATGTGTGGGGCTGTCGTGTTGAGGAGGTAACAGAATCCAATGGTGTGCTGGTGGACGGAGCGAGTGTGGAGTAGGAGGCACATTACCTGGTTGTTCTGACAGGGTCTTGTAGGCTGGGCAGCGCTGTGCAGGCAGTGGGCGTAGCACGCACAGCATGCGAATGTGTCGTGTGTGTGCTTAGGGGTTGCCTGATAGGAGGATGATTGTCACGATGACATTGCTTCGAGAGTGGCTGCAGCATGAGCCTGTTGTGTGACGTGGGTCATGCAAAGACTAGAGGGTCGTGCACTGTGCATTTTGCAGGCGCATACGTACCTGCCTTTGGCACGGCGCTGGGGCTACAGTGGCACAGAAAAGCTTCTGCCTGCATTTCGAATGGGTGGAGGGGGAAGGGCAGAGCATTTCGGAGGCGTGGGGGTTGCAGAATCAGGGCACTCAGTGAGGCGGTGTCGCAGGTGAGGCAGCAGCAGGCGGAAGGGGTTAGAAATTAGGGAAAAGTAGCACACACAGACAAGGTCTGAAAGGCACAGTGCAACAGGTGTATGTAAAGGAAGGAGTGTCAGGTCACTCATGGGTCACTACAAGAAAATGTATGAACAATCACCATAAATTACAGCCACTCGATCAGGCTACAAAATGCGGAGATGCGCAAAGGACACACACCATCAGCAGGCGTTGACGTCCCGTTGTGGGGAGCAAGCTGCACAAATACATATCCAATAAGGTACTTCATGCCCAATAGAGATCATTAGCCATAAAGCACTGCATGCATGTTGCCAAAGTACACCTACACACAGATGCTCTTCGACAATTATGCCATAGATGACGCATGCAAACTGTCAAGAGAGCTGCAGTGACAGAGATGAGGCACTTTGGATTGTGCTGAACACCTTTATTCCACATACACACACAAAGGGATATGCATCCATATTAACAGACTCACAGGTCAGTTGACAGAACATGTGGGACATACGCTGGACACCCACTTCACAACACGGATGATGTCAATCCCAATGAACTGGCACACAAGTTAAGGGGATGAGCCAAACACATCCTGCTGCACACGGAGAGGCTGCAATTCCCCATGGAGCCTGTTGTTGGGATGTCCCCCACTATGTCCACCCGGAGCATCTGCAATGTTTCAGAGGCAAGGTTTACACACATTGATGCCTTCATCAGACGCCTCACTCCACTACAGATGACTGTCAAGAAGGGTGACTATCATGTCATGGGAGTGATGCTACATGTTATATGCTCCATGGTGAGAAGACATGTATGCATGGTACCACAACATGCACAGAAGCAGTCCCCACACACTCCAAACCCGTACCACCACTAAAAATCCTTGCTGCAAACCTTACCAAGACTGACCTTTCCAAATGTCCGTGCATGGAACACTGATTCAGCACACGTTGCAATCCTCATGAGGAATATCAGGAGGACAACGATGACACGAGCAGACAACAGGCGCTAAATACCTGGGAATGACAGACACACAAGAAGCCACCTAAAACAATTCTCACCGCACATATGGACATTTTTCAAACATGAACAATGTTTGACACATGCAAATTTCAAAGAATGTCTCTCCGTAAAACTGTGTGGCATGACATCATCACTCTAGTGACACATCAGAACACACATCCAAGTCACTTTGCAGTCAGTCAGCTGGACACACACATTGCAACACATGCCACTCAATGCACACTCATACCCAGTGACCATTATGAGAAGAAGTTGCGTATGAGCTGACTCCGGATATCCTCCTCCTCCTCCTCCTCATCACTAGCCTCGTGAGCAAGCCCTTGATCCTCCACGGGTGGATGTTCCTGCTCATCCAGATCCAGGATGAGTGGAACTGCCTTCTCAACTGCCATGTTGTGCAGCATGCAGCACACAAGGAAGATTCGGCAGACCTTTTCCGGGTCATAAGGGAGGGACCCGCCTGTCTTGTCCAGGCACCGGAATCGGCTCTTCAGGAGGCCAAATGTCCTCTCAATCCCTTGCCTGGTCTGCCCGTGTGCATCGTTGTACCTGTGATCTGCAGCTGTTCTTGGGTTGCGGAGAGGTGTCATTAGCCATGGCTTGTTGGGATATCCAGAGTCCCCTACATGGAAACATCATGTAAAAAACAGGGTCAGGAGATGCCGTAAGAACCAAAGATACCGCAACACACAGGACAAACAGAGTATACCCACCAACAAGACATGCTTGTTCGTTGTGCAGCCGCAGCATCATTTGTGGCACCCTGCTACGCCTCATGATGTAGGCATTGTGTGCTGATCCTGGAAAATGTGCACAGACATGGGGAATCAGCATGTTAGCAAGACAAACCACAAGGGCATTTATCGAGTGGTAATGTTTTTTATTGTGATAGGCTTGTTCCTGTGCCTGTGGTGGTATCAAAGCCACATGTGTACCATCAATGGACCCAATTACATGGGGCATCCCTCCCAGGGCATAGAAATCACCCTTGACATCTGTCAACTCCTCAGGAGTAGGAAATGTGATGAATTGAGGTGCTCCAACATGGCTGCTAAAACATCACGCAGGACACGGCTGAACATTGCTTGTGACATGCCACCAACATCAGCTATGGTGAATTGAAACGTACCTGTGGCAAAAAAATGTAGGGCTGCCATCACCTTCAACTTTGGGGTCAGTGCAGTAGGATACCTGTGTCGCGGTTGGAGGTGTGGTGCCAGGCTGTCGGTCAAGTCCTCAATCAACTGTTGAGTGAATCTGTAACGTCGGATGCAGGCACGTTCCCTCATGACACCCAAGTCTGGCATTAGTCTTGGGACAGGTGGTGCCCTGCAAGACATTGTTTGGATTAATGAAGATTGAGAGTTGGCCAACATCAATGTCAATGAACATAGCATATGCTACACTGCTAATACACATCAGGTAACTATGGAGTCTGGTGTGTGCAATACATCCAGGCCATATATGCACGCTTGCTGGCACTCTTAAGAAAAAGACAGATACACCTGTTGATTGTCAAGTCTACATGACATGCCCTGAAATGACCTGGGGGCCAGTCTGAGTGAACAGCTAGAGATATCACCAGAGTGACACACATCCACATAGCTGCATTGGAAGGATGTCATCTCATCCAGACAGCTGACTGCAAGGCACACGCACAGGTCACATGGAATGTCAAATGTACATATCAAACACATTGCGATGAAGGGGTACACGTGACAACTAAAAAACACAGCCATTGAGACAACGCACACATGTCTGACTGAGAAAATATGATGCACGATGCACACAGACCCTACAGCCGTGGGAATCCACATGTGGCATGGTGTGCATAGACGTGTTCCATGCCCATCTCCACACAGACCCCTGTTGGATGCACCAACAGCAGATGCAGTTGACAGGACACTGACATCAAGCTCATGGGAACACATGACACACACCTGACATAGTCCCAAAGGGGCACGGTGATCAAGACCTGTCAGTTGAGAGAGTGTCCCTGTCCCTGGCATCAGGAGACAGGTGCGGGTGTTGATTACTGTGCCATCCCACTGCTGCTGTGCATGACACAGTTGGACTACAGACACACATGTGGCAAGTGGCAAGGTGATGTGTGCCACATAGTTCTCCATCACACATGACATGTGTCCACAGGTCATCACACATCAATTGTGCAACTAGATGAGATGACCTGTGCAATATCACTGGCTAACACACCTAGGGCCTGCACATGAAAGTATGCAATGACAAGTACTTGATGGACATCCATGTGCGACTCGTAGCCCTTCATTCCTGTCATGTGTACGCCTGTATTACCATAGTAAGAGTGTGAAATGAGTAGACGTATGGGTACGCACTGTACTACTAGTGCATGCACCTTACGTGTACTACTAGTGCGTGCCCGTACGTGTACGCACTAGTAGTACACGTACGGGTACGTGTACTACCAGTGCGTACAGGTACTTGTACTACCTTAGTACACCTACGGGTAGTACACTAAGGTAGTACACGTATGTGTACTACCTTAGTACACGTACGGGTACGTGTACTACCTTCGTACACGTACCTGTACGCACTAGTGCATACAGGTACGTGTACTACCTTAGTACACGTACCTGTACGCACTAGTAGTATACGTACGGGTACGTGTACTACTAGTGCATACACGTACGTGTACTACCTTAGTACACGTACGTGTATGCACTAGTAGTACATGTACAGGTGCATGCACGTACGTGTATGCACTAGTAGTACACGTACGGGTACATGTACTACTGGTGCATACACCTAAGGTAGTACACGTACATGTACGCACTAGTAGTACACGTACGGGTATGTGTACTACTAGTACGTACATGTACATGTCCTAAGGTAGTACACGTACGTGTACGCACTAGTAGTACACGTACCTGTTAAACACACTGTACAACTGGTGCCATAGGGGTACGTGTGAAATGCACCGTACACCCGCTATCATCGCGTGTGTTCGCTTCGTTTCACCATTGAACTTGTGCCGTAGGGGTACGTGTGAAACGCACCGTACACCCGCTATCATCGCATGTGTACGCTTCGTTTCACCATTGTACTTGCGCCGTGGGGGTACGTGTGAAACGCACCGTACACCCGCTATCATCGCGTGTGTGCGCTTCGTTTCACCATTGTAGTTGCGCCGTAGGGGTACGTGTGAAACGCACCGTACACCCGCTATCATCGCGTGTGTACGCTTCATTTCACCATTGTACTTGTGCCGTAGGGGTACGTGTGAAACGCACCGTACCGATGTGTGGATTTCAAAATTTACATAGGGGACACATAAGGGACAAGTATTAGGCCCTAAATGCATGCTGGTTGTCATGGAGACAGAGTTTTCAGTTGGAAAGTGTCGATCAGGTGTCCTGGAACATTCAGTTGGCCACAAAATACAATGTTGCAAAGTGGTTGTTGACTTGACATGATGCTCAAAATTTGAATGATGCGAATGCTGTTATTGGTATATGTTTAAAGTCATTGGTGTATGTTTAAAGGGATTGGAGTAAACGTAGGATGCTAATGAGTCTGACCACTCACTATGTATTCCTCTAAATGAATGCCCCTCAGCAAGACAGATATAAGGCAGCCAGAACCCATGAGAGGGCTCTTGCCTGCACAACTTTCAAGTCGACAACATTGCTGCTGTCTCTGCTTCCTCTGGACCATGTCGCGTACTATGGAGAGGGCCCAGCCATTCACCCAGGAGGAGAATCAGGCCTTGCTGGACGCTCTCCTCCCACAGTACAACAGCCTGTATGGGAGACCAGGGGAGCAGGTGAGTGCTGAGTCCACTACCTTTGCCTAGGCACCTGTTGTGTGACTGTCAATATTGTGTCCAGGTGGGACAGACATGCTATGTTGTTTAGAGTGGGTCCCAGGGTGGGGGACATGCTGATGTCTCTCATGCAGAGCCTGATGTAGTCCCTGTGTGCACTCCTCACTTGCATAGTGCTTACAGTGATTTTCACTGCATAGTGCATGACACATGCAGCCTATGAAATCCTTGGTGGCTTTTTTTCCTATTGTCCTGAGGTGATTCAGTGCTCCCCCCGGTGTGACATGTGACTGTACCCACAGATGTGTATGAGTCGAGTGGACCTGTGATGAGAGTGTCCAAATGATGTGTACGACCTCATGAACATTGATGTGTGTGAATCTTCCTTTACATGTGGGTGAGTGTCTATGTGAAGTGTTGCACCACACCTGCATGGAGGTGGCAACATATCTACCCATCTGATGTGACAAGTAGGCCGTGCTGTGTGTCTGACTTGCATAGCTAGCATGACACCTGTGACACCCCACTGGCAAGTGGCGCATGTGCAGAGTGAGGGTTGTATCTGCTGTTGTCAATGACAGGCGAGTGATCTGTGCTTGGGTGTGTCTGTCTAGTACGCTAAGGGTATGTCAGTGGAGTGGGACATGTGACAGCTTGGCACATGCTGGCCATCAGCCTGCTGTTGCATGTGCTGCACAGTGTGTGGCATGATCAGTGAGTGTGTCGCAACCCTCATGCCAAACGGTTGACTTTCAATGCCATGTATTGCATAGGGGTTTGCACACAGGCCAATTTCTTATTGTGAATGATGTAATTCCTGTCTGCATCCTATGCCCTGTTCAACATTTCTAAGAGGTTCAAATGTGTGTCTCGGGGACATGGAGCAGGTATATTGATGGTGTGTCACTTTGTCATCCAGACAGGTAACTGCCTACGAGAAGGGGGTGATTTGGAACCACATCGTCAGGGCCGTGAGATCTGAGGGGGAGCGTAGTCGCCGGCTGCCACAGGTTCGCTAGAGGTGGCAGGACATCCGTTGCTGGACCCGGCGGATCGCCCGGGTCCAGCTGGGGCTGGACCCTCCTCGCCCCCACGGCTGATGCCGACGGCTGACCCCCCAAATGAGACGTGTCCTGGCAGTGGTCTTCCCAGACCTCGATAGGCAGTTACAGGAGAGACTACAGCAAGGGGGTAGGTACATGGCTGTTTGTTGTGTTATGTGTCGCAAGCTTTTGTAAGTGCTCTGTAGCCTGGAAACACTCCCAGAGTTGATAATTGCAGTGCATTTTCTGTTCCCCAATGTCACCTGTTGCTCTTTTTCATCCCTTCCCCTCCTTGACATGTGTCCCCTGGTCTGTGTGTAATCACATTTGCACATGGTCATCTAGGGTGCCAGTAAATCTAAGTGCACATTGCTTTCTGCATCATGTGGGAGGGTGGTCTGTGACTTGTGTTGGTACCTTGCCTGTGCCATGACCTGTTCACTATGTTGGGGGAGAAGAGTGTGGCACCAATTTGCAGGAGAGAGGCAAATGCGACGCCAATATTACACCTGGGGCAGTAGAAACCATGTCCATAGAGAGATCGGAAATGACTCACGTTCAAGATAAAATCTGTGATCATCCGATTATCTCTACTAACTACAGTGAAGGCAATACTATTCCTGTTTTTAATTTATCAGCTCACGAATTGAACATCAATGAACTATCGCTTCTTAACAAAGGTTTTCCTATGTTTTGACTGAATCTACTGACTTTTGTTGCAAACTGAACTACATACATTTTTTAGGACACTGAGATTAAAGGTGTTCTTTAGCGATAAAGAAACACTTCCCTTTGACTCTTCTAGATCATTTATGAAACCTAAGTCTGTATTTTTTCCCTCTAACAATATGATGCCTTCTGAAATTATGGCCTTTGAAAAAGGAGTTCTTGCAGATATTTTGAAATTGAAGAACATGAGAACATACACTCCATATAACATCACAAAATTAGAACGTGAGGCACTTATCAATTTGAAAAAGGATGAGTCAATCATTTTAAAACCAGCAGATAAAGGTGGGGGAATTGTTATGCAAGAGAGAATTAATTACGAAGCAGAAATAGTCAGACAGTTGAGTAACATCAGTCACTACAAGAAATTACAACGAGATCCTATAACCCAAATCCAGGAACACATACTTGCTGTAACCAAGAAAGGAGTACATAAAGGTTTTTTGAGTAAACAAGAATTTCACTATTTAAATAAAAAACTTCTGAGGACTCCGGTTATATATACTCTACCAAAAATTCATAAAGATCTTACTAATCCGCCCGGTAGACCTATTCTTTCAGGGTGTGGATCAGTCCTAGAGCCTCTAGGAAATTACATAAATAGTTTCATCAAAGATTATGTACCTGGTCTACCTGCATACGTTAGAGACAGCACATATATGATTAACCTGGTAGAAGGTATGGATTATAATCCCATTAATGAAACGCTGGTAACCATGGACATAGAATCATTATATACAAACATACCTCAAATTGAGAGTATGGAAGTAATTAGATCTGTCCTTAATACCCGTCCAGGCCCCGTTCTGGTCCCTACTGAATTTGTGATTGACCTTCTTGAAATAGCATTAACTATGAACTATTTTAAATTCAATACGACATATTATCAACAATGCTCAGGAACTTCTATGGGCGCAATTTTTGCGCCTAATTTGGCCAATCTCTATGTTGGTGCTCTTGAAGAGAGATACATCAGCAACACCTCTAACCCATTTATTAATGACATAAGATGTTGGAGGCATTATATTGATGACATTTTCTTCATATGGAGAGGCAGGGTTTCAGATTTAGATCTGTTCATCAAGTATCTGCATGAGTGCCAGTCTGCTTTGAACTTTACCTTTAATTCTGATAAAGAGATGATTCAATTTTTAGACCTGAAAATCAGACATAATAACAACCAACTGAATGTCACTCTCTACCGTAAACCAACGGATAGAAATACACTCTTGCAATACAAAAGCTTTCACCCAAGAGCTCTAAAGGATGGGCTTCCTTATGGGCAATTTCTAAGACTTAGAAGAAATTGTACTGAAAAGGTGGACTTCTTTCGAGAGGCTAATATATTGAGTATCAGATTGAGAGAGAGAGGTTATCCGAAGAGATTGGTCAAAACCTCTATGAAACGAGCATGGTTTAGCCCCCGTGAAATACTTTTGGAGAAAACAGTCAGAACACCTACCACTCAAACGGTTTGTGTTACCACCTTTTGTCCATTGAGCACACAAATTCAAAAGACTATTAAAAGACACTGGCCCACACTAAATACTCTTAAAGTTGGTCAGGAATTACCAATGTTTTCCTTCAAAAAGCCCAAAATATAAGAGACCATCTGGTTCATTCTGATACGAGTGTCTTTAAAACCAAAACCACCATTAATGATCTCTGGTCTTTACCTCCAGTAACTGGTCACTACAAATGTGGTAGCTGTGTCGCGTGTAAGTTTACCATGGAAACTAAATCCTTTTCCCATGGAAATATAAATCTTACTTTACGCGATTTTTCTAATTGTTTAACATCTACTGTCATATACTGCATTTGGTGTCCTTGTGGCTTGATCTACATTGGACAAACCACCCAGCCAGTAAAAGCCTGAATCTGCCAGCATCGGAGCTGAATACGGTGTTTAACGGACAATGCCCCTCTGGTAGATCATTGCAAAGAGAAAGCACATTCACCAGATGATATCAAATGGCAGGTAATAGAAAAAGCGAGGTTGACCGCCAGAGGAGGTGATATCTCTTTACTTCTACAAACATTAGAATGTAAATGGATTGATAAATGTCAATCGACAAATAGAGGTTTGAATAGCCTAGAGGAATGGCGAAGGTTCATTAGTCTGCATTGAAAAAATTTGAGCAGCGCTCTGCTCAACTGAATATGTATATTCTTACTGTAAGATTGGTTTTCATTACAAATGATGGAACAGACTGATAGTGATGATAAGGCTGCCAGCACAGAAGCTGAGGAATATATCTTTTTTGTGTTTTAAATTATCACTGTATATATATTAGCACTGTTGGTTTTATTGAAAATAATCCCCCCCCCTCCTTTTTTCCCTCTCCCCCCCCCATTCCTTCTTGTTGTAGACAAAAAGGTTGTACTATTTTTATGGATCAAGCATAAATTGTATGTGCAACATGGCATAAAGATGCTATCCGAAAATTGTAACTGTGCCATATAGCATTGTGTAAACATTCATTGTAATCAATTGTTACTTTTATCATGGTTATTTAATTGTATGTCTTTATGTAGAATAGTTCAATAATAGAATTGGTCGTCTTGCAATTTAAAGATGGCCGCTGATGAATCCTTTTTGCCGGCTCTTTTGCGCATGTGCGAAGAATCCGGGACTTTAATTTAAATCACTTCCGGGTGGCAGCTCGATGAATTCTATCGAGTAGAATTTTGATCTGACGATTAATTCGTCTTCATCCTTTCCCACTTCCTGCAAATAGAAGTACGATTAAGTAAGTACTGCTAGATTATATCGTACTCTTCGTTTTGCTGTCTAAATGCTGTACCATAAGTATACCTCTATCGGCCTTAGTTCTAATTATTCCCGTGTCCTTTTGCAGCGTTTCATTCTTATACTGCCAATTGAATTAATGGACATAAGTGGAAGAGAAGCACGATAAAAGTGAGTGCCACTGGATATCACTGCCTTTTCACCGTGTAACGGTTTACAATAATTAAGTTGCCATCGATTGCAGCCCTTTATAATTCCTGTGTCTCTTTTCTAGTACTTCGTTATTGACGCGTTGCCAATTGAAGTAACGGACATACACGGTTGTTATTAAGTAAGTGGCACTCAATTGCTTTACAGTGTGATGTAGGTTTAGACGTGCCCTAAGGTATTAATACTATTTTGGTTACCATCAATATATTCTGCATGTATTATGCAATTTTGACAAATTCATTTGCGCTGAGATGGTAGTAGTTCCCACCTGAAGATTGTCTATGATATGGTTATTGATTGACCTTAACAGAAATATGTATATTGCGCCATTAAGCTGTTACTTTGACATTTCAGATAAGGCCCCATGTAACTAGTCTTTCGTATGCCTTAAATTGATTTTGACGCTCATTATATATTGACTTTATAATTAGGGTTGTACATTATGTATGTACTAATATGGTTATCTATAACCTTTTCCTTAATATAGGCCTCCTTGAATATGGCTAAGTGCCCCTTGTAGCCCTGCTTCGATCAGTGGTTTCAATATATGATATTGTGGATATATAAGAATACCAATAGGTAAGCGACTTGGTAACCTGGAGTTTTATAATTAGTGGCTCAATTTTACTACTTGCACTGATATTTTCATTATCTTAGCCCCAGATAACTTGTCCTGAAGAGGCCCCACATCAAGAGCGGGTTGAAACGTCGTCGACACTGACAAAGAGAGGGCAAGAAAGATTCATCACATTGTTGAATGCCCCTCATTGTTGTTTTTATGACCTTTGATTTAACACTCACGTAATTTTCACTTCTTAGGCTATGATCACCTCACTGGGTTGCACTACCTCACTTTTCAAATTGTGCGTGTAGTATAATGATAAAAATTGTTTCTATGGTAAGATTGTTAATTACAATCTATGTTTATGAAATAAATTATATTTACTTCGGCTGAAGTAAATACTTGTCCAGGTTCCTTCAGTATTAATTTATAAGCATCTATGGTAATTGATTTCTGCAGTTCTCAATTTATTTGGAAAGTACTGTTGATTTAATCAATCGTGAGTACTTCTTTGCTCTCTATTGGCAAATGTGGTAAATTTAATAAGTTCCTTGTGGACATTGTTCTTGCTTTTCGCAAAATACCCAGTTCACAAGGACATATGGGTCGCTCTTGTGCTTTGAAATATTCTCAGAAAAGGTGCCAGCTTCTTCAATGACAGTGTACATGTACTTTTGTGTGCACTGCCTTGTGCGACATATTGCATGCAGCCACATGAGTGTTGTTTTCACGAAATGGCCAATTGGCACATTCCAAACATGTAGATTGTGTAAAGTATTGTGAGTCCCAAGGTAGCAACATTTGTTCGTTTTGTATTCCAAAGGACTTACAGGTCTCTGAGTGTGGTAACACCTTGAGTATTGAGGTGTGTTAGTTTACCTTGAGTGCATCACTACTGTTTCTTTCAGGCTAAACAAGAGGTGTCATGACTTCATTGTATTGCTGTGCTCACCGGTTCACAGACACTAGCTTCTCAGTGTATTTCTCATTCAAGTTGTGGCCTTTTGTGTATGTATTTTCCTGGTGTCAAAGTGGCATGGTGGGTCTAACAACTGGGCAGTACAGGGCTTACATATGTGCAGAGTAAGCTAGCTGTTACTCATGATGCATTGCCTGATATGCACTGTGACCAATTGTTCTTGTGCTCATGTGTCAGATGTATACAGGTGACTGATGCTTTTTGGTTTCTTCTCCTTGCCCACAGCATCATCATCCGCAAGCGAGGGAGACACCTGCATGGACCTTGAGGAGGGACCCAGTGACAGTGCCGCCAGTGCTGTGGAGTCAGCAGGAGCCAGTGGCATGGAGGGTGAGGGAAGTCTGTCGGAGGACCTGTCTGGAGGCGAGAGCATCTACGACGCCGACGGGTCCGAGGCTGAACTCCCTGAGGAGGCGGAGGATGCCCCAACAACTGGCAGCATCCCACCATCTGTACCCGCCTCCTCCATTGACATCTCCGCCCTCCCAGTTGCTCCCGTCCCTTCTGTCCTTGCAGGGTCCCACCATGTCTCCTTCGGACCAGGCACCGCACCCCCTGGCCCTGTCACCCCTGCTGCCCTCAGTGAAGAGTCTGTGGACACACTGCGTCAGTTGCAGGTTGGTCAAGCATCAGTGCTGCATGTCCTCCATGGACACACTAAACTGCTCACACAGTTGGTGTCGTTCGTGGAGGGCATTCCATCAATGATGTCTGAGCAACGCAGGATTCTGCGGTCCATGGACTCTTCACTGACGGAAGCAGTTTCTCTCCTGCGGCGCTCTGTCCCCCCCCTACCCCGGACCCATCCACACTGCCCTCTCCCATGCCTGCCCAGCGCACACACAGACAGTCACAGGCACGTACCCCAACAGACACATCCAGCACACCCCCAAGTAAGGCACTGCGCACACCTCCTGGCACGCACACTCAGGGGGATGTAGGCACACCCACAGGGTCTGGGGGCAAACGACAGACACGCAGCCACAGTCAGAGTCCGCAGTCCTCACAACCCAGTCCCTCCAAAACAACTCCCCTTAGCTCCCCTTAGCTCCCCTGCCAAACTGTCACCCAAAGGGTCTACATGGGTGGGCTGGCCCTCACCCCCACTGTGCAACTACCCCGCAAGCGGGCGAGGAAGTCCCTGGGCAGGGGAGTTGAGTCCCCCCCATGTCCACCTCCTCCCCCCTGAGCGCTGCACCCCATCCCTCGGCCACCCCCCCTCCGTTGGCCCTGGGGTCTCTTCAGGTGCAGGGGTTACTCTGGACGCCCTGGCAGCAGTGTGCAGCGCTGAGCTCACCTCCACCTTTGGCGCTGCCCCACCCCCTGTGGTGGAGACGTCCAGCCCTGCACCCACCACACCTATCCAACCCCCTCCTGTCCCTGCGGTGCCTGGTCCTGCCACAGATGATGCCCCCCCGGTCGACAAACCTTAGGGTTACTTTGTGCAGGCAAGGTAGGGGTGGACACAGTCCCGTACGTCCACCCTTGGACTATAACAAAGGACTGGCCATTGGCCTTTGTAGCTAGTGTCTTCTTAATTTATTATTTTTGTGTGCTGAATAAAGCCTTTTCTTTTACTTTCAACACTATTGCATTTCAGGTACTTGATGTTGGTGATGGGGCTCCTGTAGTTGTTGTTCTGGTAATGTGTTAGGGTTCTGAGAAATGTTTTTGTATGATGGTCATGAGGTGGACCATGGTATCTGTGTGCCATCACAATGTCTCTGCAAAGAAGCATTGGTAGTGTGTGTTCCTTTTCTTTAGATACATTGTCCCAAGGAGTGTTCCTTCCACTGTGGCACATGACATCTTCCCTGCAAACAGTTGCACAATTGTTGTGCTGACCTGTGTCAACATTTTCTTTGGTGGTGACGGATCCTTTCAACAATGGCCATGCCTGCTCACCTATGTCTCCTGCTGAATCGTCTGTGCCATCGTTGCTAGTCACTGTACTTGTGTTTTAGGTATGTAGGAATGCCTTCAGGGACAAATTGTCCCTTTTCAGCACTATGCATGTGTGTAATCACGACCTACCACACAAATGGTACTTGTTATGCAGGGTATTTGGGCACCTGACTCACAATTGTGGGCATTGTATCTGGTGGAATTGAACCCTATTCCTTCCATGAGAGACAACATCTTGGTGGCTGGACCAGCACCTGGACATTCCTATCAGTCCTGGGATGTGCGTGACAGTGTGTGTTCCCTTTGGCTATCTTAGTTTTATATGCAGTTACATGACTATACAGTCCGTTGGCATGAAATCTGGGTGTGTATTGTGCTGCATCCGCCATGGGTGGGTATGCATGTGTTATATGTCCTCACACCCACATGTGGTGTGTCATGCAGTGTGTGAAAGACATCCATCCTCCTGGGAGTGGGACACTGCTGGGAGTCCTCTGCACATACCCCGCATATGTCTGTCCACTGCTGGGAGTCCTCTTCACCCACCCCTCATATGTCTGTCCACTGCTGGTAGTGATATGCACCCACCCCTCATATGTCTGTCCACTGCTGGTAGTGATATGCACCCACCCCTCATATGTCTGTCCACTGCTGGGAGTCCTCTCCACCCACCCCTCATATGTCTGGACACTGCTGGTAGTGATATGCACCCACCACTCATATGTCTGGACGCTGCTGGTAGTGATATGCACTCACCCCGCATATGTCTGTCCACTGCTGGGAGTCCTCTGCACCCACCCCTCATATGTCTGGACGCTGCTGGTAGTGATATGCACCCACCCCGCATATGTCTGTCCACTGCTGGGAGTCCTCTGCACCCACCCCTCATATATCTGTCCACTGCTGGGAGTCCTCTGCACCCACCCCTCATATGTCTGTCCACTGCTGGTAGTGATATGCACCCACCCCTCATATGTCTGTCCACTGCTGGGAGTCCTCTGCACCCACCCCTCATATGTCTGGATGCTGCTGGTAGTGATATGAACTCACCCCTCATATGTCTGTCCACTGCTGGGAGTCCTCTGCACCCACCCCTCATATGTCTGGACGCTGCTGGGAGTCCTCTGCACCCACCCCTCACATGTTTGTCCACTGCTGGTAGTGATATGCACCCACCCCTCATATGTCTGTCCACTGCTGGTAGTGATATGCACCCACCCCTCATATGTCTGTCCACTGCTGGGAGTCCTCTGCACCCACCCCTCATATGTCTGGACACTGCTGGTAGTGATATGCACCCACCCCTCATATGTCTGGACGCTGCTGGTAGTGATATGCACCCACCCGCATATGTCTATCCACTGCTGGGAGTCCTCTGCACCCACCCCTCATATGTCTGGACACTGCTGGTAGTGATATGCACCCACCCCTCATATGTCTGTCCACTGCTGGAAGTCCTCTGCACCCACCCCTCATATGTCTGTCCACTGCTGGTAGTGATATGCACCCACCCCTCATATGTCTGTTCACTGCTGGTAGTGATATGCACCCACCCCTCATATGTCTGTCCACTGCTGGGAGTCCTCTGCACCCACCCCTCATATGTCTGGACGCTGCAGGTAGTGATATGCACCCACCCCTCATATGTCTGGACACTGCTGGTAGTGATATGCACCCATCCCGCATATGTCTGTCCACTGCTGGGAGTCCTCTGCACCCACCCCTCATATGTCTGGACACTGCTGGTAGTGATATGCACCCACCCCTCATATGTCTGGACGCTGCTGGTAGTGATATGCACCCACCCCGCACATGTCTGTCCACTGCTGGGAGTACTCTGCACCCACCCCTCATAAAGCTGTCCACTGCTGGGAGTCCTCTACACCCACCCCTCATATGTCTGTCCACTGCTGGTAGTGATATGCACCCACCCCTCATATGTCTGTCCACTGCTGGGAGTCCTCTGCACCCACCCCTCATATGTCTGGTCGCTGCTGGTAGTGATATGCATCCACCCCTCATATGTCTGTCCACTGCTGGGAGTCCTCTGCACCCACCCCTCATATGTCTGGACGCTGCTGGGAGTCATATGCACCCACCCACACACCCCCTTGGGGCTGTACACTGCTGGCCTGGACCTACACACACACCAATATGAAGGTAACATGCTGGGCCAGTCCTCTAGGCCCACATTCCTGGCGTGTGTACGCATCCTATCCCAAATTTACTGCTGCCGTAACGGGGTACGTGTGGTACTTACCGTACCCACGTTTTCATGCATGGGTACGGTCTGTACCTGAGTTGGCATGGTGCCGTAGGGGTACGTGTGGTACGCACTGTACTCACGCATTCATGCGTGGGTACGGTCCGTACCTGAGTTGTAATGGTGCCGTAGGGGTACGTGTGGTACGCACCGTACCCAGGATACGGTCCATACCTGAGTTGTCATGGTGCCGTAGGGATACTTGTGGTACTCACCGTACCCACGCATTCATGTGTGGGTACGGTCCGTACCTGAATTGTAATGGTGCCATAGGGGTACATGTGGTACGCACCATACCCACACATTCATGCGTGGGTACGGTCTGTACCACTGTTGTAATGGTGCCATAGGGGTACGTGTGGTACGCACCGTACCCAAGCATTCATGCGTGGGTACGGTCCGTACCTGAGTTGTCATGGTGACGTAGGGGTACGTGTGGTACGCACCGTACACGTCCACTTCCGTTGTTGCGGTACGCAGTGGTTGCTGGACAAGCCCCCCCAAGTGACCAGAGCCTGGTGGTAATGTATGGCCTACATATTATAAGTTTTGGTTTGTGTAAGGGGTATGTTTCCTGCCCCTCACCCCCCCTAGCCCCTGGGTGTTGTTCTCACCTTCTGCGGCGTGTGCGTCGGGTGCGGTGCACCAGGTCGTAGGCCAAGAGGACCGGGATGACACGTACAATGGGATTCATGACGTGTACGTCGCGTACCGGGGCTCCGTTGCGAAGCGGTTCGTGTCGAACTCTGCTTTTCCGGCTGTGTTTGACTCCCGTAAAAAAATGGCCGTACGGAGTGACGTAGGGACGATTCGTACTTACTGGGCCGGAAACCGCTGCCTGAGTACGTCCGGACGACGCGTACAAGCTGTTTCGGATAAGAATCGTAGGTATTTTTTCCACGTACGGTCTTTTGTACGATTCGTACGGAAATAGGCTTTCTGTACGAATCGTACTTCCTAGGTTGTAGGGACAGTTTACCGGGTGCGAGTCGTACAGAGAAAACGCTCTGTACGACGATTCGTAGGGCCTTTTTACAGGATTGGAATCGGCCCCTAAGATGTTAGGCTTCTTTGAAGATACTTTAGAATTTGAAGGTCGCAAAATCTTCACTAAGATTTATGTAGCTATTGATGGTAAAAATATTGTTGGATGGTATGATTTAGGTAAGTTAGGGGTTATTTTATGTCCAGGGTCTGATCGTCTAATCCAGCTGAGAGATATTTCTATCAATGACATTTCTTTAGAGAAATCTTCTCTGGACATAATTTTTGACAAGTACAAAAAATGTTTTTGAATGTGGTTGGTCAAGTAAAAGGTTACACACACAAAATAAAACTAAAAAAAGGAGCTGTACCCATACAACATAAAGTGTGCATGGTTCCGCTAGGTGTAAGGGATAAACTAAAATCACATTTAGACTCTTTGTGTTCTGAGGGTATCATTGAATCTACTGACAGGTCTGAGTGGGTTTCTGCAATTGTTATTGCTCTTAAAAAAAATCAAGATCTGAGGTTGTGTGTTGAGCTTAGGTCACTTAATAAAAACATTGTAGTTGATACTTATCCATTACCAAGAATTCAAGAAATGCTAGCTGCTGTAAATGGTGCAAATTCTTTTTCGATAATCGATGTAAAATCTGCTTATCACCAAGTGGCTCTTGACGAATCTTCGAAAGATCTCACGGTTTTTATTACTCCATTTGGTCTTTATAGATTTTTGAAAATACCCTTTGGGCTGGCCTCAGCGGCCAGCGTTTTCCAGAAACTAATAGAAAGTTTATTTCAAGGTTTGAAGGGGGTGCAGTCTTTCCAAGATGATATTTTAATCTTTGCAAAGACTGGTGAGCAACACAATACCGTATTAGAGAAGGTTTTACAAATTTTAGACAGCAAAGGTATGACTGTGAGTAAGGACAAATGTAAATTTCTGGTTGATGAAATCAATTATTTGGGCCATAGAATCACTCCTTATGGTATCTTTCCTAAAGATGATCTTATCAATACCTTGGAGAAAGCAAGTAAACCACAAGATAAAGATTCTTTATGTTCCTTTCTTTGGTTGAGCGAGTATTATGCCAAGTTTGTTAAGGGATACGCTCTTGTTGTTGAGTCTGTTAGACAACTCCTCAAAAATGTTCTCAGTTTATTTGGACAGATCTCCATGATGAAGCCTTTAATAATGTGATAAAGCTTATTGCAAAAGCACCAGGTCTTAACACTTTTGATCCTCAAGGTAAGTCTTATATTACTGTTGATGCTAGCGCTATAGGATTAGGTGCTGTCTTCACACAGATTGTTGATGGTAAAGAAAAAGTCATTTCGTTCATTTCAAGAGGCATTAGAGGTGCAGAAGTACATTATAGCACTATCGAAAAAGAGGTTCTAGCCTGTGTATGGGCTGTTGAGAAATTAAAAAATGTTCTATGGGGAAGACCTTTTGTTCATGTCACGGACCACAAACCACTTGTCTATATGATGGACGGGGTCAGGAGTGGAAAAGCTTCATCCAGGTTGGTTAGGCTGATTGCTAGACTACAGGAAATTAATTATGAAATTCAACATATTCCTGGTGGAAAAAATGTTACTGCTGACTGTCTAGCTAAACTTCCACCGGCTATTGAATTGGGAGATGAGATTGTTGATCAGCATGAATGTGTTGTTGCCTTAGTAGATGCCATGGATTCATGTAACCTGGCTGTTTCTGAAAAGGAGTGGAATGACTGTGCAACTAAGGATACCATTTTGTCTAAAGTCAAGCATTTTGTGACAAATGGTTGGCCGTCATGCAAGAACTTAGAGATTCCCCTCAGGAGTTTTGCACAGGTTGCCAATGAACTTAGCATTGAAAATGATATATTATTGAGGCAGGATTTGTTTGTACCACCGGTTGGTGTTAGGAATAAACATATCCAATTAGCCCATTCTGGACATACTGGAATGTCTGGAACAAAAAAATTGCTTAAAATTCATTACTGGTGGCCTGGTATGGATGCGTCTGTTGAAAGATTTGCGGACAACTGTTCTATTTGAGTTAAATCAGATAAACACTGGAAGGTTTCAACAGAACCTTTGTCAATTCAAGATGCTCCTATGGGTCCTTGGGAAAAACTTTCTATTGATTTTTCAGGGCCTTACGAATGTTTAGGCAAAGAAAAGAGATTTTTAATTGTACTTATTGATGATTTTTCAAAATGGTTATACTACACCTTTGTGGAACATCCTGTAACTGATAAAGTTATCTCATTTCTGGAATACATTTTCAGGATTGAGGGTGCACCTGTTTCTATTATGTCAGATAATGGAGTGCAATTTATTTTGAGTAAAATGCAAAACATTTTGAGGAAGTTTGGTGTACGTGCTGAAAGGGCACAACTTTATAGTCCTCGTTCAAATGGCCAAATTGAGAGGGCTAACAGATTTATAAAAGAAGGAGTTCAGGCTGCTTTGGAAAGCAATCTTGATGTATTTGATTTCCTTAAAGAGAAAATTTGGAGTTATCAGATAACTCCTAACACATGCACAGGAGCTTCTCTATATTTTTTAATGAGGGGCAGACAAGCCAAATCTTTGATAACACCTTTCTTTAAGAAGAATGTTGAGAGAGATACTTTTGAGTCTTCTATCATTAAAGCTAGAAAAAACATAACTGAATCTCGCATCTATGGGAAATCTTACCATGACAATTATCACAATTCTAGGAGCAAAAGTGTAAAGGTTGGTGATTGGGTGCGGATCATTAAACCTACTTTGACACGTAAAGGGTCATCTAAATTTTCTGTTCCTTTCAAGGTTGAAAGAGTCACTGATTCCACTGTTGTGTTGAAGGACAAAGGGTGGTGGAGTAAAAGTTCCATTATTGTTCTCAAACCAGGTCAAGAATGTTTTTTTGAAAAAATGGGGGATGGTGAGGGTGGTAATGTCTGGTTTGATGAATCTTGCTCTGAAGATTCTTTTCATCCAGGCAGTTCTGGAAATAGTGATATTTGTAATCCTGATTCTCTTCATTCAGATTATAATGTTGATGTTGATCCTTCCATTCATGATAACTCTGTTTTGCAGAAGAGGTGTAACAGACTTCCTAAAAAATTAGATGATTATATTCTGGAGTAACTATTGATTATTTCGTTGTGAAAAGATACATGCGGTAAATAAGTCTTTCTTTACTATCTATTATAGAATTAGAACGTGTGATCTCATTTTAGTATTGTCTCATCATTTTAGAATTGTTATGTGTAATGTGGAACTTGCTGAGGTATGAGCTTGGGTTTGAATGTCAGAGAAGCGGTTGGAGCTGACCTGACAGGATGCTTGGGCTTGTGCACCAGTGGGTCTATCTTTGGCACTTAAATAAATCAATATTTATTTATTTATGACTCCCTCGCTTCTTTACAGCTGGGCGGTGTCACAGCCTCGCAGACAGATTGCAGGCCCCGCGCAGGAGCAGGACAGATCTGATGACTCAGAGGGGGCTGGGGCAGTTAAACAATGCCCCCGCACTTGTAAGCACAATTGATAAGGACGAAGGCAGTGATTCTGGGCACTTCGGGCATGTGGGCCCCTTGATTTATCGGCTGGGTGGGCCACGGGGGACAAATGTATTGCACTGGCTGGGTCCAGAATCCCAGCCACCAAAAACAAAAGCTGGCTGCCAAGGCCTGGCAGGCGTGGTAACGAAGGGAGACGGGGATGGGCAGGATAGGGGTTAGGCGTTGATGGGCCATCAGGGTAAAGTGCACACTGGGGCCACGACCAACAGGTGGCAAAGAGTGGACATTTAGGCCCAGATCAGGCAGCAGCACCACCTCGTTCAGGAGACTGCTGAGTGTTGGGAGCGCTTGTGCAGTGCCAGGGAGGCAGCCGCCATTTCAGGCAATACGGTGGATGGGGGTACCCCTGCAGGCGCAGAGGTGGGTGGCTATGGGGTCCCTAGTACAGGGGGTGGAAAGGGGCATTGGCTTTGGGTGCCTGACAGGGGGATATAATCTCTAGCAGGCAGGGAACTGTTGCGGCTTGAGGGCCTGGTGGTGCACAGGATCCCCCAGGTTGGTGCATTCTGGTAGGGGAAGTTCTGACAAAGCCAGCAGGAGAGGCTGACAGACAGGTGGCGATGTCAAAGGGGCGCATGACGCCACAGGACGTTGGTCTGAAGAGAGGGGAAGGTCTGCAGCAGCCGCCACTACGCCGAGGTCTTATGCCTTGAAATTGAAATATGATCATTGGTCCCAGCTAGACAAGGATGTAATCGCTCTTTTGGTGCATCGGACCGAGTGTGAGGGTGGTGAGACTAAGGATAAGTTAATGCTGGACTATGATGTTGGCAGCGATGTTTGGGATGAAGGAGAGCTGCGTGATGAGGAAGAAGTGGAGATGCCTGAGCTGCGGTCCAAAGGGAAAGGGTACACAACAGGTGGTACAGTTGGTGGTTTGCAGAAGTCAAGTGCAGACAAAGGCAGCTCAGGTGGCAAGACGTCGAAGCCAAGCAGCAGACAGTGCTGGAAGCAAAAGGACGTGGACCTCTTGCCTGCAGGTACAGGGATGGGGGGGTCAAAGGCTTGCAGGTCAGTGGGTGGTGGAGATGGGGGTCATTGGCAAAGAGGCAGGGAAGGTTAAGAGCGTCTTAAAGGGGAAAAGGACGACAAAGGAGTCTGGCAGCAGCAAGGCTGCAGAGGGGAAAAGGTGTCGGATAGATAGCTCAGGGGAATCAAAGGCGGCAGGAGGGGGACAATGCCACTGAGGAAGACAAACATAAGAAGAGGCTGCCGTATATGGGTCTGGCAATGCCCTTGGGGTCACATGTATTGGAAAAAGCTTAAAAAGGATTTGGAAACATGAATAAGTTGAAGTTTTCAAGCTATTGCACAGGAATATATAGGCTAAGGAGGGGGTCTAAGGAAGACGAGTGGGAGTTGACTAGGACACCCAGGGACTTCAACATTCTTGATATATGCCAGTATCTTTTGTGAAAAGCACCGTTATTGGGCGATATCATTGTACAAATATATGGACATCATTAGGAAGGCTCAGATGCCTTTTGGGGGTGATGCGTGACATAGCTATGATGAAGAGTTCAGGGCGAGGGTGAGCATTAACCCTGATCAGCTGTGAGGGGAGGTGAACTCGGACCTGTGGATGCAGTGGATGACTTCTAGGCAATCCTCCATCTGTATGCACTCCGTGAGTGGCCTACCCTTCACCTTTTCAGCCCTGCCCACTTTGCAGGGAGTAGGTTATATCCCAAAGCCGGCTGAACCCAATGCTGGGGCATGCTGGAACTTGAATAAGGGTTTCTGCTTCCAACACCTCTACAAGTTTAATCGTGAATGTTCCAAGTGTGAGGTGAGACATCCCATCACCTAGTGCTTCACATTGGCTTGACCTTCGGAACAATGGAAGGCTTCCAGGGGATGAGGGCACTAAGCCCATTATGGTGAAGGCCCTGATCCCATGGCTTGCTGCGTATCCAGAGATGAAGGCTGCTCTGCAGCTGGAATGGGGTCTTATGGTAGGTGTAAGGATTGGGTATCAGGGTCCTAGAGGGCACAGGGGGGACAGACCATTTACTGTCTGCCAGAGATCTTCCTGGGATGGTGATAGCGAAGTTGAACAAAGAAGTGGCTGAGGGGAGAATAGCGGGACCCTATTTTGAATGGCCCATCACAGGCTTGATCATTTTTCCTCTGGAGGTAGTACCTAAAAACGTGGCAGGGGAATTTTGTTTAATACATCACCTGTTATGGCTGGAGGGATCTTCGGTGAATGACTTAATTGCTGATGAGGACACCAGGGTGCTGTATGCATCAGTTGATGGCGCTATTCATCTGGTGTGACAGTGTGGTCAGGGAGCTGAATTGGCGAAATGCAATATCAAGTCTTCAGTTCTGCTGCTGCAGATATACCCCTCTGATTTTTCTCTACTGGGTATGCAGTTCGGGAGTGCCATCTATGTGGGCAAGTTATGCCGATAGGCTGTGCCATTTCTGGTGCCTTGTTTGAAGCCTTTAGTACATTCCTGCAATGGCATTTTACTAAATCTAGCGGTCATCGAGAGGTGTCTCACTATTTGGACGATTTTTTGTTTGTGGGTCAGAGAAACTTGGGAAACTGCCTCAGGGCTCTTCAACATTTTTTATCCATGGTGCAGTTTTTTTTGGGTGTCTTTGGCTCCAGAGAAGATGGAAGGTCCTAGTGATGTTTTGATTTTCTGGGCATTGATTTGGATACTGTCCACTTGGTGGCGAGTGTGCTGCAAGCAAAGGTGTTTGAGATTAAAAGTTTCCTGTTGGAGGTGATTGGTGAATGAAAAATTGATTTGAGGTGGGTGCAAATGTTGCTTGGCTTTCTGAATTTTGAATGTTGAGTAGTAAGGGTGGGCCAGATGTTTTGTAGGTCACTGGGCATAGCCATGTCCGGGGCGGTGTTGCTTTATCATTGGGTGCGGATCTCGTTGCTGTGGCTGTCAGGACTGACCTTGGTGTCTGGCGGAACTTCTTGGATGATTTCAATGGAGTATCCATGTGTTTTTTTGGATGAGAACACAGTCTGGCACATGAAATATTTTCTGATCCAGCGGGCGCTGAGGATTTTGGTCTGTTTTGGGATAGTAGGTGGTGTGTGGAACTTTGGCCAGATCACTGGTTGAGCCAGGGTCATAGCATAGCTTTTTCTCATTGTTGGTGGCGTTGGCAGTTTGGGGAAGCGAATTGGGAAACAGGATGGTGTTGTTTAATGTCAACAGCATGACAGTGGTGGATTTGATCAACACACAGTAGGCTACAGTCTTGAGGGTACTATGTTTGTTGCAAGTATTCAAGCCAAGCTGTTTTTGTTTGAACATTGTTTGCAGAGCTAAACATGTACCCAGTGTTCAGAATGATATTGCAGACTCATTATCTCATTCGCAGTGGCATCATTTTTGCAGGTTGGAGCCAGGAGCAGAGAAGGACAATACATCATTGCTGGCAGACATTTCGGCATTGGGAGAATGTGAGTAGTGGGTCTGGTCAAGGGATCTTTGGCTGAGTCTACCAGGAGGAGCTACAGGCTGGCTTGGAGCAACTTTGTGTCACTTATTTAATGGCTATGCGCTAGAGGAGTTGGCACGGGATCAGCAGATTTTTGCGTTTTGTTTTGCATTGGTTTATTCCCCACAACTATTTGGTGGCAGGTTAGAGGGGATCTCATTCAATCGCAAGCTGAGCAGGGGTTTTGTTAAATACTCGGGATATGGACAGTGGACCAAAACACCAAACAGCACCCAAACTGTTAATCACCCATACTATTCATGATAATACAATATATCCTTGTGTGCAATTCTTCACAAGCACCCCCTGCCCAAGGATGCCTCCCTTCCCAAGGGAGTATAGAGCAGCAAAGCACAATTGGAGTTGCACCACAGATAAGCAAACATATCAATTGAAACAACCTCAAAATATCACAATCTAATATGACAATTCCTTGTGAATAACAGTGTCTATACGGTTCATACGTGTTCATTTTTTCCATTATTGTGGTATATTCCATTCATAAAAAACCATCAGCCGACGTGTTTCATCCATTTAAACATTGGACTTCTTCCAGGCAGCTAAGATGTAAATTGTCTGTGCCAATCCAAAATGTGTACCAATGGTCAAGTGGCACTTTCCAGTACAAGTGCCAGTATATGGCATTTGTATGGGACTGTGTAAATAGCAGTCCAAGGCGGTTCAATCACACATTTATACATCCTCACATTAACCCACTCACATACCCACATAATCACTCACATACTTATTGACAGACCCATAAAACCACTCACACACCCACTCACTTACGGTTACAACTCACATACCCAATCACCCATGCAGAAATTCACACAGTGACTCACCCACTCAAACAGGTACTTGCACACACTCACCCATACAGACACTCAAACTGCCACTCACCCACTTATACAGCTACTCACACACCCACTTATTTACTCATACAGCCACTCACTTAGCCATTCAATTATCCATTCAACCACTCACACATCCACTCACTCACACATACAATTACTCTCCTATACTGCCACCTACCCACTCAGAGACTCATGCTCCCACTCACAGACACTCTGTGTTAACCGAAACGCGTAACAGCAGAAATGGCAAAATAAAATCCATTTTGAAACAAGTGTGGTCTGTGCTTGGTGGATTTCAGCCGTATCGAGACAGAAGGCGATTTTTGTATATTTATATATATATATTTGTATGCAAAAGGAAAAACATCTTTAAGTTTATGTATATATATATATATATTACCTACTGGCGGTCGCCAGTAGGTAGTTATAGTTAGGACCCTGTTTCCATAGGAAATCCGCAACATTCTATTTTGAATAACTTTTGCGCCGGTCGACGAATCCTCGCGAATTTTTCAAAATAGGTGGGGCGCTACGCTCCGCTCCTTCCCTGAAAGTCTCGGGGGGATTCGTCAAGCGGGGGCTGAGATAAAAGGGGGGTCCCAAAACGCGTTTTTCCCATGCATTTTTCCATAGGACCTTTAGACAGGGCTACAGCCCGAACGTCTGAACAGAATTACTAGAAATTTGGCAGAGAGGTAGTCCTCAGGTCAAGGAAGTGCCTTTTGTAGGTTTGGTGTAAATCTGTTCAGTAGATTCTGAGAAAATAGCCTTTAAATCAATATATATATCTGAGCCAGCTTACGGTGCGCTTACGGTACGCTTACCGTACGCGTACGGTGGCGTGCGCGAGCGTGATTCTGATTGGCCCTTAGATCTTAGTAAACATTCGAATCGGTCGAAACCAGGAAGCTGCGGCCGCCATTTTGTGTATTTCACTCCGGTAAAAAAGGGTGATATCTTGAAAAGGGGGCAAGGAGGAGAGTTACAGACCCCCTAACATTTGTAAGGGGGTCAAAGAAGGACAGAAAAGTACAAAGAAAACATTTATTGATTTTAAAAAAAATCACGGGGTACGCGTACGGTAAGCGTACGGTCAAAAAAAAAAAAAAAAAAAGAAATGAAATGCAGATTTAAGTGTTTAGATATTAGGGGGCTCTAAAAAGAGCCGTTGTGTTTATGAAGTGATTTTTAAGTGGTACCTACAAGTAAGTACCGATGCAGAGTCTAAGGTTCAAGAGGAAGACTCTGTTCCCTTCATCATTGAAGTGCACACCATCTCCTCTATAAATGTCTTGCATGTCGTAACGCAAGTTGTTGTGGTAAATGGAACCCATACCATAGTCACGGAGGAAAGCAGAAACAGATTTGTTGACGTGCTTTCTTGCTTTGTCAATCTGCAGACAGAAATGATTGGACCAGTTCCATTTTTGCCTTTGGCATATGTTAGAAAACACAAAGGCAGTTTTAGGGAAAAGTGAAAACAGTTGTGCAAAGGTGTCCTTCATAAGCATTTCCAGACCTACCCCAGTCAAAGTGCCTAGGTCATTGCCACCACAGTGCACTATTATGAGGTCAGGGTGTTGGTTTTGCATGAAGGATTTCACCAATGGCATCAATTGGTGCCACTTTAACCCTCTCTGACCAATCCATTTAATGTCTACATTTGGCAAAGCAAGGTCTCTCACCATACCTGTTTTCTCTGCAAACTTTTCTCTCCAGAAGACATAGCTGTGCCCTACAATCCACACTGTGAACATCTTCAAAGGAGAACTGGATGCACTCAGGAGGTGTAATTCAGTAGAATGGTAAAAAGAAATGAAAGACAGTTTGGAAATGGAGGCATACATATTTTTTTCATAAAAAAAAGAACTGATTGGCTGTTTCATACCATTCTAGAATAAAAACTAGGCTGTATGTGTAAATTAATAGAAGCATGTTTTGTATTGGTACAGAAAAATGTGTTACCAAAGAACAGTACTATGGATTTGCTGTTAGGTTTGAAAAGTCAAGCACTCTTGCTCTGTGGAATTGAAACATTGTTTGGCGAACTTCTGACCTAACTCCACACAGCAGTGTTCCATGAGCTGTTGCTATGGTAGCAGGCAGAAGTCAAGTTGGGGGAAGGGTACTAGGCAGAAGTCAAGTTGGGGGAAGGGTACTTTTGGAAAAGGGTTGGTTTTCAACCAATAGAAATGTGTGATTACATTTGAAAAAAAGGGGGAAGCACTGAGATTTGAAATTAACATGTATATATGTGGAAAAAGAGAGGGAAAGTTTGCCATTATCTGGTTCTGCTGAGAGGAGAGAGGTGTAAAGAACAGAGATCCTGGCTCTGATAATCTGCTGTTTGAGTGCCACATTTCTTTCACAACTAACTAATTTTAAAGGTGAGTTTAGAGTTTGAGAGGGGATGTATATGGTAAATTAAGAAATGAATAATAGAAATGCAATTCTTTTTGTTGAAGTTGTGTTTATTATTTTCTGTTTTGGGAGAAATTTAAATGTGAGGAACAAGTAAAATAATATGGACTATGTTTTCACAATAAATTAAGGTGTACTGGTATAAAAAAAGAATAGTTTAAGGGTTTGAGGTTGGACTCAGTAATGCAAATACATTCAGCATCACTAAGGCTGGTTGCCCCTGCTGGAGTGTAGGCAGTCACCCAGGTTACAAATGGTGCTGGTCTGAAAAAGCAGTTTGGACATGTGCTTTTTAAAAAATCTGAAAAGTGGATTCATAATGTGTCAGTCTGTAAAAGTGTTTATCACTTGCCAAAAAAAGAGCAGTAAGTGTGCTTTCAAATTGGCAAAGAATTTTCGTTTTGTGACTAATGTGAAAACATGACTCTGTGTGCAAAGAGGAATTACAGGCAGAGATTTATTGCGTATTGCTCTGGTGATTTCACAGTTGCATTAGATGGAAAGGGGGAGCCATTTTTTGGTGCAGAAGCAGACTCTTAGCACACACCCAGCTGCTTACTATGTGGAATCATGCACAGTATTCACAAGCAAGTGGGGTTTGAGGTTTCAGTCAGTAATGCAAATACATTCAGCATCACTAAGGCTGGTTGCCCTTGCTGGAGTGTAGGCAGTCACCCAGGTTACAAATGGTGCTGGTCTGAAAAAGCAGTTTGGACATGTGCTTTTTAAAAAATCTGAAAAGTGGATTCATAATGTGTCAGTCTGTAAAAGTGTTTATCACTTGCCAAAAAAAAGAGCAGTAAGTGTGCTTTCAAATTGGCAAAGAAATTTCGTTTTGTGACTAATGTGAAAACATGACTCTGTGTGCAAAGAGGAATTATAGGCAGAGATTTATTGCGTATTGCTCTGGTGATTTCACAGTTGCATTAGATGGAAAGGGGGGGCCATTTTTTGGTGCAGAAGCAGACTCTTAGCACACACCCAGCTGCTTACTATGTGGAATCATGCACAGTATTCACAAGCGAGTGGGGTTTGAGGTTTCAGTCAGTAATGCAAATACATTCAGCATCACTAAGGCTGGTTGCCCTTGCTGGAGTGTAGGCAGTCACCCAGGTTACAAATGGTGCTGGTCTGAAAAAGCAGTTTGGACATGTGCTTTTTAAAAAATCTGAAAAGTGGATTCATAATGTGTCAGTCTGTAAAAGTGTTTATCACTTGCCAAAAAAAAGAGCAGTAAGTGTGCTTTCAAATTGGCAAAGAAATTTCGTTTTGTGACTAATGTGAAAACATGACTCTGTGTGTAAATAGGAATTGCAGGCATAGATTTATTGCGTATTGCTCTGGTGATTTCACAGTTGCATTAGATGGAAAGGGGGAGCCATTTTTTGGTGCAGAAGCAGACTCTTAGCACACACCCAGCTGCTTACCATGTGGAATCATGCACAGTATTCACAAGCGAGTGGGGTTTGAGGTTTCAGTCAGTAATGCAAATACATTCAGCATCACTAAGGCTGGTTGCCCTTGCTGGAGTGTAGGCAGTCACCCAGATTACAAATGGTGCTGGTCTGAAAAAGCAGTTTGGACATGTGCTTTTTAAAAAAATCTGAAAAGTGGATTCATAATGTGTCAGTCTGTAAAAATGTTTATCACTTGCAAAAAAAAGAGCAGTAAGTGTGCTTTCAAATTGGCAAAGAAATTTCGTTTTGTGACTAATGTGAAAACATGACTCTGTGCAAATAGGAATTACAGGCAGAGATTTATTGCGTATTGCTCTGGTGATTTCACAGTTGCATTAGATGGAAAGGGGGAGCCATTTTTTGGTGCAGAAGCAGACTCTTAGCACACACCCAGTTGCTTACCATGTAGAATCATGGACAGTATTCACAAGCGAGTGGGGTTTGAGGTTTCAGTTAGTAATGCAAATACATTCAGCATCACTAAGGCTGGCTGCCCTTGCTGGAGTGTAGGCAGTCACCCAGGTTACAAATGGTGATGGTCTAAAAAAGCAGTTTGGACATGTGCTTTTTAAAAAATCTGAAAAGTGGATTCATAATGTGTCAGTCTGTAAAAGTGTTTATCACTTGCCAAAAAAAAGAGCAGTAAGTGTGCTTTCAAATTGGCAAAGAAATTTCGTTTTGTGACTAATGTGAAAACATGACTCTGTGTGCAAATAGGAATTACAGGCAGAGATTTATTGCGTATTGCTCTGGTGATTTCACAGTTGCATTAGATGGAAAGGGGGAGCCATTTTTTGGTGCAGAAGCAGACTCTTAACACACAGCCAGCTGCTTACCATGTGGAATCATGCACAGTATTCACAAGCGAGTGGGGTTTGAGGTTTCAGTCAGTAATGCAAATACATTCAGCATCACTAAGGCTGGTTGCCCTTGCTGGAGTGTAGGCAGTCACCCAGGTTACAAATGGTGCTGGTCTGAAAAAGCAGTTTGGACATGTGCTTTTTAAAAAATCTGAAAAGTGGATTCATAATGTGTCAGTCTGTAAAAGTGTTTATCACTTGCCAAAAAAAAGAGCAGTAAGTGTGCTTTCAAATTGGCAAAGAAATTTCGTTTAAGGGCCTAATGTGAAAACATGACTCTGTGTGCAAATAGGAATTACAGACAGAGATTTATTGCGTATTGCTCTGGTGATTTCACAGTTGCATTAGATGGAAAGGGGGAGCCATTTTTTGGTGCAGAAGCAGACTCTTAGCACACACCCAGTTGCTTACCATGTGGAATCATGGACAGTATTCACAAGCAAGTGGGGTTTGAGGTTTCAGTCAGTAATGCAAATACATTCAGCATCACTAAGGCTGTTTGCCCTTGCTGGAGTGTAGGCAGTCACCCAGGTTACAAATGGTGCTGGTCTGAAAAAGCAGTTTGGACATGTGCTTTTTAAAAAATCTGAAAAGTGGATTCATAATGTGTCAGTCTGTAAAAGTGTTTATCACTTGCCAAAAAAAAGAGCAGTAAGTGTGCTTTTAAATTGGCAAAGAAATTTCGTTTAAGGGCCTAATGTGAAAACATGACTCTGTGTGCAAATAGGAATTACAGGCAGAGATTTATTGCGTATTGCTCTGGTGATTTCACAGTTGCATTAGATGGAAAGGGGGAGCCATTTTTTGGTGCAGAAGCAGACTCTTAACACACAGCCAGCTGCTTACCATGTGGAATCATGCACAGTATTCACAAGCGAGTGGGGTTTGAGGTTTCAGTCAGTAATGCAAATACATTCAGCATCACTAAGGCTGGTTGCCCTTGCTGGAGTGTAGGCAGTCACCCAGGTTACAAATGGTGCTGGTCTGAAAAAGCAGTTTGGACATGTGCTTTTTAAAAACTCGGAAAAGTGGATTCATAATGTGTCAGTCTGTAAAAGTGTTTATCACTTGCCAAAAAAAAGAGCAGTAAGTGTGCTTTCAAATTGGCAAAGAAATTTCGTTTTGTGACTAATGTGAAAACATGACTCTGTGTGTAAATAGGAATTGCAGGCATAGATTTATTGCGTATTGCTCTGGTGATTTCACAGTTGCATTAGATGGAAAGGGGGAGCCATTTTTTGGTGCAGAAGCAGACTCTTAGCACACACCCAGCTGCTTACCATGTGGAATCATGCACAGTATTCACAAGCGAATGGGGTTTGAGGTTTCAGTCAGTAATGCAAATACATTCAGCATCACTAAGGCTGGTTGCCCTTGCTGGAGTGTAGGCAGTCACCCAGGTTACAAATGGTGCTGGTCTGAAAAAGCAGTTTGGACATGTGCTTTTTTAAAAATCTGAAAAGTGGATTCATAATGTGTCAGTCTGTAAAAGTGATTATCACTTGCCAAAAAAAAGAGTAGTATGTGTGCTTTCAAATTGGCAAAGAAATTTCGTTTTGTGACTAATGTGAAAACAAATGTAGTAATATATTTAATTAAAATAAAGGAATTTTTTTTTTGTTTTTTTCAGGTATTGCTGAAGAGCAGTGAACAAAATTTAAGATGCCTACAAAATCCAGAGTAAAAAAAGACCACAAAAAAACCTATATTTGAAGACAACTGGAGGACCTAAGTTAGTTGAAGATGCTCATGTTGGGAAGAAGAAAAAATCTTCTGGTAAGCAGACAAAAATTTTTCTAAAGAACATATTCAAAAAAAGGAAAAATGTACAAAATGTCTGTACTGGAAAGAATGATTTCAATCGAAAAGCACAGGAAAAAATTGAGAATTTAGTTAATGCAAATATACCTTCTGCAACTAAAAAGATTAACTTAAACAGAAAAACAGCGTTTAAAGAGATACGTAGAAAAATGTTTCAGAGAAGAGTTATGTCCAATTTGATAAAGGATGTGAAGAAATATAAGCAAAAGGCTAAGTTTTATAAGAGAAAAAAAGAAATTGAAGCCATTGCAGCAAAGGCATTAGAATTAAAAAGGAAACTATTCATTTTAATTTTGAATAGGATGCGTACATTAGACAAAATGGTTAATGTACTGAAATCACATAGCAAAAGGAAAAGAGTAGTGAACAGAACAAACTTTTCTAAAGTGTTTTTAGGAAAATGGATGCATAGTTCAAGTAGTGAACCTTTTTTTAATGAAGAGAGTTATTTTCAAAGTAATAGTTTGCTGCATGCAGTTGACACCAGAGGTCGTGCTTATGAAGTGAAAAATGGTTGCATAATGGAGAAGGAGATAATGGTTCCAAGAGATGAGGTACAAGTGATGGCGGATGAGGCTATGGGGAGACGTCCTAAAGCCCCAGTGTACACTTGGAATTGTAGTAGTATTTGCACTGTGCGTCAGGAATCTATTGATAAATTTCGTGAGTTTCTAAGAGAATATAGTAAAAAAAGTGTAAAACAGAAGATTAAGGTGCTTCAAAGTTTGGATCCATGCAGAGTGAGAGAGAATACTGGTTTGCAGGGTCATTCTCTGGCTTGTCTATCTAGAAAAGTGTGTAATAGTGTTTTCCATCATTTTAGGATGCTGGCTGTTCATCATACTGAAATGAGAAAGTTTGTGAGACGGTTGTATTTTGCTAAAAGTCCAGCAATAAAGTTAGATGAATTGAATAGGGCTCTGTTCCGTGGAACGGTATCAGATGTAGAGAAGGTTGTTGATGAAATTCAGTTTTGTTACTTTGGTCCTGAACAAAACAGTGCAGAGAAGGACACAGTAAATGAGGAAGAAGTGGAAGAGAATGTAGAACCCTCTGTAAGTAAGACATTTAATGATCACATAACAAAATTTGCAATAATCTCTCATGAAAGACCAAATATTACTTGTATTTGTTGCCGCAGAACTCATTATAGAAAACAAACCAGGTATGTTGATCTCTACAGAAAGAGTGAAAATGAAGATAATTATAAGTGGAAGGATTTTGCCACATATATATTTCTTGAAAATTGTTTTGAATTGGGTGAAGTTCAGCGCATTTGTAAATACTGTTACAACAAGTTAGAGGAAAATAGAATGCCGACCAGAGCTGTACATAATAATTTAGAATTGGATGCTATTCCTGCTGAACTTTCTGAATTAAATACATATGAGTCTATACTCATTCAATGAGTTCATCCGTTCCAGACCATAGTACGTATGGAGCCCAAAACTGGTAAATTACCTCCTTCAGATTTACTGAGAGGTTTAAAAGGTAGAGTGGTGTATTTGCCCTTGGATTTGAAAAAAAATATGGAAACTATTGATGCGGATACTTTGGAAACTGAACCATTAATTATTCTGGTTAATGGTGTACCTACAAAGAATAAGAAGATTTGGCAGGAGCTGGTAGATGTACGGAAAGTACAAAGAGCAAATTTGTATTTGAAAAGGAATAACAAATGGTATGAATCAATTTATATAGAAGAAGAAGAAGAAGAAGATTTACAAGAAGACACAGAAACACCAACTGGACAAATTGAAAAAGTGGACAAGTCAAAGGAAGAAGAAATTTATGAACATTTTAGCATACATCCTCTTCATTCAAAAGAAGTTATGGGAGACAATATTGATCTATTTCAGATGAAGAAAGCAAAAGGAACTCCCGTGAGTGTATGGGAGGAGAGCTTGGAAGCTCGATGTTTTCCCCAGCTGTTTCCTAAAGGAAAAGGAGGACGATACGATGAACGTCCGGAACAGATTCCAGCTTCTGAGTATCGGACTACAAGACTATATGCTGAAGATCCCAGATTTCGACAAAGTATTCCTTATTTGTTCCATCTTTTATTTGAAAGCGACTTGTCTGCATTGTCTTATGCAGTAAATCACATTTTAAAAAGTGGAGTACATTTGCAAAATGTGTCTGCTAAGGATTTTATGGAGAAAGTGCAGCACCGAGATGATCATTTGGAAACACAACTGATCAATCTGATGGCTTGTCAGCGTGGGACAAATGAATATTGGTACCGACGCCATGGTGAATTAAAATGCATGTTACGGAATTTAGGAACACCAACATGGTTCGTTACCCTAAGCTGTGCGGAGTACGCTTGGGATGATTTACTGGATTTTCTACGAGAGGCAAATTCAAACATTAAAAACATCGAATACAAGACAGCAGGAGAACTGTGCTCATTGGATCCGGTTAATGTTTGCAGATATTTCAATCATAGATTTGAGGCTATGATGTCCTTCATCTGCAATAAAAAAAATCCACCTCTAGGAGAAGTAGTGGATTTCTTTTGGAGAAAAGAGTACCAGGCAAGAGGTGCTCCTCATATTCATATGCTGTTGTGGATCAAGGATGCCCCAAAGTTTGGAACAGATACTGATGAAGCAGTGTTATCTTACATTGAAGAATATGCAACATGTGCTATACCAAAAAGCACAGAAGAGAAAAAGTTAAAGGAGCAAGTTTTACGTTTCCAAAGTCATCGGTGTGGAAAATACTGTCGACGGAAATACAAGAGCAAAGATAAATACTACACTAAATGTCGATTTGGATTTCCTAGACCTGTTCTTTCAAATGGAAGAGTTAACAGTTTTATGTCATCTGTGAGACATACTATCACAAGAAAATCACCTAAGAATACCTACAACCTTAAAAGAAAAGAAGAATCAAAAAATATAAATGACTACAACCCAGTGATTTTATCCATGTGGAACGCTAACATGGATATACAGTATGTAGCTGACAATTCCATTGCTGTTGCTCGATATGTAACGTCTTACATTACGAAATCAGAAAAAACAGAATTGAAGGAAATGTGGGAAGAGATTTCTCTCGAGAAAACTGTCAGTAAGAAGCTGTACAGTTTCAGTTTGAAGATGTTATCGCATCGAGAAATTGGATCCTACGAATGTTCAGATAGGTTATCTTCTGCAAGTCTCTACTCGAAATCAAGAAGAATAATTTGGGCAAGTTTAGGCCTTGCAGCAATGAGAAATCGGGTACTGAAATCTGTTGGAGAAATTGAATATTTGGCCGAGAATGACCCAGAAAGTACAGATATTTTGAAATCAAACATGTTGGACACATATTATCCTAAGAGAAGTCATCATCTGGAGAACATGTGTCTCTATGAAGTGCTGCAGAACTACATTTATTCACCGAAAGCCGCAGAAGACATCAACAATGGAAAATATAAAGTCATTGGTGAGGAAGGATGTTTGGTGAAGCAAACAAAAGGAAGTTTGATAAATCACCGGAAGCTGAGTTGCGACACTACTGACAAAAAGGAATTTTACTACTTGGCTCTTTTACAGCTGTTTAAACCATGGCGTACAGAGGATGAACTACTGGGAGAATTTCAAAGCTATGAAGATTCTTTTAATGCTTGCAAAGACAGCATACAATGCAATACATTCACAACTTATCTGCAAATGTTAAATGAAGAAATTGAACAGGAAACTACAATTGCAGCAGAAATAACTAGAGACAGTTCTCAGGACAGCCAAAGTTCAGGAACACTCAGTCAAGATCCCCTAGGACAACCAATCGTTGAAAATGAAGCATCAATAGCCATGAATGAAGTGGAAACGGCTATGAATCAAGCTCAAGGAGAATTTATAGACTTACAAAATTTGGAAAGACAACTGAACGAAGAGCAGCAACAAATTTATGAAGAGATCAGAAAAAAAATTGATCACGGATTTCTACATGACAAAAAAGAGTGCTCATGCACATCATTTCATCCAATCAGGATGTATGTAAGCGGACAAGCTGGAACTGGAAAAGGTTTCCTAATAAAAGTCATCAGAAGCTACCTACAGCAAAAAACGGATTCTACTTTGTCTTGTGTGGTTACTGCTCCAACTGGGTTAGCAGCATATAACATAAAAGGAATCACTTTACATCGTTTGCTAATGTTACCAGTGGAGCATGAGAACAAAATACAATACAACAAGCTAACTGGAGAAGCATGCTTGGAAGTTTCAAGAGTATTGAAGAAGATGCAAGTTCTCATTATTGATGAGGTGAGCATGGTATCAAACTTAATGCTTGCCTTTGTGCATTTAAGAATGCAGCAAATTCTGAAGACAGACTATGACGTGTTATTTGGAGGAAAACACGTCATAGTTTTTGGAGATCTTTTGCAACTTACTCCAGTTAAAGGACAACCAGTGTTTAATACTGTGACACATGAAGACACGAAGAAGTCATTGGGAAGCATCGGTAATACAAATATTTGGTCCTTCTTTGAGTACAAGGAACTTACAACTAATATGAGGCAAGCAAACGATGAAGAATATGGAAGTATTCTGAAAGATATCAGGATTGGACTACTCACAGAAGCTGGCAAAAAAGCATTACAGAGTCGGCTGCTACATAATTTATTTCCAAAGGAAGAAATAGTTGCAGAGAAGATATACAAGAACATTGCAGAAAACAAAAGTGTCATCTGCTTAATGCCAACTCTACGTGAATGCTCAATATTCAATGAGGAGCTTTTGAAATTGGAAAAGGAAGATATCAGGAAATTGGAAGCAGTGGACAAAATTGAGGATGGAAGAATTACTGTCACATTAACAGGCACACTGAAAAATAAATTGGATTCACTAGAGAAGAACATTTCCAAAACAGCTGGATTAGAAAAAAATCTATATGTTTGCATGAACTGTAGAGTATTTTTAAGGAGAAATTTGGATGTTGAAAAAGGTTTAGTGAATGGAGCTATGGGAAGAGTTGTGGGTTTTATTAATTACCAGAAAAAAGATGGAATTGAATGTTTAAAAATAAAATTTGATCAGATAGAAGAAGTTAAAGACATTTGTTGTTGTTCAGTTCGTTTCATGCTTGTGAAAGATTTATATGTACGTAGGAAGCAGTTTCCGTTTTCTCTAGCATATGCTGTAACTATTCACAAGTCTCAAGGATTGACTGTAGATTGTGCATTTGTGAACATTGGTTCAACTGTGTTCAAAGAAGGTATGGCATATGTTGCTTTGTCACGAGTGAAAACATTATCAGGTTTATTCATGATAGACTTTGATGACTCAAAAGTTAGTGCTGATGCAAATTGTGTAAAGGAGTATAATAGATTAAGAAGAAGCTATGCTCCTCATTTAGGTCAGTATCCTGTGTTGGAGAAACGTGTAGTTTCTCGTAAAAGGAGAAATGAGAATATCTGGAATGAAGATGTAGAGAGGAGGAAAAAAAAGAGGAGTGATGTAATTGCAAGCAAAAAGAAAAAGGAAAATGAAGAACAGGTTGTAGGATGTCATTTTGAAAATAGCTCTGGTGTCAACTGCTACGCAAATGTAGTGCTGAATGTTGCATTTTATCTGGAAAGTGTGCAAGAGCAGATAATAGTAAATCAGGGAAAAAGATTCTGTTCTGAGTTGAGTCTCCTTTTTCAAAAGCTGAGTAATGATAAAACTCAAATAGAAAGTGCTACTGAAATTAGAAAACTTTTAGATGTATGTTCAGGACGAACACAGTTTTCTCAAAATGTACAGCAAGACGCACAGGAATTCTTGATGTTTTTTCTTCAGGTACTGGAAGAAGAAGGGGTTCCCATTGAAAATGTATTTGGTCTCTCTTATAAATGGGAACATAGTTGTGAAAACTGTTATAATATATGTGGCTCTAATGTTGATTCTGAAAGGTTTATTTATTTAACATTGCCAGAAAGTAAAACAGTCACTTTTGCTAAATTAGTTAAAGATGCTAATCATAGCATGGAATGCAGTGAGTGTCAATCTGACATGTTTTCAACGTTAATTTTAAAGGAATACGGACAGTATGTAATTTTAATGATGCAACGCTGTAAAGCTGATGGTTCAAAATTAGATACTTTAATAAAGAAGTTTACAGGACAGCAATTAGCAATTTCAGGGAAAACTTTTGTAACAGTTGCAATAATTTTCCATGATGGACCTACTGTAACTTCTGGACATTACACAGTTTATCTTAAATGTGAAAAAGGCTGGACACTGTGTAATGATTCCCAATTGATTTTTAAGCAACGTTTGCCTTTTGATTTAGCAAATTCCTATCTAATCTTCCTGAAAGCTAAATTTTAGAGAGATTTGGCAAGATCTGTACAAAACAATTTTACCATTTTATTGGATTACCATTGGAATTTTCAAAAAAAATGATTTTACAAATTATCATTTGGCCTAATGGAAAGGTAACCAATTGTAATGTGGACTTTTTCATTTTTTAATGAAACTTTGGAAAACCAAAAATTTAGAAAAAATCGGTAACATCTGCACAATTTAAATTTTGGAATGTTATTGGATTGCCATTGGAAATTTATTCAAAAAAGATTTTTAAAATTACTATTTGGCCATGCGGAAAGGTAAGCAATTCTATTGTGGACTTATTTAATTATTAATAAATCTTTCGGAAACCAAAATGTTACAGAGAATCGGTGAGATCTGTACAATTTAAACTTTAGATTTTTATTGGATTACCATTGGAAATTTAACAAAAAAAGAATTTTAAAATTACTATTTGGCCTAAAGGAAATGGAACCAGATGTTTTGTGGAGTTATTTGAGATATATTATTGTGATTATACTTCTGGAACAAAAATATCAGACTGTATTTTAAAGAAATAAGTATTGATATTAGATGATATTTTTTAAGAATATTATGCATTTCTATAAAGTTATGTTTATGCAAAAAGAGATTGTGGGCTTTTTTAAAACAATCTTTGAGATTATTAAAAAATTTTTTGCCTGCTGTTAAATGATGAATGCAATTGCTTTCACAATTTATAGTGAAATGCAATATTTTCTGAAAACAGCAAAAAAAAGGCAAAAATATTTTTTGAAAAATATGTAAATATGTGTACTGTATTATAAAATGTTTTATTAAATATTAATACTTTTTTCTTTTTTTTCAGATTGAGATAGAACATTTTCGAAAACTAGAACCATTTTTAAAGCAATTAAAAAAAAATTTAAATGAATAAATCTTTTTTTGAGTGGGTATGGTAAGTCAATAATGTCATGGTCCCTTTTTTCCACTTCTCTACAATCACATTTTCAGTTTTTAATTGTAGTCTCTCAAGGACCTTGTAATTTGATAATTGATTTTTAGTGTTTTTAAAAAATAAAAAAAAAAATTACGCGTACGGTAAAAAAAAAATAAAAAAAGTTTTTTAAAACATATATAAAAAATAGATGAAAGGTAAGGTTGGCTCTTAAAAGAGCCGTTGTGTTCATGCAGGGACAGAGGAAAGAAAGATTGGGAATATTAGTCGGTACGACAAGTGTGCTGATCTATTTTATTGTTCACTAGGGAAATACTGGTCTCCCTATGACAAATTAGATCATGACAAGTGGTGCACCGTATATCAACCCTCAGAAACCGAGGGTTAGTTTCCAGAGGACCAGAAAAAGGAGATGCTCCCCCCACAGATGAAGGGCTCACCTGACCTGCAGAAGAAGGACTCGGCCCTGCAGATGATGGTCCAGGCTGAGCTGCTGTGGATGTGCTTGGTTGATTTACTGAAGGGTTACCTTCAGTAAGTCGAGCATGTGTCCTTCTGTGTACATCCTTAAGGTGTCTCATCATGGTGTGATTCCCAAAGGAATACTTCCTGTCAGGATTCCCTCTTGAAAGTACACGCTTACACAGCTTGCAAGTCACTAAGGGTGCATTTACCTTTTGCTGGCCTTCTGGAAAAGTAAAATACTCCCATACGTAAGAGGTCTTTTGTTTCCTCGCTCTCTGCCTCAAGGTAGTGCTGCTAGCCTCACTCTCAGAAGAGCTCTGCTGTTCTGCCATCGTATCACAAAGACAACCCAGCTCCTTCTCCTAAGGGATCACAAGCAGAAATGAGGAGAATGGGTGTGGTGTAGGAGAGTTCTAGAACTGAAAGTAGTTTCAACCAATCAAAAGTTGTGTTTCATGATCACATGACCTACCGTACGCTTACGGTGCGCTTACGGCAAAAGTACGCATGCGCGTAAAAAAGACACGCGCTCGCGCGCATGCGCATAACAGTCACTCCCCAACACTTCCGCGTAACGTGCGCGTGTAGCGTACACGCGTACGCACCCCACGCGGAGTACGCGCGGCTACGCAAATTGCGTAACTATACGCAAACAGCGTAGATAAATTACGGACATTGCGTAAACCGTACGCTTACCGTAAGCTTACCGTACGCGCACTAAAAAAAAATAAAAAAAAAAGGAAAAAATGTATTGCTAATAAATTTTACCTGTATATTTTATAAAAAATGTAAAATAAAAACATATTGTAGATTTTTACAAATTTAACCATACTCTTTAAAAAAGGATAGAAAATTAAAATAAAAATATGTAAAAAAAAAAAGAAGAAAAAAAAAAAATTAGCATTTAAAAAACCTTGCAAATTCACTGAAAAAACCATGGGTTTCACACACGTTATAGTTAGGAATTAGCATTTTAAAAACCTTGCAAATTCACTGAAAAAACCATGGGTTTCACACACGTTATAGTTAGGAATTAGCATTTAAAAAACCTTAGAAATTCAATGAAAAAACCAAAGGTTTCACACATGTTATAGTTAGCTGGACATTTCACTCGTAAAAAACCATTGAAATTCCCCCGTTATAGTTAGTTCAGCTAACTATAACTCGCGCGCCCGCAATGCACTACTGATGACGTCACATATTACATCACTCATGACATGGTCAGTGACATCACTCATGACATCACTGATGACATCTCAAATGACATCACTGATGACATCATCCTTGTGATAGAGTGGTAGACCTCCTCTCACCCTAATATAACCTTTGATACACACATTTAAAAATAGAGACTGAAATTTTCAAAAAAATGGACATACAAATAACAGTTACAACAACCTATTCAGTAATTCTAAGATCCACATACACATCCACTCATCCACCAACAATCCTATACAGTCACTCATACATGTACTCACACATCATATGTACTCATACACCTAAACATCCTGTACGAGTGAAAAGTCCAGCTAACTATATCGCCCCTGAAACCTATGGTTTCTTCAGTGAATTTCTAAGGTTTTTTAAATGCTAATTCCTAACTATAACATGTGTGAAACCTTTGGTTTTTTCATTGAATATATATAAACTAGTATATATGACTATTGGTGTATATAAGTAAGTATATGTGCGAGTGAGAGATTGGAAGAGTGCCTGTATGAATAAGTATGTGTTTCTATAAGTGATTGTTTAAAAGACTAAGTTTGTGTAAGTTTCTGTAGAAGTAAGTGTGGTGGTGTGTGTATAACTGTATATGCAAGTAAATGGATGTTTGATTCTTTATTAGCATGAGTGACTATGTGTGTGAGTAACTCTATGGATGAGTGGCGTTGTGTAACAGGATGTATAGGTGTATGAGTACATATGATGAGTGAGTACATGTATGAGTGACTGTATAGGACTGTTGGTGAATGAGTGGATGTATATGTGGATCTTAGAATTACTGAATAGGTTGTTGTAACTGGTATTGGTATGTCCATTGTTTTGAAAATTTTAGTTTCTATTTTTGAATGTGTGTATCAAAGGTTATATTAGGGGGAGAGGAGGTCTGCCACTCTATCACAAGGATGATGTCATCAGTGATGTCATGAGTGATGTCATTTGAGATGTCATCAGTGATGTCATGAGTGATATCACTGACCATGTCATGAGTTATGTAATATGTGACGTCATCAGCAGTGTATTGCGGGCGCGCGAGTTATAGTTTGCTGAACTAACTATAACGGGGGAATTTCAATGGTTTTGTACGAGTGAAAAGTCCAGCTAACTATATCGCCCCTGAAACCTATGGTTTCTTCAGTGAATTTCTAAGGTTTTTTAAATGCTAATTCCTAACTATAACGTGCCTGAAACCTATGGTGTTTTCAGAGAATTTCAAAGGTTTTTTAAATGCTAATTTCTAACTATGCCTACAGAGATAGGACATGTGAAGAAAGAAGAAAAAACGCACATAAAGAAAAAAAAGAAATGCAGAAAGAAGCAACAGAAGTCCTCAAAGACGAAGAAAAGTGCAGGAAGAAGGATAACGTGCAGAAAGAACAAACAGAAGAGGAGAAAGAAGCCTTGTTGCAAAATCATCCTGTACCCTCAACTTTTTCAGACGGATACTGGTGGTAACTGAGTCTGACTAACCAGTCCTAGAGCCAGTGCTATGTTAAAAGACACTCAGAATACAGTGAAAACCCTACATACACTAGGGAACACTATTCGTTGGGGTCCCCCTGTGATTAGCATGACCTCCTCTGTAAGCCCCTAGTATATAATAGGGCAGGGGGATTAAAACTACCTCTTAAAATGTGCCACAGGGCGCATTTGCACACGTCACCTCAGGCCCCGTCCCCTCGCTTCCCCACTGTGTAAACACGCCCTGTGGCCGTTTTAGGCTGGGAGATTACGTCCCCTTGAATCCTGAGGGTCCCTAGGGTCTAACTAGCTCACTAGGTACCTCAAGTAAGCACCACAGAGCTGCGTTGCAGGGAGATGTAAAAAGGGGCACGGCCTAGACCACCTCTCTGCAACGCATCGCAGTGGCGCTTACTGGAAGCACCTGGTGGGCTAGTTGGCCCCCAGGGTCCCTCAGGATTGAAGGGTAATTATTTCCCCAACTTAAAACGCGCCACAGGGCGTGTTTGCACATGTTAACTCAGGCCCCGTCCCCTCCCTTCACCACAGTGTAAACACGCCTTGTGGCCGTTTTTAGTTGGGAGATTAAGTTCATTTGAATCCTGAGGGTCCCTAAGGTCCAACTAGCCCACTAGGTACCTCCAGTAAGTGCCACAGAGCTGCGTTGCAGAGAGGTGTAAAAAGTGGCACGGCCTGGACCACCTCTCTGCAACGCAGCTCAGTGGCGCTTACTGGAAGCACCTGGTGGGCTAGTTAGCCCCCAGGAACCCTCAGGATTTTAGGGGAATTATTTCCCCAACTTAAAACGCGCCATAGGGTGTGTTTGCACACGTCACCTCAGGCCCCGTCCCCTTCCTTCCCCACTGTGTAAACACGCCCTGTGGCCGTTTTAAGTTGGGAGATTAAGTCCCCTTGAATCCTGAGGGTCCCTAGGGGCAAAATAGCCCACTAGGTACGTCCAGTAAATGCCATTGCTGAGAGGTGTAAAAAGGGGCACGGCCTGCACCACCTCTCTGCAACGCAGAGCAGTGGCGCTTACTGGAAGCACCTGGTGGGCTAGTTGGCCCCCAGGGCCCCTCAGGATTGAAAGGGAATTATTTCCCCAACTTAAAACGCGCCACAGGGTGTGTTTGCACACGTCACCTCAGGCCCCGTCCCTTCCCTTCACCACTGTGTAAACGCTCCCTGTGGCCGTTTTAAGTCCCCTTGAATCCTAATGATCCCTTGGTTCAAACTAGCCCACTAGGTACCTCCAGTAAGCGCCACAGAGCTGCGTTGCATAGAGGTGTAAAAAGGGGCATGGCCTCAGAACACCTGTCTGCAATGCAGCTCCCTGGCACATTCTGGAGATACCTGTTGGGCTAGTTGGCCCTCAGGGAACCTCAGTATTGAAGGGGAATTAATTCCCCAACTTACAACTGGCCAGGGGGGTGCGTTTGCAGAGTGCTGCAAGGAGGGGGCGTGGCCTCCGGCGCGATGCCGGTCTCTTATTTATTTTTTTAAGACGGAGGGCTGTGTGGCCCCCCTTCTTTTTCTAATTTATTGGCCCTGGGGACCCCATCCCCCAGGGCCTGCACCCTAATTTTTTTTGTTGAAAAAAATAAATTTGGAAGGGGGCCACATGGACCCCCTCCCAAGGCCTTAATCGGTCCCGGGGACCCCAACCCCCGGGGTCCTGGTCTTTTTTTGTTTTTATTCTTGAGGAGGGGGGCTGCATTGCCCCCCTCCTCAGGTAACTTATGGCCCTGGGGACCCCATCCCCCAGGGCCTGCACCCTAATTTTTTGTTGTTGAAAAAAATAAATTTGGAAGGGGGCCGCATGGACCCCCTCCCAAGGCCTTAATCGGTCCCGGGGACCCCAACCCCCGGGGTCATGGCCTTTTTTTTTTATTCTTGAGGAGGGGGGCTGCGTTGCCCCCCTCCTCAGGTCACTTATGGCCCCGGGGCCCCCATCCCCCGGGGCCGGCCTTTGTTTTTTATTATTTTAAAAATATATATATTTATAGAAACACCTAGGACATGCTGGACAAACCGTATGTACCTATCACCATGACGATTTGCGTGATATTCATTAAAAGTCTTGTTTCTAGTGCCCATCCTGCCTGACCTCCAAGGTCATCTTGCTGCTCCTACCCTGCCCCGTTGCCCCCAGCCCTCTGTTTCCATGTGCAGACCCCTATTCCCTCCCTCCTAGCTTGTCTGTTCCATTGTAATGCCCCTGATCCGTCCCTCCTGCCCTTTATGGTCTGTTATGCTGCAGCTTTCTCTCCTGTCTGTCCATTATGGTCAGCTAGCAACCATTGCATTTTTCCCCTCTGTTCTCTGTTGTCCATGTGCATGGTCCTGTCCCCTCCCTATTGCTTTCTATGGATTGTTGTGCTGCACTCCCATCCCGCATGCCCTGTGTGGTGTACTGTGCTGCTGCCAACCCTGATGCCTGCCCTGTAGGGTCAGTCTGGTGCACCTCTCCATGTCCCTCCTGTCCTCTGTTATCCAAGTCCATGTCCCTACCCCAATTCCTCCTGCCTACCATGATGCAATGTACCATACTTGCGAACATTTTGAACTTGGTAAGAGGGAGATTTTGAAAAAAAACTGGGGTATTGATTTTCCCCTTTGAGTTACATTGAAAAAGAGGAGATTGTAGATAGGAGACAGATCAAATAAAGCCCATTTGAGCTTAAAAACATTGGACGTTTCCTGGCTGAAACAGGTCTGTTGGCATGTATGGTTGTACTAACACTGCCTCTTCCTTCTGCCCACAATGGTCTATTATATTGCCACAACCTCTCTTGCCAGTCCTGTATTGTTGGTTTGTTGCCCCTGCCCCCCTTTCCACTGCTTTCCATAGTCTGTTGTGCTGCTACTGCCCTTCCTGCCTGCCCAGTGTGGTCAAATTGTTGCTTCTGCACTCTCCTACCTGCCTTCAATTTTCAGAGTCCGTGCCCCTGGCCTCTGCCTCTCAACAGTATCCCAATGAACAACTAGATTGCTAACATTCTATATTTATTACAAAAGTGTGGAACGCCTGACGTCATCTTGATGTAATCAAAACTGTAATACCTAGAGCATTTCCTTTAGAAATTACATATATGAATGGGTCTTATTTGCATCAAAATTATGGTTAGTGCTCTCAAAAACTAAAATGAGGACATATTTTCTGAGTTTTCAAATAGCGACAAAGAACTTTTAAATTATTTGCAATCTTTATGTTTTTTTATCCAGTTGACCACTTGATTAAATGTTGCACTTAGGGGAGAGGATGTGGTGTTACTTCCAGAGCTGCAGACTTTGCAACTGGGGAACCAGGTTGGAGTTTCTGCTTCAGCTCAACATTCTGTGATTCTGGTCAAACCACTTAATCTCCCCATGTCTACAACCAAAATGAATTTGATCTTGTGTGATGTAACCAATGGTCACGTAAAGCACTCCAATACCTGACAAGTCTGCACTATATAAAACTGCAAATACACAAAAAATAAGGGCCCGATTCACAGAACTAACTTAAGACAAAAACCTAAATTTACTACCATTTTGGTATTCACAGAAGGCACTTACTCATTTCGGTATTTACAGAAGTTAGGAGTCCTAACTTTAGGACTCCTAAATGCCTTCTGTGAATACCGAAAGACTTAAAATTAGGATTTTTCTCAGTTTAGTATTAGTAAAGTTAGGACTCCTAACTTTACTACTCCTAAACTGAGAAAAATCCTAATTTTAAGACTTTCGGTATTCACAGAAGGCATTTAGGAGTCCTAACTTTACTACACCACAACTGAGAAAAATCCTAATTTTAGGACTTTCGGTATTCACAGAAGGCATTTAGGAGTCTGCATTTGGGCTCTTTTGTCTCTGGTGGCCATCTTGGGAGATTTAATTGTTATGAAGTTTCGTAATTTCCTCATTTACTGCAGTCTCCTCAGTAGGAAATGCTTTCAGTTTTTTACTTTGATTCCATCAAGAAGGTATTCAGATATGTCACACATTTGCCATAAATTCAGAATCTTAGCACTATAGTTGCTCATTAGATCACTGTAGTAAAGCTACTTCTCACCAGGGAAGTCTGCTGCTGGTATTGAAAGTTCATGTTTCAGTCTGCATGTCAGAATGTTTTAATGAAATAGAAGAGGATTTGAGAAGTCACTCAAAATGTGCCCTAGTTTTTCTTGATTCCTTTGTGTTCTACTGCAGCTTCCCAGAGTGTTCCAAAGAACAACTAGAGCGCTAACAGTCCTACTTATGATAAACGTATGGCACACCTGAAGCCATCTTGCTTGGATTAAAGTGGTAACTCTTAAAACATTTAATTTAAAAAGGAACAAAATGAGGGGGTTCATTTTTCCATAAAAAGTATGATTAGTGCTGCAGAAAGAAAAATTAGGGCACATTTTGAGTGACTTCTCAAATCCTCTTCTATTTCATTAAAAAATTCTGACATGCAGACTGAAACATGCACTTTCAATACCAGCAGCAGTTTTCCCTGGTGAGCAGTAGCTTTACTGCAGTGATCTAATGAGCAAAAAGAGTGCTAACATTCTGAATTTATGGCAAATGTGTGACACATCTGAATGCCTTTGGAATCAAAGTAAAAGTATTTCCTACTGAGGAGACTGCAGTAAATGAGGAAATTAGGAAACTTCATAACAAATAAGTCTGCCTAGATGGCCACCAGAGACAAAAGAGCCCAAATATCACCCAGATGTAGCCCAAGTATAGCCCAATGACAGAATGTCCCACAGTGTTCTTAAAAACAACTAGAGCGCTTACTGTCTTCATTATGACAAACGTATGGCACACCTGAAGCCATCTTGATTGGAATAAACTGGTAACACTTAAAACATTTAATTTAAAAAGGAACACAATGAGGGGGTTCATTTTGCCATAGAAATTATGATTAATGCTGAAGAAAGAAAATGAGGGCACATTTTGAGTGACTTCTCAAATCCTCTTCTATTTCATTAAAAAATTCTGACATGCAGACTGAAACATGCACTTTTAATACCAGGAGCAGACTTCCATGGTGAACAGTAGTTTTACTACAGTGATCTAATAAGCAACTAGAGTGCTAACATTCAGAATTTATGGCAAATGTGTGACATATCTGAATACCTTCATGATGGAATCAAAGTAAAAAAATGAAAGCATTTCCTACTGAGGAGACTGCAGTAAATGAGGAAATTAGGAAACTTCATAACAAATAAATCTCCCAAGATGGCCACCGGAGACAAAAGAGCCCAAATGTAGCCCAAAATCCCCCAGATGTAGCCCAAATATAGCCCAATGACAGAAGTGTGCAAAACACTTATTATTTTGTGTTTTTGCAGTGTTATATAGTGCAGACTTGTCAGGTATTGGAGTGCTTTACATAAGCATTGGTTACATCACACAAGAACAAATTCATTTTGGTTGTAGACATGGGGAGACTAAGTGATTTGACCAGAATCACAGAATGTCGAGCTGAAGCAGAAACTCCAACCTGGTTCCCAAGTTGCAAAGTCTGCAGTTCTGGAAGTAACACCACATCCTCTCCCCTAAGTGCAACATTTAATCAAGTGGTCAACTGGATAAAAAAACATAAAGGTAACAAATAATTTAAAAGTGCTTTCTCGCTATTTGAAAACTCAGAACATATGTCCTTATTTTAGTCTTTTAGAGCACTAACCATAATTTTGATGCCAATAAGACCCTCTCATATATGTAATTTCTAAAGGAAATGCTCTAGGTATTACAGTTTTGATTACATCAAGATGACGTCAGGCGTTCCACACTTTTGTAATAAATATAGAATGTTAGCAATCTAGTTGTTCATTAGGATACTGTTGAGAAGCAGAGGCCAGGGGCACGGACTCTGAAAATTGAAGGCAGGTAGGAGGGTGCAAAGGCAACAATTTAACCACACTGAGCAGGCAGGAAGGGCCGTGGCAGCACAACAGACTATGGAGGGCAGTGGAAAGGGGGCAGGGGCAACAAACCAACAATACAGGACTTGCAAGAGAGGCTGTGGCAATGTAATAGACCATTGTGGGCAGAAGGAAGAGGCAATGGTAGTACAACCATACATGCCAGCAGACCCGATTCAGCCAGGAAACGTCCAATGTTTTTAAGCTCAAATGGGCTTTATTTTATCTGTCTCCTGTCTACAATCTCCTCTTTTTCAATGTAACTCAAAGGGGAAAATCAATACCCCAGTTTTTTTTCAAAATCTCCGTCTTACCAAGTTCAAAATGTTCGCAAGTATGGTACATTGCATCATGGAAGGAAATGGGGTAGGGACATGGACTTGGATAACAGAGGACAGAAGGGACATGGAGAGGTGCACCAAACTGACCCTGCAGGGCAGGCATCAGGGTTTGCAGCAGCACAATACACCACACAGGGCATGCGGGACGGGGGTGCAGCACAACAATCCATAGAAAGCAAGAGGGAGGGGACAGGACCATGCACATGGACAACAGAGAACGGAGGGGCAAGACGCAGGACCATAATGGACAGACAGGAGAGAAAGCTGCAGCATAACAGACCATAAAGGGCAGGAGGGATGGATCAGGGGCATTACAATGGAACAGACAAGCCAGGAGGGAGGGAGTAGGGGTCTGCACATGTAAACAGAGGGCTGGGGGCAAGGGGGCAGGGCAGGAGCAGCAAGATAGCCATGGAGGTCAGGCAGGATGGGCACTAGAAGCAAGACACACCATGAAGAGCAACAGTGAGACTGTGATGGCATACACACAGACCATGGAGCGAAGGTGGGAGCGGTTCAGGGGCAGCTAACTGACCACACAGGGAAGGTGGGAGGGGCCATGGCAGCACAGAAGACCATGCATGGCAAGTGGGAGGGTTAGTGGTAGCACAATGGCTATGATGGGCAAGAAGGAGGGTGCAGGGGCATGCACAAAGGACGATGGGGGATAGAAGGGAGGGTCAGGACCTGTGCACAGACAAGAAAGTTCAGGGGAAGGGGCCTCACAACAGACCGCACGGGGCAGGCAGGAGGAGCAGTTGCAGCACAACAGACCAGGGAGGGCAGAAGGGTGTGGCAGTACAATGGACCATGTAGGACAGGAGGAAGAGGATAGGGGCATGGCATGTGGACAGGCAGGGTGGAGGTGGCAGGGACAGGTTACAGTCATCTGACAATGCTAGGCAGGTGGGAGGGGAGTGGCAGCTCAACAGAACACTCAGAGTAGATAGGAGTGGCAGGTCCATGGAACATGGTGGGCAAAAAGGATGGAGCAGGGGCATACACAAAGACATTGGAGGGCAGGGGGAAGGAGAATAGGGGCAGCAAGCTAAGCACAGAGTTTAAGCAGGAGGTCAATGATGGGGCATAGAATTGGGCAATGGAGGGCAGGAGGAGTGGACTGGTACATCATACTAAATTGAGGGCAGTGGCAGCACATCAGACCATGCATGGCAGGAGGGAGGAGGCTAGTCCATGGATTCACACAACAGAGGATAGGGAGGAGGGGGATGGGGCAGCAAGCTAACTGTTCAGAGAAGGCGGGTATTAGGAACTTTATTGTTTTTAAAACGTGTGTCTGTGCGAACTACTTAAAATATGAACAAGTATGCAGCATAATCTCACTTTTATTCAGGAAGAAGAGGACGTTTGTGACTGTGACTCCGGGCTCACTTGGCAGAAACACCCCCTGACCCTCCACCCCCTATCGCAAAATGTAATGCCCGTGAAAAGGGTAGGTGAACACAGTGTTATATAGAACATAGTCCTGAGAGCACGATTGAAAATGAAAACTAGATATAGTGTATGGTATAAACTATGCACCAAAAAGTGTGATATAAGATGAACCGGGCGTGAAATATAATATGCAATACATTGTGCGCAATGACAGATTCATTGGAGAGCGCGAGATAGCCCAGGCACTAGCGCGTGCTATGCGATATGCGCCTTGGAGTGTAATATACACAGGGCAGTGTTGTGTAACCTAACTAGTCTCTAAAGTTGTAATATAAAATATGTGCTGGGGAGTGTAACGTTGCATATGCACTGTGACAAAGATATGGGTCCAAGATTGTAATATGTATGGCATAGCACTGTGCATTATAACATAGGCATCAAGGAAGGCACGTTAGATGGGGCAATATAACCCGTGCGAAGACAAGTGTGGCATGACATATTCACGGGGTGGTGTTACAGTGCACATGGGCTAGAGAGTGTCATAGCATATGCACTAGCTAGTGGAATACAACACAGAGGTGTGTGGCACTCAGCAGGCAATGGTGGGTGTAACACAGCATTGGGCTCTGCCAGGAGTGCGCTGTGACTCTCAAGTGATGTCCGTCCCCTTTCCAGAGAGTAAAATAAAAAGTATTACACATCCGGCAGTGGATGTGTGTTTTATTAACCGTGAGGGGGGTTTCTTGCATAGTTTTGGTCGAATTTTTGTCGAATCCCCTTTGAATGGCTTGGTGTGCATGTGTATTAAATGTGCCCGTCAATAGCTACCCATGTTTGTATAAATAAACGACAAGGGTGTCTACCGGGATTAGGCACGGTAGGGCATCAGACATGTCAGAGCTTCACTAGTGGTGTAAATACATTCCACATGGATTCATTGTATGCATAATCGCCTTTTAATGAATATCACGCAAATCGTCATGGTAATAGGTACGTACGGTTTGTCCAGCATGTCCTAGGTGTGTCTATAAATATATATTTTTTTAAAATAATAAAAAACAGTGGCCGGCCCTGGGGATTGGGGTCAAAAAAATATAATTAGGAGACAGGCCCTGGGGGATGGGGTCATCAGGGCCAATAAATTAGAATAAGAAGGGGTACCACACAGCCCCCCTTCTTAAAAAATTAAAATAAATAAAAGACTGGCATCGTGCCGGAGGCCACGCCTCCTCCTTGCAGCACTCTGCAAACGCGCCCCCTAGCGAGTTGTAAGTTGGGGAATTAATTCCTCTTCAATACTGAGGGTCCCTGAGGGCCAACTAGCCCAACAGGCATCTCCAGTATGCACCAGGGAGCTGCGCTGCAGACAGGTGTTCTGAGGCCAAGCCCCTTTTTACACCTCTCTGCAACGCAGCTCTGTGGCGCTTACTGGAGGTACCTAGTGGTCTAGTTTGACCCTAGGGACCCTTAGGATTCAAGGGGACTTAATCTCTCAACTTAGAACAGCCACAGGGCACGTTTACACAGTGGTGAAGGGAGGGGACGGGGCCTGAGGTGACGTGTGCAAACACGCACTATGGCACGTTTTAAATTGGGGATATAATTTTCCTTCAATACTGAGGGCCCCTGGGGGCTAACTAGCCCACCAAGTGCTTCCAGTAAGCGCCACTGAGCTGCATTGCAGAGAGGTGGTCCAGGCCGTGCCACTTTTTACACCTCTCTGCAACGCAGCTCTGTGGCACTTACTGGAGGTACCTAGTGGGCTAGTTGGACCCTAGGGACCCTCAGGATTCAAATGAACTTAATCTCCCAACTAAAAACGGACACAGGGCGTGTTTACACAGTGGTGAGGGGACAGGGCCTGAGTTAACGTGTGCAAAAACGCCCTGTGGCCTGTTTTAAGAGGTAGTTTTAATCCCCCTGCCCTATTATATACTAGGGGCTTACAGAGGAGGTCATGCTAATCACAGGGGGACCCCAACGCATAATGTTCCCTAGTGTATGTAGGTGTTTTCACTGTATTCTAAGTGTCTTTTATCATAGCACTGGCTCTAGGACTGGTTAGTCAGACTCAGTTACCACCAGTATCCGTCTGAAAAAGTTGAGGGTACAGGATGATTTTGCAACAAGGCTTCTTTCTGCTCTTCTTTTTGTTCTTTCTGCATGTTATCCTTCTTCCTGCACTTTTCTTCGTCTTTGAGGACTTCTGTTGCTTCTTTCTGCACTTCTTTTTTTTCTTTCTGTGCATTTTTTCTTCTTTCTTCACATGTCCTATCTCTGTAGGCATAGTTAGAAATTAGCATTTAAAAAACCTTTGAAATTCACAGAAAAAACCATAGGTTTCAGGCACGTTATAGTTAGGAATTAGCATTTTAAAAACCTCAGAAATTCACTGAAAAAACCATAGGTTTCAGGGGTGTTATAGTTAGCTGGACTTTTCACTTGTACAAAACCATTGAAATTCCCCCGTTATAGTTAGTTCAGCTAACTATAACTCGCGCGCCCGCAATGCACTGCTGATGACGTCACATATTACATCACTCATGACATGGTCTGTGACATCACTCATGACATCACTGATAACATCTCAAATGACATCACTGATGACATCACTGATGACATCATCCTTGTGATAGAGTGGCAGACCTCCTCTCACCCTAATATAACCTTTGATACACACATTCAAAAATAGAGACTACATTTTTCAAAACAATGGACATACCAATACCAGTTACAACAACCTCTTCAGTAATTCTAAGATCCACATCCACATCCACTCATTCACCAACAGTCCTATACAGTCACTCATACATGTATTCACTCATCATATGTACTCATACACCTATACATCCTGTTACACAATGCCACTCATCCATAGAGTTACTCACACACAGTCACTCATGCTAATAAAGAATCAAACATACATTTATTTGCATATACAGTTATACACACACCACCACACTTACTTCTACGGAAACGTACACATACTTAGTCTTTTAAACAATCACTTATAGAAACACATACTCATTCATACAGGAACTCTTTCAATCTCTCACTCTCACATATACTCACTTATATACACCAATAGTCACATATACTAGTTTAAAACATATGTAGTTACTCATAAAGACACTATTGAGACAGTCATTCACTCACTAACACACCCATACACACACTCATCCACACATACAGTCCTGCACACATGCTGTCTTCAACACATACAAAGAGTGAGTCACTCATTCATGCACCTATGCACTACGTAATACCCCCACCGAACCATGCAGACACTCAGACTGATACTCAAAAAACCAACTAATAACCTATATAGACACCCATGTAGCTACTCACCAACCCATGCAGCCACTTATACACAAAGTGAGAGACTGATACAGATATTTACATATTTAAACATTACTCACTAAGCCATGTATTCACTATGATACACTTAATCAGTCAGTTACACAATCAATTTTTCAAAAACAAATCATCCATTTAGACACTTATATACCCATTTATTCTTCCATCGACCTTGAGATATACATATATGAAACATATTTAATTTTCAGAAAAACGCACATTCACTGGATGATGTCATCAGTGATGTCATTTGAGATGCCATCAGTGATGTCATGAGTGATGTCACTGACCATGCCATGAGTGATGCAATATGTGACATCATCAGCAGTGCATTGCGGGCGCGCGAGTTATAGTTAGCTGAACTAACTATAACGGGGGAATTTCAATGGTTTTGTACAAGTGAAAAGTCCAGCTAACTATAACACCCCTGAAACCTATGTTTTTTTCAGTGAATTTCTGAGGTTTTTAAAATGCTAATTCCTAACTATAACGTGCCTGAAACCTATGGTTTTTTCTGTGAATATATATATATATATATATATATGTCATGTGATCAAGGCTCTAGGAGAGCCGAAACGTTATGGCCGTCGCTCTGGGCAAATAAATTGATATTTTGCACCTTAATCTGGTTCGTGTGCTACTTCGCAAGCGGCAGAAGGAGTGTGAAGCTGGTGGAGGTGGTTACCTTTGATATATATATATATATATATATATATATATATATATATATATATATATATATATATATATATATATATATATATATATATTACCTACTGGCGGTCGCCAGTAGGTAGTTATAGTTAGGACCACGTTTCCATAGGAAATCCGCAACATTCTATTTTGAATAACTTTGGCTTCGGTCGACGAATCCTCGCGAATTTTTCAAAATAGGTGGGGCGCTACGCTCCGCTTCTACCCTGAAAGTCTCGGGGGGATTCATCAAGCGGGGGCTGAGATAAAAGGGGGGTCCCAAAACGCGTTTTTCCCATGCATTTTTCCATAGGACCTTTAGACAGGGCTACAGCCCGAACGGCTGAACAGAATTACTAGAAATTTGGCAGAGAGGTAGTCCTCAGGTCAAGGAAGTGCCTTTTGTAGGTTTGGTGTAAATCTGTTCAGTAGATTCTGAGAAAATAGCCTTTAAATCAATATATATATCTGAGCCAGCTTACGGTGCGCTTACGGTACGCTTACCGTACGCGTACGGTGGCGTGCGCGAGCGCGATTCTGATTGGCTCTTAGATCTAAGTAAACATTCGAATCGGCCGTTAAGTGGGCGCGCACGCCACGAATGGCGTAAAGTAACTTAGCATTTAAAAAAACGGAAAAATTCACTGAAAAAACCATAGGTTTCACACACGTCATAGTTAGGAATTAGCATTTAAAAAACCTTGCAAATTCACTGAAAAAACCATAGGTTTCACACATGTTATAGTTAGCGGAAATTTTACTGATAAAAAACCAATGAAATTCCCCCGTTATAGTTAGTGCAGGCAACTATAACTCACGCGACCGCAATCTTCTGCTGATGACATATGTGTCTTTATGAAAAAAAAATATTTGTAATATATGTATAGCTAAAAATGTATGGAAGAAGACATGGGCAAATAAGTGTCTAAATACAGTATTAGCATCAGCAGAGGATTGCGGTCGCGTGAGTTATAGTTGCCTGCACTAACTATAACGGGGGAATTTCATTGGTTTTTTATCAGTAAAATTTCCGCTAACTATAACATGTGTGAAACCTATGGTTTATATACCTATGGAATATATATATATATATATATATATATATATACATATATATATATAAAGTAACAAAGTCCCGTCTTGGCTGAGAATCTCCAGGAAAACAGGCACGGACCACAGTTCAGGTATTTAGTGCAGTTTATTGCGTTGAGTTATCAGCAATTCTGGCATAGCAGCATTACGCGTTTCAACAGTGGAACACTGTCTTGATCACATATATATATATATATATATATATATATATATATACTCACAATCCCTTGTGGGCGCCGCCGCGGCAGCAAGGAAGCCCGCACACCAGGTAAAGTCCGAAGTGGTTTATTTATCGCTGACGCTTTTTTGACCTTGTGGTCTTCATCAAAGCTGGGGAAACATTATAGCAGTGTTCTCTATATAGTCAGAGAGACACTGTTGCAAATAGGTAGAAGACTTAAGGCACTGCTGCATAACCTGTGCCACTCAGTTTAAGAAGAAAGACTCCAAATGTCAGACAAACATAACATAAAATAAATAAATGTTTCTTCCCTAAAATTAAAAGAAAACATTGTATTTCATGTGATACAAAAATGTAAATGCTTAAAACAAATAATAATGACCACATTTGGCCAAAAAGAAGAAAACACCAAAATGAATCAGTTTATCTAGTAAAACCTTAATCATGCAAATGCATGTGTACCGTTGTGCAACAGTATGCCATGGCGGAATACCAGTCCAGTGACCTAGGGAACATTGAGGGGCATTAACACAATGTGTGAGGAAGTATTTTATGGAGGACCATAAAAGAGGAGGGGAGGAGGTCAGTGGGATGGCGTAGGGTTGTCAAAAGTCCATAGTATTCACGTTCACAGTAAGCTATCCCAAATGTGCATGAAGCTCCTCATCCTGGTTGAAGCCACTCGGGGTTTTGCTGCATAGATAGATTCTCAGCGTCCGTTCCCTGTCTCCACCTCAGATGTTGGTAGGAAACCTGTCAATTCCAAAAAATTAGATTTTTAGATTCTCAGCTTCAGTGGAGCTGGTTGAGATGTTACAGTGTATGGCCATGGAGTATGTTCTGTCATTGTTTCAAATTGCCCTAAGGGGGTTATTTTTTTATTTAGGAGTTTTCTATAGCGCTGGCCAGACCAGAAGGTATCGAAGCGCTTTACAACAGTCGACATGTGAGAGACATAAAATCTAGCAAAAAGTGTACATAATAGTTCAAGGCGCTTTGAAAGGCTCAGCGAAATGTAGCATCTTGAAGCATGAAGATCAAGTAGTGTTCAAATTGTGTGCTTGGTGTGCTGGCTTGAGAGCATCAGCGGTGGCTATTGGTTAGGGAGAGCACGCTTAAGGAAGATGTCTTTGAGTTGACTCTTGAATTTTAAGAAGGAGGTGATAGTCCTGATATGGATTGGAATGGAGTTTCATATTTTTGGTGCGTTACCAGCGAAGGATCGGGCTGCGGTTTTTGTTTGCATGTTTTCACAGGGATGAGGAGTAGGGTGTCGGTGCTCCTGAGGTTCCTTGCCTGGCCGGCTTTCTTGAGTTTGGAGGCAAGGTTTTCAGGCTTCCCTGTGTGCAGGGCTTTATGTGTAAGGCAGGCAGTTCTGAAGCTAGCTCGCATTTCGACTGGGCGCCATTTTAGTTCTCTGAGTGCGGGTGAGATGTGGTCATATTTCTGGACTCCGGTGACCATTCTAGCTGCTGCGTTGAGGGTTGTTCTGAGGGGGACTAGGTGGGATTTTGCTGTACCTGTGAAGATTGCATTCCCATAATCGAGTCTAGACAGCACCAACGATTGAGTTGCTTGTTTGAGGTCCTTGGGCGGAATGAAGGGTTTCATTTTGTTAAGAAGTTTTATGTTGAGAAAGCCGCTTTTTGCTGCATTCTTGATGTGATTAGCCATGTCAAGTATTTGATCTACGGTTATTCCCAGCGATTTTACAGAGTCTGCCAGGGTGAGATTGCGGTTGAGAGCATCAATAGCTTTTAACCATTCTGAGATTTGGGGGTTCTCTTCTTTGTTTGGAGATGAGAAGGATTTCTGTTTTGTCTTGGTTGAGCTTTAGATGATTTCTTGTTAGCCAGTGTTGGACCTCTCTTAGAGTGTTGTTGAGTCTCTGAATGTCTTCAGTGGAGGAGGTTTCGAGGTAGATCTGGATGTCGTCTGCATAGAGGTGTAAGGGGATGTTGGCTTTTTTGAGTATGTTAGTGAGTGGTTCCATGTAGATGTTGAAAAGTTGCAGAGAAAGTACTGATCCTTGGAGGACACCCCTGCTGACGGGGTGTAAGTCAGACGTGAAGTTTTTGATTTTTATTCTTTGGGTGCGGTTGTGGAGGAAGGAGGAGAACCAATGTAGAACCATCTCATTCACTCCTACCCTATCTTGAAGGACCTTGATGAGTCGACTATGGTCAACTGTGTCGAAGGCTGCCGATAAGTCCAGGAGAATGAGTAAGCAGCATTGGTCCGTATCGAGTGACTTGTGGGTATCGTCTATAACATTGAGGATCGCGGTCAATTGGGCGGGAATAGGATCAAGGACGTGAGAGGAAGGTTTGGCGGAGGAGATAAGATTGACTATATCCTCTTCTGAGATGGGGTTGAAGGATTTCCAGGGTTTCGGGGGGGATTGGGTGTGGTGTCTTCTGTCCTTAGTGAAGAGAGCTTGTGAGGGGGACTGAGGTTGTTGTCCAATGAGAGCTCAAGCTTGGTGATTTTGTTGTTAAAGAAGTTTGCGAAGTTGTCACACCACTCTTTGGAGCCTCGACCTGGGGATGTAGGGGGCTTCGAAGTTTGCTGTCTGATGAGGTTGAAGAATTCTTTGGGCCTGTTTTTTGTGTTGTTTAGAGCATTGCAGAAAAATGCAGATTTTTCATTCTTTTTGTGGTTTTTGTACTTTGCGCAAACTGATTTGCTGATTCCCTCCATTGACTGTGGAAGAGGTCACTAATCTTCTGATAGCAACTAAATCTGGCTCGTCACTGGATCCATGCACACCCAAAAATTTTCATCTATCACCAGAAGTTTTTGCGTCTCATCTGGCATCAATCTTCAATAAAATGTTTGTCTCTGGTATCTTCCCCACTAACTGGAAACTAGCTTCAGTTCTTCCCCTCTTAAAAAAGGCGGATCCTAGAAACTACCGCCCTATCTCAAGACTCCCATTACCTGCAAAAATGGTTGAAAAATCCATGAATGTTGTCTTAACGGACCACATTGAAAAACATTATTTTCTGCATACCACTCAGTTTGCTTTTAGAAAGCATCATAGCACTGAGCTGGCATTGATCTCAGCATCCGAGTTGATCAGGCAGACAGTTGATGTGGGAGGTAGTGCAGCACTTGTGCTGCTTGACCTCTCGGCCGCCTTTGATACTGTGAATCATCAAAAGTTACTGGAAGTTCTAGACAGAATTGGCATTAAGGGAAAAGCTTTTGCCTTGCTCAAGTCCTTCCTATCAGACCGGGAACAGTTTGTGGCTCTATCAGATTTTAAGTCACCCAATTTCACATTGCCCCGTGGAGTACCCCAGGGCTCTTCATTCAGCCCCACTCTTTTTAATATTTATGTTGCCCCATTGGCAAGGCTGATCCGTTCTCTAGGTTTCTCGGCTATTTCTCATGCCGACGACACTCAGATCGTGGTTTCCATGACAGGTTCACCATCAGACACGGCAGCACAGTTCCATGCATGTCTTCCTCAAGTCGGGGACTGGATGTCAGCGTACTGTCTGAAACTAAACTCCGGTAAGACCGAAGTTCTTCTCTTTGGCAGTCACACGAACCTCTGGTCTCCTGCATTATGGCCTCCGGAGTTGGGCTCTTTACCAAACCCAGTGAATAAAATAAAGAACTTAGGTGTCAAGTTTGATTCCATGCTTTCATTCGAGGGTCATGTGAACCAGGTTACTTCGACATCCTTCTACACTTTAAAATTGCTCAGAAGGATTCTTCCTTTTATCCCGGCTAACCTATGGAAATTTATGGTCTCTGCCTTTGTTCTACCCAAGGCCGACTATTGCAATGGCCTTTTTATCAATCTTTGGAAGAGATGCCTGACTAAGTTGCAGATTGTGCAGAACGCAGCAGCATGTTTGCTGTTGAATGTTCCTAAACATAAATCTGTCTCTATGTCGCTTAAAGAGCTACATTGATTGCTGGTAAATAGACGGATCAAATTTAAGGCCCTCTGCATAGCTTTTAAAGCTGTTCACAACACAGGACCTGCCTTTTTTAAACACAATCTGCAGCCTTATATTCTGACCCGCCATCCCCGCTCAGTCTATGCTCATAACCTGGTAGTTCCCAGGTTCAAAAAGTCTTCCTGGGGCGGTAGAAGTTTCCTGGTCGGTACTACCCGTCTCTGGAACTCACTTCCGTTATGGCTAAAAGAAGAGACTCATCTATTGGCCTTCAGAAAGGCATTAACACGTGGCTTTTTAATCTTTGATGTGGTACTTTCTGTTTTTATCTATTCGTTTGATGAGCTAGTGCCTTGACACCCTTGGGTGAATGTTTTCGCGCTTTATAAATTTCTTTTTCATTTCATTTCATTTTTCATTTCTAGGTCAGCCAAGGGAATCTGATTTAGACTTCTCACCCATTTAGGGGGGTCATGCATGAGGGATTGTTCTTGGGTCATTTGGTTGAGGTGGAAAAGGATGATGTAATGGTCAGACCAGTCAACGGGCAGGGTGTGGTCGATCGTGATTGTTTCTCTTTGGGCAATAATGGTGTCTAGGATAGCTCCACGGTTGTGTGTTTCCTCTGAGCAGTGTTGGGTGAGGTTGTTGGTGTGGAGGAGATCCTTCAGGGTTTGGATTAGCGAGTTGTTTTCTTCATTCCAGTGTATGTTGAGGTCCCCCAGAATTAGGTTGTTTGCATCACGGTGCGAGCAATTGGCAATCAGGTCAGACAGGTGTTCGCCGAATGTGTTGGTGTTGCCTGGTGGATGGTAGAGGAGATGACAGAGTAGTGTTTTTTTGTCCCTTGTCTTAATGGTGGCGGTTAGGCATTCAAAGGAGTTATAGTTGAAGGTGTCGGTTTCCGTTATGGAAATGTTGTTCTTGTGAATGATTGCTATGCCTCCTCCCCGTTGATCCTTTCTGTCTTTATTTATGATTGCGAAGTATGGTGGCACTAGCATGTCCAAGATAGGGTGAGAGGAATTATTTACCCAAGTCTCGGTGATAAACGTAATGTCTATGTCATGTGTGAGGATTGGTTCTGCCAGCTCTGTTGCATGTTTGATGGCTGATCTGTAGTTTATGAGCATGCAGTTGGTGGAGGTCTCCTCTTTTTTGGTTTCTTTATTAGGGGGCCCTGGGGATTGTTTTGTCAGGGGAACAGCCATTACAACACGGTTATTACCATGCTGTGCAGTTACATCGCATGCGTTACAACGCATGCGATGTTACAACGCTATGCCATTAGAACGCAAGTCTGTACATCGACTTGCGCTAGATGGCGTGCTAACATTACAAATAGTGTAGTTTACTATCCCAACACCTTCCCTACTGTTAAGTGGACTGGAGTTGGAATAGTAAATTACACTTTTTTAATGTCAGCACGCCATCTAGCGCAAGTCGATGTAAAGACTTGCGTTCTAATGGCATAGCGTTGTAACATCGCATGCGTTGTAATGCATCCGATGTCACTGCACGCGTGGTAAAAACCCGCGTTGTAATATCCTACATCCTTTTGTGAGGTGATCATCTTTTGAAGGTGGATTATTGGGTCTTGGCTTCATACCTGTGGTCAGTTTTTTCCTTATCTCTTCCAGAAGGTGTTCCCAGGAATTTATCAATGGGGGGGGTCCCAAAACACATTTTCTCCATGTTAATTTCCATAGGAATCTTTAGACACGGCTTCAGCCTGAAATGCTGAATGGAATTACACCAAATTAGGCAAAAAGATATCACTCTTTTTGTTAAATGGTGTAAATCCATGCAGTAGTTGCTGAGAAATGTAAACATTTCTCAGATATCCATATATCGACAGGAAGAGATCTGATTGGCTGCCAGCAGTTCCAACCAGGAAGTGTTGGCAGCCATCTTGTGACTCGGTTGAGGCCTGCTCAGGGGGTCCCCAGGGCCCAAAAAATATATATTTTTAAATGTTGATGGGAGTCGGGTAGAGTGTGCGAATCTCACCAAACAGTTTCAACAAAAAAAAGTGCGGTCTTCCACGCTTTGCGTTTTTTAAGCCCCCGGGTGGGTCAAGTCTCAGAGACTACCACCTTGCCAGGGCTATGTTTATTAAGTGCAGGGGAGACACATGGGACCTCGCATCCCCAGGAACCGCCACCTCCCTGGGGCATTTAAAAAAAAAAGGGTAGTGGGCCTTCTGTCCCCCTTAACGCAGCCCCAGGGAACACAACCTACCTGGGGCTATTTATGTTAAATGCGGGGGCCACGCGCCCCCCTGCAGCCCCAGGGACCACCGACTCCTCAGGGCTATTTCTTCGGGTCCTTCACACTGCTGTAGTGTTGGAGATGCACTAGACGTTTACCCGCCGAGAGGGTACTTACTGATTAGCCATCAGAAAGTATTCCAGTCAAGTACAGGTATTGCACAAAACGGTGGCCTCTTCTTGGCAAAATATGCAGGGCAGGATTCATTCTGGCACGATGCTCGTGTAACAAAAATTAAACCTCAATAGGGAGCACTTACAGATATAAGGAAAGCATGTGCCCTAATTAAAGCTGCACTTCTGCAACACATTTATCAGCCTATCTTCTTGGGCATGGTCATGGATAAGAATGTGTGCTGTCTCCTCATTTCCACAGTGAAAAGATCACTGTAATCCTTGATGGAGGTGATTGCACCCTTGTTTTTCTCAAGCGCAAAATCTCATGCAGTTCCCATAACCAGGAGGTTATTTCTCGTCATCTGCTGCTGAGACAAGAGATAGTGTACTGACCTTTTATAACAGTCATGTTAACATGCCAAGAAGCCCCACCCATTTGGTTCACCCCATATACTTTAGCGGGATGCAATGTCTTCCCCCCTTTTCCCAGAATGATGGACAGCTTACTGAAAGCACCCCAGCGCGTTTCCCACTCAGTGGCAAAGTTACAAATACACAAGGTCGCTTGAGACATTTCTTCGGGCCCTTCATGAAGTTGTAGTCGCAGGCCACACCCCTTTCTCTGCTACTCTCCAAACGTGCCTCCTGGCGTGCTCTTGTTTGGGGCATGAAGTCCACTTACCTCTTGAGGGTCCTTGGGGGCCAAATAACCCTCCGGTTAGCTCTAGTAAGCCCCACACTGCTAGATTGCTGATCGGTGGTCAGAGCCAGAGGCCACTCCCCCTTTCTCCACCACTCTGCAAACGCACCTCTTGGCACACTAATGGTTGGGGGATGAAGTCCACTTTACTCCAGAGGGACCTTGATGGCCAAGAAGCCCTCCTGGTACCTCCTGTAAATCCTACACATTGGAATTCCTGAGAGCTGAACGGAGGCCCAGTCCCCTTTCTCCGCCACTCTGCAAATCTGACTACTAGTTAAAAAGCCTTTGAAATTCACTGAAAAAAAACACAGGTTTCAGGGATACTATAGTTAGAAATTAGCATTAAAAAAACTTGAAATTCACTGAAAAAAACACAGTTTCCAGGGACATTACGGTTAGCAATTTCCATTTAAACAACCTTAGAAATTCACTGACAAAACCAAAGGTTACAGAGATGTTATAGTTAGGCTGACATTTCACTCATACAAAACCATAGAAATTCAGCCGTTATAGTTAGCTGAGCTAACTATAACTTGTGCCCCCGCAATGCACTGCTGATGGCATCACATATTACATCACTCATGACATGGTCAGTGACATCACTCATGACATCTCTGATGACATCTCAAAAAACATCACAGATGACCTCATCCACATAATCGCTGATGCACTTACTCACACTCTAATATAAGCTTTCATACACCCACTCCAAAATTCAGATTATCAATCTCGAAAACATAGACACACCAAATGCGGTTAATGCATACCCACTCACTAATTCCTAGGTCTACACACACATCCACTCACTCAGCCATACAGCCACTCCAACATACAGTCACACACCAATACACCCACAGAAATACGTACTTTTACACCTATACAGACACTCACACAGCGCCACTCACCCATAGAGTTAGTCACACAACTAGTCAATCACCCAAAGAGTCAAGAACACTGCCATTTACTCACCTACACAATTATAAACACAGCACATCACTTATTCATAGAGATTCTAACACATACTATGGGGCCGATTCACAGAACTAACTTAAGACAAAATCCTAAACTTACTACTTTTGGTATTCACAGAAGTTAGGATTTTGTCTTAAGTTTGTCTTAAGAAAAACGTAAGACAGACTTAAGACAGACTTAATACAGACTTAAGACAAATTTAAGGCAAACTTAAGACAGACTTAAGACAGACTTAAGACAGACTTAAGACAGACTTAAGACAGACTTAAGACAGACTTAAGACAAAATCCTAACTTAACTCTGTCTTCAGTCTTAAGGTAGTTCCGTGAATAGGGTCCTTACTCTCTTATACAATCACTGACACCAGCTCACACTCATCCATACAGCCACACTCACAATCACTCACTCTCACATCCAGTCACTTATATACTCCAACACTCACATATACTGCCATACACATGTGCAGTTACTCACCCATACACCACTGAGACATCCATTCACTCACCGACACAGCCATACGCACACTCACTCACCCATACAGCCCCTTGCAGATGCACCCATGAACCTATACAGTCCCCCACTCTCACATCCATGCAAGGAGTCAACACATGGATACTCGGGCACCCATATAGATACTCAGACAACCAATCAATAACCAATATAGACACTCATGTAGCTACTCCCCAACCCATGCAGCCACACAAACTGACAGACTCATACAGACATTCATACAGATTAGTCACCCACCCATACATTCTCTGAGACACATATAATCACTCACTTATACAGTCACGAACCCACTGATTCATCCATACAAACACTCATATGCCCATTCATTCTTCAATACACCTTGGCGTATATTCTTAAACTTTCTAGAAACACTCACACTCACTGAATTATGTCATCAGTGATGTCATTTGAGATGTCATCAGTGATGTCATCAGTAATGTCATCAGTGATGTCACTGACCATGTCATGAGTGATGAAATATGTGACATCATCAGGAGTACATTGCAGGGGTGCAAGTTATAGTTAGCTCAGCTAACTATAAGGGCTGAATTTCTGTGGTTTTATACGAGGGAAATGTCAGCCTAACTACTAAGGTCTCTGGAACCTTTTGTTTTTCAGTGAATATATATATATATATATATACATATATATCTATATTCATCAAAATTGCCCATGCAAATAAGCCCGCACTCCAAAACAGGTAGGTTGTATTCCACAACTTTTATTTTAAGATGAAGTAGGCATTTTAGTCTGTATCTCTCCTTTTTAATCCTGTCTGACGCGTTTCAAAGATACAAATCTTCTTTTTCAAAGGCAATCCGAGGTTGCAAAGTCTTTCCTACCACAATTCCGCTTCTGTTGTTTAAGGATTTTCAAAGCGCTCCTGCGTGGCTTTCACTTCAACAGTTCATTAAGCTCCGGTGTGTTTGTGCAGGGCATCGCAGTATTTGTAGTCTCAAGGTACTTTCTAACCTCCAATGGGTTTCGTGCAGCTTCGTGAATTTTTTAAAAAAAGGAGCAGTCCCCCAATAGGCAGAGACTGAAAGTCCCACTCCCTTCAGCATTAAATACCTGTGTTGCCCATATCGATCTGGCATAATTCCAAACCGGGGTCCCTTCATTCTCGGGTGGTGCGTCGACTTCACGGCTGGACCTGCCGTGTTACGTATTCATCAAAATTGCCCATGCAAATAAGCCCGCACTCCAAAACAGGTAGGTTGTATTCCACAACTTTTATTTTAAGATGAAGTAGGCATTTTAGTCTGTATCTCTCCTTTTTAATCCTGCCTGACGCGTTTCAAAGATACAAATCTTCTTTTTCAAAGGCAATCCGAGGTTGCAAAGTCTTTCCTGCCACAATTCCGCTTCTGTTGTTTAACGATTTTCAAAGCGCTCCTGCGTGACTTTCACTTCAACAGTTCATTAAGCTCCGGTGTGTTTGTGCAGGGCATCGCGGTATTTGTAGTCTCAAGGTACTTTCTAACCTCCAATGGGTTTCCAAGGAGTAGCTGTATCATTATTCATATCTTTGGAATGGTAATGATAAATCCTCTTTATTAGTAAAGTTGGATTTAACATTACTGTTTTAGAAATGCGACCTTTACAATTTGGACATTTCTCGGTTCTTGTTGCTCTGTGTGCCCTGCAACCTATCTCCAATATATTTTTGGGGTGAGTGACAGATCCACGTTGTGCATTGGATCTAAATAGCCACAAACACAGGAAGATTGGGTGTGATAGAGAACTCATCTGCATTCTCCTGGGCAGGAAGAAGGAGGAGGAACTGACATTTACATCTGAATAGGCAGTATCCTGTTCCCCACACAGGGAGCTGATTACCCCCACAGCCTGGATGACAGAGCTGGGATGAAAGGGGACTTGTGCACTTCAAGGACCTACTTTGAAGTCACCCCCACTTCAAAGGCACATTTGAGTATATGTACTGGGGCTCTGACCCTACCAAGACAGTGTACTACTGGACCTGTAAAGAGCTCTGCCAGGAGTAAAGACTGCTTTGCTATAGGGATTGTTACTCTACTTGACTTTTGCTCTGGAAGAACTGTGTTTCTTCATTCTGGGCTGTCCTGCTGTCTGCTGATCTCTGTCCTGCTGAGGACAAGCACTGGACCCATCTCACTTGAACCCAGAGTGACTCCAAAAGCTTGCTGGCTTTCCCCCCATTTTGAAGTCTCAGGGTCGTCAAAGACTTCTTTCAACCCACCAACATCACCTGGACTCTGCCATCTGTGAATCCTGTCCTGTCAAGTGATGCTAATACAGTCCTGGGCCCTTGAAAGGTGAATTCTGCTGTCCAGAATCATCAAAATTGAGGCAGTGATGCCTTTGCGCCAATTGGAAATGGCGCAGTGCTCTTTGATGCCGATGCAGTGCTTATCTGAGGGCATACCTGCGCGGCATGGACACGACGCAGAACCGAACTGCGAGTTTCGACAATGACACAAAGTCTGCATCATACGGCAATTTCTAGAATTGGTGAGCATCAATGAAGAAAGGACCTGTGTTTGGGCAATACCATATGGTAGCTTATTGTACACTACAACCCCATACTAATACTAATTCAAGCCTTTTTCAATTCTCTCTAATTTTCTTTTTGATTTTTCTGCTAAAATCAAGTCTCACTCTGGAGAAGCAGCATCTGAACCTGCAGGAACTGATTTTGAGCTCAGCAGGTTAGAGTCTTACACTGTGCTCCAGCTGAAGGATTTTTGTAAGGACTTTCAAGTGTTTACAAGTAGCTTCACAAGAAAATTGGAGCTAAAGAAAGCTTCGAGAGCCTGGGTGGAGATCCAGGTAGCAGGGGATGGCAATTCAGGGAAGGAGGAGCAGGAAACTCCATAGGAGAAGGATGACCTAATTCTGGATTCCAATGTGGATTTGGGACAGCCTGTAGAAGAGGCCAATAACTTGCAAGGAGCGGTAGAGGTTCCCAGACCAGGGAGCAGTATCTCCTCCAGGAAGCTATCCCCAGAGGAGCTGGTGGACAGGAGGAAGGGAAGAAAACTTAAATTAAAGCTTTCCAAACTGGAGCAGGCACAGAAACTTGCTTTGGCTGAGAAGAAACAAGCTCTGGCTAAGGCAGTCAATGTCAAATCTTGGGTACCGAGTTCAAGTCTCCGCAATGACGCTCTGCATCCTGTGATTCTGGGCAAATCAGTTAATCTCCCTGTGCCTAACAAAAATGAATATGTCCTTGTGTAACACAACTGGTGCTTATGTAAAGCCCTCTGATACCTGATAGCTTTGGGTCAAGTTTGTGCTATATAAAACTCAGAAAAAGAGCCCTACAATTGGGGTCTAACAACAGCGACAGTGGCAGCATACCTGAAGTGTCCACTGGTGCCTACAAAGTCTGGATACCCAAAGTTTTGGGGCCCATTTATGTGGTAGGGGATGACATAGGCAAATGGTTTGCAGCCTATGAAGTGGCACTAAGGGTGCATAAGGTCCTAGAGGAGTTCTGGGATGTAGTTTATGGAGGTATATGCCCACGGTGGGGAGGGACACACTCCTTACGCTAGACGTAGAGGACTATATATGCTACACTGTTATGAAGGCCATCATAGTCAGTAAGCTTGGACTGACCCCTGAGCGGTATAGGCTCAGATTCAGGGGCAGCCACAAGATGTCATCACAAACATGGGTGTATTTCTTGGATTATGCCAGTAAGGCACTGAAGAGCAGGTAGGACCATCTAGGCTGATGATTATTCATGGCTATACAACTTAATTTTAAAGGAGCACAGGCCTTGTATTTGTTTTCCAGAGCTACACCAACAACTGGCTGATAGCAAGCTTACTGACCCCAGGACACCTGCTGAGGAGGTGGACACCTGGGTCAGCACTAGAGTGTCCCAGGAGCCCTATGGGGAGACTCCCAAAAGGGTTGTCAGGGTTTTCACCAGAAGAGGAGGGGAGGAGATAAAAAGACAGAGATCTCTAAGGGCCACCAAAACAACTCACAGGGGAAAGGGTCTGGTTCTCATTCCCAATCTAGCCACCCAGAGGACAACTACCCTGAAAAGAGTCAGCAGCCCAAGCCCATCAAGTGCTTTGAGTGCTACGTGTATGGACACTACAAAGGGAATCTCAAGTGCACAAAAAGAGTACTAACTTCTACTTGAGGAAATAATCCAGGGGTTGCTAGTATAGTGCTGAGAGAGGATTTTGTCCCATTTAATGGGAGGTGAGTTAGTGGGTTACCCTGGTGTCCCTGAGTGACTGTTAGATGGTCCTAAGATCCATATGCCCTCAAATACAACTAAGTATAGGGAATGGGTCACCATCAATGGGCAAGGTGTTGAGGGTCAGAGGGATTCAGGTACCAGTGTGTCTACTGTATGGAGTTAGCTGGTGTCCCCAGAGCAGGTAATTTCCAATGTATTTAAACAGGTTGTGGTGGCTGACAACAGAGATGGTCAATATCCAGTGGCCTTTGTTCCATTTGAGTGGGGGTTAGTTCCAGGTCTTCTAAATGTTGCTGTGAGCCCTGCCATGCCTGCTTGGTAATGCCCTTGAGCACACTACCTGGAAGGAAGTGGAGCTCAGGGCTCAGGTGGAGATGTTGTACCGGACTGGATCTGTGCTCGACAAGTTCCATGGCTGCCCAGGATGGGAGTCAAAAAGGGCTGGAGCCTGGAACAGTGGCCCAGACATCTGCTAAAAACGGGAAAAGCAGAGGGTGTGGGAAACCAGCCCCTGTGTGTCTTCCCAATGAAGTGGATGGGGCGCGTGCAGTGGCTACATCGAAGCCCACTGAGGAGAGCACTGCTTCCCTTGGTGAACTGCCAATATTTGCTGGATTACATGTAGATGGAGGACCCACCAAGGAGGAGTTCTGCAGGGCACAAAGAGAGTGTCCATCCCTTGAGGGTATGAGGAAGCAGGCTTAAGCCCAAGCAGCAGGAGATGCCTCTGGAAATTATCACATTTACTAGGAGGACAACTTCCCTTACAGTGAGCCTAAGGCTCCTGTGCACGGGACAACAAAAAGGGCCCTGGTGGTCCCTCTACGATATAGGGCCTTCCTTTTGGGACAGGACAGCTGGGATAAGACAAGACCCTTGCAAGGCTTGTCCCACACTTTTATTGGCATAGAATGAAGAATTCCTTGGATGCATTCTGTAGGACTTGTGTAACCTACCTGGTCAGTGGGATGGGGCAGAGGCTGAAAGCCCACCTTAGTCTCTTGCCTGTCATAGACACACCCTTTGAGCAATTGTGAATCAACATGGTTGGGTTTATGGATTCCCACACTGCATAAGGCTACAGGTTTCTCCTGGTTCTGGTGGATCAGGTCACTAGGTACCCAGAGGCAATCCCACTGATGGCCAAGACTGCACCTGCAGTTACAAAAGCCCTAATTGGGATTTTTACCCAAGTGGGTTTCTCCAAGGAAGTTGTGTCTGACACAGAGGCATGAAGACACAAGCTTCTTGTCTGCATACGTGCAGTCAGTGTGGAAGGAGTGTGGGGTAACCTACAAGTTCTCTACTCATTAGCACCCACAAACAAATGGGCTTGTTGAGAGATTCAACAAGACCCCAAAGGGCATAATTAGAAGCCTGCCTTAGGCCCTGACGAATAAACGGGTCATCCTCTTGCCATGCCTGTTGTTTGCATACAGTGAGGTGGCACAGAAGGGAGTGGGTTTCAGCCCATTCGAGCTTCTGTATGGAAATCCAGTCAGAGGTTCTCCAAGTTTGGTCAAGGAATGGATGGAGCAAGCTCCCAAAATGATTCCCCAGGATGTAGTGAGATACATGCTGACCTTCAGGAGCCAAGTAGCTAAGTTGTGGAAGCAAGCTTTAGACAACTTAAAGCCAGTCAGGCTGTAATGAAAGAGTGGCATGACCACAATTCTACCACTGTGGAACTACAACCTGGGCAGAAAGTGTGGGTTAGAACCAGTGGAACCTCAAGCCCTCCAGGACCTTTGGACTGGGCCCTATGAGGTGATTGAGAATAAGTGTAAGTCTACCTACCTGGTGGGCCTTAGGTAAGACCACCAGGCAACCCCACAGAGTGCTCCATATCAATCGCTTCAAACCCCACTTTCAGAGGTCAGCCCTCACCATCCATTTGGAGATGCCTGGAGTAGAGAAGGAGGAGAGTGAACCTCTCCCTGACCTCTTAGACTCCACGGAGAAGGATGGGTCTGTGGAGGGAGTAATCCTTACCCCTAATCTAACTCCTGAACAGCAGAGAGACTACCACCAAGTGTTGGGACAGTACTCCTCTCTGTTCTCCCTCATTCCTGGGACTACCCACCTGTGTATCCATGATGTGGATGCAGGGGACAACCCCCCTGTTAAGAATACATTTTAAAGGTGTTGCATAAGGTGAGGGCCAGCATTAAGAGTGAAGTCTCTAAAATGCTGGAATTGGGGGTGATAGAAGCCTCCAGCAGCCCCTAGTCCAGTCCTGTGGTTCTGGCACCAAAACATCCCCATCAGGTACCACACCTGAACTGAGGTTCTATGTGGATTATAGAAGGCTAAACTCAGTGACAAAGACTGATGATCATCCCATCCCCCGCGGCTGATGAGCTGATTGACTGGTTAGGAGCTGCCTAGTTCTTAAGTACTTTTAATCTTACATGAGGGTACTGGCAAGAGGTGCCAAGAAGCGATCAGCCTTCACCACTCCAGAGGGCCACTACCACTTCCGTGCAATGCCCTTTGGACTCAAAAATGTCCCTGCCACCTTCCAGAGGTTGGTGAACCAGGTCCTTGCTTGCATAGAGGCCTTCCCAGCTGCTTATCTGGATAACATACTTGTTTTCAGTAGCAGTTGGAAGGACCCCCTTTTTCACCTCCAGGTAGTGCTTCAAGCTCTGCAACAGGCAAGCCTGACTATCAAGGACAATGAGTGCCAAATAGGGCAGTGGTCTGTGCTGTTCTTGGGACCCCTGGTGGGCAGGAGTAAGGTGCCACCCCTCCAGGCCAAGATAGAGACTATCATGGCTTGGAGTCCTCCTAAAAAACCAGATGGAGTTCAGAGCCTCACGAGGTACTACGGAGAGGTTTGTGAAAGGATATGACGTCATTGTTGCTCCCTTGACAGAGCTGACTTCTAAATAGCAGCCCAGAAATGTGATTTTGACTGAGGCATGCCAAAAAGCATTTGACTCCCTGAAGCAGGGCGTGTGCACAGCAGCTGTGCTCAAGGTCCCTGACCACTCCAAGGAGTTTATTGTTCAAACAGATACCACAGAACATGACACAGGGACAGTTTTCTCACAGCTAAAGAAAGAGGCCCTGGACTAACCTGAAGCCTTTATCCGAAGGAGGTCACTCCCAGGGAACGGAGGTGAAGTGCAATAGAAAGACAAGCTTTTGCTGTGACCTAGGCACTGAAGAAATTGTGGTCACACCTCTGTAGCACTCACTTCCTGGTTTAGAAAGACCACAGGCCCCTCAGGTGGACTGCTGGAATGAGAGTTGCATCCTCAGGTAAAAGTAGAAAGGTCTTAGAGTGAAAAGCAATGGGAAACTAAAAGAGAGAGACCCCAATGGCAGAAGGTGTATTGTTATTGTAAGCAAATTCTGCTTATGAAATAACTTGGACCCAATTACTTGTAAATGTGCTTAGTAAACATTGCAAACATTGTTCCATGGACTGGTTTGTCCATCCTGTCTGTCCATCTGTTTGAGTTCGATAGGCAGAAGACAAGTAATGGTCAATCTGAAGTGGAAGCCCCCTGCCAAAACATGGACACAATTGGGCCCCTAGATCGGAAATGATGATATTAGGTAATCTGTGTAAGTTAACTACATGAGAAATAAACACTTCAACCAAATCTGTAGAGGTTGGAAGTTTTTTTTATTGGGAATTAAGTAAAGTGTGCCATATTGGTTAATAATTCTATGACTAAAAGAATAGTAGTGAATACCATAGTTAAGGACAAATCAGTGACAAAATCTATGCAAATTGAATGTCACGAAACAGGAGGAATGTGCAAAGTCTGGTAGGATGAGTTTTTTAAGGTCAGCACATATCTTGACATCCCATCCCACTAAAACCAATGTTGACAAGTTTGCTCTGTTTTCTCCTGCCCAGGATGACCAGCCAAAGGCGTAGAGTGACACCAATGTAATACCTTTTCTTGCAGCTCAAGGGTGGGAACAAATAGCTTATTGTCACAATAATTATACTATAAACAAACAAGAGAGTGAGAAGAGGAGAATAACTCATTCTTCTTCCCCTTATCAGTATATCAAACAAATGAGAATGTGCTTGCTACCATCCCAATGTACTGTCATACATGTCTTTCACTCACGTCTCAGACAAACCATTCGTTTTTTTAAAAAAAACACTCACCCACCAACCTAGTTGGTGGCATGCTTCATCATTGGATCCCCACCGAAGATGCCGGAAGCATCTTAGGTGTGCTATGACGCCTGATTACAACAGAGCAGGTTTCTTTTTGTGACCTGATGCATTTGTGAGTGAATTTTTAAACTACGTTCGCCCTTAGGGAAAATATTTTAATTGTGCAATGAAGTCAGTGAACGCACACACATTAAGGCTTGCAAATGTAGGGTGGACCATTCATAACTTACGATTTTCATCCAACTTCTTTTTTAATCTAAAAATGGAAATATCGAGAAAGACATTATGCATATATACATGGTAGTTTGCATCAATGATGAAGATCCAGCAGACTTTTCACATGGAGAGATGAATATATTTTGAATCTCTTCAACTGGTTTGTGAAGTCTCCTGTATGCGGTTTATGCTCAGAGAACACAGATAAAAGTTAATACTGCATGCAGGTGACTTTTCCTTAGACTGTTGAGCACTTGAATACTTATTGAACCAGAAATTAACTTTTTGTGTTCAGAATGTACACAAGTGTCAGCCGTTCCTGTAAGGACTTATGGCACAGCTATGTCCTTTTTTAATACAGTTCGCTAAGACGTTTCCTTGAAACTGTATTTGACACATTTACAGTTGTGGGTCTCTTTGCCCCAATTCCTTGGTGTCTCCTATGTTTATATGTTTATTCTGTCCTGATGATGACCCCAACCTAAATAATTGTGCCAAGGTGATTGAAATGTCAACAATAACTTATTTGGACTGATTTAAATATTGGGGTTTTTGACACCTATGTTTTGAGTGCCATATGTCACAACATACTGTCCCTTTCAGTCACATGTATATAATTCTGTATATAGCACAAGCACACCTTTTTAATCACTTTATTCATCTTCACTGCACCGTGACTTTTTATAGGAGCACCTTATCTTTAGAGTAATATGAATGCTGTGCCGTATGATTATGGACGGTCATTACATTATATGATTATGACTAACAATATTAATGCATTTATCACTTAACTGAAATAACTTGCAGAAGAGTTTATTGATGTCTCTATTGCTGTGGAGCTCCAAGTCCACACTTCCCCAATAAGGACTACATTTTCAAGACAATAATTGTACAGCCTTAGATAGGAGACCACACTCCTCATTGGAAAAATTTAGCACAACCGAACTGAATAAATTAGGAAGCATTAATAACTGAGTTCTAGCTCAAGAAAAGGAAAAAAATGGTTTAATGCAGAATTACTACTGAATGTTTTACAGAGAAAAATGCATAAATCACCATGAAAGGCCAAATGCAGAAATACAAAATTATAAAACTTAGTAAAAAAATATCCCTAATTAGGCAAATTTAGACAAATACCTAAGTCAAACTCATTATGAGTACTTACAGCATCCCAATAGAACATCTAGGAACAAATGAACAGTCATGAATGGACAAAGAAGAAAATACACACAAAAGCCTAAGTCAAATACAGAAGACCCAACGGATCCCAATACCTAGGAGTTTTTTATACACAATTCACACAGTCTGTGAATAGATACAGCAAATTCAGCATGGCATGATCGTGGTTAGGGTCCTATTGGCAGATCAGAAATAGCAATGTTAAATTTTAAATCTATAGCATTAAACCCCTTCTTAAGGTAAGATACACCTTCCACCTGCTCCCTCAGTAACTGCACTACAGAGATGTACAACACAAAATGGAACATTTCTTAAACAATGGCTCATAGAATTAGCATGCCTACAATGGAATGTCCAAAGGACGTCCTTGAAAATGAAACTTTGAGTACACAATGGAAGCTTCATTCACAATACATGGTTCCCAACACAATTGTCCATCTTTGACGTCATTCACTTGGTGCTCTGCAGAAACGAGGGAAGTGATGTTCTGCAGTGAGGCACTGATTAGGAAGGGGAATGACAAGGAGCAAGATGAGCAAAACACTAGAAACTGCAGCCATTTTTAAAATAAATAGTGTCTCACATGAAAATGTGTCATTACTACTTAAAACCATTAATTTCACTTCCAAATTTCATAGAAATATTTATTTCAAGTACTATTCATTTTCAAAAATAAATTTCACACCATTTTGAACATTTGCAAATTTTGGGAAAATGCTAATATAAATTGATTTGCCCCACAAATACATCTTAAAATGTTCAACTGACCAAGCACATGCTAGTGTTTCACGTTCAATGATTAAATATTTACACTGAGCTGCAGTCAATCACTAGATACAAAAGCAACAGTACATTCCACATTACCCCTTAACCTATCTTAACTCTGCACCTAAACCCAAGAGCTTGTATCAACTGTAACAATATTCAATGCAGTGTTTGAAAAATGAGATACAGTTTGAGATTCAAAGATTGTTTTTAACAGCTAAAATTCATCTGGTTGTTAAAGTGCACATTCAAATCGAGCTCAATTTTTAAGTGACAATGTTAAGTGTATAATAATATATGTTATGTTATATTATAACAATTTGTATAGCGCACTTCTACCCATAGGTGTCTAGTCTTTTGCGGTCCGCATACTGTAAGAGGGAAACTAGTTTTTAAAAAGCCACGTCTTAAGGTGTTTCCTGAATTCAAGCAGAGATGTAATCTTTCTAAGAGAAAGCGGAAGAGCGTTCCATATCCTAATGGTACTATGTCTAAAACTCCTTCCCCCCAGTTCATCGTTTGAACTCTGGGGGTGAGCATTAGAAAGGCATTGGCTGAACGTAGTGATCTGCTGGGGGAGTACCAGCTAAAAGCGTGATGAAGAAATTGTGGGCCGTCTCCGTGAAGTGCCTTATGTGCGATACAAAGTGCCTTAAATTTCACACGCTGGCCGACTGGGAGCCAATGCAGATCTTGAATCCCCGCTCTAATGGACTGGTGTTTAGGGACATCCAGAACTAATCTCGCGGCGGCATTCTGTACCGATTGTAATCTTCTGAGTTGATTGGACTGTAAATTAATATATAAGGCATTACAGTAGTCCAACTTAGATAAAACCAGGGAGGTTAAAACAGTTTTTCTGGCCTTTATAGGAATGTAAGGAAGGATTTTGCATACAGTTCTAATAGTAAAAAATTCAGAGGACACCACCTTTGAAATCTGAGATTTAAAATTAAGATTTTCATCTATTATGACCCCCAAATGTTTAGCTTTAACTACCGGTGTAGGGAGGGGGCCCAAAGTACTTGGCCACCAGACAGGTGACCATAGAGGAGAAAGCTTTCCAAATAGCACCACCTTGGTTTTACTCGAATTTACCTTCAAGCAATGCCTACTCATCCACTTACTCAAGGAGACCATACAATCATGAAGCTTAGTGGAGTACTTAACATCCTTGTCTATGGCTGAAATAACCAATTGGGTGTCGTCGGCATATGAGGTCGGGATTAAATCAAAACTTCTAATCAAAGATGCTAATTCAGACATATAAATATTAAAACGCGTAGGGGCTCAAAGAAGAGCCCTGCAGTACCCCACATGGCAGGATAAAGGTGCCGATTTTTAATCGCCTATATGCACTGTCTGAGTTCTATCTGTTAAAAAAGATGTTAAAAGCAAAAGGGCCTTTCCTCCCAGACCTATGATCTTTATACGTTTTGTCAGCAAGGTATGGTCCATGGTATAAATTGCCGCTGACAGGTCGAGGAGGATAAGAGCCACCGACCCTCCGCCATCTAATGCGATTCGGATTTCCTCTGTGGTCTTTATCAGAGCTGTCTCAGGGCTGGGACATGACCTAAAACCAAACTGACTGTGATCTAAAATTTTATTTTCTAAAATATGCTTGGAAAATTCTATGTTTACGATCTTCCCCAAAATTTTAGCAGGAAGCAGGAGCTGCGCAATAGGCCGATAATTGGCTGGATCCCTTATGTCTAAATTAGTTTTTTTTGGTAATGGTAAGATGCAGGCTTGTTTCCACATTGTTGGAAATATTCCTTGTGAAAGCATCTGAATATGCCAGATAGCCGCGGACTAACGAGATGGCTAATATTATGAACAATTCTCGGAGGACAGGGGTCCTCCGGGGAGCCAGACTTAGTTTTAGCAAAAAGGGTAGCAATTTGCACTGGACATGTAAGGGTGAAGTTTAAGAGGGGCGTAATGTTCTGTGTCATTAGTGTTAGTCGAATATGAGGCAAATTGATCATAAATTTGATCAACCTTTGATCAACCTTTGATTTAAACGCCTGAGCCAATGTATTACAGAAATCTTGATTGCAGTTGACAGCATCCTCCTTTTTAACAGTTGTCAAATTGTTTATAACCATAAAAAGTTCCTTACTTGAATTGCCTGCCATCTCTATTTTTGACATATAACATTGGCTCTTCTCTGTAATAATTTTTTTCTTGTAATCGGCTAACATTAATTTATATTGCTCTTTCTCAGCTGCATCATAGTTTTTCCGCCAGGTTCTTTCTTGCCTCCTACAGGCTTGTTTGTCTACTCTAAGAGCCTCGGAAAACCATGGTGCCGAAGGAGTCTTTCTATTTTTATTAGCCCCGTGACCGGTACTAGCTTTGCAGAATTGGATTCCAGCCAGGAAGTGTAGTTTCTAGCTGATACTTCAGTTTCCAAACCCAGGTCTGGTAGGCTTTGCACTAGTTGGGTTTCAAGCATGCCTAAATCAATATAATGCAAAGCTCTACTGCTAAGCTTGGTACTGGCCATATTATTTTCCTTGATACAAGGCATGTCATAACGAAGTATAACAGCGTGGTGATCAGACCACGTCAAAGGAAGGGCAGATGTAATTGAGATAGCTGGGTTATTCGTGAACCCCCATTCAGGGTATGTCCAGCTTGATGCGTAGGACGTTGGACTAGTTGTTGTAGTCCTAAATCTGCTGTAATATCAAGAAGTTCCAGAGTTTCTTTGTCAGCTAATGTTTCCAAGTGGAAATTGATGTCACCCAACATAGTGAAATATCTTGATTGAATACCCAGTTCTAACAAAGGAGGCAGGTTATTCAAGAAACTAATTTTAGAGCCTGGTGGGCGATCAATTAATAGCCCTTTAAACGTTTCTTGTTCTGAAGCGCTGATCTTAAACAGAAGGGCTTAGCAGTCAGAAGAAGGTAGTAATGAGCAGTGGGATATGAGTTCACTCCTATGAACAATTGCAAGGCCACCACCTTTTTTTATAGGTCTGTCATGCCTAAAAACTTTGTACCCACATTGCACCGCGATATTACAATCTGGATCAGACGTTTCCTCGGCCCAGGTTTCCGTGATAAACATAACATCCAGCTTGTTATCAATGATAAAATCAGCAATCTCATATTTGGGCTTGATCAGCGACCTAGCATTGACAAGCGCTAGTAAAAGTTCTGTGTTCCGTCCGTTACAGTTATCGATTTTCTGATTTGCCCAGTAGCTCTTAGGAATTTTACTAGAGCATTCTGAACATTGAGGATTTTCTGTTCTGAGGAGCTCTTCACAGGTAAATTGATGGCATCTCTTGCCCGTAGGCTGGCCAAACGAAATAAGGCTCTCCCTTGAGTAGATTTTTCTGAGATTAGATTTTGTATTTGGGCCAGGGGCCTAAATAGGTGCTCCTGGAGCCTAGAGCACTGACCGGGCAGAAGTGACGAATTGTGGTCTTCCCTCCACATCAATCGGCTGACGCCGCGTAGGACCAGGGAAGACCAGAGCAATTGTGCAAAGAGGCAGGAAAGTGCAAGGTGCTCAATTCAATTAATCACAAGTTAAATACACATAATGGTTAAAATAAATTTAAAAGCAATCCTGGTAACAATAGTGCGGGCAAAGATAGCAGCAGTAACGGCTGATGGCAAGACAGACTAAGCGTCCCAGCAGTACGGAAAACCGTTTTACAAATCTGGCATGACTTTGTCATAGATCCAATATTTGGCCTTGATCCTTTTAATTGGTTCTCAAATTTCTTAAATTACTTTTATTAAAAACAAATTCTGTGTGAAATAACTTCCTTAGAAATAAAATGTCCCAAATGCTTCACTTCTGTAACAAAACATGTCCACTTTTCAAGATGAATTATCATGCTCTTTTCACTTAAAAATGTCATAACTCGAGAAAGATGTTGATAATGATGATCTGATGAATCAGTGTATTCCAGAATATCATCCTGAAATGCAAAAACTCCATCCACTCAATCGAACCATATGTTTTTGAAATACCAATACCTAGATTCTGGGGGAATCTCTTTTTAAAACATTTCAATCATGTTCTTTGACATGCTGAGTAGAAGTAGATTGGTTAGGGGGAACCAATTGGGCTACTGGTGGGTGGAGTCTGTGAGAGCTCTGAGTCTTTAGAGGTTATGGACTTTTAGCTACTTTTAAAACTCTATATGCACTCTCTGCTAGTATTGCGTGTACATTCTGAAGGGAATTAGTTTTTTAAACGTTTGAATCGCGCTCTTCCGCGCACTGAGTGGAAGTGTATTGGTTAGGGGAAACCAATTGGCCTACTAGTGGTTGAAGTCTGTGAGAGCCCTGAACCCATAAAAAGCTGCGCCAGCAAGGACGCAGAGCAGACGTGCACAGGGGGCGTGCTAGTGGCGCACCAAAGATAAGCCTGTCTGCGCCGGTCCACATCCATCCGGGGCCAGTCACCATGGCAAAAGTTTAGCTTATTTCCCAAGTGATCTTAAAATCTGTTTGTCTAATAACTGCCTCCACTTTTTCAAAAACTTGACAAATTCAGAATATTAAAGCCCAAACAGTTAGACAGCTCACAGATGGGTAGTCTGTAGACACTTAAACCCATCATGGAAAGTGGTGTGCATGAAAGGCCGTCACCTACAGCAAAAGATGAGACCTTTATTTATCTTAACACACTTTTGTTGGTTAAACTCCAACTCAAGATATTTTACCTTCTTGACACTGAATCCCCTGACATACTCTTTCTAGCAGAAACTTGGTTAACAGAGGGCTCCATGCCTGATAATTTAGCAGCACTGGTGGAGCATTACTATATACTCACTCACAATAGATTTCCCAGGAACAAAGGTGGAGGCGTGGCTGCAATCATTAAAAAGCATCTAATTTTTACTAAACCTACTCCCTGACCAAATTTGACACTAGAGTACATCATAATTAACTAGATTCTCCCCTAATCTGTATTCTTTGTACAGACCCCCAGTTCTACTCACTTTTAGGGGATCATTTATCTGTTCTAATTACTGATTGCTTAAGAATACTACTTCTTGAAGATTTCAATGTTTGGGCTAATGAGCATAATGGGGACTCTGTCTCCTCAGACCATCATGATTTCCTTCATAGTGTGAACTTTGACCAACAGGTATTCACAGCCACACCTATTAAAGGCCATATCCTAGATCAGGTATGGCCGGTGAACTTAAACATACTTAACCTTAAGGTCTTTCCATATACTTGGTTGGATAATCACTTAAAAAACTTGGACATAGCTAACATCACTTCCTGGAAACCCGCTATCAGTATTGGCACTTATTCTAGGAATTGGACCCACGATTATTTAGATAGCATATATGATTCATTAGCATTGACCATACCTACTCATAGTGGCAATGCAGAGGACCATGAAGAGCCAATACCTATCTGGTTCAGTAAAGCTAGTAACATACATGTTCTGAGACGAAAAATAAAACCAATTTGCCACCATGAAGCATCAAAATGATACACAGAAAAATGTCAAAAACTAAACTCGAGGTTTGCTAGTCTGAGTGAAAATGGCAGAAAACATATACTCCGGAGAATAAGGAAATCTTCATTTTGCAACTAAAGGCATATAAGAAATTAATTTGGGAGGCCAAATCTACCTATTTCTCAAACAAAATACTAAATTATGCAAAAAAAAGAAAATAAATATTTGATAATGCTACAGAACTCTCTAATCCTGATCGCTCAAACATGCCAGTAATACCAATTCAAAAATTGGGTGAAAACTTAAGCTCTTTTGTCATTGAGAAAATACAGATGATTAAAGAAGCGATCCCTTTCAGCCACTTAACTAGCATTATTTGCTTGGAAGATAGGAATCCAATAAAACGTTCATCTTTTCCAGCCATTACCAAAGATGATCTTATGAAATTGATGGCCAAGGTCAAATCCGGATCTCTAAAAGACATCTGTCCACCACGGGTCCTAAAAACAATCTTTTCACACTTCTCTGAACCAGTTATCTCTCCGCTTAATTCATCCTTAAACCAGGGTACTGTGCCACACACTTTTAAGGAGGCAGAAGTTATCCCACTTCAAAAGACAGTTGGGAAAGATCCTTCAATCTAGAAAAAATACTGCTCCATCTCACTCCTCCCTTACCTAGCTGCGATACTAGAGGACATATTACCCAATTCCCATGCAGGTTCTTAGAGGACTCATCCTTACTTGATCTCCACCAGGAGGGTTTCCACCCCACCCACTCTACTGAGACTGTTATTCTTTCTGTAATTGATTACATCAGAGAAGAAGCAGACAAAGGACTGGCCCAGGTACTGATTCTGTTGGACCTATCTCTGCCATTTATCATCGTAGATCCTGATATCCTAATTGCATTTGTCAAGGCTGCAGGGATCTGCATTAGACTAGATAAAGTCCTTCCTCTCTGACCCCTCACTTCTCATCCCTTTTTGCTCACCTAAGGATGGTCTTAACTGTGGAGTACCACAGAGGTCTTCGTTGTCCCCCCATCTTTTCAAGCAACCAAACTGGCCAAGCAGAGAAGAAAGGAACAGTTTATCCGAGGGACGTTATAATCTAAGTTGCAAAGGCTGCTAAGGTCACCGCAATTGGAGACATCTGCTGGGTGCGCGCGGGTAACGCCAGATAAAACTCTTCAGGGACGTGTTTAACATTAAGGACTGTGCGAAAAAGACAGGAGGAGGCGTAAAGCCAAACGAGCATTAAAGACACGGTCTTTGCAATCTTTGTTAAACAATGGGCGGTAAAGAGAAACAACATTTAGCATTTTATGACCCTCTTCTTTTCTAAGGTCTTACTCCCAATAACAGTTTGCTCTGTTTGCCCTCCCAAGGAAGCATTTGCCAAACAAAGCAGTGTAACATCCAAAAGACTAGCAAACCCTGCCCACCTCAAACCATGCGCGGCCTTTCGTTTTGTTTCTACCATGCCTCCCTCCATATACAAAAGAAACACACACACTTCTGTGTGTGCAGGGCTTTAAGTCGTATGAAAAAACTGGGGGGTCCCTCGTAGGGGCAGCCGATGTAATTTTGAGCGTGGTTTAAAACTGTTGAGCTAAAGATCTGTACTCAGCAAAATATGCTGCCCCACTGGTATTGTGCTTCTTGTGTCATTGCCTCCAGATATATAATACGAGTGACATTAAACCTACAACCAGCCAGGACTATTGGCTTTGTCAATGGTGGTAAGTTGCATAAGATAAATAAGAACAAACTGCAGCATTTTCATTATTATATACAATGAAAACATATGTGGTTCAGAGATATGTTACAGGTGGGAAACACTTAGAGGGCCTGTTTCCGTTGGTTGTATGTGCTTGGCTTGGGGTTCATTTTGCAAGCAGACCAGTTTGAGGATTGGGCCCATTTTTGATTTGATTCTAATGTTTTCTTCACACTTTTGCTTCAAAATGCTTTATTTGGATCCCCCTTTTTTCCAACTATTTGCAGTAAATATGTGGTGTAAAACCCACCATTTGAATCAATTTTTTTCAAAATATTCTTGCGGGGGGAAAACCTCCCGCACCCTCCTTTTGCAGAAAGGTCTTGCTCACTTCGCTCGCTCGCTCGCTCGCTTATTACATTAGGGTACAACATATTTCACCTCATCACTTTCAAAATCCACCAGCTGCCACTGCAAGATGCTAACTGTAAAAGAAAGACTGACCCAGGATTTTCTTGCCTTTTCAAATGATTCCCAGGCTGGAGCATTTGCTCTTTATCTGGTTGTGCTGCACCCTCTTGGCGGCAAGTCTATGGCTGCAGTTACAGTGGCCTAAAGGTAGTGAAACAAATGTACATGTTGTACAGCATCCCTCTAGGAACAACGTTTATGGTTACATACGTTTGTGATCAAAATGTGATGTCCTCTAGGGGCTGTTTTTATAAATGTATTTTCAGTGCTGCAAATATTTAAAAAGCACTCAGACCCATGAGAAATGCATATTTTTTGTAATGCTTTATTGACATAATGAGGTTGACAGTCACTCATGATCAAAGTACACCTGCATATTATCAGTAATAAGTGCAGTCATTTGTGGTTTATATTTAATTATTGTATTCACTCCTAAGCTGATGATGTTCTACATATGTTTTTGAGAACTTGACCCCTTTAGGTGGTCTTAGGTGATTACACAATGTCATCGAATGTATTTCCATCAGCCTTATGTATATTTATAAATTCATGCTTAGTATGCATACTATTGAGTAGTGTGTGTTTGTAATAAATGTACTTTTCCTTTTTTCAATTAAAAAGCCTAGACTGGACAATCCTTTATTCGGTGTTATTATTGCGTGACAGCAAATGGGGATTACTAACTCACACCATCTCCCGTGAGTAAACCTTGGACTGCTCTGCTCCACTACCCAGAGAAAGTCAAGTGCTACAATGGGTGTTTGGTTTCCAGTGGATGGCAAATGTGGACCCATTACTTGTGCAGGCCACTTAACTAATGGCCTGTTTCCTTACATCCACTACCTCTGCTAAATTCTGCTGCCACAAGTGACAGCCAGAGTGCTCTTGGTTCTCTTACTGTGCTGCATCTGGTGCTGTACCTTCTGCGCTTGTGGTGGGCCACACAAGAATATGTAAAAGGCTCTGATTAGTAGTTCCTAATGCAATCAGTTAATTGGAGGTCATACAATGTGGCGGGGTTAGTAAACCGTACTAAGCCATCCCACATCACTCCTCCCATAGATTCTTGCAGCTTAATGTTGTCTAACAAATATTATTCCTCCTCTTTCACCTCACAAATTTGCCTTTTTCATGCTCTAGGGGTGTCCAAAGTGTATGGCTTAGCTCACAAAGTTGAAAAACATTGCCTGTCATGAAAAAGAGTGACGCTTTCTGACTGCACGTGGACTTGTAAGTCCAAGTCAAAGCTTTGTATTACAAAGGAATCCTGCACAAATAGGGGAGGTAATTATGGCTACATTCTACTACCTAAATCTACTCAAAATAACACTTCCCTTTTATGCCAGTAAACACTTTTCTATGATTGTAAGTACAATTGTCAACTCCTGTGCAAGCTTCATACATAATATTAAACAAGGAGGTGGTATGATGGCTATTAGGTGGAAGGAAATTGTTTTCCACTCTGTCACTCAGGGTGTTCCTGAGCCCTTGAGTCTCTGCAAGATAACACAGTTTTCTCAGTGAGTCTCTGACAAGCAGCATACTTCTCAATTAAGGCATTCTGCCAGAAGACTTCCTCCTCTGGAAATTCAGGGAGTGGTCTATGCAAGATGTGAGGTTGTCCATACTGGAGGGGATAGGAGCCCTGAGATTCTCACACAGCATTCTTGTGACCCTGAGAGTCAGCAGAAACATTAACAAAGTTGTGCAGGCTCCTTTTTTGCTGTCTCATTTGTCATGTTGCCTGCTTGTTATTGGTTTAAATAATATGTATAATTGTGTAGCTAGAAGCTTGATACATTCCAATGCTAACCGTTGCGGTTTCCCTCCCACTCCCCCCGATTCATCCTCTTTCCCGTACCCCTAACTACCCTCAGGACCTCCCTCTAACTCTCCATTTCTCAGCCCCATCCCAACATGCCCCCCTCTTATCACGTTCACATCCCCCATGACTACACTCTCTCCAGACATGGCCCTAACTCCTGGACCATCCTTCCCCCCCCCCCAATCTGTCTAAAAATGCTAAGAAAATCTTCAAACATAAACTACTCATTCGTAACCCTGAAACACTTATTGTTGATAACTACCTCAGCCTCTCTTCCCCCATAAAAGCCAACTACATCTTCTATTCCAACACCCCTCCAAATGGAAAAGCATTTTCCTACGTCAGCTCCCAGTCACTCACTCAATAAAAAATTCTCTATGAATTTAAATTATCCACTACTCCCTCCCCAATCTTTCCAGGTGAAATCTGCATCTCCATCTTCAAAACGGGTAACATCCTCATACAAGCCGCCGAATCACACCTCAACATATTTGAGCTCCACTTCAACACCTTGTCTCTTCACCTAGACAAAATGAACCATAACCCTCTGAATACCCAATCGCTCAACACCCCCTGCTCTCTCCCTTTCCCCTATGCCTCTCTCCCCCACCCCTGTCTTCCCTCCTACCAACACAATACTCCAAACTCCTATTCCCCACTCCCCCTCCCCTGTCATCTCTACAGCCAATACCATCTCCCAACCACAGTCACCCAATCTTTCTCTCCCTCCAATGATCCCCTCTCTTCCTGACATCCCCACTGCACACCCTCTCTCCCTCCCACTTGCATTCTCCATCTGCATCTGTCCCCCTCAACCTCTTCTAAAATAACTAACCCCTTCCTTCTCTCCTGAATGCCACAGCCTGAATCCCTACCCCTCCACCCTGGCTCTCCTATCGTACCACCTCCGGAACCACCTTCACCCTCTCCTAACACTCCTTCACAACCACCGAATTTCTCTCCACCGTTAATCCTCAACGCAGTCCTTCTTCACACTCTTAATACCCTCATATCATCTCTATCCACATCCCCCTCACCTCAAAACAAATTAAACCTATGAAATTGATCAGAAATCTAAAACGTATCCCTCCTGGCCAACTTGAGTCCAAACTACAAGCTCAACTGCTCCTCACTCCTCTCACAAAACACAAATGAGGTTACTGATCACTTTAGCAAAGCCGTCACAGATGTCCTAGAACAATTGGTCCCTCCTAAACTTAAAACTCTAAGAAACACCCCTTCCAAATCTTGGTTTAACCTCAAACTTAACAACGAAAGACGCTGATTAAGACTAATGGAAAGAACCTGGAGACAGCATCCCTCCCACTCTAACCTGACACTCCTCAGATCAGCTAGATCTACATACAAAAAACACATTTTTAATGAAAAGGCATCCTTCTTCCGTACACAACTCGATCAGGCCAAAAACAGACCTAGAGAACTGTTCAACATTATCCAGCACCAAACCTCCTCAGCTCCACCTAATCCGACGGCCTCAACCGCTAGATGTGAAGAAATTGCCCACTTCTTCTCGGAAAAAATCACCAAAATAGATCAATCCTTCCACTCAACGCAGATTCCAACTAACCCCCTACTTTCTCCTTACATCTCCTCTAATTCACACTCCACACTCCTGACACCCCTAGGTCCCCCCTCATACTCTCCCCCTACCTCACCTCACCCTAACCCCTCATCACACATTCCTTCTCCTATTCCCTCCCTAAGCTACCCCCCACACCTTCCCACCCCTACTCCTCTCGTACCCAACCTCCAAAACTCACGACCAAAAAACAATGACTCCTTGCATAATTTCCTCCCTGTAACTGAGCACCAAGTCCACAGCATTATTACTAAGCTAAAACCATCCTCCCATAGCAAAGACCCCCTCCCTTCTAACCTTGTCCAAGACCTAAAGAACAACATCAGCTCATCCTGGACCAGAATAATCAACACCTCCCTTGCTACTGGAAGTGTCCCTAGCTCCCTCCAACTTGGTCAAATCTCCCCCATTATCAAAAACGCTAATGCTGATCCTAATGACTTAAACAACCTCCGCCCCATCACTAACCTCCCCCTTCTTTCTAAAGCCCTAGAAAAATGTGTCTTGCTCCAATTAGACAAACACATCGAAAAATTCAACCTTCTGGACCCCTCACAATCAGGCTTCAGAAAAGGTTGCAGCACTGAAACTGCCATACTAAACATTGTTGATGACATCCACCACTCCCTTGATAATGGTGAAACATGTCTTCTTATCCTCCTTGATCTCTCCGCAGCTTTTGACACTGTTAACCACTCTGCCCTACTTAATGTGCTCAAAGATCGCTTCGCCTCAATGGTACTACCCACAAATGGTTTGTCTCCTATCTCCAACATCGAACCCAACAAATTAAAATTCAAGACTGTCTATCTAAACACACTCCAGTCAACCTAGGAGTCCCACAGGGATCTATTCTCTCACCCTCACTCTTTAATCTCTTTATGGAACCCCTCACAATCATTCTAAATGAAGCTGGTATCAACTACCATCTTTATGCCGATGACACCCAACTCTATTATAAGATCAAAACCCACGCTGACATCATATACCTTAATAAAACCCTCACTAAAATCCAATCCTGGTTCCACCTTAATCATCTCAAACTCAATCCCAAAAACTGAAATCATCCTCTTCTTCCCCCAAAACAACCCTCTCCCCATTCAAACTTGCATCTACGACCTCAGTGCCCTCAACTGCTCTCTCTCCTTGACCAACTCAGTAAAATTTCTTGGTATCTCCATCGATAACAGTCTAAACCTCAAGGTCCACATCAAAAATTTAGCTAAAGGAGCCCTCTTCACTCTCCGTCATCTCAAGAAAATCAAACCCTTTTTCCCAACTGAAGATTTTAAATGAGTGGTTCGATTACTGGTCCTTTCAAGAATAGATTACGGTAATGCCATCCTCACTGGAATCCCCAAGGTCCACCTAGCTCCACTCAAATCTGTACTCAACCTTGCTGCCAGGCTCATCACCGACTGCAAACGGTTCGACCACATTTCCCCAGCACTCAAAACTCTAAAATGGCTCCCCATCGAAGGCAGATCCGCCTACAAAAATGCATGCATCACACACAAAGTCCTCCATCAAAATGCAACACCTTACCTTGCCAATAAACTCTGCAAAGTGGGCAGCACACGACCCCAAAAAAGCACTAACGCTCTCCTCCTTGTCCCACCCCTGCTAAAAAACAAATCCACTCAATCCCGCTCCTTCTCCAGAAATGCCCCCTACATCTGGAATGCCCTCCCCAAAGACCTACGATGCAACCCTTTCTACACCAGCTTTAAAAAATATCTAAAAATTCTCCTCCTCAATAAATATTAGGGGTCCCTACCTGCGCCTTAAACTCGCTCTTTCATATCTTATAGGTATTTTAACTCTTTTCTCCGAGTATCTGTTTACATGATATGTATAACCTCAAGCCTTTTGTTATTCTCTGTCTTACCTGCTGTTTATCCTATGATGATGTTGTAAATGTTGTAATTTTGTTTTACCATATGTATCTCAGTCTTGTAAAGCGCTCTGATGTTTTTGTTATTCTTTGATGCTGTAATTTGTCTCTTACCATAACTAGCTCTATCATGTAAAGCACTCTGATACCTCTGGGTCCAGCCAGAGCTATATAAAACCTCTAAATAAATAAATAAATACCAGCAATGACATGCTGTAAATAATGGGTAGGTAAAGTAGGCAAAAAAAGAGTAAATTAATCATTATGATATTAAGAAAGAAAACACATCCTACTACTGTTGTCTCCTGCTGCAGGCACTGCCATACCCTCATGACTCTCCATTGTCTCAGGCTGTGTTGGTACTAAGACGGGTTTAAAAAAAATAGTACTGAATAGCAGTGCCCATCAGAGTAAGAACATGCCAAACCAAGCAAAGATGCTGATTCATAAGCCTTACTCATAATACACCCCGCCTTCATTTATGACCCTACCAACATGGTTCACCGTTGCCTTTTCTGCCATACAATTGGTCTTCTGCCTCCTCCACCCTCATAATGTTTACTTTTATTCAAAAGGTGTGTGCAAAGAATATTACTGGGTTTGCAAAGTTGCCAAAATTGTATTTACACAAAGGTGGCCAACATTTTCAACTATTAGGAAACAAAAAATTAGCAGCAGCAAGGCAAAAAGAAAGTGAAAAAATCAAAGTACATGGTTTTGAGGGCAAAAGGTCCATGGCAATAATGCAGCGGCAGGGACGAGTCCTAATCTCATTTCTTCCATTATCAAAATTATTTTTGGAAATGGCTAAAATGTGCATTTGTGCATTGATGTAAATAATGTGACAGGGAGGATGGGGCAATTGACCTGCAAACTCCACATTAGCACCAACTATACCCAAATATGACATCCTCATCTACTGGTGCTTGGACCCCAAGCCAACATCAGAAGCACAACTGTGGACTTCGTCACCCCCTGATACTCAAGTAACTCCATCTTCCTTAGAGAATTCATTTACCACCTGGAGGACTCCATGGACCCCAACACAACAGTTTCCCAAAAGACCTGAAAAACCTCAAATTCACCCAGCAAATGGAAGGCCATACCCACACCCCCACCTTCTAAACTCCATCTTAAACAGCTTCAACGAAATCACAGTGGACAAGCGCACATCCATCACCTGGTCTGAGAATGTCCAAATCCATTTCATAACCATCCCCCTCCACCACAAAAATGTATTCCCAAAACCCTCACGACAAGATTGGAATTCGGCCTCTGAAAAATCCTGGACTTCAGATCTTGTACACTACCAACCGCAACACCTTACCATCATTCCCCGGAGATCCATCTCCAGTTTCAACACTTGGATCACCTCCTGCACAAAGAACATGGCCCCACTGAAGGTCACCAAGGCCACCAGAACCAGATCATAAGCAAGCTGGTACACAGAAGAGCTTAAATTCACCAAGCACCTCTGCAAGCAGCTTGAATGCAGAAGAAGACAAAGCCAGGATGAGAGTGACAAGAACAACTACAGGTCAATCCTCGGACAATACCATTAACAAATCAAAGACACCAAACTCTCTATCCTTATTAAACACATTGTTAAAGAGGACAGAAACTCTTTGCCATCATGAAAGATTTCAACCCTCCGGAAAGAAGCTCCACGAGCATCACTCCCTCACAAGACCTCTGCGCTCTGATGTCCCTCTTCTTCAGCATCAAGATCTCCAGCATATACGAAAACTTTGAGCCCTAACTGTAATCTACCACCCTTAACCACCCTACCCATTACTTCCAATGCCCAGTGGACCACGCTGACCATCAGGTCCACCATCACTGTTAGGAAACCGCAGTGACCATGCATCCCATACACTTCAAAACCTCATCTGACCACTGGCAACATAATGTATTCACTAAAGGACTTGACCCCCATCAGCTCAGCGTTGTTATGTTATCCACTTGATATACTGCAACAACTCATAACCCGAAGGTATATTTTGGCACTAACTCCTCACAGAAACACAGCAATAGCATAACACAGCTCAGTCTTCAAGAGTTTTTAAACTTGGCAAATCAGAAGAGCAGATGAGAGGAAACAGAAGTTGATTCCAAGCCAATGGAGCGATAAAGGAACAAGCTCTCCCACCAAATCTGGAAGTGCAAAAACACGGAATGGTCAGAAGTGCCTTAATGCTTGATCTAAGTGTTCTTGGAGGACAATAATACCACAGTTTGTCGTTTACGTAAGAGGGAGCTCCACCATATCAGAGCTTATGGGTGAGGCAGTAGATCTTAAAAACAGTGCACTCCCTGACTGGGAGCCAGAGTAAGGTTCTCAGAGTGGGTGCCGAGGGAGAGCTTACAGGGAGATTACAGACCAGGCCTGCAGCTGTGTTTTGCACCACCTGGAGTCCGGCCAATAATGTATCATTGGTTTCCATAAGCAAATTGTTGCCATAGTCGAGGCGGTTTATGACTAGGGCCTGGACCAAAGTCTTCTTAGCAGAAGATGGTAACCAAGGCAAGACTTTCCTCCGCTGCCTGGTTGAAAAGCATGCTCCGCAGATAGCGGAGATATGATCTTTCATGGATAGTGGCTGTTCTATTTTAGTGCCCAGATCTTTCACTGCAAGCCTGGGGGAAGGGGTTGCCCCAAATTCCGAAGGGCACCAGTCAGGAGACTGCTGTTGAGTTGAAGACAGTTCAGCGTCATTCAGGCCATAATCCTTCTCAGACAGTCCATGAATTGATGCTTTACACCTTCAGAATCCTGCCCAAATGAGCTTGGTGTCATCTGCGTATGATATGCGAGCAAAGCCTCAAATTTGACAATCTGAGCAAGTGGAGGATATGTAGATGTTTAACAAAATCAGGCTCAAGGATGAGCCCTGAGGCATCACTTTGTTGACAGGGATGGAGTAGGAATTAAATGAGAACAGCATGATCATCTTTGTGCGGCTATCGAAGAAATCAGTGAGCCAAAGTGGGGCATTGCCACCGACACCGATCTCACACAATCTGCACAGCTGTATTTCATAGGAAAAGGTGTCAAAGGCCGCTGACAGATCCACCATCACTTGCACGGCTGGGGAGCCCGCATCTAGAGATAGGGGGATGATGTCCGTAACTGCCATCAGTGTTGCCTCAGTGTTTTGGGCGGATCTATATCACGATTGGGAGGGATCTAGAATTTGAAATTCCTCTAGGAATGCCATGAGCTTTTTGTTGACTAGTCTTTCCAGAATGTTCTCCAATAATGGGAGAAGGGGCGGTAGTTTGACACATTTTTTTAGTTCTGCATTTGTTTTGCTAACTATCAGAGATACTAGAGCGGCCTTCCAGGCTAGTTGCATTTTGGCCATGTCCAATGATAGATTGAAAACTGAGAGAATAGTGGGTGTCACAAGAGGTGTGACATTAGTGGTGATCCTAGGAGGACTTATGTCCTCAGGTGATCCCGAGTTGGCTTTAGCTGGGAGACCCAGGATTTGATCCAATGTAAAAGGTTGAAATCAATCTAGGAGGGCAGTGGATTCAAATGGAAGCACCATAGAATCAGTTAGTTCCGTCTGACTGGCTGATGGGAGACTTCTTATAGATGACTTTGTTTTTTACCTTAAAAAGTCTGCTAAAAAGTTGCATAATTGCTGAGAGGCAGGAATAGCCAGGTAACAGGCGCATGGCTTGGCAAAGTCATTTAGCACTCTGTAGAGCTCTAGAGATGAGTTTCCAGCATTATTGATTTTTCTAGAGATTTAGGGGCATATGTATGAAACAAAATGTTATTCGCAAATGCTGTGAATCGCAAAAAACAGCATTTGCGAAAAAAATTGCTGTTTCATATGTATGACACACATTCCCAGTGCAAATTAAGAAATCGCAAAATTTGCGATTTCTTAGTCTGTGAAACCCAAAATTTGCGAATATCCTTGCGAATTCCTAAATTGCGATATTCTCAATTTGCGAAAATCGCAAAAAAGATATATCGCAAACTAAGAAACCGCAAGGACATGTATGAAAAAATCGCTAATTGCGAAATATTGAAATTCGCAAAATAAGAAATCGCAATTAACACCAAGTGCATGCAGGTGGTAACCAGGTGCAAGGTACTTAAACCACCCCACAATGCAACAGATCCTTTCACAATGGCAGCACTGTTTGTGATAGCCAGGAGGCTGCGTATTCGGGCTCTTGCACAGAGGAGAATGAGACAGGAACGTATCTTCAGGCTGCACATCACTCTGTTCCAGCAGACTGCAGAGGACATCCATGACAAGTACAGGCTGCACCCACAGACCATATTGGACCTGATTGAGGAGCTGAAACCCTATTTGGAACACCCTACACGCAGGACACAAACAATTCCCACACATGTGCAGGTCCTGTGCTCCCTGCACCTCCTGGCTTCAGGGAGTTTTCAAGGGGTTATAGCAGAGGTTGGCGGGGTGTCACAGAGTGCCCTTTCGCGCTTTTTCCATGCCTTTCTAGATGCAATGCTACAGAGGCTATCACATCACATATACATCCCCACCACCCAACAGGCATTACAGCGAACAAAACTTGACTTCTACCAGATTGCACGTTTCCCCCACGTCATTGGCTGCATCGATGGGACCCATGTGGCCATCACACCCCCATCAGCAACTGAATATGTCTACAGAAACCGTAAATGCTACCATTCCCTGAATATACAGATTGTGTGCAATGCTAAGTATATCATCAATGACATTGTACCGAAATACCCTGGCAGTACACATGACTCTTTCATCTTTAGACACAGTGGAATACACAGACATCTGAGTGCTGAAGATTTCGGGGAGGGATACCTGCTAGGTACATACATGGCACACATCCATACATCCACTACATCTCCGGAGGGGGGGGACATTGACTTACCTATTGTGTCTATCCCTGCAGGTGACAGTGCCTATGAAGTGCGGGACTTCATCCTGACCCCATACCTGGATCCAGCCAATGCAAGTGAGAGGAGATACAACAGGGCACACAGATCTACACGCTGCGTCATTGAGCGTACGTTTGGAATCCTAAAGAGCCGGTTCCGGTGCCTTCATAAAAGTGGAGGTGCACTGCAATACAGCCCTGAGACCTGCTGTAAAATCGTGGCAAGCTGTGCAATGCTACATAACATGGCTATGAGGAAAGGCACCACAATTGATGTGACCGATACAGACACATCGGATGACGATTGCCCTGCTCCCCCTGGCAGACCAGCATCAGGAGTCGGGGCAGCTGCTTGACGTCAGAGACGGACTGAGATCACACAAAACTACTTCTAGGTGAGTAATGATGACATTAGCCAAAAAATGATTCTAATGTGTGCTGTGTGTATTCACACTTCTAAAGCATTCATTGTTGCTGTACCCGGCACATGTTATGCACACAGTGCAGGTACTTCACAAGTAAGTGTTCAATATGCATTGCTGGGTTGCATCACCCATTGATGCAAAATTGTCACTGAACAGTTCACCTCCTTCGGTGACGCATTGGTGCTGTTTGGGATCCAGGCTGAGTGCCCTCCGTGGTGTTCCTAGGTCCTGCACCCTGTCTGGAACTGCGCCTTCTTGCTCCAGGCAATGTAGTTGTGATGATACTCCTACCTGAGGTCTCCTCACTCTCGCCAGAGACCATGAGAGCGGTGCCACCTGAGTTGGCCGTCTGCATTTGCTCCACTGCACTGGTGACCTGTTCCAGCCCTCTTGCAATGTCCTGACAGCAGTGCAACATTTCCAACTGCATGGTAATGCTGCGACGTATCAGATTGCTGGTGGTGGTGCAGAGGTGGTTCACGGCCTTAGTGTAGTTGTGCAGCCGTGCATTGGCACGTCGGGCAGCCCTGTCACTGGCGTCTTGGTTGTGCTTCAGGGTGTTACAGAGGTCACGTATGGCACCTGCCATGGCCATTATGCCCTCCCCCATGTTGCGCTGATTTTTGTTCAGAGTGCATAGCTGCCTATTGATGGAGCGCAATGATTTACATTGCAGGCACTGTACCTGCAGCATGCTGTGTTCCAGACCTGAAAATACGGTGTTGTCCTCATCAGTGGCAGTGCTGCTCCTGGGCCTTGACCTGCATCTTTCCAGTGCTGGATTGCTCATCCTTAGTGTTTCCTGACTCCGCATGTGTGACACACCCTGACTTTCCTCTCTTCTGTCACTGTCCTCCCCTGTGGGCTGTATGTCATCCTCCAATGGAGGCAGTGGGGGCACATGTGTGCGCTTCCTGCGCATGATTGTTGTGTGCTCTGTATCCTCACTAGAGTCCCCATCATCATGCTGGCCCTCAGGATGTTCATTGTCATCTCCCTCTGCACTGTCATCAAGTGCCCTGGATTGTGCTGTTGATGTAAAGGGGAATACATGAATTTGTGTCATTGTCTGCAATTTGCACTCAATAAAGTTTCTACAGTTTGTCTTGGCTAACTTCTGACACTGTGTTATTCCCTTATCACCAACCCACATGTTGCATTTGATTTCCTATGTGTCATGGACACACTGTCATACATATTACTACAACTTCCATGATGCATTGCTGGGTGTGCTGTAAGACTTGGACTGGAATTACATTTGTTGTGTATATTTTGCGCATTTGGGGAAGTGTGCATGGGATGGGGATAAGGGCAGATTTATTTTGCATGCATCTTACCTTGCCTGCTGGATGCAGGGTCGGAGCTGTCAATGTCAGCCACACCACCGACGCTCTCAGGCAGGAGGGTGGACTCCAAAAGCTCCTTGTGGGGTGTTGGCTCTGCTGATGTGGATGGTCCTCCCCCGGTCTTTTTTGCATCCTTAAGTCTGGCTGCCACCCTCTCCTTAGACCTTTGCCGCATGTCGTACCATCGCTTGCGCAATTCTTCGACAGTGCGATGTGTTACACCCACAGCATTCACTTTCTCTTGTATGTCCAGCCAGATCTTTCTTTTTCTTGCTTCTGTGACTCTCAGTGCCTTTTTGCCAAAGAGGAGCTCATGGCAGCAAACCATCTCCTCTATGAGGACCTCCTGCTCCTTGTCAGAGAATTTTTGTTTCCTCTTTCGCTTCTCAGCCTCCTTGCCCTCATGTTGCTTCTGGGACTCCATTGGGGTTTGTTCTCTCCTGGGCTGACTCCTCAAGCTCTCCAAACAGCCTCTGGGTGTGGCTCAGGTAAGCAGGTGCAGCAAATCACTCCCACTTCCTGGTTGTGATGTCATCAGGCTGCACCTGTATGGCAGATTCCCACTTTTGCGATTTCTTAATTTGCGAATTTCGCAATTAAGGATTCGCAAATCATGTTTCTGAGACTTTTTAGTGAATTTTAAGAAATCGCAAAACATTAGCGATTTTTTATATACATCCCGATTTGCGAACCTCAAACTGCAAATCGCAAAAAATCGCAATTTGAGATTCGCAAAAATGGGAGTTTCATCCATATGCCCCCTACCTTCTTTTAGTATTCCTAATGTGGGTGTGATAGCTCACAAGTGCAAGTTTGTCGGCCGTTTTGTCTTCCAGAGATTTGAAATGTTGCCATCATCTTTCCAGCCTTTCACAGGTTATTATCATAGTGCTAAGGTCCGTGGTGAACCATGGGTCATGAGGTCTTGAGGAGACGGACCTTGCCTGTTCAAGCTATACCATGCTGTTAAATGCTACAGTGAGAGCATGGTGAAAATTGGTTGACATCTGAACACTGGATGACATATGCTGGGACAAATGATTTGGAAACCACTTCTGGTAAGATGAAATTCCATGCTCAATAGGAATTTTTTGTTACTTTGGAAGACTGGTTGATCACAGCAGCTCTGGACACTTCATTAAATAGTGGTCCGTCCAGGTCAGAGGGAGAGGACACTCACTCTGTAGATGTGAGGAATTGTTGAGTTCTAAGTCCAGGGAATTACTAGCCACATGCGTGGGGCAAACTATGGTCTGACAGAGGCCAAGTATCTCCATATCAGTGAGGAGCTGGGTGACCTCTGGCTTTGCAACATCTTCCCCTTGAAAGTTGAAATCTCCTAATAGGAGAAAGTTGTTGGAAGACAATACAATAGGGGCAATGCTTTCAGATAGGAGACAACTAAAGACTTTCTCAGCATCTGGCAGGTGAAAAATCAGTGGACCCTACTATTGCAGTCTGGCCAACAGCTCAATTTTAAAGATGTACATTTCCACCTAGTCTACTAGCAAAAGATTCAATAGGTTGAACCTTAACCGTGTCTCGGAACACAATGGGGACTCCATCTTTTGGTCTACATTTTCTGTCCACCCTAACTAGCTGATAGTTGTTGGGTACAGCATGTGGGGCACAAGGGAGAGCTGTGGCATAAAGCCATGTACCATTGAAAAACCAGAAGTCTGGGGAAAGCAAGGACAATACATCTCAGGTTTTGGTAGCAAGTTTAGGCAGTGCCCTAACGTTGCAGTAAATGCCTCGAAAAGGCAAGGTGTAACTGGACTTGACTTTCAAGTCTGGCTGATGAGGGGACCCTGATGTAGAACGAGAATCCTCCCCTCTAGTCACAAGACCATGCACTAGCGAGCTCTTGAGGAGCTCAATTCTCATAAAGGAGACAGGCAAGAAAACCTGCAGGCTTTACATGCGACTGGACCTTCCAAACTCTGGTGGGGAAAGTGACCGCAGGAGGACTCACAACCTGCCTAGTTGGGCATAGTGGGTGCCATTTTTAGAAAGGACTGTGGCAGAGTAAATTACTCTGTCCATAGGAATAATGTTTTAGACTGAAAGGCAGGGGCCCTGGCTCCTGGCCACATTTGGGCATGGAAGGGCACACACCGGCTTGCCTTTGTTGTACCAGTGGATCGTCCGCACTATAATGAGCCTTATGTAGGCGTAGCCAGAAGGCAGTGCTAGACTGACAACTTCCAAAATCGTGGTGCGATGAGTGAGCAATCAGGAAGTAGGCCAGCAGAGTCTACCTGGATGTGCAACAAAGTCCTTTCTGCTCAAAAAGCACAGACTGCGGAGGACCAAAGGGCAGTGCAAGAAAATGTGGTGTAAAACAAAGGTAAGTAAAAGTACCTCCCCCCAAACACAGTCCCCTGATAATAGATTAAGATGCAGCAATAAAAATTACGGCTTTCAGGGAGCCAGTGACTGACTGTGTATATGTGCTGTCATGAGCCTGATAAAGGCGTAGCCGGAGGTAGCATTAGACCAACAACCTCCAAAATGGCGGTGGGTTGAGTGAGCAACCAGGAAGTGAGGCAGCTGAGTCTACATGGCTGTGCAGCAAAGCCCTTTCTGCGAAAACAGCACAGGCTGTGACAGACCAAAAGGCAGTGCAATGAAATGCAGCATAAAAAACAAAAAATGTAAAGGTCCCTTCCCCTCAAACACAGGCCTCTGACAATAGTTTAGAATGCAGTGATGTAGACATAGCCGAAGGTAGCGCTAGACCCCAATCCAGAACAATTCGATCATGACAGCCAAATGTCCAGATACCTGGAAGCATGCCACACTTCTCCCTCTCCTAAGAAACCCTCAGGGATTCCTAAAACCCTATCCCACTCTCAACCATCTCACTGCTGCCCTTCCCTATGGACGTCATGGACAATCATGAACAAATATCACCCACCCACCTCAACCACAATGACAATAACCTCCTTGACAACATCCCATCCGGTTTCAGACCCAGCCACAAAACTGAGAGCAGCCTCATCGCTGCCACAGATGACAACTGAATGATCATAGACAGAGGAGACACTGCTGCCCTCATCCTTCAGGATCTATCCTCATCCTTTAATACCATCTCCAACCCCCACCCTCATTCAGTGCCTACGTGATGCTGGCATTCAGGGACCAGCACTCCACTTGAACTTCTCACAGCCCATGCCTAGTTGGCAAGCCTGACTCCTTTGACCTGGGCTGCTGCCAAACTCGTCTGTGGAGTTCCACTAGGATGCTCACTCAGTCCCATGCTGTTCATGGCACCTGCATTGCCCCATCATTGTATGGTATTGTATAGTATTTTAGTGTATTGCACTGTTTTGTATTTATGTAGTGCTTTCTACCCCTGATGAGGTGAGTAGCACGCTACTCCAAAACTCAAGTCTAGTGGTTAATCCAGTGGTTATTGTGATTAGTCATGTGCACTCAAGAAAATATTTCATGCATTTAGCCCAGTTACTTTGGGATAGATTATTTCAATACTGGTTAGGTGTGATCATTAGTGGGTGCTTTGTGGTTTCAGGTGGATGATTGGTGAGATACATAGTCTGGTGAAAATTAGGTAATGTTAGGTAACATGAATAGGGCTTTAAATAGGATAGGTTGTGGTCTATGAAATTAAGTTTCAGCCAATTGCAGTTATAATAATAAACATTAGGATAGCCAGTAGCAAGAGGAGACTACGCTCAGAGTCAGAAGGCATGCAGAGGACGGATGTAAGAAGATGGTCACTCTGAAAAAAAAAGGAGTGGAATCAAACAGAGGTGAGTCAAGGTCAATTTTTCATACAGGATTTTAGGAGTATAGTGGGAGAAGACTTTCTGCGATAGCAAGCAATTGGGGATGTAAGCTGTAGAAACAAACATTAACATACATAGTGCACCATATCCAGGTAAGACAGCCTAAACATGCAATTCCAAGTGCACATATCATTTAAACATTAGGAGTCTGCTGTGTGCCAAGCCTAGGACAGCCCTTTTAAACATGGTCTGGATTGTCCCAGACTTGGTACAGAATCAGTACAGCAATCAAGGGGAGTTGGAGCCGAAAAAAGAAGAGGTCTCCTTTAAACATCTTCCATCTCTTTTCTATAATTAAAGGTTGTTTTACTCACTCACAAAAATTAGTTATTTGACACTGGCTGAGAGCATCTTGCCAATTGAGTAGTCAAATTTATACCCTGCCATATAATCCCATCCAAGTCCATATTGTGTGTATTTGTGTATTGTAGCATATGCCTTGTATGTGTAAGCGAAACAAAGTGAAGGAGTCATATTTTGAAAGCCACATAGTGGATGGTGGCGTGTGAGGGGGGCTGCAGTCTCTGTTGGTCCTGGTCACTGTCTTTGTGGCTGTTACAGCCAGCTGCAGGTAGTTCCCACCTCTGTATCTCTGTTGTGGGTGTTCTAGGTTGGAGACTACCCTGCTAAGAGGAGCAACAACCTGCTCATGGGATGTATCTACAGAATACACTAGAGGCAACAGAAACAAAACTCATCTCAAACCAGTTCTCCTGCCTGTGGATTTCTGAAAAAAATAGCACATTTAGCAACCTTTAGACCTGGCATCCTTGGGGTGGTTTTCCCTGACTTGTTGACTCTACCTCTTGTGTTTTTGATGCTGTGCTGGATTTCTTTTTTACTGGCTTAGATGCTTTGGGTACTTTGCCACTGCTGATCAGTGTCAAAGTGCAAGTGCTCCCTGTATAAATTAGTATTGTGATTGGTTCTCCCTGATTGGCATGTTTGTTGTATCAGTAGGTCCCTAGTAAATTTCAGTGAGTGTGCCAGGGCTGGTAAATCAAATGCTACTAATGGACCTGCAGCACTAATTGTGCCACCCACATGGGTAGCCCTGAAAATATTTCTCAGGCCTGCCACCGCGGTGTTTGTGTGCAGTTTGTTAACTGCTATGTCGACTTGGCAAGTGCACCCACTTGCCATACCATAACCTTCCCTTTTCTTGCAGATAGAGCACCCCTATGGTAGGCCCAAGGCCCCCCTGGGCAGGGTGCAGTGTATGTGAAAGGTAGGACATGTACTGTTGTGTGTAACATGCCCTGATGGTGAAATACTGCCAATTTCGATTTTCCCTATTGAAAGGCTATCTTGCCTCATAGGACAGAATGTGGAATGCTTTGTAACATTTTACAAGCATATCTTCCCTTAGGGATAAGATTGAAAAATGGAGTTTGGGATCCCTAAACTCAGGATTTAATGACACATCTTTTAGTAAAGATGGTTTTTAAATTGTGTTTTTGGAAAATACCACTTTTGGAAAGTCGCTATTTTCTTAGTCAACTATCCTGTGTGCCTCTGCCTTTTTGTGGATTGACTGTCTGGCTTTGGAGTGACAGGGGCTGGGGAGGTGCAGTGGCTCCAGGAGTCTGGATGAGTCAGCACTAGGCAGAATAGGCCTGATCTGCACTTGGAGTGGTGGGAGGAGTAGCACCTGTACCTGAATAGGGCTGTGCCTGCCTTCCACAATGCTGGCTCTGCCCCCCTGTGGTGTGTCTGGAGCCAAGGCTCACACTGACAATGGATGTTGTTATGAACTTGCAGAGTGTCCCCCCAGAACTGGTTTGAACGGGGCTCAGAGCCCCTTGTACAAAGAGAACAAAGACAGTTTGGAGTATAAGTATCAGACCCAAAACCCCAGACTTTTAGATCATTCATGGAATTCAAGAGGAACCTTTGCCAAGAAGAAGAGCTGGAGAGACTGAGGAGAAGCCCTGCCCTTGCTGTGTGTCTGGGGTTGGCCTGCAGTTGCTGTTTCTGCCAAGGAAAGGCGAAGGACTTTGCTGTGTGCTGTCTCCCCTGCTTGAAGGAGATCTCCAAGGGCCTGAAGGGTGCTTGTCTCCTGTTCTGAAGTCTCAGGGACACAAAGACTTCACCCCCAGCTCCCCTGAACTCTGCTGCTGTGAGTTCTAGCCTACAAAAGGGGGTGGTGATGGACGGAGCATCAGAACCAATCAAACACTCACACCCAGCCAACAGATCTGGGTTTGATCCATCACCGTTCTTTAGCCCACTCTGCCACCCCAGTTCAGACATGGCCATATGCAAATCAGTCTGACCCTGTGCCTCATGTCATGCTGGTGATTTTCTATAGCATCCTTAGTGTGTTGAAGCAGGTTGAGACCACTGTGCTGACTTGGGTGGTCATGTCCTTGTTTGCTATGATCATTCTAAGGTTTCTCACTTGCAAGCAGGACATGTGGGTGGGTCCAAGGTCTGTGGGCCACTATGTGAAGATCCATGGCAAGGCATTCTTCCTGAAGACTACCACCTCAGTCTTATCTGAGTTCAATTTGAAGCAATTGGTTTTCATCCAGGTAGCTACTTCTGTCATACATTTGGTGAACTGGTTGCTGGTGTTGGGTGTTTTGCCTGAGAAGGACAGTGTCAGTTGCATGTTGTCAGCATATTTGCGTATGTTTATGTTGTGAGCACATATTACGTCAGCCAGCGGGGTCATCTTGATGTTGAAGAGTGTTGGGCTGAGCGAGGAACCCTGCAGGATTCTGCAAATAAGTTCTTAAGCTTTAGAGGAGCACAGGATGGATGAAGACAGTTTGAGATATTTCAGTGAGGAAGGAGCAGATTCATTTGAGGGCAGGTTCCTGGATGCCTCCATGTGAAATTGTTTGATAGAATGACATGGGAGATTGTGTCAAAGGCTGCTGATAGGTCTAAAAGGACAAGAGCTGTGTGTTCTCCCCTGTTGAAGATCATTTGGATGTTATCCATTGCTGCTATAAGGCCAGTTTCCAGGCTGTGGTTGGGTCTGAATCCTGATTATGTGGGCCTTGAGAAACTGATTAGTTGGCCAGGGAGGCACTTATTGATGGCTTTTTCCAGGACATTGGCTGGGTGGAGGAGGGAATTTTGGTCTGGAATTGGTAAGTTTAGTCAGGTGAGCTCAGGGTTTCTTTAGGAAGGCGTTAATGGCTGCATGTTTCCATGGTTCTAGAATGAGGTGTTGGAGGTGTTGAGGATAGAGGTAAGGGTCTCGCTGATAGGGACTGCTCCTTTGTCAAAGGTGTGGTGGGGCAAGGGTCCACCGGAGCCCCGGAGTGAGTGGTCTTCATGGTTGTTGGGGTTTTTCTCTGTGCTAATGGTGTCCCTTGTGATGATCATGTTGACTCCCTTTGTTGCTGGGAGACTTATGCAGAGGGCCAGAGGGTCGGGTTGTGGGAGGAAGCTGCCCTATATGGTTGTGATTTTGAAAATGGACACCTCCTCTCAACCGGACTTCTGCTCTCACACATTACCCACATACACAGAACTATGGCCTGATTACTATGGCAGAAGGCCCGCCACCACCAGCTATGCGGTGGCGGGCACTCCGCCATCAGACAGCAATTTCCCCCCTGCCATATTATGATGGCGGGGGAATCGTTCCAGTATTGTGGTGATCGTAAAGACCCCCCAACACCGTTCCGCATAGGCAATCGTTACGATTGCCTGGCAGAGCAGTCAGCATGTGTAAAATGGTGGCGGTGCCTAGCAGGCACCGACTACCATCTTTCGATGCTGGCCGCAGCCATCCTTTCCGTGACTGGTAAACCGCCATTGAAAGGCTGGCAGGGAATGTATTCGGGGGACTGTTGCGGGCCCCCCTTGTGTTCGGGGGAGGTGGTGGTGCACTGGGGGGCTACATTTCCCTGCACTAAGTGGCAGGCACTGCGTGGGGCCTGACACGTAGTGCAGGGAAATGCACTACATGCATTTTTCACATTGCGTGGGTGCAGCAGCCAGCTGCACTCACCGCAATGGTAAAAATGCAAGCTACAACTGCCACGGTGACGATCGTATCGTAATTCTACGTGCGGGACCGCCGCCATACAGGCGGGCGGTCCCAAGCACCACAACGATGGTGGGTGGACTCAAGTCCGCCCGCCATTGTAATGACCCCCTATGTCTGGTGGCCAGGCCTTCTCGAACTTCACTCCCAAAGACCAAAATAATCTACTCCTGCGCATCGGAGTTGCCTCCTTATTTCTTGAATTTCGCAAGAACCTGAAAACGTGGCTCTTCATGTAGTTGTAACCCTGGCTCGGCCATGTCACTCATGCTTTTCAGCTCCAGAATACCCTCCCAGTTGAGTTATGTACAAATACACATAACATAACATAACATGACATGACATGACAGGGCAGAACAGGGACATAACATAACAGATCATGTAGGTAATTTACAAGCATATTGTATGCAAGTACTTCTTTTTTCCTCACATGTGACTTGAAATTTGCGTGGGAAAGCTAAGTGAAATCAGGGCCGGCTTTAGGGCAGTGCGACCGGTGCGGCCGTACTGGGCGCTGGCCTGTGGAGGGGGCGCTGACGTCAGGTGGGGGTGCTGGGTTTAGCAAAATTTATGATTGGAGAGATGAGGGGCATTTTTGCCCGGTGAAAGTGAGAGAATTGGAGGAGGCGTTCATGGAGTGTGGGGTGCCAAAAATGAAGGTCGCACCAGGCACCACCAGCGCAAAAGCCGGTCCTGAGTGAAATGATTGCATTCTGACAATAGAAAAACAGTGTAAACGCTCCCATTTTCTCATCAAAGTCAAAGCTGCATTGGACTTTGCAACCATTTTATATCATTGGTTATTTTGGGGAGTGTGTGAAATAAACTTTGCAGCTTCGCACACGTGCCGATCATGTATTGGGGACCTGCGCACTCTAAGACATGGCTGCGTAATTGTGGCGGGCATTTTTTCCCTTGGAAATGTTCAGAAAAAAATTGTGATTCACCCTAATTGACGGCATTTGCACAATATTTCAAGCTGATCTTCGAGTTCTTATATGTGTTGATTTGAGGACACTTATTGACGATATTTTAACATCTCTCATTTAATTATATAAACCATCTTATTGATATTATGACAATTATTTCTTGGCTCATGTAGAAGCATTTCATTTTCTATACAGAGTATTATAACCTAGTTATCAATACGCCTGAGTCAGTGAGATCAATGAAAGCTGTGTGTTCAGATACAATGGTCTAACATCTCAAAAATAATTAACCAGATCATGCTAGCAGAGATCAAAGAAACTAAAAAAATAAAAATGTCCCATTCAGTGGCTTTGGAATGCTGTCCTTCGCAGGCCCATAGACTCGGAATTCCCAGACCTGTCAGTATGAGTCTCAAACCTGTCTCATTAAAATGAATGGTGCAGGGATCTGTGAATCTCACAGAAAATCATTTCTGTGCTGTGCTGGATCAACATGTTGCACAGCAAAGCAAGCCCTAGGTTAAACTATGCAAACACAGAGACTGCTATGCAAACCTATGCCTTTTGCATCAGGTCGTTTGGTTTAAATAAAAGCTGGCGAGTACCCCTTTCAAACAATTTAGGGCCTCCAGTGCAAAGCACCAGATTGCAAAGCAATAATTTCAAAGGGATTGGGGCAGTAATTAAAAAAATAACATGATGTGAAGGACATGCCGTAGTCTGTCAATCCCCACCCCATAGCCATCATTTACAAAGAGGAATGTCAATGTGATAGCTTCTACTTTGCAAATGAATGCCATCCCCTTTTTAGGTCTCACCTGACCCAGCGCATGCGCTGGTCTGGGGAGACTTATCGAGAGGGCTCCAAATAGTGCAACCAGGCCAGCCTAGAGCTACAGTGCATGTGCGCGGGCGCGCGCGCCGCGCTTTACCACGATTACTTTCACTTTCGCAGCCGCTTTGATGTTTGATCGCGATCACGATTACTTTCGCAGCTGCACGGCCGCTTGACATAGCCAATAGGTCTCGCTTTTGGGACCTTATAAATATTTAGTTATGCAACTGTTGCATGGCTAAACACTTATAAGGTTCCAAAGGCGAGACCTATTGGCTATGGCAATGTTTGTTCGTATTGGTATTCAGTCATTAGTTAATGACCTTAATTGCTGCCACAAACCATTGTACATGCAGGGGGCCCCCACGCTCCTGACTGGTGCAAGGGTGTCAGTGTTGCATGCACGATTGCTTTTGAGCAGGAAGGCAGCACCTTCCTGCACAAAAATAATCCTGATGCAGCACACATAGAAGTAGGAAGTAACGAGGAGAAACAAAGATATTTCTCGTCGTTACACCTCCCATGGAAAGATGTATCTTTTTGGCACATTCCCAGGTTTGCCTGTTCTGGTAAATCTGGGCATGCATAAAAATCTTGGGAGTTGCGTGGAAACCCCACGCAATGCCATGGAACGCCTTCCCAAGGCAGAGTAATGCAATGCAGTGATTTGCGCTTTCCAGATTTATGAAGCCACTGAGGGCCAGGCAAGATGGCCTTGCGTGGCTTCATAAATCAGATTCTTGAGTTGCGCTGGGCTTGCACCATGTTGCGTGGTGCAAGCACGATGCAACAGGGCTTATAAATATGCCTGCCCTTTAGTGTTGCATAGACTTCTATTTCCTTACCCCCAATCATTACAGATGTGACAGAATATGTAGTCAATGTGAAATAAATATAAAGAGTAACTGAATGTAAGTCAAGGTTAATGAATCAGTCAGTTGTGTGGGAAGAGAAATGAACCAGCACATAGCATTGTCGCTTCTTCAGAGGATCAAAAATGGGCTGAACTCTCAGTGATGGAGCAAGTGCAGTTGCACCAGAGCCCCCCAGTGTGAAGGGCCTTTAACACCCCTGTTACGACTGCCTTTTATTGCCCAACAGAGGTGCAACTGGCCCATTTCTCTTGCTTGCATGACTAGAGTCCAGGAACGCCTGCTGCTCCACAGACATTAAACAATCCTAGCACGATTGTAAGTCATTGCACTCGATACACAAATTTAGGCAATTAAAGACAACATATTGCTGCATGTTCGGCTGTTAAAGTGCCAGGTGGTAAGTGAGTAACATTATTTCTAACTGAGAACACCTTTCACTTCCAGCTTGCTAATTTATTTCTCTCATAAGCCAGGAACTTCACTTTCACTAGAAAAATCACATTCTGATGGAAGCTAATAAGCTGTGAAGGGCAGTGACTTTGGGGACTTTTTCTTACTAATGTTGATCAGAAGAACACGAATGTTGTGCAGCTTGGTTTTCTCCCAAGAATATAAAACAATCTTTAAGAGGAAGCTCTAACTAGGAGCATGCACATGTAATATATACAGATTGCTGTTATAACACAATCTTAAACTAGATTTTTAACATTTTGAAGGCATCCAGGGATTTGGTTTCTTGCCCAGAGCATAAAATATATAAGACCCACCATTTTCACAAAATTGATTTTTTTAAACTATCTTTCAACCACTCCCAATACTTCTATTCTAACATATTTGTTTTTTACGCTTTGTTAGTGTGTTTATGTGTGAGTCTCTAAAAATTTTGCGTGAAGTCATTTTATGGTTGTATTTCAAGCACAGAAAACTACTGAAGCTGCTGCATATGGCATTCTTCAGCAACCATACAACAGGTTATGGGGGCAGTATAGATATATATTACCCAGTAGCAGTCACCAATGAGTAGATATATTTAGGATTGTGCTTCCATAGGGAATGCATTTTTTGGTTTGCTTATATCTTTGGCGCTGCTTGAGGAATCTTAATGAATCTCCCAAGCACATTTTTTTCACCTTCACTCTTAGCTGGAAAGTTTATGGGGGGGATCTGTCAAGCGGTGGCCGAGGAGAAGGAGAGGCCCCCAAAATGCGTTTCCCCATTAATTTTTCCAAAGGAACTTTAGAGAGAGCTACAGCCCAAACCACTGAATGGATTAACATCAAATTTGGCAAAAAGCTAGATCTTGGTTCGGAATGAGTGTATATATGATTTAATGTAAATCTTTTTAGTAGTTGTTGAAGCATTAATGTTCAAAAACATAGTATATATCATGCCACGAAGGATCCGCTGGGCCTTCAGATCTCATGGAGAGATTTGATTAGCTGCCACCACATCAAACAGAATGGTGTAGCGGTTATCCTAGGAGTCGAGTACTACAAAAAGGTTAAAAAAGACATAAGTGGCCAGGGTAAAGAAACCCTGACTCCCTAGGCCTGGTGGTGGGCTCCCACAGGGGGGCTTGTGGCAAAAATGTTTTTTTTAAATGTTGCAACAAATGTGTGGTTTCTCAGTAAATTTGCAGCAACATTTTTAAAAAAAAGCTAGGCTCCTTCACTTCTCTTAAACCACCCTCCCTGGGTGGGCCAGGGCATGGGGAGAGGCACAATATTTATTTTGGGGAGTGGGGTATTTGGCCCTCTTTCAGAGCCTCTCTGAGGTCCTGAGGACTCCAACCTTGGCACTTCTGTATAATAAGTGGAGGGAAGAGTGGGACCCCATCCCCAATTCCTAATTGGCCGCCATGACCCCATCATCTGGGGCCAAATATGCATATTAAAGTGGAAAGTGGTCATGTGGCCCCTCTCCCAAGCAATAATAGGCCCTGGGGATCACATTCCCCGGGCCTGAATGACAAAAAAGGGGAGGAGCTGCACAGTATCCCCACCTTCAGCCATAAAAGGCCCGGGAACCCCATCCCCTAGGACTAGATTAGTTCCTGGTAGCAGGGGAGCTCACCCCTGAACACAGTAGTTTCCCAGCTCGCATTAGCAGGGACAGGGAAACAAAAGTCTGCCCCCACCCGGTGGGAGGATTTTTAAAGCTCCCGCTGGGTGTTTGCAGACTTGTCTTCCCTGCCTACAGGTGAGTGGGCAAGGAGGCATATCTGCTCTCACTCCAGGTGGGAGTGGACTTCTGTTTCCCTGCCTGCACTCCTGAGGTCATAGAAACACACATTGCTCCCACCCAGCAAGAGCAAGCAAAATACAGCTGTTTGTCCCGGGCAGGAGCAATGCGGGCTCCTCCAGTATATGGCAAACCAGCTGGAGCTGCGAGGGCAATAGGGGTCCTCCCACGGCCACCAAATTGCAGTTTGGTGGGCACCGTGGCACCCACCTTAAAGAAATACAGGCCCAGGGGATGGGGCCCCCAGGGCCACAATAGGCTCAGGGAGGGCACCCCCTCCCCTATTAATGAAATCTGGCCGTGGTATTGGTGTCCCTGAGGCCTAATAAGACTCGGGCGGGGGATGCGCAGCACCCATCTGCTTATTAATCAAATTTGGTCCGAGGGATGGTGTCACCGGGGACTATTAAGGTTCATGGAGAGGGACCTTGCTCCACATTCCCCTAATAGTAATGTATTTGGCCCCAGAGAATGGGGTTGTGGGGGCCTCCTCCACAAGCTCCCTTACCCTAATATTATTGTATTTGGGGTCACCGGGTCCTCTTAAGGCTTGGACAGGGGAACAATGCATTTCCCTCCCTTGTAGTCAAAGTATGGACCCGGAGATGGCTCCGGTAGGGGGACAATTTACTCCCCACCTCTTTGAGTTAAGTGAGGTCTCAGGGCCTATTAAGGCCTGGAAATGAGGCTGTGCAGCCCTTCCCCTTTTCTAATGTGTTCAACCCCGGAGGATGAGGACCCTGGGCTTATGAAGGCTCATGGAGGGGGGATGTGTGACACCTCCCCATAACAGATATATTTTGGCCTTGGGGATGGGGTCCCTGAGGCCTGAAGTGGCTTGGGGAGGGGGTGCTGTGGCCCCTCCCATTTAAAAAGCCTATTGTATCCCAGGGAACTTCCCTGAGGTCTTATGTGCTCTTGAGTAGGTGCCTACCAGGGGCACCCACTAAACAGTATGTTGGGGACCGCTGGCCGATCCCTTGGGCCCCGTATCCCACCGGCTCCTCGCATGCACTTGTTTCTCCAGGATGGGGGAGCAACTGTTTCTGCTTGCTCCTGCTGGGCAGAAGCAATCGGATTTTCCCTGCTCACAGAGCATAGGCAGTAAAACAAAAGTCCCCAGAGCCTTGATGAGTCTTGATGAGGGGAGGCCGCCCCTGGTTGCCACTTCAGTTTTTTAAAAATGCTGCAACCATGGCTTTTTAAAAAATATATATTTATTTTGGGCCAATTGGGACCCATCAAGGCATTTCCCACAGTGTATCCTAACCCTGCCCCCTTATATTGTTTCTTAAATTTAGGGTCAGGACAGGGCACTAAGTCACAAGTCCCTTTATGTTGCAGACAGCCAATGAATGCCCTTGCTTTCTCAAGAGCGTGTCTTCCTTGGGAGTGAATTGGTCGAATGTCAAGACGGCCCCCTGGACCAATGAGAATGGTTTATTTTTTTACAATTCAGTAGAGACACTAATCCACCTGTCCAGTTATACAAATAATTTTTTGCCTTAATATCTCGAAAAATACTGAACTGATTTACGCCAAATGACAAAAAGGATGCTTTCTGGACCAAGATCCAGCTTCCTGCCAAATTTGACATAATTCCGATTCAGCAGTTTTAATGGTGGCACTGTTAAAAAAAGTCCATGGAAAATGCATGGGTAATTTGTGTTTTAGGATCCCTCCTTGTTCTCAGCCCGCTTGATGGATCACCTTGAAACTATCCATGCACAAACTAGGCAAAAAGATCACCTTTTTCGAAAGTTTCACGAAGATTTGCCAAACTGTCCCAAAGTCATTAGCAAATCAAAAAAGTCATTACCACTGGATATATATATATACTGATAAAGCCTTCTGCAAAGGCGAAACGTGTCTCTCTAATCTTGGGGTCGAGGGAGACCCAAGAAAATAAAAAAGCCGTATCCTGACAGCCTTGTGTACGTGCCTTCTTTCTTGGGAGCAGGACTTGATATTCATATATATATATATATATATATATATTTATGAATTGCTGCCTATGAGGAAGGGCTAACTGCTTGAAACGCGTCGCAGCTGATGATTTAGGGGCTGTACTTGTGGGACCTGTGCGATCCTGGGTTTGTGCCTCCACCCGGTGGGGTAACTTTCTTTGCATACTAGTGACCGACCCCAGGTCACGGATGGCACCACTACGTGATAACTGTGGGTCCGCTGTCGCAGGAACTACCAGCGGTAATGCGGAACAGGAGATGCCTCGTTTTATTTATATTCCCACAAGATTTCTTCCCCGTTATTGATTATGTTAAGAACTTGGCGGCACCCCACTTGGGATTGATTGTTTTGTTTTCACTACCAGCCCCAGCATACATTGTGATTGTTAAATCAAGAAATAATGAACATAAAAGAGGGAAAACGCTGGTATCTTGCCTGCCATTTTCATGAATTGCTGCCTATGAGGAAGGGCTAACTGCTTGAAACGCGTCGCAGCTGATGATTTAGGGGCTGTACTTGTGGGACCTGTGCGATCCTGGGTTTGTGCCTCCACCCGGTGGGGTAACTTTCTTTGCATACTAGTGACCGACCCCAGGTCACGGATGGCACCACTACGTGATAACTGTGGGTCCGCTGTCGCAGGAACTACCAGCGGTAATGCGGAACAGGAGATGCCTCGTTTTATTTATATTCCCACAAGATTTCTTCCCCGTTATTGATTATGTTAAGAACTTGGCGGCACCCCACTTGGGATTGATTGTTTTGTTTTCACTACCAGCCCCAGCATACATTGTGATTGTTAAATCAAGAAATAATGAACATAAAAGAGGGAAAACGCTGGTATCTTGCCTGCCATTTTCATGAATTGCTGCCTATGAGGAAGGGCTAACTGCTTGAAACGCGTCGCAGCTGATGATTTAGGGGCTGTACTTGTGGGACCTGTGCGATCCTGGGTTTGTGCCTCCACCCGGTGGGGTAACTTTCTTTGCATACTAGTGACCGACCCCAGGTCACGGATGGCACCACTACGTGATAACTGTGGGTCCGCTGTCGCAGGAACTACCAGCGGTAATGCGGAACAGGAGATGCCTCGTTTTATTTATATTCCCACAAGATTTCTTCCCCGTTATTGATTATGTTAAGAACTTGGCGGCACCCCACTTGGGATTGATTGTTTTGTTTTCACTACCAGCCCCAGCATACATTGTGATTGTTAAATCAAGAAATAATGAACATAAAAGAGGGAAAACGCTGGTATCTTGCCTGCCATTTTCATGAATTGCTGCCTATGAGGAAGGGCTAACTGCTTGAAACGCGTCGCAGCTGATGATTTAGGGGCTGTACTTGTGGGACCTGTGCGATCCTGGGTTTGTGCCTCCACCCGGTGGGGTAACTTTCTTTGCATACTAGTGACCGACCCCAGGTCACGGATGGCACCACTACGTGATAACTGTGGGTCCGCTGTCGCAGGAACTACCAGCGGTAATGCGGAACAGGAGATGCCTCGTTTTATTTATATTCCCACAAGATTTCTTCCCCGTTATTGATTATGTTAAGAACTTGGCGGCACCCCACTTGGGATTGATTGTTTTGTTTTCACTACCAGCCCCAGCATACATTGTGATTGTTAAATCAAGAAATAATGAACATAAAAGAGGGAAAACGCTGGTATCTTGCCTGCCATTTTCATGAATTGCTGCCTATGAGGAAGGGCTAACTGCTTGAAACGCGTCGCAGCTGATGATTTAGGGGCTGTACTTGTGGGACCTGTGCGATCCTGGGTTTGTGCCTCCACCCGGTGGGGTAACTTTCTTTGCATACTAGTGACCGACCCCAGGTCACGGATGGCACCACTACGTGATAACTGTGGGTCCGCTGTCGCAGGAACTACCAGCGGTAATGCGGAACAGGAGATGCCTCGTTTTATTTATATTCCCACAAGATTTCTTCCCCGTTATTGATTATGTTAAGAACTTGGCGGCACCCCACTTGGGATTGATTGTTTTGTTTTCACTACCAGCCCCAGCATACATTGTGATTGTTAAATCAAGAAATAATGAACATAAAAGAGGGAAAACGCTGGTATCTTGCCTGCCATTTTCATGAATTGCTGCCTATGAGGAAGGGCTAACTGCTTGAAACGCGTCGCAGCTGATGATTTAGGGGCTGTACTTGTGGGACCTGTGCGATCCTGGGTTTGTGCCTCCACCCGGTGGGGTAACTTTCTTTGCATACTAGTGACCGACCCCAGGTCACGGATGGCACCACTACGTGATAACTGTGGGTCCGCTGTCGCAGGAACTACCAGCGGTAATGCGGAACAGGAGATGCCTCGTTTTATTTATATTCCCACAAGATTTCTTCCCCGTTATTGATTATGTTAAGAACTTGGCGGCACCCCACTTGGGATTGATTGTTTTGTTTTCACTACCAGCCCCAGCATACATTGTGATTGTTAAATCAAGAAATAATGAACATAAAAGAGGGAAAACGCTGGTATCTTGCCTGCCATTTTCATGAATTGCTGCCTATGAGGAAGGGCTAACTGCTTGAAACGCGTCGCAGCTGATGATTTAGGGGCTGTACTTGTGGGACCTGTGCGATCCTGGGTTTGTGCCTCCACCCGGTGGGGTAACTTTCTTTGCATACTAGTGACCGACCCCAGGTCACGGATGGCACCACTACGTGATAACTGTGGGTCCGCTGTCGCAGGAACTACCAGCGGTAATGCGGAACAGGAGATGCCTCGTTTTATTTATATTCCCACAAGATTTCTTCCCCGTTATTGATTATGTTAAGAACTTGGCGGCACCCCACTTGGGATTGATTGTTTTGTTTTCACTACCAGCCCCAGCATACATTGTGATTGTTAAATCAAGAAATAATGAACATAAAAGAGGGAAAACGCTGGTATCTTGCCTGCCATTTTCATGAATTGCTGCCTATGAGGAAGGGCTAACTGCTTGAAACGCGTCGCAGCTGATGATTTAGGGGCTGTACTTGTGGGACCTGTGCGATCCTGGGTTTGTGCCTCCACCCGGTGGGGTAACTTTCTTTGCATACTAGTGACCGACCCCAGGTCACGGATGGCACCACTACGTGATAACTGTGGGTCCGCTGTCGCAGGAACTACCAGCGGTAATGCGGAACAGGAGATGCCTCGTTTTATTTATATTCCCACAAGATTTCTTCCCCGTTATTGATTATGTTAAGAACTTGGCGGCACCCCACTTGGGATTGATTGTTTTGTTTTCACTACCAGCCCCAGCATACATTGTGATTGTTAAATCAAGAAATAATGAACATAAAAGAGGGAAAACGCTGGTATCTTGCCTGCCATTTTCATGAATTGCTGCCTATGAGGAAGGGCTAACTGCTTGAAACGCGTCGCAGCTGATGATTTAGGGGCTGTACTTGTGGGACCTGTGCGATCCTGGGTTTGTGCCTCCACCCGGTGGGGTAACTTTCTTTGCATACTAGTGACCGACCCCAGGTCACGGATGGCACCACTACGTGATAACTGTGGGTCCGCTGTCGCAGGAACTACCAGCGGTAATGCGGAACAGGAGATGCCTCGTTTTATTTATATTCCCACAAGATTTCTTCCCCGTTATTGATTATGTTAAGAACTTGGCGGCACCCCACTTGGGATTGATTGTTTTGTTTTCACTACCAGCCCCAGCATACATTGTGATTGTTAAATCAAGAAATAATGAACATAAAAGAGGGAAAACGCTGGTATCTTGCCTGCCATTTTCATGAATTGCTGCCTATGAGGAAGGGCTAACTGCTTGAAACGCGTCGCAGCTGATGATTTAGGGGCTGTACTTGTGGGACCTGTGCGATCCTGGGTTTGTGCCTCCACCCGGTGGGGTAACTTTCTTTGCATACTAGTGACCGACCCCAGGTCACGGATGGCACCACTACGTGATAACTGTGGGTCCGCTGTCGCAGGAACTACCAGCGGTAATGCGGAACAGGAGATGCCTCGTTTTATTTATATTCCCACAAGATTTCTTCCCCGTTATTGATTATGTTAAGAACTTGGCGGCACCCCACTTGGGATTGATTGTTTTGTTTTCACTACCAGCCCCAGCATACATTGTGATTGTTAAATCAAGAAATAATGAACATAAAAGAGGGAAAACGCTGGTATCTTGCCTGCCATTTTCATGAATTGCTGCCTATGAGGAAGGGCTAACTGCTTGAAACGCGTCGCAGCTGATGATTTAGGGGCTGTACTTGTGGGACCTGTGCGATCCTGGGTTTGTGCCTCCACCCGGTGGGGTAACTTTCTTTGCATACTAGTGACCGACCCCAGGTCACGGATGGCACCACTACGTGATAACTGTGGGTCCGCTGTCGCAGGAACTACCAGCGGTAATGCGGAACAGGAGATGCCTCGTTTTATTTATATTCCCACAAGATTTCTTCCCCGTTATTGATTATGTTAAGAACTTGGCGGCACCCCACTTGGGATTGATTGTTTTGTTTTCACTACCAGCCCCAGCATACATTGTGATTGTTAAATCAAGAAATAATGAACATAAAAGAGGGAAAACGCTGGTATCTTGCCTGCCATTTTCATGAATTGCTGCCTATGAGGAAGGGCTAACTGCTTGAAACGCGTCGCAGCTGATGATTTAGGGGCTGTACTTGTGGGACCTGTGCGATCCTGGGTTTGTGCCTCCACCCGGTGGGGTAACTTTCTTTGCATACTAGTGACCGACCCCAGGTCACGGATGGCACCACTACGTGATAACTGTGGGTCCGCTGTCGCAGGAACTACCAGCGGTAATGCGGAACAGGAGATGCCTCGTTTTATTTATATTCCCACAAGATTTCTTCCCCGTTATTGATTATGTTAAGAACTTGGCGGCACCCCACTTGGGATTGATTGTTTTGTTTTCACTACCAGCCCCAGCATACATTGTGATTGTTAAATCAAGAAATAATGAACATAAAAGAGGGAAAACGCTGGTATCTTGCCTGCCATTTTCATGAATTGCTGCCTATGAGGAAGGGCTAACTGCTTGAAACGCGTCGCAGCTGATGATTTAGGGGCTGTACTTGTGGGACCTGTGCGATCCTGGGTTTGTGCCTCCACCCGGTGGGGTAACTTTCTTTGCATACTAGTGACCGACCCCAGGTCACGGATGGCACCACTACGTGATAACTGTGGGTCCGCTGTCGCAGGAACTACCAGCGGTAATGCGGAACAGGAGATGCCTCGTTTTATTTATATTCCCACAAGATTTCTTCCCCGTTATTGATTATGTTAAGAACTTGGCGGCACCCCACTTGGGATTGATTGTTTTGTTTTCACTACCAGCCCCAGCATACATTGTGATTGTTAAATCAAGAAATAATGAACATAAAAGAGGGAAAACGCTGGTATCTTGCCTGCCATTTTCATGAATTGCTGCCTATGAGGAAGGGCTAACTGCTTGAAACGCGTCGCAGCTGATGATTTAGGGGCTGTACTTGTGGGACCTGTGCGATCCTGGGTTTGTGCCTCCACCCGGTGGGGTAACTTTCTTTGCATATATATATATATATATATATATATATAAATATATATATATATTATCTACTGGCGGTCGCCAGTAGATAGTTATAGTTAGGACCGTGTTTCCATAGGAAATCTCAAAATTCTATTTTGAATAACTTTGGCGCCGGTTGACGAATCCTCGCGAAATTTTCAAAACTAATGGGGCACTCCGCTCAGCTCCTACCCTGAAAGTCTCGGGGGGATTTGTCAAGCGGGGGCTGAGAAAAAAGGGGGGTCCCAAAACGCGTTTTCCCCATGCATTTTCCCATAGGACCTTTAGTCGAAGGTACAGCCCGAACGGCTGAACAGAATTACTTGAAATTTGGCAAAGAGGTAGTCCTCAGGTCAGGGATGTGCCTTTTGCATATATGGAGTCAATCTGTTCAGTAGTTCCTGAGAAAATTGCAGTTAAAGTACATAAATATCTATAGCCGCGCACCGTGGGCGCACGGTGCGCGCACCCTAACGTGCGCAAGCGTAAATCTGATTGGTGGTTACATGTCAGTCAACGTTCGAATCAGTCGAAATCAGGACATGTCGGCTGCCATTTTGTTTGTTTTGAGTGCGAGAGTGAAAAAGGAAGGTGGCGAACGTGAAAAGGGGGCAGGGTAGAGAGTTCCAGACCCCCTAGCCTTTGTCAGGGGGTCCCTGAAGGACCCCGAAGGCAGAAAAAAACATTTTAATTGTTTTTTAAAAAAATCGCGGGGTGCGCGCACCATGCGCACACCGTGCGGCACTGTGAAAAACCATAAAAATATATATATATATATTTAAAACGTACTTTATTGTAAAATAAATATATAAAAAATATAATAATAAATACATAACTTAGCATTTAAAAAAACGTACAAATTCACTGAAAAAACCATAGGTTTCACACACGTTATAGTTAGGAATTAGCATTTAAAAAACCTTGCAAATTCACTTAAAAAACCATAGGTTTCACACATGTTATAGTTAGGTGGACATTTCACTCGTAAAAAATTCCCCCATTATAGTTAGTTCAGATAACTATAACTCGCGCGACCGCCACTCTATCAAAAGGATGATGTCATCAGTGATGTCATGAGTGATGCCACTGACCATGTCATGAGTGATGTAATATGTGACGTCATGAGCAGTGGATTGCGGGCGCGCGAGTTATAGTTATCTGAACTAACTATAACGGGGGAATTTCATTGTTTTTTTACGAGTGAAATGTCCACCTAACTATAACATGTGTAAAACCTATGGTTTTTAAGTGAATATATGTATATATATATATATATATATATATATATATATATATATATATATATGTATATATATATATTATCTACTGGCGGTCGCCAGTAGATAGTTATAGTTAGGATCGTGTTTCCATAGGAAATCTGCGACATTCTATTTGAAATAACTTTGGCGCCGATTGACGAATCCTCGCGAAATTTTCAAAATAGGTGGGGCGCTCCGCTCCGCTCCTTCCCTGAAAGTCTCGGGGGGATTCGTCAAGCGGGGGCTGAGAAAAGGGGGGGGTCCCAAAACGCGTTTTCCCCATGCATTTTTCCATAGGACCTTTAGTCCAAGCTACAGCCCGAACGGCTGAACAGAATTACTTGAAATTTGGCAGAGAGGTAGTCCTCAGGTCAGGGATGTGCCTTTTGCAGGTCTGGTGTAAATCTGTTCAGTATTTCCTGAGAAAATAGCATTTAAAAGCATATATATATCTATAAGTCGCACCGTGCGCGTACGGTAAAACTTACCGTACGCGCACGCTGCCGTGCGTGAGCGCGATTCTGATTGGTTGTTAGATCTTAGTAAACATTCGAATCGGTCGAAACCAGGAAGTGTCGGCCGCCATTTTGTCTCTCGCAGTCTGAGGGGGTGAAAAACAAAGGTGGAGAACGTGAAAAGGGGGCAGGGTGGACAGTTCCTGACCCCCTAGCCTTTGTCAAGGGGTCCCAAAAGGACCCCCAAGGGCCCAAATTTCCTTTAATTTTTTTGCGAAAAATCGCGGAGTACGCGTAGCGTGCGCGTACGGAAGAAACGGAAAAAATCCGCGAACTGCGTAACGTGGGCGCGCGGTGCGCGAAGCGCACTGAGCGCCCACAGCACGCGCACGGTGCGCGAAGCTGACGTCATCAGCAGAGGATTGCGGTCGCGTGAGTTATAGTTGCCTGCACTAACTATAACAGGGGAATTTCAATGGTTTTTCATGAGTGAAATGTCCAGCTAACTATAACATGTGTGAAACCTATGGTTTTTTAAGTGAATATATATATATATATATATATATATATATTATCTACTGGCGGTCGCCAGTAGATAGTTATAGTTAGGACCGTGTTTCCATAGGAAATCCGCAACATTCTATTTGGAATAACTTTGGCGCCGGTCGACGAATCCACGCAAAATTTTCAAAACTAATGGGGCGCTACGCTCCGCTCCTACCCTGAAAGTCTCGGGGGGATTCGTCAAGCGGGGGCTGAGAAAAAAGGGGGGTCCCAAAACGCGTTTTCCCCATGCATTTTCCCATAGGACCTTTAGTCCGAGCTACAGCCCGAACGGCTGAACAGAATTACTTGAAATTTGGCAGAGAGGTAGTCCTCAGGTCAAGGATGTGCCTTTTGTAGGTCTGGTTTAAATCTGTTCAGTAGGTCCTGAGAAAATAGCATTTAAATCAATATATATATCTGTAAGCGCGCTCCGTGCACTTACCGTAAGCTTACCGTACGCGTACGGTGCCGTGCGCGAGCTCAATTCTGATTGGTGGTTACATGACTGTAAACATTCGAATCGGTCGAAATCAGGAAGTGTCGGCCGCCATTTTCTGTCTCTCGCACTGAGAAACAAAGGTGGGGAACGTGAAAAGGGGGCAACGAAGAGAGTTGCAGACCCCCTAGTGTTACCTGATCTAACTATAACGTGGAATTTCATTGGTTTTTTACGAGTGAAATGTACAGCTAACTATAACATGTGTGAAACCTATGGTTTTTTAAGTGAATTTGCAAGGTTTTGTAAATGATAATTCCTAACTATAACGTGTGTGAAACCTATGGTTTTTTCAGTGAATATATATATATATATATATATATATATATATATATATATATATATATATATATATATATATGTATATATATGTATGTATATCTATATTACCTACTGGCGGTCACCAGTAGGTAGTTATAGTTAGGACCAGGTTACCATAGGAAAATGGCAACATTCTATTTCAAATAACTTTGGCTCCAAATGACAACTCTTTGCGAAATTTTCAAAACTAAGTCTTTGTTGAGATCAGCTCCTATGTTGAAATTTTGGGGGTCATTCGTCAAGGGGGGGTCTGAGAAAAAAGGGGGTCCCAAAACGTGTTTTCTCAATGTTAATTTCCATAGGAAACTTTAGACAAGGCTACAGGTCGAACGGGAGAACAGAATTACCCCAAATTTGTCAGGGACAAGGGTCTTGGTCTAGAAAGCACGCTTTTGTGTATTTGGTGTAAATTCGTTCAGTAGTTTTTGAGAAATATCAAAATTTACGGATATCGATATTTGGGAATCTGATTGGCTGAGGCGTTACGAGCACGAGCTTGTTGCTGATTGGCTGCGAGCGGTGCGAGCGGTTGCAACTAGGAAGTGTTGGCCGCCATCTTGTGATTCCGTTGAAGCGAGTAAGGTGAAAAAAGGGGGGAAAATGTGGGAAATAGGAGGGTAGGAGCTCTGTAACCTCTGTGGGGTGTTTAGGGTGTGCTATAGAGGGGGTGCAAAGCGAAGTATTTACCCCTACCGGGGTGTAAGTGGTGGGCTACGGAAATTAAGTGAGGTATTGGGTAGAGTCTGATGCGGAGAAGGTGAGCTGGTGCGGGACTCGGGGATTAAAGCATGAGCCCAAATTGTGTGTCTTATGCTGTGAAGTCATGTGCCGTGGCCGCTGCACTACAGTTGTGGAAGTAGTGTCCGGATGTGTTTATAACTACTAGGACAAACTACTGACCTGTACTGGTATGAAAGTGCTGGGGTATGGAATATATGTGAGTTATTGCCTAGAGTCTCATGTTGCTAAGCTGAGCTGCTGCCGGAGTCGAGGATTAAAGCGTGAGCCCAAACTGTGTGTCATATGCTGTGAAGTCATGCGCTCTGGCCGCTGTGCCACATCTGTCCAAGTAGTGTCAGCGTGTTGTTATAGGTACTTGGATGAACTTTTGTTTAGAACATTGTAGCTTGTGTATGGTGCTTAGGTGGTGTTGTATAGGGAGTGCGAAGGTAAATCAATATGGTATTTGTAGAGCGCAAACTACTCACCCCTATGGGTGAGTAGAGCTGGGGATCAAAGCGAGAGGTCTGTGCTGCAAAGTCAGATGGTCTGGCCACTGTGCCACAGCTGTGTGGAGAATAAATTTTGGCGAGGGTGCGGGAGTTGGCGTTATATGGCCCTAAAATAGGGGGCCTAAGTTGTAAGTTATATAGGCTGGCTCTAAAAAGAGCCCTTGTGTTGTTCATTAGTTGGAGCTACATATAAGTGTGGATACACAGCTTCCAGTTATTCAGGAGAACTCGGTTTCCCTGATCTGTGAAGTGTACTCCATCACTTCTGTATATATCCGCCTTATCAAAACATATGTTGTTGTTGTATATGGACCCCATTTTGTGGTCTCTGAGGTATGCAGAGACAGCTTTGTTGACTTTTTTCAGAGATTTTTCAATCTGAGGACAAACTTGTTTGGACCATTTCCACTTCTGTCTTTGGCATATATTAGAATATACTAAGACAGTTTGAGGCAAAAGTAACATCAATTGTCCAAAGGCGTCCTTCATAAGCATTTCCAAATCTACCCCAGTCAATGTGCCTAGGTCATTTCCACCACAGTACACAATCATGAGGTCAGGGTGTTGGAGATGCAAACAGGTTTTAACCAAAGGCAACAATTGGTGCCACTTCAATCCTCTCTGTCCAAACCATTTAATGTCCACATTTTGTAAACCTAGGTCTAAGTCAATACGTCTCTGTTCTGCATACCTCTTGCACCAGAAAACATAGCTATGTCCTACGATCCACACTAGCATTTTGAAGGTAAGGCTGGAAGGTATGGAAAGATGTCTGTAGCTCATACAGATCCTTCGTAGAATAAGAGATATGTTTAAAGATGGGGAACTAGTTTCTTTTCGCATACAAAATGGTCCCTGATTGGGAGATGAAAAGCATTGTTTTTTAAAAGTAGGGTGCACATTCGTTTTGTGGAAAAGTATGTTTGTGATTGGTTAAGAAAAAGCAGTTTGCACGTACATATTATAGTACATATTATAGGATAAAATTTGCTCAACTCAACCACACCTGCTACTTGCATTTGGAAAGCACTGTTCGAACTTAAAACAATCGTGAACTTTTAACCTGCACGTGCCGTTAAATGTTGGAGAAAATGTTGCAAAAAAATATCGTTAGGTTTAAAAAAAGTACTGAACTTTTAACCTCCGCGTGTTGCAGAATGTTCTAGAAAGTGTGTTGATAGAATACGTTGCATCTCTGACTTCGATGTGTACTTGAATATTAAAAAAACTATTTATATGGAAAAGTAGAAAGACAGTAATAGGGATAATTTTTTAAAGCTAAAAGAATCAAGGAACTATTGTAATTTTTTCTTGATTACCTACTGGCGGTCGCCAGTAGGTAGTTAGCACTGTTAATGGTCTGAAAGTGCGGTGTTGCTCAGAGTGGCATGGTGGTGATATGATATGGTGCTACACTCGGGTGTGAAACCAAGAGTCTAAACCGTGAGGTCATTGCTGTAAAGTGATGTGGTCTGGTGTTTGTAGCATACGTGTGCAAGTAGTGTTAGTAGGCATTTATACCATACAGGGAGTGGGAAGCAAACTGCTGACCGCTACTGTGTGTTGATAGTATACCGGAAGCGGGAAGCGAAGTAGTTACGCCTACCAGTGTGAAGACTTGGGAATGAAAACGAGCTGATTGCTGTAAAGTGATGGGCTCTGGGTGGTGTAGGATACTAGCCGCTGTAGTATAAGTGTGTAAGTAGTGTTAGTATGCGTTTATAGTATATAGGGAGTGGGAAGCGAACTACTCATCCCTACTGATGTGAAGACTCGGGGATTAAACCGTGAGCCTAAATTTTGAGCTCATTGCTGTAAAGTGATGTGCTCTGGGCGCTGTAGCATACTTGTGGAAGAAGTGTTAGTTTACGTTTATACAATATAGGGAGTGGGAAGTGAAAGTCTTACCCCTACCGGTGTCAAGACTCGTGGATGAAACTATGAGTTCATTGCTGTAAAGTCATGTGCTCTGTGTAGTATTCCATTGTAAGTCTTAGTAGAATATTAGTATGTAATTCTACTAGAATCTAAGGGGCATATTATCAAGGAACGGCGTTAAAATTATCGCCGCTTTAGCGGCAGGAAACTGCCGCTAAAACGGCGATAATGGGCTTGATAATATGCCGTAGAGAATTCCAATAGAAGCCCATGTTAACATGAGAACATGGGCTTCTATTGGAATTCTCTACGGCATATTATCAAGCCCATTATCGCCGTTTTAGCAGCAGTTTCCTGTCGCTAAAGCGGAGATCATTTTAACGCTGTTCCTTGATAATATGGCCCTCAGTATGTAATGTTAGAATGTAGGGCTGTCATGAGGGGAACCTTGCGGATTTTGTACACGATGCTGGATTAGATGGTTGCTTTGCTGTCTGCTCCTGTTGGTGGTTGTTTCAGGTGTCTTGTTTTCTTGTAATAAATCTACTTATTGGATTCACTGCTGTCTGCCTCTTCACTACATAAATTTGGCGACGAGTGGGAGAAGGCAAAACTAAGGCACCACTCAGCAATATTTCAAAATTGCTTTCATTGTGCTGAAGACCCCTTTGTTCGTGTAGCTGTTTCTACTCATGCCAGGGTCGTCGGCTCATTGAACTATGTCATCCGACTTTTGGTAGGATTTATATTTTTAGATTTTGCCCTTCCTCTGCTTCTTCACTACATTCTGGTCGCTTTACTACACATGTGTAAGTAGTGTTAGTATGCGTTTATACTAACAAATGCTTCATGGTAGTAGGGAGGGCGACCTCTCAGGCGCAGCTCATACAATGTCCCGGGGTGTGCATTCGCTGGACATTTGTGTTTGCTACTAGAGGGTGGTGCATGGCTTCTACCCTGTGATAGCAAACACTTGTTTGACTACTTGAAGCGAGAGGAGGAAAACCTTGTATCGCTGTAATAGAGGGGATACAAATGGTAACAAGCATTGGCATAGCCAATAGGTCTCGCCTTTGGGACCTTATAAGTGTTTAGCCATGCAACAGTTAATGTTGTTGCACCAAGGATATTGTGCTGCAAAACTAAATACTTATAAGGTCCCAAAAGCGAGACCTATTGGCTATGCCAATGCTTGTGTTCTTTTGGGGGAAATTAAAGATTCTGTTCCCTTCATGGTTTTCCACATCTCTCCACGGCAGAGATTTTCGAACTGACGAAGTTTTTTCCACAAATAGTCCCTATTACTGTGCCTGGAAAATATGTCTAAGGCTTTAGCAAGCTTTCACTCTTTCTGTGTACATTTGTTCCGTTTTACTTACCCTGAGCTGGGGCAGACAAAATTGTTGAGTCAGTAAGGAAGAATGTATTTAGTTAAGGCCCCCTGAGCTTCCGATATGTGTACGCATTTTATCTTTGTTCTTCAAGGTCAAACATGCTCTTATAGTTACATGTCTTCGTTTAAAATCTAAAAGGGTGCCCTGTACGTATTGAAGCTTTTTTTTTACCTCGGAGGTCAAAACGGATCTTTTTAAAAGAATTAGCAGGACCTGCGTCAAGGACGAAGTAAATGAAGTACTGAAGCAGTGACTGTGGCTGTCATGATACGGTGTACACACGTTTCAAGTTTGGTACATACAAATAATTCACGTGACTGGTTCCCCGAGCTCTGGCTTTCGCTACCAGAAACCCTTCCTACTAGCCACCCGCATCTTTTCATCCACTATTCAGTATTCATTGATTGGAAACAGATCTATGCATACGAGTAAGGGGTTGCAAAACGTGCACACAGCACATCAGAACTCACGTCTGAAAGGACAGCAGTAAAGGTCACTCGAAAGATCTATGAACAGGCCGATGGGCAGAGGCTTTCATCGCGGCAGGGACAATACCGACGTTCATCCTTCCAAGGTCCATTTAGTAGTATTCTTTCTGTTGCCAAGATTGTTCTCAAGCTTGATACGCCAGGTGGAGAGGTCACTGCTCTTCTGTAACAGTTTTCCGCGTATTTAATTGTCCTTCAGTTTTACTGGCCCCAGTTTATTCTACATGTAAGCTCGTTCAGGCACCTACACACAGTGTGCCGGCTCATCTAGAGGAGAGGAAGAGCGGGGAACGGGGTGCGAGTGTCACGGCAGCCTTGGAAGCCAGCACTCAGTGACGTCGCTCACGGGGCAGAACTATGTCGGTGGCACATGCTGAAGTTGTAGCTAAGTGTGGATTCTTAGCCAACTCTGCCTTTGGCACGCACAAAACGTGAAGTGCAATGGGGGTCATGGGGCCAACCAGGGCACCAGTCCTAAACAAGCCACCCATGACGCTGGGCCATGAAGAACCGAAAAACCCCACCGCTTTATTACAAGCGTGCTGAGCTACAAATCCGAGCTGCCAAGGGAGGGGGTGGCAAATGGTGAGCACTTTTAAAGCCGCTTTGATGTTCTCAGTGGCCGCGCGGCTCACTGAGAACATCAAAGCGGCCGCAAAAGTGATCAGGCAGGCTGACAAATGGTGTGCGCGCCCGGCGCACATGCACTGTATTTGGAGGCTTGAAAAGCACTAGTTTGCACTTCCAAATCCCCGTTTAATAAAGCTCTCGCCAGAGCAGCGCTAAAGCGCTGGCACGAGCAAGACCTAAAAAAGGACCTATCCAAGCAGGTCATGCAAATTGGCTTGCATACGGTCAACAGGGGTGCAATGGTTCTTCAACATACGTGCTTGATGACTGCGCTTTTCTTCTGATGTACAATCTGAATTGATTGACGTGCAATATGATGGGAAGGGCACGGTTGGCAAAAGGTGGTTGTTGCAGCGAGGTTTCAATTATTTGTGCATCTTATAGGGCCCTACAAGGAATAAATAAATCTTTATGGCTAAGACCTCATTGAGAGACCGCAGCTTCACCTCCCGAGATCAATACTCAAGACATAGGCTGACAGGGTAAGTTTTCCTCCGCCTCTTCTCTACTCCACCAGTTCCTAACCTTATCTGAATGCTCAGGCATGACCTATCCCCTGCTGTCGGTCAGTGGTCATTTTGTTTTTGGGCCATCATGTCATTTTCTTTTTCCTGGTGTTATTCCTGTCCTAGTTCAAAAAAGTGAAAACCCTGACGGGGGACAAGGTAAGAATATGCAAGCTGTGGAGCACAGCCGGCGTGTTCTTCCCAGCTAGATTGTAGGTAGCCCTAGGTGACAAAATAAATCTCCTTTATACAAGCTGATCTAGTAAAAGAGCCTTTCTGTATGGACTTGACTTCAGAGAAGAGCAGAGTGTTGATGCTTGATCAAGGCTTGGCCTACTCATTTGATTTAACTGTTCTAGAGGTATTTCTTTAATGCATCAATTTGCTTTTCTCGTTTCCCCCTCTGCATATTTAAGTCATGAAAGTTTTCAGTAAGGACACTAACTTCTTGTTTCCTTTCAGTTAAAATGCTGATTATTGCTCTTTACGTCACCAAAACGGTAAACCATTGCTTCTAATTTGAAGGAAAGCCCCTTCCTTACAATTGAGTGCTCATTTCCCCAGGGATGTGGTGTCTATTGTTATACCGAACACATTGACATTCGTTATGCTATGGAAGTTTTAAAACGGGGAGTCTGGGGTGTAATATTGGAGAAGAGTACATTTCTGATCGGTAAGGTTCTGATGGGGGTAACTCCTGCAGATTCATTTCTTCTCCCCCATACGCCCCCTTTTTTTAATAAGTTTAAATTTGTACTCTTCTTGGCTTCATCGACTTTAATATCCTTAATCCGAATAGGTGAGGGAGGGGAGTAGAAAATGGCCGGAGCTGACGTCACTAGCTTGTGTAGAGCCACGTATATCAGGTGATGCGTTGTTTCCGGTGGAGCAGTGAGCCCATGCTGTCATCGTCAATCAGTGCCACCTAACACTGCAGTGAGGAATGGCTGTATTTTTCCAGATCCAGCCTGGTACCTCGGAAGAGATCCAAGTAAGGAAACAGTCGTGAGCTAACATATCCATCAGAAAGGACATCCCCAAAAGTCCTTTGTTTTGTCTTGTTAAATCCAATTAAATGCGACCACAGTGCTTATTCTAGTGCTTGTCTTACAGGCAGGGCAACCTGGAGATCACATTGAAATAAAACTCCAACATTGCCCAGAACCATGGCTTCCTAAAGATGGCGATTAAGTTATCCATTGAATCGTGTGCATATCTTCCAGATTATTTTGGAAGCGTTTTCGGTTTTGAATACAAGTTGACAGTTGTACCTTAAGGTGCAGCTTTCAAATACACGTTTAAACATGCACGCCGACTCTTTTTTTCAATCATGCATTCGGTATCAACAAAGCCTCCTTTGTAATGTGTCTGAGAATTTTCACAGGCACAATTCAATCATGCATTCGGTATCAACAAAGCCTCCATTGTAATGTGTCTGAGAATTTTCACAGGCACAATTTCTGGCCTCCCCCCAAGTGCCTCTCCGGTATACCATTCCTTGCCGAGACCGCAACCTAAAATAACTGCAAAGAATATCTCGATTAAGTAATCAACTCTGTTAATTGTTAACTTCTCCCCAGACTCAGCCTATATCAGTGTTCTCTCAAGTTGTCACTTGTTTTGAAGATGCACAGTTGTGTTGTTTTGAAGATGCACAGTTGTGTTTACAGTCGGTGGAACTCTCAAGTTGTCACTTGTTTTGAAGATGCACAGTTGTGTTTACAGTCGGTGGAAATGTAATCCTGTGCACTGAAGAAACTAACTGCAGTAAAAAACAAGCATTGGCTGCGCGGCCGTACAAGTAACGGCCGCGCGGCCTTGAAAGCGAAAGTAATAGCGATCGCGATCAAAGCGAAAGTGATCGCGATCGCTAGGACGGGACGCGCTGTGTGGCAAGCACGAGAGTGGTGCGCACGCAGCAGTGATTGGCGGCTGCGTGCGTGCACGCTCGCGTGCACTCAACCTTTAGGCCACAGGCAGCACTTTAAAAATCCCAAATACAAAATGTCTCTCCGAGCCAGCGCATGCGCTGGGCTCAGCGAGACCTAAAAATGGAGAGAAAAGAACAAAAAAAACAAAAAGGCGGGGTCATTATTATATTGCGGGGTCTCTGTAGGACTGGGGATCTTAATGTCATATGTAAATGAGGCGCGGAAGGGCACAGAGACGTTTTGCAGCCTAGGGGAGCGCCACCTTCCCGGGTATTGTTTACTAATTGTTCGGGGGGTTCGAGGCCAACTGAAGTCCGGAGATCGCCACACTCCGGGTCTTTATTTAAATATGCAGGGTGGGCTTCGGCAGTCCCTGAAGCCTCTGTGGTCCTAGGCAGTGCCTTATTTGTTCTGTAATCACACGGGCAGTACTTATGGTCATTTGTCTAATAGTCAGTTAGATTATGTTTGGTAGGTGCACTCTAATATTAAATAATGTTGTCCTTAAAATCTCCTATAAACAGATGATTTTCACAATAAACAATAGACAAGTGTTGTCAAAGAAGATCTATACACTCAGTTATTTATGGAAAAAAATAAGTAACCTTTATTAAAACAGAAATAAATAGAAATGTAATTTTAATAGAAGAGTATAATAAAGAAAACGCGGGTTGGACTCCAGTGGAAGCAGCGTAGGAAACCTGCAAGACAAAAATGAAACATAAGTATGTGTGCTATGTGGAAGAGGTAAAGAAAGGTAGTCCAAATGAAAGGACCATAGTGAGAATGGAAGGGAGGGGGAGTGGGTGGAAGGGAGAAGGGGAGGTAGAGTCAAAAGAAGAGAGGGAGGAGGAGACAGAGCATCAGCCTATTGCACCCAGCCCTTAGTGTTTACCCTCTGTCACCCGTTTGTCTAGGACGCTGGGGTCTGCGAGAAAGAATGTGGTTCAGCAAGTCCTTAAAATGAAATACATGAGGCCAGAGATTATGGACCATATTATGAAGGAAGGGCGATAACATTATCGCCACTTTAGCGGTAGGAAAATGCTGCTAAAGCGGCGATAAGGGGTTGATAATATGGCCTTGTGAATTCCCTTAGAAGCCCAGGTTCTGGTGTGCACATGGGCTTCTATGGGAATTTACAAGGGCATATTATCAACCCCTTATCGTCACTTTAGCGGCAATTTACTGTCGCTAAAGTGGTGATAATGTTATAGACATTGTTTGATAATATAGTCCTACATTATTAGCTACGGAAAAATCGCTTGCATGCACCTGTGCACCCAGGGTGCTGCACCCTAACCCCTTCCCCCGCACTGTGCTCAATTGTAGGTCTTGCACACCGAGGCTTCACTGCTCACCTGCCACCACTGGTGTGTCCCACGACGTGTTGGTGCAAGCTCCTACTCCGGGGTATGTTTGTACGGTAGACCAGGTCTCCGGTCGGGGACGGTGTCTTGATACCACGATGGAAGGTGTCAGAATGCCAGGGCATCATTGCGGGGTCAGCTCCCGCTCCGCCCTTCTTGTGTTGCAATCAATGGAATGTCTGAAAAGGGAGAAATAATTTAATGGTGGAAATGTCTGGAGGTAAATGAAGGTTTATTTCAAGCTTGATGGAAAATAGGAGTTGAGTGCATACTTCGTTTTTGAAGTACGATCTACCAACTGTTAGTGGTAATCGTGGTTCAAAGAGGAGTTGGAGTGCACGAGAATACACAAGGTTAAATCATAATATGTTATGCCAACGTTCACATACAAAGGAGCAGAGCGCATGCTAGAAGCATAATGTGCGCGTGTAATGCAGTGGCAGGAGCCTGTGTGCATGTACACTTAGTAAGGAGCTCACTACAGTGTCCTAAAAGCCAACACCACGTGTCTGTAGGGCAGCGCTGCCCGCTGGCTCAGGCCTACAGTACGGTCCAGCAGGTCCTTAAAATTAGACCGATGTGAGTGAATAAGGTCAGAGATCATATCATTACGCACGGCAACATCGCTTTTTCGCACGTGCGCACTCAGGGTGATGCACCCTACCCCTCCCACAGAACCGCCCTCAACAGGTGTCTGTAGGGCAGCACTACCCGTAGGTTCAGGCCTACCAGAGATGTGACTGAATGAGATCAAAGATCACATCATAACACATGGCAATATCGCTTATTCGCACGTGCACAGTCTGGCTGATGCATCCCGTCTCTCCCGCAGCACCGTGCTGAAGAGGTGTCTGTAGGGCAGCGCTGCCCGCTGGCTCAGGCCTACAGTACAGTCCAGCAGGTCTTTAAAATGAGACAGAGATTTGACTGAATGAAGTCAAAGATCACATCATAACACATGGCAATATCGTTTGTTCGGACCTGCGCAGCTAGGCTGAAGCACCCCACCCTGTCGCCGCAGCGCGCTCAATTGGAGGCCCTGTGCACCCAGGCCGCTCTGCTTACCTGCTGTCATTGTTGTATGAGAAAACACTACGGGCAGCAGTGCTCACAATTCAGATGGAGTGTTGATTGCAGGAGAGTGTACACCTCAGGGATCCCTTTTGTAGACGACGGGCAGTAGGGCTTACAATTTAGAGCCCATCTTGATTGCCAGGATGGAGTACACCTCATGGGTCCATTTCTTTTTTTTATTGCTCATTTTGGTATGCGAGGTGGATGCGGCAAATCATTTGAGGTAGTGTGGAAGAAGAGGGACGTGTGGTGTCGTGGTTATCCTATTTATACGTACGCATAGTGGGTTGGGCTTGCATACGCCAGGCCAGCGTAGGGGTGTGAATAATTATTCCGGGGACTTGGGCGTTGTTCAGTTCCATCCTGGCCAGGAAGTGTACTTATGTGTGTTTCTTTTGTAGTTTTGACCTCGCAGAGTGTGCAATTTAGATTAGTGTAGCATGTGTCGGGATGGCGGAAACTATCGTTAATGAGATGGCTTGTGATCTAGGATGTGCAGTCTGCCTGTGGCTGATGATGCTCCTTAGAGCCAGCAATACCCAGGCCTTAAGGCAGCACAATAATGTGCAGACACACACACCAGGGGCATCGTGTAACCCATATTTGTTTTTTGATGGAACGTTTGTGATGCATGGCAATCACACCTGGAAGGCTAATGTACAGAGCATGAATATTGATCAAGATGATCGTTGCATGTTGTGTGTAGTATAAGATATGTGTATACAGGAAAACACTTTTCAAAAAAGCTTTCTAAGCAGAAGAGGTGTCTCTCATCAAACGCTGTAGAGAGAATGAGTAAAATGGGTGGGGTCGTACAACTGTTACAATGGGAAATGTTATGAACCAATCAAATGCTTTTTTTTAAGGTCACATGGCAAATCGCGCACCGAGCGCTCAAGGAGGCCGCACCTGACGCGATTTTGACAAAATATATTTATCATAATATAAGTTTATTACAGTTAGAAATATATAAATGTTTAAAATAATTTAGATTTTCGCGTGCTCTCATATACTGTTTAAAGTTATTTAGATATACTTTTGATAATAAGAAAAGGAAATGGCGTACCCGGCGCGATACTATACGTCTGTAAAGTAACACAGGGCCTGGCAGCGTGTACTCGTCGAATACGCAACGCGCAGCAGGCGCGACCCCATACGTACATGACGTAACGCGTGGCTTACGTACATGACGTAACGTTGGATACCAAAGTAGTACCTGGGGTGACTTCATGCGTATATGATGTTTACACGGGATGCAGTGCCATGAACTCGTCGGATACGAAATGCGCATCATTTAAGAGTTTAGCAATATGGCGGATGGGATTTGTATGGTGATGGAGCTTGGTACGCTACCGGTATGGGAGTGCAGTTTTCTCCCCCCCTAAAAAAAATACTTATTTGTTTGGGAAGATATAAAACATTACATAATTTTAAAGTTAAAAACAAGAAGTATAATAGAGTTCCAAAATATTTAAAAATATAATTGAAAAAATATAGGTTTTATAAACATTAAAATATGAAATTAACATTTAAAAAACCTTCGAAATTCACTGAAAAAACCATAGGTTTTACAGACGTTATAGTTAGGAATTAGCATTTAAAAAACCTTCGAAATTCACAAAAAAACACATAGGTTTCAGGGACGTTATAGTTAGTTGAACATTTGACTCATATAAAAAATTCGCCTGTTATAGTTAGTTGAGCTAACTATAACTCACGCACCCGCAATGCACTGCTGATGATGTCACATATTGCATCACTCATGACATGGTCAGTGACATCACTGACCATGTCATGATTGATTTAATATGTGACATCATCAGCAGTGCATTGCGGGCGCGCGAGTTATAGTTAGCTCAACTAACTATAACAGATGAATTTCTCTGGTTTTCTATGAGTTAAATGTTCAACTAACTATAACGTCCCTGAAACCAATGTTTTTTTTGGTGAATTTCTAAGGTTTTTTAAATGCTAATTCCTAACTATAACGTCTGTAAAACCTATGTTTTTTTCAGTGAATATTTATATATATATATATTTATATTACCTACTGGCGGTCGCCAGTAGGTAGTTATAGTTAGGACCTATTTTCCATAGGATCTCTGCAACATTCTATTTGGAATAACTTTGGCGCCCGTTGACGAATCTTCGCAATATTTTCAATACTTTTGGCCAGCTCCGGTCCGCTCCTATCCTGAAAGTCTCGGGATGATTCATCAAGGGGGGGCTGAGAAAAAAGGGGGGTCCCAAAACGTGTTTTCCCCATGGGACTTTAGCCGCAGCTACAGCCCGAACTGCTGAATTGAATCACACCAAATTTGGCAGAAAGGTAGACCTTGGTTCAGAGTCATGCCTTTTGCTTAAATGGTGTAAATCCGTTCAGTAGTTCCTGAGAAAATCAAAATCAAAATCACATATATATCTGGGCAGAGCCTAACCACACATCTCATCGTGAGATCTGATTGGCTGTCAGTACTTCATCCAAGAAGTGTTGGCAGCCATCTTGGGACCAATATACATGATAGCACCTCATTAAAAAGCATTGCAGTTAATAGAAGGTTTTAAGACTTTAGTTACATTATAAATCATTTGTTGATGTACCATACTCATTTTAGGAAATGTGGTGTGTTCTAAGGTGATTTTACCATGTGAAAAAGCCTTCTGCTGTGATATCAAGAATCATGTTTGAGAGAAAACTATTTTCTCATGCTTTTCCCACAGAGGTTTGGAAGGTGATCTATAAGCTAAACTGAGAGCATATTTTCTGTAAATTCACATTATCTTTCTCAGTCATGTGCTAATGAAGTCTGACATTCTAAGTAAAACATGTACATCCAACAAGGGCAGAGACTGTCAGTTGATTCCTTTGAATTCTACTGCAGCTTCCCAGAGTCTTCTAAAGAACAACTAGAGCGCTATTAGGAAACTTCATAACAAATAAGTCTCCCAAGATGGCCACCAGAGACAAAAGAGCCCAAATGTAGCACAAACATCACCCAGATGTAACCCAACTATAGCCCAATGACAGAATGTCCCAGAGTGTTCTAACAAACAACTAGAGCGCTAACAGTCTTACTTATGACAAAAGTATGGCACACCTGAAGCCATCTTGATAAGAATAAATTGATAATACTTAAAACATTTATTTGCAAAGGAACAAAATGAGGGGGTTCATTTTGCCATAGAAATTATGATTAGTGCTACAGAAAGAAAAATCAGGGCACATTTCGAATTCTCAAATCCTCTTCTATTTCATAAAAAAAATCTGACATGCAGACTGAAACATGCACTTTGAATACCAGCAGTAGACTTCCCTGGTGAGCAGCAGCTTTACTACAGTGATCTAATGAGCAACTAGAGTGCTAACATTCAGAATTTATGGCAAATGTGTGACACATCTGAATGCCTTCTTGATGGAACCAAAGTAAAAAACTGAAAGTATTTCCTACTGAGGAGACTGCAGCAAATGAGGAAATTAGGAAACTTCATAACAAATAAGTCTCCCAAGATGGCCACCAGAGACAAAAGAGCCCAAATGTAGCCCACATATCACCCAGGTGTAGCCCAAGTATAGCCCAATGACAGAATGTCCCAGAGTGTTCTTAAGAACAACTAGAGCGCTCACTGTCTTACTTATGACAAAAGTATGGCACACCTGAAGCCATCTTGATTGGAATAAACTGGTAACACTTAAAACATTTAATTTAAAAAGGAACACAATGAGGGGGTTCATTTTGCCATAGAAATGATGATTAGTGCTGAAGAAAGAAACATTAGGGCACATTTTGAGTGACTTCTCAAATCCTCTTCTATTTCATTAAAAAATTCTGATATGCAGACTGAAACATGCACTTTTAATTTAATACCAGCAGCAGACTTCCGTGGTGAGCAGTAGCTTTACTACAATTATCTAATGAGCAACTAGAGTGCTAACATTCAGAATTTATGGCAAATGTGTGACATATCTGAATACCTTCTTGGTGGAATCAAAGTAAAAAACTGAAAGCATTTCCTACTGAGGAGACTGCAGTAAATGAGGAAATTTGGAAACTTCATAACAAATAAATCTCCCAAGATGGCCACCAGAGACAAAAGAGCCCAAATGCAGCCCAGATGTTGCCCACATGTAGCCCAATGACAGAAGTGTGCAAAACACTTATTTTTTGTGTTTTTGCATTTTTACATAGTGCAGACTTGTCAGGTATTGAAGTGCTTTACATGAGCATTGGTTACATCACACAAAATCAAATTAATTTTGGTTGTAGACATGGGGAGATTAAGTGATTTGACCAGAATCACAGAATGTTGAGCTGAAGCAGAAACTCCAACCTGGTTTCCCAGTTGCAAAGTCTGCAGCTCTGGAAGTAACACCACATCCTCTCCCCTAAGTGCAACATTCAATCAAGTGGTCAACTGGATAAAAAAACAAAAAGATAACAAATAATTTAAAAGTGCTTTATCGCTATTTGAAAACTGAGAAAATATGTCCTCATTTTAGTTTTTTAGAGCACTAACCATAATTTTGACGCAAATAAGACCCTCTCATATATGTAATTTCTAAAGGAAATGCTCTAGGTATTACAGTTTTGATTACATCAAGATGACGTCAGGCGTTCCACACTTTTGTAATAAATATAGAATGTTAGCAATCTAGTTGTTCATTAGGATACTGTTGAGAGGCAGAGGCCAGGGACACGGACTCTGAAAATTGAAGGCAGGTAGGAGGATGCAGAGGCAACAATTCGACCACACTGGGCAGGCAGGAAGGGCAGTGGCAGCACAACAGACTATGGAGGGCAGTGGAAAGGGGGGCAGGGGCAACAAACCAACAATACAGGACAGGCAAGAGAGGCTGTGGCAATATAATAGAACATTGTGGGCAGAAGGAAGAGGCAGTGGTAGTACAACCATACATGCCAACAGACCCGATTCAGCCAGGAAACGTCCAATGTTTTTAAGCTCAAATGGGCTTTATTTGATCTGTCTCCTGTCTACAATCTCCTCTTTTTCAATGTAACTCAAAGGGGAAAATCAATACCCCATTTCTTTTCACAATCTCCCTCTTACCAAGTTCAAAATGTTCGCAAGGATGGTACATTGGATCATGGAAGGCAGGAGGAATTGGGGTAGGGACATGGACTCAGATAACAGAGGACAGGAGGGACATGGAGAGGTGCACCAAGCTGACCCTACAGCGCAGGCATCAGGGTTTGCAGCAGCACAATACACCACACAGGGCATGCGGGACGGGAGTGCAGCACAACAATCCATAGAAAGTAATAGGGAGGGGACAGGACCATGCACATGGACAACAGAGAACAGAGGGGAAAGAGGCAATGGTAGCTGGCTGACCATAATGGACAGACAGGAGAGAAAGCTGCAGCATAACAGACCATAAAGGGCAGGAGGGACAGATCAGGGGCATTACAATGTAACAGACAAGCCAGGAGGGAGGGAATAGGGGTCTGCACATGGAAACAGAGGGCTGGGGGCAAGGGGGCAGGGCAGAAGCAGCAAAATGACCATGGAGGTCAGGCAGGATGGGCACTAGAAACAAGACACACCATGAAGAGCAACAGTGAGACTATGATGGCATACACACAGACCATGGAGGGAAGGTGGGAGGGGGTCAGGGGCAGCTAGCTGACCACACAGGGAAGGTGGGAGGGGCCGTGGCAGCACAGAAGACCATGCATGGCAAGCGGGAGGGTTAGTGGCAGCACAATGGCTATGATGGGCAAGAAGGAGGGCGCAGGGGCATGCACAAAGGACCATGGAGGATAGAAGGGAGGGTCAGCACATGGGCACAGACAAGAGAGTTCAGGGGAAGTGGCCTCACAACAGACCACGCGGGGCAGGCAGGATGAGCAGTTGCAGCACAACAGACCAGGGAGGGCAGAAGGGTGTGGCAGTAAAATGGACCATGTAGGACAGGAGGAAGAGGATAGGGGCATGGCATGTGGACAGGCAGGGTGGAGGTGGCAGGGGTTGGTTACAGTCATCTGACAATGCTAGGCAGGTGGGAGGGGAGTGGCAACTCAACAGAACACTCAGAGTAGATAGGAGTGGCAGGTCCATGGAACATGGTGGGCAAAAAGGATGGAGCAGGGGCATGCACAAAGACATCGGAGGGCAGGGGGAAGGAGAATAGGGGCAGCAAGCTAAGCACAGAGGCTAAGCAGGAGGTCAATGATGGGCCATAGAATTGGGCAATGGAGGGCAGGAGGAGTGGACTGGTACATCATGCTAAATGGAGGGCATTGGCAGCACATCAGACCATGCATGGCAGGAGGGAGGAGGTTAGTCCATGGATTCAGACAACAGAGGATAGGGAGGAGGTGGATGGGGCAGCAAGCTAACTGTTCAGAGAAGGTGGGTATTAGGAACTGTATTGTTTTTAAAATGTGTGTCTGTGCGAACTACTTAAGATATGAACAAGTATGCAGCATAATCTCACTTTTATTCAGGAAGAAGAGAACATTTGTGACTGTGACTCCGGACTCACTTGGCAGAAACACCCCCTGACCCTCCACCACCCATCGCAAAATGTAATGCCTGTGAAAAGGGTAGGTGAACGCAGTGTTATATAGAACATAGTCCTGAGAGCACGAATGAAAATGAAAACTAGATATAGTGTATGGTATAAACTATGCACCAAAAAGTGTGATATAAGATGAACCGGGGTGTGAAATATAATATGCAATATATTGTGCGCAATGACAGATTCATTGGAGAGCACGAGATAGCACAGGCACTAGCGCGTGCTATGCGATATGCGCCTTGGAGTGTAATATGCACAGGGCAGTCTTGTGTAACCTAACTAGTCTCTAAAGTTGTAATATAAAATCTGTGCTGGGGATTGTAACGTTGCATATGCACTGTGGCAAAGATACGGATCCCAGATTGTAATATGTATGGCATAGCGCTGTTTGTTATAACACAGGCATCAAAGAAGGCACGTTAGATGGGGCAATATAACCCGTGCGAAGGCAAGTGTGGCATGACATATTCACGGGGTGATGTTACCGTGCACATGGGCTAGAGAGTGTCATAGCATACGCACTAGCTGGTGGAATACAACACAGAGCTGTGTGGCCCTCGGTGGGCACTGGTGGGTGTAACACAGCATTGGGCTCAGCCAGGAGCACGCTGTGACTCTCAAGTGAGGTTTGTCTCCTTTCCAGAGAGTAAAATAAAAAGTATTACACATCCGGCGGTGGATGTGTGTTTTTTTAACCGTGAGGGAGGTTTCTTGCATAGTTATGGTCAAATTTTTGTCGAATCCCCTTTGAATGGCTGGGTGTGCGTGTGTATCAAATGTGCCCGTCAATAGCTACCCATGTTTGTATAAATAAACGACAAGGGTGTCTACTTGGAGAGTACCCTCCGGCGGGCGCGCCAACATTAGGCACGGTAGGGCGTCAGACACATCAGCGTTTCACTAGCGGTGTAAATACATTCCACGTGGATTCATTGTATGCATTGTCGCCTTTTAATGAATATCACGCAAATCATCATGGTGATAGGTACATACGGTTTGTCCAGCATGTCCTAGGTGTTTATATAAATATATTTTTCTTAAAAATAATAAAAAACAAAGGCTGGCCCCGGGTCCATAAGTGGCCTGAGGAGGGGGGCAACGCAGCCCCCCTCCTAAAGAATTTGAAAAAAAAAAAGGCCATGCCCTGGGGGTTTGGGTCCCCGGGGCCGATTAAGGCTTGGGAGGGGGGCCACGCGGCCCCCTTACACTTTTTTTTTTCCCCAAAAAATAAATAGGGGGCAGGCCCTGGGGGATGGGGTCCGCAGGGCCAATAACTTAGAAAAAGAAGGGGGGCCACACAGCCCTCCTTCTTAAAAAAATAAAATAAATAAAAGACCGGCATCGCGCCGGAGGCCACACCCCCTCCTTGCAGCACTCTGCAAACGCGCCCCCTGGCCAGTTATAAGTTGGGGAATTAATTCCCCTTCAATACTGAGGGTCCCTGAGGGCCAACTAGTCCAACAGGTATCGCCAGTATGCGCCAGGGAGCTGCGTTGCAGACAGGTGTTCTAAGGCCACGCCTATTTTTACACCTCTCTGCAACGCAGCTCTGTGGCGTCTACTGGAGGTACCTAGTGGGCTAGTTTGACGCTAGGGACCATTAGGATTCAAGGGGACTTAATCTCTCAAGTTAGAACAGCCATAGGACGAGTTTACACAGTGGGGAAGGGAGGGGACGGGGCCTGAGGTGACGTGTGCAAACACGCCCTGTGGCGCGTTTTAAGTTGGGGAAATAATTCCCTTTCAATCCTGAGGGACCCTGGGGGCCAATTAGCCCACCAGGTGCTTCCAGTAAGCGCCACTGCTCTGCGTTGCAGAAAGGTGGTGCATGCCGTGCCCCTTTTTACACCTCTCTGCAATGGCACTTACTGGACGTACCTAGTGGGCTATTTTGCCCCTAGGGACCCACAGGATTCAAGGGGACTTAATCTCAACTTAAAACGGCCACAGGGCGTGTTTACACAGTGGGGAAGGGAGGGGACGGGGCCTGAGGTGGCGTGTGCAAACACGCCCTATGGCGCGTTTTAAGTTGGGGAAATAATTCCCCTTCAATCCTGAGGGCCCCTGGGGGCTAACTAGCCCACCAGGTGCTTCCAGTAAGCGCCACTGAGCTGCGTTGCAGAGGTGGTCCAGGCCGTGCCACTTTTTACACCTCTCTGCAACGCAGCTCTGTGGTGCTTACTGAAGGTACCTAGTGGTCTAGTTGGACCCTAGGGACCCTCAGGATTCAAGGGGACTTAATCTCCCAACTTAAAACGGCCACAGGGCGTGTTTACACAGTGGGGAAGGGAGGGGACGGGGCCTGAGGTGACGTGTGCAAACACGCCCTGTGGCGCATTTTAAGAGGTAGTTTTAATCCCCCTGCCCTATTATATACTAGCGGCTTACAGAGGAGGTCATGCTAATCACAGGGGGACCCCAACGCATAGTGTTCCCTAGTGTATGTAGGTGTTTTCACTGTATTCTGAGTGTCTTTTAACATAGCACTGGCTCTAGGACTGGTTAGTCAGACTCAGTTACCACCAGTATCCGTCTGAAAAAGTTGAGGGTACAGGATGATTTTCCAACAAGGCTTCTTTCTGCTCTTCTGTTTGTTCTTTCTGCATGTTATCCTTCTTCCTGCACTTTTCTTCGTCTTTGAGGACTTCTGTTGCTTCTTTCTGCATTTCTTTTTTTTCTTTCTGTGCGTTTTTTCTTCTTTCTTCACATGTTCTATCTCTGTAGGCAGAGTTAGAAATTAGCATTTAAAAAACATTTGAAATTCACTGAAAAAACCATAGGTTTCAGGCACGTTATGGTTAGGAATTAGCATTTAAAAAACCTTAGAAATTCACTGAAAAAACCATAGGTTTCAGGGGCGTTATAGTTAGCTGGACTTTTCACTCGGACAAAACCATTGAAATTCCCCCGTTATAGTTAGTTCAGCTAACTATAACTCGCGCGCCCGCAATGCACTGCTGATGACATCACATATTACATCACTCATGACTAGGGGTGGGCGGAATTTGCGAAATTCAGTTTCGCAAATTATCGCAAAAATGTTAAAAATCTCCGCAAACATCGCGAAGATGCAGAAGTTTTTTTCCCGCCCGTTCGCGGTATTTTCTGCGTGGTCGCGGCTCGCCAACTTACCCATGCGGTTGCTCGTGGGCACGGCCATCTTGTTTTCACTTGTTTCGCGGTGCGTGATTGCAAGAAGAAAGACGTGATCGCGTGACGAATGACGTTACTGCGGGCGCGAACTGTCGCGAGACAGCGCAAATGGCTACCAACAATCCAACATCCCATGGAGAACGCGACCGGATCGGGAAAACTTGTCGGCGAACGTGGGGATTCAGGTAAGGCGATCGCGCGCACACGAGAATGTATCATTTTACAGCGCGAGCAAGCAAAAAATTTCCGGTAAAATGCAGATTGCGGAAATTTTTACATTTTTGCGCTCTCCGCGGAATGCGAAAATGTCAAATTATCGCAATTTCCGCGAGCGGAACGGAATTTTAGCCCAGGCCTACTCATGACATGGTCAGTGACATCACTCATGACATCACTGACGACATCTCAAATGACATCACTGATGACATCATCCTTGTGATAGAGAGGCAGACCTCCTCTCCCCCTAATATAACCTTTGATACACACATTCAAAAATAGAAACTAAAATTTTCAAAACAACGGACATACCAATATCAGTTACAACAACCTATTCAGTAATTCTAAGATCCACATACATATCCACTCATTCACCAACAGTCCTATACAGTCACTCATACATGTCCTCACTCATCATATGTACTCATACACCTATACATCCTGTTACACAACGCCACTCATCCATAGAGTTACTCACACACATAGTCACTCATGCTAATAAAGAATCAAACATACATTTACTTGCATATACAGTTATACACACACCACCACACTTATTTCTACAGAAACTTACACATACTTAGTCTTTTAAACAATCACCTATAGCAACACATACTTGTTCATACAGGAACTCTTCCAATCTCTCACTCTCACATATACTCACTTATATACACCAATAGTCACATATACTAGTTTAAAACATATGTAGTTACTCATAAAGAGACTATTGAGACAGGCATTCACTCACTAACACACCCATGCACACACTCATCCACCCATACAGTCCTGCACCCATGCTGTCTTCAACACATACAAACAGTGAGTCACTCATTCATGCACATATGCACTACGTAATACCCCCCACAGAACCATACAGAAACTCAGACACTCATACTGATACTCAAAAAAACAACTAATAACCTATATAGACACTCATGTAGCTACTCACACACCCCCTCACTGACTCACAGTGGTACTCACACACACGCTCACACACACACTTACACACACACAATCGCTCACACACCCATACATCAACTCACACACCCACTCAGAGATGCAGAAAATCACTCACACACCCACTCAGACACCCATACAGCCACTCATGTACCCAGTCAGAGACCTAGTCCCCACCTCTTTTTAACATCTATCTCCAGTCTTTGTGGCAGCCTTGGCTCAAATGGACTGTCGAGTGTTTAATTATGCCCAATCCTGTGTACAGAACATCCTTAGGATGACTGCCAATTTGCTTACAGTGAACCCTGAAAATACTAGCCATCACTACGGGTGACAACCCCATGTCTAATCTTTTCTGGCCACACGAGTTGGGTACTACACAAACACCGGTCTCTGTTGTGAAGCGCTTAGGCATTAAATTAGATGATAAGCTTACACTGTCAAATCAAGTGTTCACTGTGGTAAGGACCTGTGTGGGCCTTTTGAGACAACTTAGGAAACTGGCATCCCTCCTATCATTCTCAACTCTGCACACGGTGGTGACAGCACTGATCATGTTGCGATTGAACTATGGCAATGCTCTATACATAGGGCTACCAGATAAGCTGTTAGGCAAGCTACAAGTAGTAATCAACAACGCGGCGAGATTGATTTTCAAGCTCCCAAGATGTTTACATGCATTTCTACTTCTGCAGCAGCTGCACTGGCTCCCAATTAAGCGGTGGGCCAGGTTTAAGAGCCTCTGCATTGCACATAAAGCTGTCTTTGGGCAGGCACCAGAGTACATCAAGGATCGCCTAAGGAGCTACATGCCAGGACGTGACCTCTGCTCATTCCAGGCAGGCCTGTTGGCCAGCCCACGGTTTGATAAAGCAACCATGGGCGGACGTGCCTTTTCAGTCCTAATCCCTTATCTGTGGAACAAGCTACCGGAAAGTCTGCATAGGGAAACTTCTCTCCTTCCATTCAGGAAAACGATTAAGACCCTGTTGTTCACACAGGTTTGGGGACAAGATGTGTTCTGACTAGGGAGATGCTCTGACAGGTAACTGCTGGTGGGGTTTGGCTATTCTCTCATAAGCGCTAAGAGACCGTTGGTGATTATGCACTATAAAAATGCTGATTAACAGTAACAATAACAATAGAAACCACTTGCATACCTATTTGCACACTAATACATCCACTCACAGACCCACACAGGTGCTCACATAACCACTCACACACCCATGTACATACTCATATAGCTAGTGACACCACCACTCACAGAACCAAACACTCATTTACACATCCACTCACACACCTAGAGCATACTCACACACACTTACACACTCACACAACCACTCACAAACCCACTCACACACCAATTCAGTCAATCACACAGTCATTCAGAGACCCAGAAAACCAATTGCATACCTATTCACATACCCATTTAGCTAATCACTCACCCACTTACAGAGCCAGAGAACCACTCACACAGGTACTCACACATCCACATACACACTCACACACATCCACACTCACACAACCACTCAAATACCTACTCACACACCCATACAGCAAGTCACACAACCATTCAGAGACCCAGAAAACCGGTCACACACCCATTTACACACTCATACAGTCACATCACAGTTAGGAAATAGCATTAAAAACCATAGACGTTCACTGAAAAAAACAATGGTTACAGGGTCATTCAGATTTTATACACACAAAACCATAGAAATTCAGCAGTTATTTGTATCTCAAGCAACTACAACTTGTGCCCTACGGTAATTATAACTTGCACCCTCACCATGCACTGCTATTTACCCCACATATTACATCAGTGATGTCATATTCTATGACATTACTGATAATATCACTGCAACATTTGCATAGAAATTATTGACAATAAAACTGTGCATGGTGGGGGTGAGAGTTATAGTTGCCTTAGGGCACGAGTTATAGTTACTTGAGGCAACTATAACTGCTGAATTTCCATGGTATTGTGTGTGCAAAATCTGAACATAACTATAATGTCCCTGTAACCTTTAGTTTTCTAAGTGAATATCTAAGGTTATTTTAATTCTTTCCCCTAACTATAATGTCCACGTAACCTTTGTTTTTTCAGAGAATGAATACACACACATATCTATATATATCTTAGGCTCAAGTTTCCCTCATACAAAACCAGTGACATTTAGCAGTTAAAGTTAGGTGAGCTAACTATAAGTATCACCCCTGCAAAGCACTATTTATGACCTCACATTTTACATCACTCATGACATGGTCAGTGACATCACTGATGGCATCACTGATAGTCAGTTCAGCTAACTATAACTACTGAATTTCACTGAATTTGTACAAGTGAAACCTGAGTCTAACTATAACATCCCTATAATCTTTATTTTTTCAGTGAATTTCTATGGTTTTTTAAGTAGCAATGGCATTTGCTGAGGGGTGGTGAAAGGGGGCAGGGCCTCTGACCAGCTCTCAGGAATCCCGCTTTGTAGGACTTACAGAAAGTACCAGGAGGGCTTCTTGGCCCCCAAGGCCCCTCAGCATCCAAGAGGACTTCATTACCCAACCAGTAGGGTGCCAGGAGACACCTTTGGAGAAAGGGTGTGTGGCCTCTGAAGACCTCTTAGCAATCCCACTGTGTGAGGCTCACTGGAGGGGTTGTTCACCCCAAGGACCCTCAGCAGCCAAGGGGACTTCATACCCCAACTAGTAGTGCGCCAGGAGGCATGTTTGCAGAGTGATAGAAAAGGGGGCAGGGCCACAAAGATCTCTCTGCAATCCTGCAGTATGAGACTTGCTGAAGGTAACAGGAGGGGTAGTTGGCCCACAAGGACGCCCTTGGAGGCCAACAACCCCTCCTGTTACTTCCAGTAAGTCCCACACAGTGCGATTGCCTAAAGGTCTTTGCAAGCCACACCCCTTTTCTACATCACTCTGCAAATGCACCTCCTGCTGCACTTCTGGTTGGGGAATGAAATCCCCTTGGCTTTAGAGTGTCCTTAGGGGCCAACAAGCCTTCCTGTTACCTCCAGTAAGTCCCACACTGCGGAATTGAGGTCTTCAGTGGTGGTCCCTAGGCCCATTTATGGCTTCAGGAGGGGGCTGGGGCACTGTATAATATGTATGCAAGTGGACCCACTAGACCTACCCAAGCCCCATGGACCTCCACAGCCCTGTAGTAAATTATGTAAAATAAATGCGGGCCCGCATTGCACCCCCGCAGCCCCGGGGTGCGCCTTCTCCCCAGGGCACTGAATAAAATATATGCGGATGGGCATACTGGGGCCACCTGTGCCCCAGGTACTGCCACTTTCCAGGGGCATACAATGTGTGGCCACCCACAACCCCAGGGAGCACCACCTCCCAGGGCCCGGTATAGTATGTATGCCTGCCATAAGTCTCCAGCTGACGCCTGCAGGCTGAATCCAGAAGGCCCCCCTAAACGTGACCAGGAGCTGATGAAAAGATCTGACCCCTAAAGGCACCCCAGCACCTGACGCCCCAAGGCCTTGTGTGTCCAAACCTATGGTGCCTAACTTCCCAACGTTTCTCTTAAAGTGGTGGTGGCATCCAGATAGCCTTCATCCCCGAGCCTGCAGTGTCTTTCCAAATTAGAGGTTCTCCATTGAAACCAACAGGGTGCCCGACGTCAAAACAGCACCCTGGTCCTGGCCGCCCTAGTGCCGCTGAAGGTGCACCTTGTTTCCCCATTTGCCCTGAGCTAAAGTCCAGGAGCTTTGCTCCCACAACCCAGTGGTGTGCTTGCCAGCAACCACCAACCGGAGGCCCCCATCCCCTATTGGATAACATTGGGCCTCAGCACTCTGCACCCGACCACCCTAGTGCCGCTGAGGGTGTAACAAGAGTGCATCCTTGACCCTGGAACCCTTGTTCTAACCCCAGAAGCTCAACTCCAAAGACCGATTACTTACCTGGTAACCGTTAACTTCATTTCTCTCCATAGGAATCCATTGACAGTTTTTCTCTGAAATCATTTCCAAGTGTCAAATAACAATTGTGCAAAACTGATTTTACTTACCTTTTCTCTAGGAAATGTCCCACTGTTATATCTAGGCATATCACACTGAGTAAAAAAAGTAATCTAAAAAGTAACGTAAAAGTAACTTACCTGTAAATTTCATTGCACAGTCGATACAAAGTATATGACAGCATTTCACAGTATTGCATAACCAGTAATTCAAACTGTAACCATTTCAATGTACATTTACAACTGCATTTCAAACTGTATATTTACTGCAAAGTATTTATCAACTTACCTGTGCCAGGCTTGCTTGGTTCTAGAAAATAAAATAACTAAAAGATTATTTTTATACAAAACCAATTAGTCTGAAGTTCAGTCTTTGAGTGTGTGAAATCATTTGCTGATTGAGTGGGTACAACAAATGCTTATACTGTCCTCTGACACTGCCTTACTGCTCGACCACACTACCACAAATCGAGAGTAAGGTTATATCTAACGTTACCTCTGCCTACCTTTGGGGTTCTACTGGACTCTGTGCACACTATACCGTACTTTGGTACAGTATATACAGAGCTAGCTTCCTACACTATAACGTTGCGAGTAACGATTAGCGGGCAGCACATCCTTTCCATGCACCTGCTTCCCCCCACTCTCACCACTATACCGGTTGTCTGGGCTGCATACTCCTCCAGGACGCCAAGAGAACTCGTGCACCCCTTGAAGTACGCGTACTGTGACCCGGAAGGAGAGCCGGAAGCCCGTCCCCTTGTCTGGTTCAATGGCCTGTTCCTGCCAATCCTGTGAGACTGGGAGATTGTGCAGTGCCCACCATTCATACTGGTTAAACGGGGGTCTCATCGAGCATCATCTTGGAATTGTTACTCCCAGATATCTGTAATAGCTGCACGGCAAGCCCCGAAGACAGTTACAGTTTAGTAACATCTGGGTGCACAGTATTTTTTAAAAACATCTAGGTACACAGTATTTATTAAAAAACTGCACTGCATTGGTCAAGTTTATTGACAAACCCGGGCAGTCATGTAACTCCCAAGGGGTGTGTATAGGCATTGGGGTGCTTATCTAAATATATACCAGAGGATGTGTATTTGTATAAATATTGAGGGGCACCTAAGTAGTCATGGGCGCTCTATACCTCTCAGCACCCAAGCGTGTAGCCTCAGTGTGTTACGAGGAGCTACCTAAGGCAATAATCAGGTTAAAGATAGTCAAATGTGGTGGAAAACTATGCAAATAACCCTTCCTGATTTAACGGTGTTTCTTATGATTTAAAGATCAGGATAAATTTGGTCAAAAGTGATAAAGTGGGTACAAAGCTATGCAATTAACTTTTTCTGATTTAGAGGTGTTTCTCATGATTTAAAGATCTCCATGCCAGTGATGTGTTCGAACTTTTCTTCCTTTGCTAGCCCTTGGGGTGAGCTAACGCAGACACATACTGGTACATCTATTTCCACCTTGCCCATCCCATATCAGATCCTCCAGTTTATCTCCAAGGGGACAAGTTCATGAATGCGCACCCAATTCACACTTTTTGGCACAGTTGGCATTATACACCATTTTAATATGTGTTTACATGTTTTGAACGATTTTTCTTCTATATTGTTTGTCGACCACCACAGTTTGCTCTTGAAGCATCGGTGAGGTGGAGATCGGTCCCCGAGCCCTGATGAAATTGCCGAAAATTATTAGGCAATGAAACATGTCAGCTGTTCTAACTGAAATGGTCTAAAACGTGCTGTTCTTTTAATCTAAACACAATCACTGCGAATGATAAAGTATGTACAACTGCAAGTGAGTCACAACTCATTTTAGCTTGGAGAAGCAATTTTCTTCTTTCACGTTACGGGGTCCAGTTGGTTGATGGATGACAGAAGCATCAACACTACACTCTGTTTCTTTCTTCACCTTCTCTCACATAAACTATAAAACTTGGGCACAACAACCTTTTTTTCGTTTCGTTCATGAAAGTTACCAATGATGACAACGTGAGCAAACTGGGGAGTACCAATCAGCAGCTACTTTGGTGATGCTTACGTGAGGTACTTTCCGAAGTGCACCCACTTGCCAGTCCCAAATCTTCTCTTTTGTACATGAAAGGCACCCCTAAAGTAACCCCATGGTAGCCCCATGGGCAGGGTGGGATATATTTAAAAGGTAGGACAAGTGCTATTGTGTTTTACATCTCCTAATTGTGAAATATTGCTAATTTTGTTTCTTCACAAGGACTATATCTCCCCTAGGGTAACATGGGGATTGCCTTGAAATATTTATAAGTGTAATTTCTCATTGGAAGTTGATAGAGATTTGGAGTTTGGGATCTCCAAACTCATAATTTAAAAATGCATCTTTTGGTGAAGTTGGTTTTTAAATTGCATGTTTAAAAATGCCACTTTTAGAGAACGGGCATTTTCTTCCGTAACCATTCTGTGCTTCTGCCTATCTAAAGAATCTACGTCCTGGTTAGGATGATAGTTGGCCTCTTTTGCATTCATTCTAGACAGTCACACAAAGGCAGCTGAGCTGTGCCATGCATATCCTGATGGGCCTTCCTGAGTTACAGTGGCGGGAAGTGTTGTCACTGACACCTGAATAGGGCTGTGCCTGTCCTCACACAAAGCTGTCTCCACCACCATTTAGTGTTTCTGGAGCCAGGTCAGGGAAAGGCGAGTTAACGTGCACTACAAAGACTTTACTCTGAAGTTTGCTTACTTCAAAGGTAGAATGGGGTATAAGTATTGGACCTCTGACACTCTGAAATCAGAACACTTCTGAACAAAAGAAAATTCTGTCAGGAAGAAGAGCTGGATGCTGTAGGTGCAACTGACACTGTATCTGTTGCTTTGCTGTGCTGGCCTGATGCTTGCTGTTTCTGTCCTGGGAGTGAAAGGAATGGACTTTGCTTTCTGTATCCTGCTTCCAAGGTTCTCCAAGGGCTTATGTGTGCTTTCCTCTTGTTGAGAAGTACCAGGGCTGTCAAAGACTTCACCTACCAGTGCCTGGTCTCTTCTACTGAGAGGCCTGACTTGCAAAGTGGTGTCAGATCCAGTTAATGGGCCGTTGGAGGTAGAATCTGGTGAACTGAAGGAGAAAATCAATGCATCGAAGCATCGCTATAAATTTGAACGTATTGTCACTACCAGCACCAAAGCATTGTTCCTGATCGGCACATGGACCATGACTTTCACTGCAGGTCCCAGCTTTCCGTTGCAGTGTTTCAAAAGACCAGCCGCAGAATGAGTTTCGAGGACAGAATCATCGAAGTTTGTGACACACCGCTCCAACTCCAATGCAGCATCTGCTTCATCGCTATGAAATTGGCGCAGCGTGTCTGTATTTTTGACACATCGACCCTGGGTGCCTATTACTTCATCGATGTTGACAGGCAGTAAGGAACCGAGGCCGCATGTTCAGAGATTGATGCATCACCTCCTCTTCCTGTAAGGAACCAGCGCATCACCTCCCCTGACAGTAAGGAACCAACACATCACCTCCACTGCCAAGCAGTAAGGAACCAACGCATCATCTCCCCCACCAGGAAGGAGCCATGCATTGCTTTGTTTTTCCAGAACCTCACCTCCCCTGTGCCTTGTACCATCTTTTATTTTGATGCATCTAAGTTACTTTGTGCTAAAAGTAACACATCCTTTGATTTCTATGTGCTGAAAGCCCTTAATCTTTGAAAAGTGATATCTTTACTTGTGTATGTTGGATTTTTGTCGTTTTGGTCTTGTTTCATTCAGATAAATATTGGTCATTTTTCTAAACTTCCGAGATAAGCCTGACTGCTCGTGCCAAGCTACCAAGAGGGTGAGCAGGAATTATCTTAGCTGTGTGACTCCCTTACCCTGATTAGAGTCAGGGTACCTACTTGGGCATGAAGCAAACCACTGTCAACTAGAGACCCCATTTCTAACAGCATCCTTTTTAGAAACAGTTTCCATAAGGCTGTAAAGTTCTCCAGTGAGCAATATGTATGGCGAAGAATGTTGGTTGCTGCCTTAGAGTCATAAATTAATGTTCAAATGGTTACTACAGTTGGGCCCTACAGTTATGTTATGTTATGTTAGGCATATTTATATAGCGCACGACTCACCCGGGGGCATCTCGGCACTTACCTAGTGAACAAGAGGAAGAAACCAGTAACATTTGATGAATATATTAAAACAGAAAGGTTTTTAGTTGTTTCCTAAAAGCAATGTACGAAGTGCATTTTCACAGGGCCATGGGGTGCTGATTCCAGTACCGAGGGGCAAGGTATGAGAAGGCTCTACCGCCAGTGCGGCTTAGACGTATTTGGGGGACCTTTAGAAGAGCTAACGAGTTTGATCTGAGGTTACAGCTCGAGACCTGCTTTGTAAATTTCTTTTGTAGATAATGAGGACTGTTACCGTTTAAGGCATTAAACGTGAGGCAACATATCTTAAAAAAGGATCGCTTCTTCACTGGTAACCAGTGGAGCTCTCTCAGTAAGGGGGAATTTAAAATCATCCTTGCCGCGGTGTTTTGAATCACCTGCAGTTTGGCAAGCAACGTCTCACCTACTTCAGCCAGCAGCGCATTCCCATAGTCAAGGCGACTCATCACCATAGCCTGGACCAAGGTTCTACGGTGTTTAATAGGCAGATAAGGAAGTGACTTGTGTAAGAGACGTAGGCTGTAATAACAGGAACTAATAGTGGTCACAATATGATCCTTCATAGTTAGTGTCTGGTCCAATTTTAATCCAAGATTTTTTACGGATTGAGTAGGAATGGGAGCCGTTCCCAGCTGACAAGGCCACCAGTCATCAGTCCAGATGGTTGAGGCTTTACCCATAAGCATAACTTCGGTTTTGCTAGGATTCAGCTGGAGGCAGCTCTCAATCATCCAATCGGAGATGGCGAGCATACCAGCAGAGAATCGGGTTTTATAATCTTCTAGGTTGGAACCGATTGGGAACATCAGCTGAGTGTCGTCAGCATAGGAGATTATCTCGAACCCAAACGGTTCAACAATTTTTGCCAGTGGGGCCATGTAAACAATAAATAATATAGGACTTAGACAAGACCCCTGAGGTATGACCTTGTCCAGACAAAATTTCTGAGAAAGGTAAGGTCCTAAGATTATCATTTGGCATCTATCTGACAAAAGGTTTTCCAGCCATTTTAAGGCTGTGCCTCGAATGCCACAGGAGTATAGTCTCTCCGTGAGCAGTAAATGAGAGATAGTATCAAATGCCACGGAGAGATCTAGGAGGATCAGTACCACTGATCCCCCGGCATCCATTGTCTGCCTCATAGAGTCCGTTACTGCCAGAATAGCGGTCTCAGTACTGAAACCTGGGCGAAATCTAGATTGTGAGGGGTCTAAGATTTTATTGGACTCGAGATATGAGCTTAACTGCCTATTTATGAATGTTTCTAGTTGCTTGCCCAGCAGGGGTAACAAAGATATTGGTCGGTAGTTACTTAGAACCTGGGGGTCAGCTGTAGGTATTTTCAGGATAGGTCGTACATATGCTCCTTTCCAAACGGTAGGAATAATGCCAGATTGGATCGAACAGTTAAAAAGTTTGAGAGTTTCCGCGGCACAACTGGAAGATAGAAGGGCCATAGTTTTAGGAGGACATAAATCGCCAGGCGAAACAGATTTAGCAGAAGATAGTGAATTAGAGATCTCATCAAGCGTGATTGTTTTGAATTGTCAAGAGTGCCTGCTGTTGGTATCTCCAGTTCATCTAGTCCGGTAAGAGGTGCCGGCTTGTGGAACTTAATAGTTGGAAAATTAGCATAGATCTGCATGATTTCTTCCTGAAAATAGGTTGCTAAAGAGTCACATAGTTCTTGAGATTCAGTCGGAGATTGTCTACAGGCTTGAGGTGATACAAAGTCTTTAACTATATTAAATAAGGCTTTGGATGAGTTACTAGACTGATCGATTTGATTGATAATATAGTTTCGCCTGGCTGTTTTTATGTTTTGATGGTAGCTGGATAGAACTAGTTTGTACGCTTGTCTATCCAGCGAGTCTTTAGTGCATCTCCATCGTCTCTCCAGTGTCTTGCACTTGGATTTGTAAATTTTTAACTCAGCTGTGTACCAGGGGGCGGATTGCCGCCGCTGGGCTGGACTATGTTTTATTCGAGGGATTACAGAATCCAGTGCTGTTACTAAATCAGAATTGAAACCTTCCAACATTCCAGAAACATCGGAGTCGTTGGAGCCACATTCACGACGGTGGGGATGGAATACCTTATCAAAGGATTCCAAGGATAGTGTATGCCATGGCCTACGTAACTCCTTCTTCATCCGTTCCATATTTCCAGTTGGAATCGGGACAGATGGAGATTGATAGGTGAGCATGACCATGAAGTGGTCAGTCCACGTTAAGGGATATATGGGATGGCTGATGAGGTGATCGATATTAGTAAAAATTAAATCAAGGGCGTGGCCAGCCAGGTGAGTGGCACCCATACCCCTTTGGGAAAGTCCAATTAAATTAAGACTAGTTATGAGCGTGTTTACTTCTGGATTGGCAAGATCTTCGCCATGAAAGTTAAAGTCTCCCAGCAGAATAAATTTGCTGGAAGCTAAGACCTGCATGGCTATTTGTTCAATCAGATAATTTGGAAAATTAGCTCTCGGTCCTGGAGGCCGATAAATTAGCGCTCCATTCCAGCTGTCCGTGGGAGACAAGGTGATTTAAAAAATACCCAGTTACAAACTATCATTACACAGGGTAGAAGTCCATTGCACCTTAAGATGGTTTTTAAAGGCTATGGCAATGCCTCCCCCGGTTTTGCCCTCTCTGTCTAGATGGATAAAGTTATAGCCATCCGGGAGGGCCAAATTGATCGATGGATGGTTTATGGGTGCTAGCCAAATTTCTGTGATAAAGCAAAGCTTTGGGGAGTAAGAGGTAATCATATCCCATACTTCAATGGGGTGTTTTGCTAAAGATCTTACATTGCATAAGATGTACTTTAGTCTAGTTGTATCATGGTCAGGATCGCTTTGTAGGTCAAGTAAATGAGTAGTGACCAACTTGCTCTGAAAAAGGCAGGTTCTACAAACTACCAGTCCTTCCAGGACAGTTGGAAACTTTGTTGAACAACCTATATTGGGAGAATGATGAATTAATCCTCTCGTTCCAATATCGAGCAAGGGTTTTCTAGTGTAAATCAGGCGGTTCGTGGTCAGAGCAGTAGTCCTGATTTGGGCAGCATTTCCTGCCTCTAGGCTCGTTCGGGCGCGGACGGGCGCAGATGGGCTTGCCTTTGGCGTGCCTTTGGCGCGCCAGCGGTGCCCCCGCTGCGCGAGTCCACTGCACGTGCGCGATGACGCGATCATTTATTCTGTCTTGGCAAAAACAGTTGTGGACACAATGTGGCCAGTGGGTAACTTGTCCAGATGTCCAGCATGGGGAGAATACGATCACTACATGTGCTGTGTTCTGATTGGTGATGTGTTCCCAACTCATGTGGCATCTGACTTTATGGTGTTTTAGGAGTGCTCGTACCCCATCCGGCCATTTGTGCTTTATTGGGGCCATTCTCCCTTGAGCACTGTAATGTTGCTGCACCTATCTGATGGGTTGATCTAGGGTTCCGTGTTCATGCAGTTATCGGCTAGTCAGGTGGTGCCCGTTCCGCAAGGAGCTCCAGTACCTTACTGCTCAAGTCGAAGAAATTTTAAAAAATGAAAACCTACAATCGTACATTCTCAGGTATTGCCCAGAGAATCTGGAACTCCCTTTCTGCAGAAACTAGATTGATTCCTTCAACACTTTCCTTCAAAAGGGAGGTGAAAACTTTACTGATGAACACTGGGCTGAGCTAGAAACGTTTGTCTTTTTGTCTCCTATCATGTACCGCTGATTAATGGGCTACTTGGCAATTGTATGGCCCCAGTGCCTACCTCTATTATGTCATTTTGTACTTGCTGTTGTTTTTCTATATCATTGCTTTTCTCCGACAATCATCTACCTATGTGTTCCGCAACTCGTATGTAAAGTGCTCTGATACCCACTAGGGTCATGTTCGCGCTGTATAAAACTTTAAAAAATAAAATTAAAATTAAAATACATGCTATCCCACCTGTGACCTATAAATCAGTAACCACGGGCCTGGGTCCCAGAGCTCACCTGACTATGTATTTTTGAGTTGAGGTTGATGTGCAGTTCAAAAAAGGTGATTTTATTAATAGGGGAATGATTTTGTTTTCATAAATAAATGTATCATTTCCCATATTCACACTATCATTTTCCAAAATAACACAGGCAGCCTAGACATCATCCTCGACATGAACTGACCATGAAACGACAAGTCAACAGAGTCGCCTACTTCTGCTTCCCTACCCTCCACACACTCCCCAGAATCTTCATATGGATCCCAGTCAAGGGCAGAAAGAGCGTCACCTAGACCCTCGTCACCAGCTGCCTCGACTACTGCAACGTGCTCTACTCCAGCATCTCCACGCAGCTCCTCAGAAGACTCCAGACACAAACCCTGCAGCCAAACTCATCCTGGACCTCCCCAATTGGACCAACATCACCCCCCACCTCAGAAACCTCCATTGGCTTCCCACACAGAAGAGATGCCAGTTCAAGAATCTCATACAAAAATTACATGCTCACAGCATTGAGATATGCTTGAAGACTCTCTGTACCAAGTGTGGGTTTATATAGACACTCAATATATCATTTGCTCTGCTGTTTTTAAGACTATCTAGATGCTTTGGGACCATGCATTATGTATTCAGTTAGGGTCATTGATAACAAATAAGAGAGTAATTGTAAATATATATGCGTTTTAGGTTTCAAATCTTTCACATCCATGTTCTTTGTCCTGAGGAGGCCCAACTTAATTGGCTGAAACGCATCTACCTATGCAATACAAGAAGTTCCTTATTCCTCTAAGTTCATGGATTATATGGATTCATTTAAAGGAAATGGGGGACAGTAAACCAACAGATCAATCACTGATTTTTGCAATTTTTAAGAACATTGACACCTCCTCCGGGCATACTTTGGACACTGAAATTGAGTGGAGACACAAGATATTCAGCAGCAACCCGTGCAGGTAAGAGTGTTGGGGCCGGGTGGAGGGCAATTTCGACAGACACCGATGAGGGAAAATTAATTATTTATTTAATTTTCCCTTGTGGTCGTCTGTCGAATTCCCCCCAACCTGGCTCCACCGCCCCACCTCTCTTACCTGCACAGCTGCTGCTGCAGATATTTACATTTTAGCAAGAGCAATAAATGAATCAAAAATTATTGATGTGGCAGTAAGTGTTTTGTTGTGATAACTGCAGGACAAATATCCATATTCAGTATGTGATTGTAATTTAATTAGCGCCACGAATAGCGAGAAGCGCCACTATTGTTGTGCCCAGTAAGGTTTATTTAATCAATCTCTATAGATAACTCACCCAATTGTCTCAAATCTGGGTTCTTGGGACACTTTGAGCAACTGCAGTAGAACACTGGGGAGATGACCGACAGACTCCTGCTGGTGTTGAAAGAACATGCTTTAGTCTGCATGTACTTTTGAAAATTATTAAAAAGTGTACCCATTTTGGCTTTCTACAGCACTAATCATAATTACTATGACAAAACAAACCCTCTCATTTTCCTAATTTCTACAGAAAATGTTTTATGTTTTTCAGGTTTGAATCCATCAAGATGTCTTCTGGTGTGCTGCACTTCGATCATAAATACAAAACTTTGGTGCTTTACTTGTTCATTGGAATACTCTGGGAGGCTGCAGTACAACACTGGGGAAACAAATGACAGGCTGCTGTTGGAAGCGCAGGTTTTACTCAAAATGTCAGCCTTTATTCTCACAAGGCTGTAGAAGACCTTCAATAACCCCTTTGAGAAAATCAGAAACATGCTTCAAACATGGGATTACCTTATTATATTTAATAAGTGATTGCTTTTGATTGGGAGCAGATAGAGATATGGTGTTTACTCTCAAATGAACTCTAATTTAAAATCACATTTAACCGTAAAGCCAGACATCAAGTAACAATTCTGAAAAAGTCACTTTTAGAGCTTTGGGATTTTCTTGTCCTGACCATTTGTGCCTTCTACCAGTATCCTTAGCCACATGACTGTGAATGACTCTGCTGTTGGGGTTTGTGTATTCCTTCAAGACAGTGCCATAAAGGGGATTAGGTGTGGACCGGATGGGCTATCTGCCAGGATGGTTGAGGGGAGCTGTACCCAGCCCCACTTATAGTTCAAAGGGATTTGCCTCCTGCACACACACAGGAATCTGACACTAGCATTTTTTCACAGGTATGCACAGGTTATTTATTGACTTTTATGGTTCACCCTGAGGAGAATTGTGGCTGTTGCCTCACTGGGGCTTCCAAAATACTCAACCAATGGCCTCAACTTCTTACACTGCTGTTGACAGTTTTCTCCAGTACCTGGAGAGAAACAACAGGCTGAACAAGGGGCTAAAGGCCTCTAAAGACAATATGGGGCATATTCTCAAGGACTCATCGCCGATTCATCGGCACTTTAACGCTGCAAAAGTGGCAATTGATTTATTGCCCTATTCCCAAGCTGGTGCAAACTGCTGATATCACCAGTTTTCCAGCGATAGCTGCCGCAAAAAACCTCGCCACGGATGAGAGCGACAACTAGCGCTAATAATATGCAGACTAGGCGTTCCAATGCAAAAACTCACGAAAACACCACTTCGCGATATTCTCAACGATCAGCCAGATCGGCGATGCGATCCAAAAACAGGTGATAAGGTGCGTTAGCAGGAGGGATTTAACACCTGCCTTCTACTGGTGTTAAGCAGGAGGACAACCTGCAGTATAAAAGGGAGCCCAGACAAGGGCCACATCTGAAGACCAACACATGTCATGGAGCTACTGATCATGCAGCTCGGAGACCCAAGAGGGTCACAACCCACAGGCACCCCCCCCCCGGACTACCACAGAGGCAGCACAGAACAAGACAGCGGACCTTCCAAAAATGCACCAGCTTCAGAAACTTAACGCCAGAGGATGTCATTGCCCACCACAGACTCAAAAGGACAACCATCCTCCGCATCCTGACCAACATTGCCCACCGGCTGACGGTACCAACACAGCGGAGAACCAACATCCCTCCGCAGACAAAGCTGCTGGCTGTGCTGCACCTGTTGGCCTCTGGTACCTTCCAACCAACAACTGCCAGAGTCGGAGGAGTCTCACAGCCAGCCCTATCAAAGTTCCTCACACCTGTCTTGGATGCCATCATCAGCTTGGTACCCCAGCACCTTCACTTCCCCCACACTGGGCAGGAACAGCTGGAGACCAAGCAAGGCTTCTACGCCATAGCTGGCTTCCTGCACGTGTTGAGGGCAATTGACTGCACACATGTCCTACTTGTGCCCCCTGACGACACTGCACACAATTCCTGTAACAGAAAGCACACACATTCCATCAATGTGCAGGCAATAGTGGACCACCGGGAACTCTTCACCAATGCCGTCACCAACTACCCAGGCAGTATGCATGATTCCTACATCTTCCAACAGTCCATCATCAACCAGCGCTTCCGGGATGGCACCTATGGAAATGCACTGCTCATTGGTAAGTACCAAATGAACACACCACACACCTCAACTCCACAATCATGCAACTCACAACTGTGGGATTGCACATGTTACAAAATCACATACTACAGGCCAAACAACACGCCCACCTACCAGACACGCCAACACAAGTAACTGTGGTAACCGTGGCCAGCCATGTAGACAAACCATCCACATCATGGCACCTCTGCCACACAATTGCAGAATGTGGGGAGAGGTGGGAATCAAGTCTGTGTGAAGGACGCAAGTGACCCATTAATAAGAATGTACACAATGCCAAGTGTGGCGGTGATGTGCTGGACAGACTTCAGTATGTAGAGCACAGACATGTCCATGTGGACATATACTGCTGATGTTTTTAGTGTTGTGGACAGTGGACGCAACCATGTTACCTCAGGCAGTGGGGAAGACCTGGCTTGGACATGTAGCTATGTCGCTCCCCCCAGTAAGCGTAAGCGTAATGGGCTCGGCCGGCGTACACCAGTCCAGCATAGGAGTGGGAATAAATAGCCTGGGGCTCGGGACGTGGTTTTCTACCGGGATGGCCACCAAAGTAAATACTGCGTGTGTCTCTGTGTCCGCCATATCCTGAGCATAGGCCGACTACCTTCAACGGCCAATATCATAGTGTCGTTATCGGGTTTGTGGACATGCGCAGACAGTCATGACAATGGTGTGTCTTAGAATGCAAGTGATGCAACCGTGCAGTGCACACAAGTAAATAGGCTCGCGGGAGTGAGGAGCAGCTGTGAGGCTACGTAATACACATGGATGCCGCTCATTTGCCACAAGCAATACATGTCAAACATGAATCCCAAAATCGCACACATCACACACCACTAAACTAATAAGCCTGCCAACACAGAATGCAGAACCACCGATTGACACATATCTCTCTCCCCTGTCACAAGTGATCAAGGATATGCACTCTGCCCGTGGATGATGACACCCCTATGAGATACGAACACCCAGGCCCAGAGGCAGTACAATGCGGCCCACAAAAGCACCAGGGGTACTGTGGAGCGCTCATTTGGCGTGCTAAAGTCATGTTTCAGGTGCCTGGACATCACAGGTGTAAGACTCCTGTACAGCCCAGATATAGTGTGCAACATGATCATTGCATGTTGTGTGTTGCGCAACATATGTGTACGCACCAATGCCCCATGGATCCAAGTGCCAGATGCAGCGGACGATGATGATGAAAATGAGGCAGGTGGACCACACCCCAGTGCAGCTGCAGCAAGAATAGCCCAAGGGAACACAATCATTAACAATTTCTTCACATGAGCACGTCACATTGAGACTGTCCTTAGCAATCATGGGACAGGACAACATGACCACAGGCACAGCATGTGCAAATAAATTCATTCCAACACACATTCCCTGTGTGCATGCCACTCCTCTGCATAAGCACATCACTCTGTCAATTTTAAGTGAAACATTTAATGCTAACAATCTCACAAATGGCAACTAGATGGTGGGTGTGTCACCTCTGTACAGAGAGGCTGTTTAGGGTGTCACGTATTCAAAATGCCTTTTCAGGATGTCAAAGATGGTACGTAATCCCACTCAGCAGCGTATCACATGTGTCCAAATTCATGACATAAAGGCTGTCATTTGTGACCAAGAAAAGACAACAGGGCGTCTTTTGGGGTCAAATATGTACCACCATGATGCAGAGAGTTGCACCCTGTGACTCAAGTCCCACAACATTAGCAACATGGACGTGAGGGGGAATCACTGGCCCTACATTCATCCATAATTTCATACTTGATTGATCATAGACAAGACACATCTGTGTGAATTAGAATGTTTTATTCACATTCGGTGGAGTGTTGAAGCTGGAGCAGTACAGGGCCACGCAAACCCCTCTTTACCCCGTGGAGGGCCAGCCAGAGTCCTTTAAGGATTGACAAGTTCATCAGGAGAGGAAGAGTTCAGTCCGCAGTCTGATTGCTGTGTCATTGGTAACCAAACAGAATATGGCAGTCCATGTCGAGGTCCACGGTGAGTGTCGCAGAGTGTTTCGGGGGACAGTGGAAGGTGCTGATGCAGAGGGCAGAACCAAGCAGAAACAGGCCATACTGCTTCCTTCTTACCACTAAGGCAAAATCATCCGCATCTTTGTCCTCTGATGTTTCATGTGCCTCACATGTGGGTGGTGTTGTTTTGTCTGCATCTCTGTGTGGCAGTGACACATCAGTGGCTGGAGGTGGATTGTCTGCAGCACTGTGTATCACTGACACTTCAGGGGGTGGAGATGTGGATGGAGTAGTAGCAGCAGCATTCATCCGCGCCAGGACTTGTGTCAGCGATGCCAGGATGAGGGTCTGCAGGGCATGGAAGTACCTAGCTACATCTCACTGGTGTGCAGCCGTGGCAGGCATTCTTTCCACCTGCATCCGCTCCATGTTCTTCATGATCCTCCACATGTGTCCCAACTCTTGGGTGACATCGCTGGAGCCACTCTGACTAGACAGTTGTTCTTTTCTCAGAGTCAGGGCTCTAGCGATGTCAGCCTTGGATCGTTGGAGAGCATGGAGCGGATTGTGGGTGTCCGCTAAGGACTGTAAGTGGTCCCTGAGGAGACTTAGACACCCACGTATGGCATCTATTTTGGCTGCCATGAGGTCGAACCCCACCCGCACCTGATCAGTCATCTTCTCCTGGCACCCCAACACATGGCATTGGAAGGCCATGTGTTGTTTGTGGGGGTCCTGGTAGACAGCCGTGGCGGTGGGTGCTTCCTGCTGTGTGGTCTGTGCAGGGGGTGAGGTCTCCTCGATGCAGCTGCGCTGCCCTGCTCCTGGAGGTGAGGTGCCTAAGCTGTTCATGAGCTCTTGGAGGGCGTCCATGTCGAAGGTGTGGAGGTCCTCTTCGTCATCAGTGATGAGATGTTCGGTCTGCTCTGCAGGAGGTGTTGATTTTCCCTCTGCAATGTGAAGGGGAGATGCAGTTTAACATTGTGTTCATATGTATGTTGATGCATTGTACAAGTTTACATACAGACTGCATGACAATGTACATTGTGACTGTTTAGGAGGAGCTGCCTATTTGATGCGGGACAGTGGACATTTCGACAACATCACGGATGTGTGTTTTTACTTGTACATTATCATCACCCATTTCCATGCTATGCCAAATGTGATTGTCCAGTTTCTACACACAAGCGGCACCAGTTGTCTCCTCTGTTCTGTTGTGAACGTGTTGCAGTTTTTACCACATTGTTGTCAATGTTGATGTGCTCTGAATGTTATGTGTGTGTGCTGCATCTTGGGAGAGTCGCCCCTGCAGCTCTGATTTTGCCGCCCCTTATCCCTTTCAGGTGGTGTGCCTTTGACTTCTGTGCTTATACAGTGCTGAGATGTTGCATACTTGGGTAAATTGGGCTCTTGGTGGGAGTTGGGACTCTGGGGCATGGTTTGTCTGCAGATGTGTTGTTAACGTCAGGGGTTGTCTGTGCACATGGATGTGTCAGAGTGTGACCTGCACCTTTATGGATGTGGGCCACACTCAGCCACCTCAGTGTCGTGGCGTTCAACATGCCATGATATATTGACTGCAGCCATGCTCTTCGTCATGCAGTGTCACTTGCATGGTCAGTGCTGAGTTTGGCACATGTGCATGGGTTGGTTGTGAGATTAGTGATGTGTGGGAAGGGCCCCCTCTGGGCACATAGTCGACGGGGGCCTACTTGCTGTTTCTAGGTGTGCTGCAGTGTGCCAAGGAGATCAGGGGGATCAGGGACATGACCCAGAGTCATAGTGGGTGTGCACTGTGCTATACGTAATTGTGCATGTGTGCCATTGTGCCCATCTCCCCCCGTCCCCCCAGTCCCTGGTCATTACTCACCCTGTTGCTGTTGTGTCAGGTCATGTTGAGCAGTGTCCGGTCCCCCAACTCCTGCCACCAACTCCACATTGTGGACACCAGTTACTCCATCTCATCCAGCTCCTCCTGTGGCGCTGGACTCCCAACTCCAGTCTGCATTGCTGCCTTCTGGTTGTTGCAGAGTTTCTGCTTGGTTTTGCGCTTCACATCATTCCAGCACCTCTTGACCTCTTCCATTTTCCTCCTCAGCACTCCGAATGCAATCACCTTGTCCACTATGGACTGCCATATTCCATTTTTTTATGCCAATGACACAGTGGAGGTGACGAACAGTTGTTGATGGTGTCCTGTAACCTCCGTTTTCAGGATCCTGTTTTCCTGCAGACTGAACCGCGTCTTCCTCTTCTTCTTCTCCTTGCTCTTCCCTGACCCCGAGGTCCCAGGCTGCTCCTCCGTGGGGCTTGTGGGGTTCTGGCTGTCCTCTGTACTTGCTCCAGCTACCTTCATTGTGCTTCGCTGTTGTTTTGGTTTGGTTTGTGGGTTTTTTTTCTGCTTTTATAGTGATTTTTCCCACCTGACGTGTGTGAATTGCAGGCCTGGCGCAGCTTATTGCTGATTTTTTTATTGCGGTTGGGCCCATCGCAATTTTTTTTCACATTCGGGTTTAGATTTTTATCACCATCCCAGTAATTTTATCGCGGACATTTGACGCGTTATCGGGAAACTATCGCATGTTACCGCCGTGTTGTTAATGCAACGTTTTTTCCCGCGATAGGCGGCGATATAGAAAATTGCGTTATCCTATTTTGGCGATGATTATCGCACGATCTTGAGAATCTGTTACAGCACCACACTGTGTGCTTTTGTTCCCTTTAAGAGGACGACATCAATAAGTAGAGGGGGTGGATCTATAAGACCTTCTTGTCATGAAACCGAAGTTCTATCAATACAAGGAAAAGAGGAACTGCAAAAGATGCCATATTATCGACCCATGCATTGCACAGGTGTGTTATCTGCGAAGTAAATAAAGTAGTCAACGCAACAACCACCATGAGTCCAATAAATATCTAGATGTCAAAGACATGAGGACAGAGGCTCAGCTTCTACCTTTCTACCTTACTTCACCACCCCAGTTCATAGGTGTCATCCGTTCCCTGTTGTGCACCGGTATACATCAGCACTGGGGACATTCTCACAAGTGAAGAATTTTCTAAATTAGCTATTGTCAATAAATATTACACAGTAGAAGCAAGAGGAATTAAAGAACCAAAAAAAACAAAACATACAATACGTCTATGGTGTCATAGAGCCTTGGTTAGTAATCAGTTGCCTGGAAATAAAATATAATTTGAGTCTTGTAACCAGTGTATCTGCAGGAAATGTTTTAAAGTGGCTGGACAATTCTCAGTATTAGAAGGAAAACGTTGTCTTGTAAAAATGACTCCGTCTGATGACAACAAGTAATTTGCTTCCTAGCGATTTTGCTGTGCCGGAGAAGCAACCCAGGCTTCAATAGAGCTGTCTTTTACTTATCTCGCTGGTGCAACCTCATGCAATCTCGGAACGAACACTGTGATTTTTTCTTTTTTTTACCAAAGTGACCTTGAGTGAGCACTTTAAAAAATAAATGGTAGATCTAGAGCAATTACCACTATGCTGGACCAACAACAATTATCACTAAAACTTCTTTAAAAACGTGTAAATGGTCTGGTGCACTGAAAGTGCTGTAAACATTCGGATTTGATTTCCAGAAAGAAGTTAAATAACACTGCTGTTCTTGGAACAATATGCATACTGAAATGTATTTCAATAGTCAGCCACAGGCTTTCATGAATGTCAGCAGTGGTCATTTCGGAAGATTGAATGGCGACTGCTTCTCAAAGCATCTATTGTTCAGTCCCTGTCAGCTTCGCTTCTAGCATTGCTTGTCTGCACACAGAAAACCGTCAGGTCAAGAACACATCACCTCTAGTCACACCTGATGCGCGTCCCCAATTCGAGGAGGAAACCAACATAACTAATGTTCAAAGGGCAGATTTATGTTAGACTTGGGCCACTTTTACGCCACCCTTGCGTCACTTTTATGACGCAGCGGCGGCGTAAACCCTGCGCCACGTTGCACCCTATTTACATCGTGAAGCATCAAAGCCCTGCGCCACATTAAACCTGCGTCAGGTTTAATGTATGCAGTGTGGGCGTTCCATCGGAAAAAGCCTCGGAAAAGTGACGCAGTGAAATCTACAAGATTTCACTGAGTCACTTTTACGACGCTGCTGCGTCAAAACCCTGCGCCTGCTTGAAGCAGGCATAAGTGATGACGCAGCATGTTAGGTATGGGCAGCCCCTAAACATTGCTGGAGTTGCGTCGTGCTTGCGACACGACTCCAGCAATGCGCCGCCCTTACGCCATCAGATGCGTCACGCATCTGTTTATCCTTGCGCCACAATGCGCTGCATTGTAAATGCGGCGCATCTGTGGTGGCGCAAGGGTAAACTTGCGTGACGCATCTTTCCTGGCGCATACCTGCTGATTTGCAGGGATGCGCCAGGAAACATAAATCTGCCCCCAAATATTTAAGAAGGTTACTGATTATTTACCCATATGGTCAGACTTAAGAAAAAAGAGTTGATGCACACGCTTTAAAATAAATGCATAGTTCAAAAGAATCAGATGCAGCACACAGCTTCCATTCTTCTTAATTTATTAGCGAAGTTCTTCCACTCCCCAACGCGTTTCGTCGTTTAGAGGGAATTACCCCATACGACTTCCTCAGGGCTGGAAGTAACACAAATAACATATGTATAGAAAGATGGCAGCAAACAAAAACACAGAAAATTACAACACACAATAGCTGTAACTCAAAGTAAAGAGACAAACGGTTCAAAAGACAGGCAAAATTATAAGACAATGTTGGTAAATGGTGTGAGAATAACGATGTAAAGCATGAGTCTAAAGCAGCATATCATTAAAAAAGCACAAAATAATAAGAAATAACAGTGAGAAAATATCTCTCGAGAAACTACTCACCAACCCGTGTGAGTCTGATATTATGAATAATTAAAGAAAGGAAATAGTCTGTACCTCAATTATTTGATGAACTGCAAACCTAAAACAATATAAATGACTCATTTTTAGTCATTGCGTCACACATGAGGCACGATCAATCATGAACAATCATAAGACCCAAAATTCAAAAGATATATACCTGATGAAACTGGAAAATGATCCTACTTTCTAATACCACATATAAAAGCTGCCCAATCATAAGGTGGCCATCCGAGTAAACAGGCCTGAGTTGAAAGTACCTAAAACGATGATAGATTCAGTTCAGTAACACTAGAAAAGCGTAAAAATATCTCAAACATAGGCTGCAAGACCAATTCTATCTCACTTACCCAAAGTAGTATTCTCAATATAGATATCACTATTATCCAATTGCCCAAAATGTCTTGTCCAAAGGCGTCCACTTAACGTGGTCAGTCCCCTAAAATTAAAGTACTGAGAGTTAGCAACTCTCCTCGACTCATTACAATAAACGCATGCGGGAGGATGCTCACGCCGTTTCAAACTTACCAAATCGTTCGGCTTCAGCAATCCCGAGTACAGGAGAGAGGCAACGCCGCCGGCCACATCCGCGATCAAGTAACCGACATTAGTCATAGAGAAGGTGACTTAAACCCCAACTAAAAAGATGGCGCCATATTGGAACTACAAAGTCTACTTAATAATGTATTAAAGATGCCATGCAAGCATCAAAATACGATGGTTATAATTGAAAATAAAGCCTCACTGATCATTTTGTTTACACGATCAAAGGCACGGTTAAATATAAAGCGATCAACAGTACGACCTCACCGATTTACATAAGTAAAGAGATTAGTGAAATAGAATAGGTTTAAGTAAGCAGAAATAGGAGAAGCGCCATATTTAAACGTGTTATCTGCCTTGAAGCCATCTATAAGTAACTAATTGAACAATAAATAAAATTGATTAATGCAACAATGGAACCATTATCAATCGGTTACTTAAAGTAAAAACAAACAAAATTCATGCCATTTATTCAGGCACCTTGACCAGAAAATTTGCACAAAAATTATATAACAATAAATCTAAGGCTTTAATGTTAAAGGACCAAATATCTTTATTTTTCTATACTAAATCTATTGGACGAGAAAATTAGATAATAATGAAATTATAGAACCAGATGGCCAAGTAGCAGGCTGATAATAGTCGTCTCATGCCACAATTAATATAACTAGCCCATATGTGACTGCATGTATATAATATTAAGTACAGAAATTTCAAGGCCGAATTAACCAATCAATAACGTACCATACAATTCCTATAAAATTGCAATTACAGTAATCGTGAAATTCTAAGCATACCCAGTCTAGAACCATATTTTGGACAATTGATACCAATTGAGATCTATACAAAAAACCCTAATATCAAAATGGAAAAAGATATTAATGAGTATCAATAGCCCAAAAAATATTGTAGTTCCTGGTCATAATTAAGACCAAACTCTACAGCCTTCATGCGCATGATCAATCGTGCCTCACATCTGCGCAATTTCAACTCTCTGTTGCCGCCACGTGGATCAAGTTTCACATGCTCAATACCATAAAATCGAAAGGATTTGATGAGATCTTGTGCCTTACAATCATATACATGTTGAGCTATGGGATATCTCATATCACAATTTTTTATAGCTCTCATATGTTCACTCACACGTTCCTTTAAGGTTCTGATGGTGCTACCTATGTAAATTCTGTCACATTTACAAGCAATAACATAAACCACATATTTGGTACTGAAAGTTATGTTAGACATAATTTTGTAAACATGACCGTCATTATCCTGAAAGCGTAAGGTTTTGTCTTGAGCATGTCTACACATGCCGCAATGTCCACATTTAAAAAAACCTTTATTCAATGTGTCTAGCCATGTCTCTTGTTTTTTCTCTAAGGGGTAGCTAGGACTCAAAATCGAACCAAGAGTTCTACCCCTACGAAAAGTAATTGATGGCCTATCAGATATGTGCCCCTGTAAATTCCTATCGGCTTTCAAAATATGCCAGTGTTTATTTAGACTTTTACGCAAGCCTGTACTCAATGATGTATAATCTGTCACCATACGTATTGGCATGGTTTGCGAGCCAGTCACCACGCTAGGTTTAAGTGTAGAATGACGTTTAGTACTGAAAATTCTACGTTTAGCGGAACTAATGTCATTATTTGAATAACCACGTAGGGAAAACCTTTTGCCCATGTCATCAATACACCTGGAAAACTCTGCATCTTCACTACAATTGCGACGAGCTCTCATCATTTCCCCAAATGGTATTGCCCTAATTTGATGCCGGGGGTGTGCACTATTGGCATGCAGAATAGAATTACATGACGTAGGTTTGCGATACATTTTGCTATGGATTTGACTGCCTTTGATATACAATTCCACATCAAGAAATACCATATGTGACAAACTTGAACAAGAGGTGAACTGAATATTCAAATCATTACAGTTTAAGTAATCAATGAATTCCTGTAACATTAATGCTGTGCCAGTCCAAATCATAAGGCAGTCGTCAATGTATCGCCCCCAAAATAAAATGTGCTCCTGCCATTTGCTACCTGAAGCACCCCAAATGACTTTTTCTTCGAACCAACCCATATATAGGTTAGCAAATGCTGGCGAAAATTTCGAACCCATGGCCACACCTTGGGTTTGTTTGAACCATTCCTGTTTAAAGAGAAAATAGTTATTATCAAGAATCGTCCTAGTCATAGTAAGAAGCATCTGGGTATGCTCCCAAAGGTTCGCTGGTCTGTTGGACAAAAAATGTAGAACAGCTTGTAAGCCCAAATGGTTAGGTATACTCGTATAGAGCGAAACTACGTCCAGTGTCACTAAAATCATACCTGTCTCCCAAGTTATGTCGCTCAAAATACTCAAGATGTGTCTGGTATCTTTGATATAGGAGGGCAAGTTGATCACCAAAGGCTGCAAGAATAGATCTACAAATTGAGACAAATGCTCAGTAGGTCCCCCTATACCTGACACAATGGGCCTCCCGGGTGGAAAAGGGAGGTCCTTGTGAATCTTAGGCAAGGTGTACAGACAGGGGTAGCGGGGACGGTCAACCTTTAAATACAAGTATTCATCTTGATCCAAAAGATGATTGTCATGCCATTGTTTGAGTAAACCATTGATTTGAGTCGTTAGAGAAAAAATGGGATTATATGAGATCTTCTGGTAACATTGTTCATTATTCAGTTGGGAAAAGATCTCTTGTTCATAATCCGTTATATTCATAACAACAAGATTACCCCCTTTGTCTGCTTTCCTTACAATTAGATCAGAATCCTCAACTAAAGATCTAAGGGCTTTTCTTTCTCGTACTGTTAAATTGTCTTGGCGGTATCTACTAGATACTGCCGACTTCTTAATCAATTTATCGATATCTTTGAGAACCAAGGTGTAAAACATCTCGATATTATTACCGCTAGTCAGATTCGGAGACCACCTAGACTTTACCTTTAAGCCACTAGATATTGACAAATCAGGTATAATATCTAAATCTGCTAGGACCTTACCTATTGTGATTGGATCTTCTTCCATTTCAGTAATCGAAGTAGCATCACAGTGTCTTGAATATCCTTAATTGTAGTCAGACCTGACAAAGGGTTGCCCAGTTGTGCAGTAATATCTTTATTTGGTATGGGATTCATATCAAAATACTTTTTCAATTTTAAGAGTCTTACAAACTTAAATAGGCCAATTCTGACATTGCACAGATCCCCCCGTGAAGACGGACAAAATCCCATACCTTTTTTCAGTAACAAGATCATATCATTACTAAGTGTACGATCAGATAAATTGATCACTTCAACCTCAGTATCCTTTATTGTTTCTGATCTTTCTTGTCCCAGGATCGTGTCTTCATCCCTTTCCTGTCCCCCTCTCCCACTACCTCTGCTGCCCCTCCTTGTCTTCTTACGTTTTCTGATCTCCTGTTTAATTCCCGATTTCCCCTTTTGATTCTGTATACCTCTTGTAAGAAGGATGAATTCCCCAAAGGGGGTGCCTGTCTTCCAGTTCCACCCGCAGCCCCCTCTATCTCACTAGTTGGCACCGTACTCAAAGAGGTATTACTAGAACTTGTAGATTGTAACACAGGAGTAATTTTGTTAGTACTGACAGGAATGAGATAGTCATATTTCTTTGAAAAAGTAAAAACCCTACCAGAGTTATAATCCACCTCATCCCTTTTCAACTTCCTAGCTTTGCGCTGTTTGATGTCATTCTGATGTTCAGATAGTACCCTGTTGTAATTAAATGAAGGTCCAGTAGCCGGTTTAAGTATAAGTATGCTGTAGGTTTATTCAGAAGTACAGCCTCAGATAAGTTACTGGAAGATGTTAAGTCCAGGTGATGCCCCACCAGGAGCAGCCTCCCTGCTGCTCAGCCTGCTCACTCCAACTCACACTCACAGCCTCACCAGGCACCCAAGCATTCCACGACATCATCAATCATCCAACATTCCAGACATTACCAAGCACACTAACTCTCATTCTGGCTGAGCAGTAGGGAAGAGACACATAGGGAAAGGGGAACGGCAAACAGTAGATTATAACACATCACCCTTTCTAAGGAAACCAAAACACAATAAAAGCAAATGGAAGTACATCAGGCAATCAAGATAGGAAATACATTAGAATATCAAAAATGCATGAAAAGACAATGAGCAATGAATCAAAGACATATCAAACAAATTAAATGCATGACAATTCATTTAGTCAACAATTCACGCACCAACCATCACTAAAAGTCAAATTAATATTTCAAAGGTAAAACCAGAGAAACCACGTTAGACTCATATCAAAGTAAACGCAGAATCCTCGTAAGACTCATAACAAGATAAATATAAAGAAGCTTCATAAGAAGGTGTCTTCTCAAACCAGGAAAAACATTCACCCACACATTCCAAACAGTGAGGGAACTAACAAAGTCATGTCAACCATTTACCACAAATCAGTGGCAACACAGAGAAGCTTCATAAGAAGGCGTCTTCTCATAACTAAGGAAAAACCACTCACCCACACATTCCAAACAGTGAGGGAACTAACAAAGTCATGTCAACCATTTACCACAAATCAGTGGCAACACAGAGAAGCTTCATAAGAAGGCGTCTTCTCATAACTAAGGAAAAACCACTCACCCACACATTCCAAACAGTGAGAGAAATTGACAAACTCATGTCAACCTTTTACCACAAATCAGTGGCAACACAGAGAAGCTTCATAAGAAGGCGTCTTCTCATAACTAAGGAAAAACCATTCACCCACACATTCCAAACAGTGAGGGAAACTGACAAACTCATGTCAACTAATTACCAAATAAGAGGTAACACAGAGAAGCTTCGTAAGAAGGTGTCTTCTCATAACTAAAGAAAGACCATTCACCCACACATTCCAAACAGTGAGAGAAACTGACAAACTCATGTCCACTAATTACCACATATCAGAGGTAACACAGAGAAGCTTCGTAAGAAGGTGTCTTCTCTTAACACAGTCCAAACAGTGAGAGAAACCTTCCACTCACACAGGTGACACACTAATCTCAACCAAATAACCACAAAAATGGTTAACCAAAGGCTAAAAGAATACTAGGGGTGAATACTCTATCCCCTAAACTCAGGATCCAAATAGTGAGAGAGACCTTACACTCACACAAAGTATATTGACTGCTACACACATAAAAATAACCTGGAACACTACACACTCAACTCCCCTTTTCCATACAATAACAAAATCAAAGACAAACCACAACTCAAAAGGAAGACATTCCCATCATAACAAAACCTAAATGAGACATTAGAGTAAGTAAATAGACACATCAACCGGTGAGCGATATCTCACCCGAGCTCTCCACCCAATGTGAAACCAGTGTCCAAAGTCCAGTGACATCCATGGATTTCAGAGCATGAACCCTTAAATCCACCATCCTGAAATTCAGTGTTTTGCAAGAAATGTATTTTAGCTTCCACAAACACATGGTCACAGGTGATAGGCAACACAAGTGAACTCTATACTTGGAAAAAAAATTGATTCACCACACTGAATCTCCTTGAGTTGCCACCATATCTCTGAATTTCGAAAAAACCCTCGGTGGAGCGTACCTCATAATAACATCATTCTTCATCAATCACGAAAGGTAAAAGCAAAGCACGTAAAACAAAGATGAGTGCAAACAATGTCTTTCCGGCAGAGAGTAAACATAGCAAAATGGCGGCACGTTGATCTTGCGTCTGCCGGATGGCTCTAGGCACGCTTTTGCACCAAATCGTCTGGAGACAGTACAGCAACAAAAAAAACGTCATAGAAGACTCGCAGGTTGATGCATGTGAAGAGGTAAGAGGCACGCGTGCTCAGTATGAAATTTCAAATGGTTGCAAGGCGGTTTCCTTCTAACTGAAATATCGGCAAAACCACTTACTTGTGATAGTATGGCCACTTTTACTATCAAAATCCTCATGTATGAACACAGTCAGGAGAAAACACATTGGCTCCAACTTGTTGAACGATACACCGTAATAAAAACAGGGTGGAGGCTCTCATGAAGTACAGTGCACTGCTTGCGCTCAGAACACCTTTTCAAATACAGACACCAAAAGTGCTCTTTCAGGAAAGAAACGTGCTCACGCTGCTGAAAGTTCAGAGCTGTCCTACAGAGGATGCAGCCAAAGCGTGCTGTTAGAGTCCAAACACAGCAGAGAGACACAGCAGGGTGATCAGGCCAACTGCGTCTCTTTGAAGTGAGATCACTGTTAAGACAGTCACTAGCAGTGCACAGGCAGAGCAGTCATAAGTGTGTGAGGCAAGCAGAGTGCAAGGCAGGAAAAACCAGTACTTCAAATCACAGGACAGAAGAAAGTCAAATGAAAGTCAAACGAAAATTAAACAAAAGTCAAACGCTCTAGTCCGCAGGCTGTCTAGTTGACAAGAGACACTGGTGGGGCTGACCAGAGCGTATCTGTCGTAATCCTTCTTCTTGGGAATTCTTTTTCTTGTGGTTCCAGAGCATAAGTTTAAATTCCTTTGGTTAGTCAGATCCTTAGTTTCAGTAGCAGGGTAGTCCTTCAGCAACACGCAGGTTCTTTGAAAATCGTCGCCAGTGTTGTAATTAAATGAAGGTCCAGTAGCCGGTTTAAGTATAAGTATGCTGTAGATTTATTCAGAAGTACAGCCTCAGATAAGTTACTGGAAGATGTTAAGTCCAGGTGATGCCCCACCAGGAGCAGCCTCCCTGCTGCTCAGCCTGCTCACTCCAACTCACACTCACAGCCTCACCAGGCACCCAAGCATTCCACGACATCATCAATCATCCAACATTCCAGACATTACCAAGCACACTAACTCTCATTCTGGCTGAGCAGTAGGGAAGAGACACATAGGGAAAGGGGAACGGCAAACAGTAGATTATAACATACCCCTTTCAAAATATCATAATTTTTTGATGTTGCTTCAGGCAAATTTAAAGAAGCAATCTCGCTTTCTAACTGGGTAATTTCGGCCTGTAGTTTCTGTACCTTTCTTTCAGCATTTTCTATTAGAATTTCCATGAGTTTCATGGAGCTAGATGTGAGCTCCTTTTCCCAGATACCCAGGAGGTCATCGTCCAGATCGTCATATGTTGGCATAATCTGGGAACGTAGGCCTTTGGGTATCCTATTAAGCTTCATATATTGCTTAAGTGTGGCCCCATACCACCATTTCGACATCTCAAAACGTTTAAGTTTCTCAAGTTTGATGAATTTGTCACGTAATCCTTCTTTTTTTTGTTTATTAGTGACATTAATTGCCTGTGTAACCGAGCTCCCTTTACTTAGATTATCAAAAAGTTCTACCGCCAATCTGTCTCTATCAAGATTGTCGCTCATGATGCAGATTACCTTAGTGCTTGCTGTGCAGCCTAGCCCAATTAATACAAACAAATCACAGGGTGTGAAAGGCAAATGGCGCTACCAACAGAATTGCACAGAATCAAACGTATGAAAACCAAATTCACAGCGGTGCCAACAACAGTGGGAACAACACCCAAAACCCACAAAGCTCAATACAAGATTGATAAAGATGCAAGAAAAAAGAGTTGATGCACACGCTTTAAAATAAATGCATAGTTCAAAAGAATCAGATGCAGCACACAGCTTCCATTCTTCTTAATTCTTCCAGCTTTTATATGTGGTATTAGAAAGTAGGATCATTTTCCAGTTTCATCAGGTATATATCTTTTGAATTTTGGGTCTTATGATTGTTCATGATTGATCGTGCCTCATGTGTGACGCAATGACTAAAAATGAGTCATTTATATTGTTTTAGGTTTGCAGTTCATCAAATAATTGAGGTACAGACTATTTCCTTTCTTTAATTATTCATAATATCAGACTCACACGGGTTGGTGAGTAGTTTCTCGAGAGATATTTTCTCACTGTTATTTCTTATTATTTTGTGCTTTTTTAATGATATGCTGCTTTAGACTCATGCTTTACATCGTTATTCTCACACCATTTACCAACATTGTCTTATAATTTTGCCTGTCTTTTGAACCGTTTGTCTCTTTACTTTGAGTTACAGCTATTGTGTGTTGTAATTTTCTGTGTTTTTGTTTGCTGCCATCTTTCTATACATATGTTATTTGTGTTACTTCCAGCCCTGAGGAAGTCGTATGGGGTAATTCCCTCTAAACGACGAAACGCGTTGGGGAGTGGAAGAACTTCGCTAATACATTAAGAAGAATGGAAGCTGTGTGCTGCATATGATTCTTTTGAACTATGCATTTATTTTAAAGCGAGTGCATCAACTCTTTTTTCTTGCATCTTTATCAATCTTGTATTGAGCTTTGTGGGTTTTTGGTGTTGTTCCCACTGTTGTTGGCACCGCTGTGAATTTGGTTTTCATACGTTTGATTCTGTGCAATTCTGTTGGTAGCGCCATTTGCCTTTCACACCCTGTGATTTGTTTGCATATGGTCAGACTTGTCAGTTGTGTGATTCATAAACTGACGAAAAGAATGATCATGAGGACATGGAGATTTATGACTCATTGCTGAAACACAGACACAGTCCCCTCCAAAGTCCAAGAATCATATATTATAATTGACCCTGTGCGGATCTCACCTCCCGAGAACTGGAAACATCTGTGAAGCTCCCTAGAGGACAAGCTGGAGAGCAAGGCAACGCCTCGTGCTTGCAACTGGACAAGATATGACATTACTAGATGATTAACATCCCTGACATGGTGTTATATAGAGACACACGAGTCATAGGACTAGATGTGTTTTCTAATGAATAGGGGAATGTATACCCATCTACTCCATTGGATGGGAGAGGTAAGTGACGATGTTTTGATAGATTGTTTATATGGGCTCCTTGCAGTGCTCGAAGAATTACGGGTAAAATAACCTCCCCTAGACCAAAAGGAGGCTTATCACCTACATTTCAATTAGTTTTAGATATTAAATAGATGAAATAGCCTTACTCCTGAGAGGGATGGCCCAGAAGAAATTGTAATAGA